>NC_072008.2:68418846-69029615 GCF_028885655.2 Pongo abelii
ACTCATAGGTGGGAATTGAACAATGAGAATACATGGACACAGGAAGGGGAACATCACACACGGGGGACTGTTGTGGGGTGGGGGGCGGGGGGAGGGATAGCATTAGGAGATATACCTAATGCTAAATGGCGAGTTAATGGGTGTAGCACACCAATATGGCACATGTACACATATGTAACAAACCTGCACGTTGTGCACATGTACCCTAAAACTTAAAGTATAATAATAATAAAATTAAAAAAAAAAGGAGTAGGAAGTTACACTCAACCTCTTTGAGAGTAAAATATCTATTATAAATAAATCATTTTGAATTATTCTGCAAAAAAAAAAAAAGAAAAAAAACTTACGTTATTTGCTTGTAGTAGTAACTCATGTAACCTTTCTAATTCTCAATTTCCTTTTGTCAAATGGGGATTTAAAAATATAGTCCCTGACTCTCAGGGTTATTGTCAAGATTAAAGACATTGTTCATTTGTAATGACTGTTATCACAGTGTCTGATAGTCAGCACTCAATAAATGTTAATTATTTTACCAATCCGGGCTTTACAAACAGAAAAGAATATAAAGTGAATGTATTTAGGCAGTAATTTATGAGAGATGAGCACAGTGGACTCTGAGGCCAGACTATCTGAGTTGTGAATCCTTTCCCTTCCAAATCCCATGTTGAAATGTGATCCTCAATGTTGAAGGCAGAACCTAGTGGGAGATGTATGGGTCATGGGGGCAGATCCCTCATGAATGGCTTGGTGCCTTCCCCACGGAAATGAGTTCACAAGAGATCTGGTTGTTAAAAAGAGTCTGGGATCCCCTCTCTTGCTCCTTCTCTAACCGTATGACATGCCTGCTTCCTCTTTGCCTTCTGCCATGAATAAAAGTTTCTTGGGCCTCAACAGAAGTCGAGCAGTTGCCAGTGCCATGCTTGTACAGCCTGCAGAACTATAAGCCAAAAACTGCCCAGCATCAGGAATTCATTTATAGCAACACAAATAGACTAATACACCCTAACATTTACTAGCCCGTAGAACCCTGGTCACGGTATATAACCTCCCAGTGCCTCATTTATCTCATGTGTAAATGGGTATGATAACAAATGCACCTGTCTCCATAGAGTAGTTGTAAGGATTAAGTGAATTGATATGCATACATTGCTTCGGTATTTGACCCATAGTAAATGATGCCATAAACTCAATAAGCATTTAACATGAAAAAATGTTAGCTATTTTCACTACTGTTGTGGTCTGAGGCATGTCTGCCCCATTCTACTGAGTCAATGATTTTATTTGCCCATTTTTTTAATCATCATAGATTCAAATTTCTTACAGACTCAACTCATTTCAGTTAGCTGTTACGTTTTGTTTTCATGTGTATATGTTTTCGTTTTGTTTTTTCACTTGTCACTATTTGGCCAGTGGGGGGGCTTTTCAGGCTGGATTGTCATTAAACAACACAATTACCTTACAACTCTAAAAAGACCCTTTCTGAAAGCTTGTAGCATAGTATTTACAAGCATGCATTCCAAAATCAAACTACCTAGGTTCAGATCCCAGATCTGCCACTTACTGGCTGTGTGACCTACAGCAAGTGATTTCACCTGTTTGTGCATCAATGTCACCTCTGTTCAACAAGGTTGAAGATGATACTAGTACTTACCCACTAGAATTGTTGTGAGAACTAATTCATGTGAAGCTTGTAGAATAGCATCTGACAAGGAGTAACACTACAAAAGTGTCAGCTATCATTATTAAAAACATGTAGTCCAATATAGGTACTCAGTACATAGAGTTAATATTACTGTTAGCATTCATACATATATATCATTTTATAATTTTTTACTCATTTTGACATTCATGATCACATCTTAGTTATACCATGGTCCTGCTGAACAACCAAAAAATAGATTATCAATTCCAGTTTACAGATGGGAAACTAAGGCTTGACTAAACTCTTTATTCATATTTCTCATGCTTTACATGGTCATTTTAAAATTTTGCATGAAAATCCCAAAACTCCAATGCAAGATTAGGTGTTGTTTACCACAATGTTATCTTTTTAAAAAAGTTTTTAAACTGGTAAATTATCTATGATTCTTTAAGAAAACTGACTGAATAAAAGTACTCTGACCTTATTATTAAATATCAGCTGTAACCTAACTACATGAAACTGTTAAGCTGTAATAGTCAAAAGTAACATGTAGCTGTGAAATCCTCACTGTATAAGAAATTAAAGGTGTGTGTGTGTGTGTGTGTGTGTGTGTGTAAAAGAGAGAGAGAGAGAGAGAGACCTCCTAATGTCATCCAGAATGTAGCTTGGTGCCACCCTCCACAGATAATCTCAGATATCTAAATCACTAAATAAAGGCCACTAGTCTTATACACACCTTAATTTTCTCAACTTGCATTACAGCTATAGCCAAAACCCCATTGAATCATGTCCCCAGGGAGGGTGCCCCTGATACTGCACCCCAACCTCAGGACACTGCATCTTGTATGACTTCTCTTAGCATAGTGCTTTCTTGTCCATTTGGTCCCTCACCTCAGGAGCTACACAGGGTAAGCATTATTGCATTGCACAGATGAGGAAATGGAGGCCTCCCAAAGGGGCAGTGATTAGAGCAAGTTCTTAACTTATAACCTATAATCTACGAGCTAGGCACAATTCTAGCAACTTTACCTGGAGGAGGAGATCATTGAACCCTCACAACAATCCAGTGAGATAGGTATTATTATCATCCCCAATTTATAGACAAAGATACTGATGGTAGAGAGATTAAATATATTGTCTAGATCACACAGATTGGCAGTAACAGAGGCAGGCTCCAAACACAGCAATTTGTTTTCAGAGCCCACACACTTTCACCACTATGTTTCACAGCAAGCAAATGACAAGGAGAAACCAGTGATCTTGCCATGCAATCTGCTCCTGCCATAAGGAGGAAGAAAGGCAGTCTTATATGGCAGCCCAATCAGTGGTATCATAAGAAATGATAAGCCCAGGCTGGGGTCCCAAGTAAGCTCTCCTTTCCCCTCCACTGAGAGGCCAAAGGTCTGGAAGCCATTCCTGACTCTGTCTCACTGGAACACGAGCTGGAGACATGGCACCACCAGGGTCTTGCTGGCTTTCAGTGGGGAAACAGGTACTATGGGACTGGAGGGGAAAAAGCCAGAAGAGAATGTACTTGGACTCCAGACATTGAATCACCTTGGCCAGTATTTGTGGCCTTTCCAGTTCCCTAGACCCACTATGCCTCTGGGTTTGGTAGGCCTGACTATAGCTTCAGCAGATCTCTGTGAGAAATTCAGCTCAGAACAATAAGGACTTGTATGTCTTTTGCCAAGGATCAACGCTGGATTTATTCCCTCAGTGGGACTTGCTAAAATTCTGGTCACTTTATAAAGACATACACCAACACAAACACACACACATCGTGGAACTAAATCTCTGTCACTCACCTCCAGTCTCAAATATGGGAAAATAAAGATCTTCTCTTACCCTCAACCCAGTCAAAAAATCCCCAGTCTGGGATCATTTTCTTACTTTATCAACATCTCCATACTGCGTATCAAATCCCAAGAGCCTGGGAAGTCTTCAGCCTGGCCTGTCAGGGCCTTTTCAGCTCTTTCTTCTCCCACTCATTTATAATGTCAACCTCAAATGCCATTTTCCTTCACCTTCCTCTGAGCTTGGATGCCTGTCAGGACAGCATTCTGAAGAGGACTGGAGTTAAATGGAAGGGCAGACAAGTGGGCACAATTTTCACTGCTCTGACACATCCCTTTTGCTAAATTGTAGTTTAGCCTAAAGCATTCATTAGGTACTATGTCTGTGCCAAGCACCTTGCATGCATTCTCTCATTTACCCCTCCCCACATGCTGGGAGGTGAGGAGATTGTTTGTAAATATTCCCCCTACTGGAATGTCAGCTCCACAAAGTTAGGGATTTCTGTCTGAAGTGTTCATTGTTGTATCTCAGGTACATAGAAGAGTACCTGACTGGTATGTGTTCAGTAAACATTTGTGAATAATGAGTTCCATTTTCTAGGGGAGGAAACTAAGGCTTGGAGAACTTAACTGACTTGCCCAAGGTCACAGGGCTAATACGTAGTGAAATCAAAATTTGAACCGAGGCAGACTAGTCTGGAGCCAATGCTCTTACATGCTACCTAAGAAGTGAGGGACTACTGCAGCCCTTACAATCATATTATATATTCATGCAACAAACTACTTCTCTTTCTGTGGCCCTTAACAACATACATTGCGCCATTTGTTTACTGCCTGTCAGATTCCAGGCCTACACTCTAAGGCTGTAGGTAATACCTTTCCCTTGTCATTTGTTGCAGTGATGCTCTTAGGTTTTCTAGGCCTCAGATTTTTGCCTGGAGGTGCCTCTTTACCTGCTTCCTTCAGTCCTTTGGAGGCTCCATTCCCAATGGTGCATCACTTCATCCTTGGACTCTTGTAAGGAGAAATGATGGCAAGGGCAGCTTCTGATTTCCAGTCTGGGCCTGCCCTTGCCGTGTGACCTTGGGCAAGTCAGTTCTCTTTTCTGATGTCTCCAGCTCCACTGCTGGGAAGCAGGCAGAAGAAATAATTTTGTGTCCAGATTTAGCAACACAGTATGTAAAAATGATGACTTTTGTATACTAAGTGACAGCTTAGGAGCAAAAAAAAAAAAAAAATAGCCATCATTTCAAAGAAAGGTCAAAAGAAGATTCAAATGAAGAAGTTTAAAATGGGGGTGGGCTGAAGAGGTATCTGCTGCTAAAAGTCTAAATGAGCCCTCAGCTACTGTAGGTTTCACATGATAAGCTATCTTGCCGTTAAGGTCACTGTGCATTTTTTTCCAGCATAAATCAGGTTTTGACCTGCATATTTGGCCTTGTTGCTCTCTGAGCCTCCCCAACCTACTGCTGAGCAGCTGCTGCTAGATGGGGGGAGCTCGTTCAATCCCTCTTTGCCACCACCTTCCTATCCCTCTCTGAGAGATGCTTGCTGAGTTGGGTGGTGAGCACTAAGCAGCTGATATGCCTAGTCTATAAGCTGACCCAATTTGGAAGATTTTTTAAAAACCTGAGAGTGCTGCTTTTTATGCTGCACTACAGCAGTACACAGAGAGACTTGGGCAGAAAGCTTCAACGTTTTCCAAGTCACTCAAGCAATATTTATTAGGCACCTGCTGTGAGCCAAACATCATGTAGAACACTATGATGAGGAAGACTCAGACTCTGCCTAAACACAATCATATTGTGTTAGTGTATGTTTGGAAGAGTGACAAAGGAGATATGTAGTTCTGAGACAGGGTAGAATATGTTAAGTGCTACTCAAGAGATATAAACACAGCCTGAGGAACAAAAGGTCATATGGGATGTAAGGGCTTTGTGGAGACTGTGGCCTTTCAGCTAAAAATCTACTTAGATGAACAAAGGGGAGGACATTATAGAGAACAAGATTGGCACAGGAAAAGGCTCAGAAATTGGGAAAGCAGCTGTTTCTGAGGAGAGAAGCCACTGGCAGATCTGTGCTTGATGATGGTGACTCTTGTATGTCAGACAGGATAGAGCAGGAGAGGCTAAATGGGAGGCAGGGAGAGCAGCTGGGAGGTTACTGTACCCTTCCAGGTGAGAAGAAATAGTGCCATTTGATTAGGGCAGTAGCAGGGGAGAAGCAAGGCAAGACAAAATCAAGACATCATAAAACTAGAATCTGCAAGACCTTGCAAATGATAATACAGAGAGAGAAGAGAGGAGGAATCAGAGAAAACTCTGAGGTTTCATAGCTGCATAACTGGGATGATGGTAAAGCTAATAACCCAGAGGGATCACTCAGGAGGTGAGCCAAGTTTAGGTGAGGTCATAGCAGTGGTAGAAGGTAAGGCATATTGATTAGGACAGAGATGCTCATGGGATTTGTAGATATACTTAGTCCAGCAGGCAGTTGATATATAGGTCTGACTATCAATAAACAAACTGATACTGATAGTCTTTGGGGGAGAGTCATCAGATGATGAGTGTCATGGGGTAAATTGTGTCCCTCCCACGAATTATTATGTTGGTATAACTCCCAGGACCTCAGAATGTGAACTTATTCAGAAATAGGGCGGCTGCATTTGTCATTAGTTAAGGAAATATGAGATCACCCTGGAGTAGGGTGGGCCCGTAATCCAATATGACTGGTGTCCTTATAAAAAGGGGAAACTTAAACACAGACACAGATACACACACACACACACACACACACACACACACACGAAGAACACCATGTGAAGATGAAGGCAGAGATCTAGGTGATGCAGCAGAATACAAGGAATGCCCAAGATTTCCAGCAAACCACCAGAAGCTAGGAGAAAGGCATGTAACAGATACTCCCTCACATCCCTCAGCAAATGGGAGTGCTAGTGCTGGCTGAGCAATTAACTTATCTCTTCAGGGAGGTCACTTAACTCCATAGCACCAGAAAACTTGGGGTAAAATTTAAGATGGTGGTAAGGGTTATCTTCATGAAGCTTCGGTGGAGTTGGTAAGTTTATATTCACACTGTGAGGAGATTGCTGTACCCCCGCCCCACCCAGGGTTGTCTTTTGCCTCTGTCTCTCTCATCTGCATTTGCTCTGACAACCTGGAATAGTACCAGATATGCTTGTCGCTGTTTACTGAGACCTTATTTTCCTTCCATGCCAATTTCTAATTAGTCCGCAGTTCCAACATCCCTTGACCGTTTTCCTCTTTCCCTTTTGCATGTTCCTGTTACCATAACTTGCAATGACTTCCTAGACCATAACCACAATATTCTCAAGGTACCCCAGGCTGGTTCACAGCCCCTCTAGTCCAGATCTCCTTCAGTGGAGAATCTGTAAGAGCAGGGCTTGAATGACCAGATGACAGCAAACCCCAAGGCCAAGGAAATTGCCTAACATCCTTGTTTTCCTCAGTAATCTATTATGCTGCTGTCATTCGACTACTTAGCTCAATCTTTTTTATTTTATACTTTTATTCACAGATAAAATTGTTTGTATATGTCATGTAGAACATGATGTTTTAAAGTATTGTGGAATGTCTAAATCTAGCCAAATTAACATAACTTTACCTCACACAGTTATAATTTTTGTGGTAAAAGCACTTTATATACACTTTCTTAGCACTTTTCAAGATATAATATATTAACTATTGTCACTATGTACTATAATAGATCTTTTGAACCTAATTCCTCCTATCTAACACAAATTTTGTATCTTTTGACCAACATCTCTCCAACCACCACCTCCTCAACTGTCCCAGCCCATGGTAACCACCATCCTACTCTCCAGTTCTATGAAAACATTTTTTTAAGATTCCAAATATAAGTAACATCATGCAGTATATGCCTTTCTCTGCCAGGTTTATCTCACTTAACATAATGTCCTCCAGGCTCATTCGTCTTGCGGCAAATGGCAACATTTCCTTCTGTTTATAGCTGTATAGTATTCCACTATGTATATATACCACATTTTCTTTATTCATTCATCCACCCATAGACACTTAGGTTAATTCCATATTTTGGCTGTTGTGGATAGTGCTGCAGTAAACATGGGAGTGCAATTATCTCTTCAACATTACTGATTTTATTTCCTGTGGACATATACTCAAAAGTGAGATTGCTTGCTCATATAGTACTTCTATTTTTAATTTTTTGAGAAACCTCCATAAAGATTTCCATAATGGCTGTACTAATTTACGTTGCCACCAACAGTATGCAAGGGTTCCTTTTTCTCTATATCCTTGCCAATACTTGTTTTCTTTTGTATTTTTGATAGTATCCATTCAAACAGGTGAGAGGTAATATTTTCTTGTGGTTTTAATTTGTATTTCCCTGATTATTAGTGATGTTGACTATTTGATCATATAATTTTTGGCCATTAGTATGTCTTCATTTGAGACATTTCTATTCAGACCCTTTGTCCATTTTTTAAAATTTAACTTTTATTTAAGTTCAGAGGTACATGTGCAGGTTTGTTAAACAGGTACACTTGTGTCATGACAATTTGTTTTACACATTATTTTGTCAACCAGATAATAAGCCTAGTACTTATCAGTTATTTTTCCTGATCCTCTCCCTCCTCCCACTGTTCATGCTCAAGTAGGCCCCAGTGTCTGTTGTTCCCCCCATGTGTCCATGTGTTCTCGTCATTTAGCTCCCACTTATAAGTGAGAACATGTGATATTTAGTTTTCTGTTCCTGAGTTAGTTTGCTAAGGATAATGGTTTCCAGCTCCACCCATATTCCTGCAAAGGATATAATCTTGTCCTTTTTCATGACTGCATAGTACACCATGGTGTATATGTACCACATTTTCTTTATCCAGTCTACCACTGATGGGCATTTAGGTTGATTCCATGTCTTCACTATTGTGAATAGTGCTGCAATGAAAATACCTCTGCATCTGTCTTTATGTCTTTATGACAGAACAATTTATACTCCTTTGAGTATATACCCAGTAATGGGATTGCTGAGTCAAAAGGTATTTCTGCTTTTAGGTCTTTGAGTAATCACCACACTGTTTTCCACAATAGTTAAACTAGTTTACACTCCCAACAACAGTGTATAAGCATTCCTTTTTCTCCTCAACCTCGCCATATCTGTTATTTTTGATGTTTTTTAAAATTATTATTCCAATAGGTTTTTGGGGATCAGATTGTGTTTGGTAACATGTATAAATTCTTTAGATGTGATTTCTGAGATTTCAGTGCACCCATCAACCCAGCAGTGTACACTGAACCCAATGTGTAGTCTTTTATTCTTTATTCCGCTCCCTCCCTTCCCCTCAAGTCCCTAGAGTCCATTATGTCCTTCTTATCCCTTTGCATACTCATAGCTTAGTTCCCACTTATAAGTGAGAACATATGATGTTTGGTTTTCCATTCCTGAGTTACTTCACTTACAGTAATAACCTTCAACTCCATCTAGGTTGCTGTAGATGCCATTATTCTGTTCCTTTTTATGGCTGAGTAATATTCCATTATATATATATACGTATATATGTTATATATATACACATATATATGTAATATATATATACATATATATATATGTCACATTTTCTTAATCCACTAAATCCACTCATTGGTTGACGGGCATTTAGGTTAGTTCCATATTTTTTCAATTGCAAATTGTGCTGCTATAAACATGTGCATGCAAGTGTCTTTTTTCATACGATGACTTCTTTTCTCTGGGTAGATACCCAGTAGTGGGATTGCTGGATCACATGGTAGTTTTTTAGTTCTTTAAGGAATCTCCATACTGTTTTCTATAGTGGTTGTACTAGTTTAGATTCCTACCAGCAGTGTAAAGGTGTTCCCTTTTCAGCACATTAACACCGACATTTATTATTTCTTTGATTTTTAAATTATGGCCATTCTTGAAGGAGTGAGGTGGTATCACATTGTGGTTTCGATTTGCATTTCTCTGATTATTAGTTGTATTAGACTGTTTTCATGCAGCTGATAAAGACATATCCAAAACTGGGAAGAAAAGAGGTTTAATTGCACTTACAGTTCAGGATGGCTGGGAAGGCTTCAGAATCATGGCAGGAGGAGAAATGCATTTCTTACATGGTGGGAGCAAGAGAAAATGAGAGAAGAAGCAAAAGCAGAAATCCCTGATAAACCCATCAGATCTTGTGATACTTTCACTATCACGAGAATAGCATGGGAAAGAGTGGCCCCCATGATTCTATTACCTCCCCCTGGGTCTCTCCCACAACATTTACAACATGTGGGAATTCTGGGAGATACAATTCAAGTTGAGATTTGGTTGGGGACACAGCCAAACCATATCATTATTGATGTTGGGCATTTTTCATATGTCTGTTGGCCATTTGGATATCTTCTTTTGAGAATTTTTTTTTTTTAATTTAATTTAATTTTATTTCATTATTATTATACTTTAAGTTTTAGGGTACATGTGCACAATATGCAGGTTAGTTACATATGTATACATGTGCCATGCTGGTGTGCTACACCCATTAACTCGTCATTTAGCATTAGGTATATCTCCTAATGCTATCGCTCCCCCCTCCTCCCACCACACAACAGTCCCCAGAGTGTGATGTTCCCCTTCCTGTGTCCGTGTGTTCTCATCGTTCAATTCCCACCTATGAGTGAGAATATGCGGTGTTTGGTTTTTTGTTCTTGCGATAGTTTACTGAGAATGATGATTTCCTATTTCATCCATGTCCCTACAAAGGACATGAGCTCATCATTTTTTATGGCTGCATAGTATTCCATGGTGTATATGTGCCACATTTTCTTAATCCAGTCTATCATTGTTGGACATTTGGCTTGGTTCCAAGTCTTTGCTATTGTGAATAATGCCGCAATAAACATATGTGAGCATATGTCTTTATAGCAGTATGATTTATAGCCCTTTGGGTATATACCCAGTAATGGGATGTCAGGGTCAAATGGCACTTCTAGTTCTAGATCCCTGAGGAATCGCCACACTGACTTCCACAATGGTTGAACTAGTTTACAGTCCCACCAACAGTGTAAAAGTGTTCCTATTTCTCCACATCCTCTCTAGCACCTGTTGTTTCCTGACTTTTTAATGATTGCCATTCTAACTGGTGTGAGATGGTATCTCATTGTGGTTTTGATTTGCATTTCTCTGATGGCCAGTGATGGTGAGCATTTTTTCATGTGTTTTTTGGCTGCATAAATGTCTTCTTTTGAGAAGTGTCTGTTCATATCCTTCGCCCACTTTTTGATGGGGTTGTTTGATTTTTCCTGTAAATTTGTTGGAGTTCATTGTAGATTCTGGATATTAGCCCTTTGTCAGATGAGTAGGTTGTGAAAATTTTCTCCCATTCTGTAGGTTGCCTGTTCATTCTGATGGTAGTTTCTTTTGCTGTGCAGAAGCTCTTTAGTTTAATTAGATCCCATTTGTCAATTTTGGCTTTTGTTGCCATTGCTTTTGGTGTTTTAGACATGAAGTCCTTGCCCATGCCTGTGTTCTGAATGGTAATGCCTAGGTTTTCTTTTAGGGTTTTTATGGTTTTAGGTCTAACGTTTAAGTCTTTCATCCATCTTGAATTAATTTTTGTGTAAGGTATAAGGAAGGGATTCAGTTTCAGCTTTATACATATGGCTAGCCAGTTTTCCCAGCACCATTTATTAAATAGGGAAACCTTTCCCCATTTCTTGTTTTTCTCAGGTTTGTCAAAGATCAGATAGTTGTAGATATGCGGCGTTATTTCTGAGGGCTCTGTTCTGTTCCATTGATCTACATCTCCGTTTTGGTACCAGTACCATGCTGTTTTGGTTACTGTAGCCTTGTAGTATAGTTTGAAGTCAGGTAGCGTGATGCCTCCAGCTTTGTTCTTTTGGCTTAGGATTGACTTGGCGATGTGGGCTCTTTTTTGGTTCCATATGAACTTTAAAGTAGTTTTTTTCAATTCTGTGAAGAAAGTCATTGGTAGCTTGATGGGGATGGCATTGAATCTATAAATTACCTTGGGCAGTATGGCCATTTTCACGATACTGATTCTTCCTGCGCATGAGCATGGAATGTTCTTCCATTTGTTTGTATCCTCTTTTATTTCATTGAGCAGTGGTTTGTAGTTCTCCCTGAAGAGGTCCTTCATGTCCCTTGTAAGTTGGATTCCTAGGTATTTTATTTTCTTTGAAGCAATTGTGAATGGGAGTTCACTCATGATTTGGCTCTCTGTTTGTCTGTTATTGGTGTATAAGAATGCTTGTGATTTTTGTACATTGATTTCATATCCTGAGATTTTGCTGAAGTTGCTTATCAGCTTAAGGAGATTTTGGGCTGAGACAATGGGGTTTTCTAAATATACAATCATGTCATCTGCAAACAGGGACAATTTGACTTCCTCTTTTCCTAATTGAATACCCTTTATTTCCTTCTCCTGCCTAATTGTCCTGGCCAGAACTTCCAACACTATGTTGAATAGGAGTGGTGAGAGAGGGCATGCCTGTCTTCTGCCAGTTTTCAAAGGGAATGCTTCCAGTTTTTGCCCATTCAGTATGATATTGACTGTGGGTTTGTCATAGATAGCTCTTCTTATTTTGAGATATGTCCCATCAATACCTAGTTTATTGAGAGTTTTTAGCATGAAGGGTTGCTGAATTTTGTCAAAGGCCTTTTCTGCATCTATTGAGATAATCACGTGGTTTTTGTCTTTGGTTCTGTTTATATGCTGGATTACATTTATTGATTTGTGTATATTGAACCAGCCTTGCATCCCAGGGATGAAGCCCACTTGATCATGGTGGATAAGCTTTTTGATGTGCTGCTGGATTTTGTTTGCCAGTATTTTATTGAGGATTTTTGCGTCAAGGTTCATCAAGGATATTGGTCTAAAATTCTCTTTTTTTGTTGTGTCTCTGCCCGGCTTTGGTATCAGGATGATGCTGGCCTCATAAAATGAGTTAGGGAGGATTCCCTCTTTTTCTATTGATTGCAATAGTTTCAGAAGGAATGGTACCAATTCCTCCTTGTACCTCTGGTAGAATTTGGGTGTGAATCCATCTGGTCCTGGACTCTTTTTGGTTGGTAAGCTATTGATTATTGCCACAATTTCAGAGCCTGTTATTGGTCTATTCAGAGGTTCAACTTCTTCCTGGTTTAGTCTTGGGAGGGTGTATGTGTCGAGGAATTTATCCATTTCTTCTAGATTTTCTAGTTTATTTGCATAGAGGTGTTTATAGTATTCTCTGATGGTAGTTTGTATTTCTGTGGGATCGGTGTTGATATCTGCCTTATAATTTTTTGTTGCATCTATTTGATTCTTCTCTCTTTTCTTCTTTATTAATCTTGCTAGCGGTCTATCAATTTTGTTGATCCTTTCAAAAAACCAGCTCCTGGATTCCTTAATTTTTTGAAGGGTTTTTTGTGTCTCTATTTCCTTCAGTTCTGCTCTGATTTTAGTTATTTCTTGCCTTCTGCTAGCTTTTGAATGTGTTTGCTCTTGCTTTTCTAGTTCTTTTAATTGTGATGTTAGGGTATCAATTTTGGATCTTTCCTGCTTTCTCTTGTGGGCATTTAGTGCTCTAAATTTCCCTCTATACACTGCTTTGAATTTGTCTCAGAGATTGTGGTATGTTGTGTCTTTGTTCTCCTTGGTTTCAAAGAACACCTTTATTTCTGCCTACATTGCGTTATGTACCCAGTAGTCATTCAGGAGCAGGTTGTTCAGTTTCCATGTGGTTGAGCCGTTTTGAGTGAGTTTCTTAATCCTGAGTTCTAGTTTGATTGCACTGTGGTCTGAGAGACAGTTTGTTGTACTTTCTGTTCTTTTTGCTGAGGAGTGCTTTACTTCCAACTATGTGGTCAATTTTGGAATAGGTGAGGTGTGGTGCTGAAAAAAATGTATATTCTGTTGATTTGGGGTGGAGAGTTCTGTAGATTTATTCATGTCCTTAGCTCACTTTTGATGGGATTTTTTTTCTTGCTGATTTGTTTGAGTTCCTTGTAGATTCCATACATTAGTCTTTTGTTGGATGCATAGTTGCAAAGATTTTCTCCCACTCTGGGAGTTGTTTGCTTACTCTGCTGATTATTATCATTATTATTATTTTTTGCTGTGCAAAAGCTTTTTAATTTAATTTAGTCCCATCTATTTATCTTAGTTTTTGTTGCATTTGCTTTTGGGTTCTTCGTCATAAAGTCTTTGCCTAAGCCAATGTCTAGAAGAGTTTTTCCAATGTTATCTTCTATAATTTTTATGCCTTCTCATTTTAGATTTAAGTCTTTCATTCATCTCGAGTTGATTTTTGTATAGGCCGAGAGATGAGGATCTGGTTTCATTCTTCTATAAGTGGCTTGCCAATTATCCCAGCACAACTTGTTGAATAGGATATTCTTTCCCCACTTCATATTTTTGTTTGGTTTGTCAAAGATCAGTTGACTTTAAGTATTTTGTTTTACTTCTGGGTTCTCTATTCTGTTCCATTTGTCTATGTGTGTATTTTTATACCAGTGCCATGCTATTTTGGTGACTACAGCCTTATAGTGTAGTTTGAAGTTTGGTAATGTGATGCCTCCAGATTTGTTCTTTTTGTTTCATCTTGCTTTGGCTATGCAGGCTGTGTTTTGGTTCCACTTAAATTTTAGAATTGTTTCTTCTAGTTTTGTGAAGACTGATGATCGTATTTTGATGGAAATTGCAGTGAATTTGCAGATCGCTTTTGTCAGCATGGTCGTTTTTACAGTATTGATTCTATTCATCCATGAGCATGGGGTATGTTTTCATTTGTTTGTGTTGTCCATTATTTATTTCAGCAGTGTTTTGTAGTTTTCCTTGTAGAGGTCTTTCAACTCCTTGGTTAGGTCTATTCCTAAGGATTTTATTTTATTTTTTGCAGCTATTGTAAAAGGGATTGAGTTCCTGATTTGATTCTCAGCTTGGTCGCTGTTGGTGTATAGCAGTGCCCCTGATTTGTGTACATTAATTTTGTATCCTGAAACTTTGCTAAATTCATTTATAGAATTAAGCAGCTTTTTAGATGAGTCTGTAGGATTTTCTAGGTATATGATCATATCATCAGCAAATAGCAACATTTTGACTTCCCCTTTAGCCATTTGGATGCCCTTTATTTTTTTCTCTTGTCTGATTCCTCTGGCTAGGACTTCCAGTACTATGTTAAATAGAAGTGGTGAAAGTGACGGCTTTGTCTTGTTCAAGTTCTCAGGGGGAATGTTTTCAACTTTTCCCTGTTCAGTATAATGTTGGCTACGGGTTTCTCATACATGACTTATGTTACCTTAAGATAAGTCTCTTCTATGCCAGTTTTGCTGAGGGTTTTAATCATTAAGTGATGCTGGATTTTGTCAAATCCTTATTGTGCATCTATTGAGATGATCATGTGATTTTTGTTTATAATTCTGTTTATGTAGTGTATGACATTTACTGACTTGCGTATGTTAAACCATCCATGCATTTCTGGTAGGAAGCTCTCTTGATCATGGTGGATTATCTTTTTTGAATATGCTGTTGGATTCCATTTGCTAAAATTTTGTTGAGGATTTTTGCATCTATGGTAATCAGGGATATTGTCCTGTAGCTTTTTTTACGTCCTCTGGTTTTGGTATTAGGGTGATACTGGCTTCATAGAATGATTTAGGGACTATTCCCTTTTTCTCCATCTTTTGGAATAGTTTCAGTAGGATTGGTACCTATGCTTCTTTGAATATCTGATAGAATTCAGCTGTGAATCCCTCTGGTCCTGGACTTATTTTGTTGAAAATATTTTATTACTATTCAAGCTTCTTGGAGGTTTTGTTCATTTTATTTTTTTAATTCTTCTTTCTTTGTCTTTGTCAGGTTGGGTTAATTTGAAAGCCTTGTCCTCAAGCTCTGACGGTCTTTCTTCTACTTGTTCAATTTTATTGTTGAAACCTTCCAGTTTAGTTAGCATTCCTCTAATTGTGGCTTTCATTGCCAGAAATTGCGATTGTTTTTTATTTATGCTACATATTTCTCTAAAGATTTTTTATATTCGTATCCTGTATTATTATTTTATTTTCTTTAATTTGGTTTTTGCCTTTCTCTGGCGCCTCCTTGAGTAGCTTAATAATCAGCCTTCTGAATTCTTACTGACAATTCAGAGATTTCTTCTGGGTTTGGATCTATTGCTGGTGAGCTAGTGTGATCTTTTGAGGGTGTTAAAGAACCTTCCTTTTCCGTATTACCAGAGATGTTTTTCTAGTTCCTTCTCTCTTCTCATTGGGTAGGCCATGTCAGAGGAAAGATGTGGGGCTCAAGGGCTGATGTTCAGATTCTTTCATCCCACAGGGTGATCCCTTGATGCGGTGCTCTCCCCATTTGTCTAGGGATGGGGCTTCCTGAGAGCCAGACTGCAGTGATGGTTATTGCTCTTCTGGGTCTAGCCAAACAGTAGAGCTACCAGGCTTCATGCTGGTACTGGGGAGTGTCTGCAAAGAGTCTCAAGATGTGATCAATCTTCAGGTCTCTCAGCCGTCGATACCACAGCCTGCTCCAGTGGAGGTAACAGGGAAGTGAAATGGACTCTGTGATGATCGTTAGTTATAGTTTTGTTTAGTGTGCTGGTTTTCTCAAATGCTGGTTGTACTAGCAGTGAAGATGTCAAATAGGCAGACTCAGGACCTCTGGATAGCCAAGACGTTAACAGGTGGTGGAAGTAGATGTTGTTTTCTCCTTCCTTGAAGCAGGGTTGCTTTGTTATGAGTTGCTGTAATGGCTTGAGTTGGTTGGCCTCCAACCAGGAGGTAGCATGCTAAAGAGAGCATCAGTTGTGGTAGTATTGGGGGATACAAGCTTGATCTAAGGTCGCCCAGATAAGTATTCTTTTGACATTTTAATAATAGCCGTTTTGACTGGTGTGAGATGGTATCTCATGTGGTTTTGATTTGCATTTCTCTAATTATCAGTGATATTGAGTTCTTTTTCATATGCTTGTTGGCTACACATATGTCTTCCTTTAAAAAGTGTCTGTTCATGTTCTTTGCCCAGTTTTTAATGGGGTTGTTTGTTTTTTTCTTGTACATTTAAGTTTCTTACGGGTGCAGGATATTAGACCTTTGTCAAATGTATAGTTTGCAAAAATTTTCTCCTATTCTGTAGGTTGTCTGTTTACTCTGTTGATAGTTTATTTTGCTGTACAGAAGCTCTTTAGTTTAATTATATCCAATTTATCAATTTTTGCTTTTGTTGCAATTGCTTTTGGCATCTTTGTCATGAAATCTTTGCCCATTCCTATGTCAAGAATGGTATTGCCATGTTGTCTTCCAGGATTTCTATAGTTTTAGGTTTCATATTTATATCTTAATCTATCTTCAGGTGATTTTTGTATATAGTGTAAGGAAGGGGTTCAATTTCATTCTTCTGCATATGACTAGCCAGTTATCCCAGGCACTATTTATTGAATAGGGAATCTTCTCCTTGTTGCTTGTTTTTGTCAGCTTTGTCAACAATCAGATAGTTGTAGGTGTGTGGCCTTATTTCTGGGCTTTCTAGTCTGTTCCACTGGTCTATGTGTCTGTTTGTGTACTAGTGCCATGCTTTTTTGGTTACTGTAGCCCTGTAGTATAGTTTGAAGTTGGGTAGCATGATGCCCCCTGCTTTGTTATTTTTACTTAGAATTGCCTTGACTATTCATGCTCTTTTTCAGTTCTACATGAATTTTAAAATAGTTTTTTTTCTAGTTTTATGAAGTATGTTCTTGATAATATCATAGAAATAGCATTGAATCTATACATTGCTTTGGGCCATATGGCCATTTTAATGGTATTGATCCTTCGTATCCATGAACATGGAATGTTTTTCCATTTGGTTATGCAATCTCTGATTACTTCAAGCAGTGTTTTGTAGTTCTCCATGTAGTAATCCTTCACCTCCATGATTAGCTGCAATCCTAGGTATTTTATTATTTTTGTTCCTTGCACATTTTTAATCATGTTATTTGTTTTCTTGTTATTGAGTTGTTTGAGTTTCTTATATATTATGGAAATCAACCTCTTATCAGATACAAGGTTTACAGATATTTTCTCCCATTCTATGTGTTGTCTTTTCACTCAGGATTGTTTCCTTGGCTGTGCAGAAGCTTTTCAATTTGATACTATCTCATTTGTTAATTTTGCTTTTGTTGCCTGTACTTTCAGGGTCATATCCAAAAAAACCAATGTCATGGAGACTTCCCCCTATGTTTTTTTCTTGTATTTTCATAGTTTAGAGTCTTATACTTAAGTCTTTAATCCATTTTCAGTTGATTTTTTATATAAAGGGAGGTCACAGTCTAATTTCATTGTTATACATGTTGATATCCAGTTTTTAAGCACCATTTATTGAAGACTGTCTTTTCCTCAATGTGTGTTCCTGGCACCTTTGTCAAAAATCAGTTGACTGTACATAAAAAGGAATAAATTAATAACACTTTCAGTGACCTGGATGAGATTGGAGACTATTATTTTAAGTGAAGTAACTCAGGAATGGAAAACTAAACATCGTATATTCTCACTGATATGTGGGAGCTAATCTATGAGGATGCAAAGGCATAAAAATGGTATAATGTACTTTGGGGACTTGGGAAGGGAGAGTGGGTGAACACAAAAGACTACAAATATGGTGCAGTGTATACTGCTCGGGTGATGGGTGCACCAAAATCTCACAAATCACCACTAAATAACTTACTCATGTAACCAAATACCAACTGTACCCCAATAACTTACATTAAAAAAATCAGTTGACTACAAATGTGTGAACTTACTTCTGGGCTCTCTATTCTGTTTCTTTGCTCTATGTGTCTGTTTTCATGCCCTTTCCATACTGTTTTGGTTACTATAGCTTTGTAGTACATTTTGAAGTCAAGTAAGTGTGATGCTTCCAACTTTGTTCTTTTTGCCCAGGATTGCTTTAGCTATTCAAGATCTTTCATGGTTCCATACAAACTTTAGCATTGGTTATTCTATTTCTGTGAGGAATGTCATTGGTGAGAAGAGCCTGGTTCGTGGGGTGAGTGATGTTGGTCCTGAAGTGGTGCAGACTGGAAATGGACTCTGCCTCACAGATGTGAGCTGGGGCTGTAAGGTCCCACCTGCTACCAGGATAGGTCTGGTGCCTCAGTCTGCAAGTTCCTTCCTGGAGTGTGGAGCCCTGGTGACCTGCCTGGTGCTTGATTTTACTGTGGCAGGTCCAGTGTTCCAGTCTAAGGCAGAGGTCTCTGCTCACTTCCTTCTTTTCCCCAAGCAAGCAAAATATCTCTCTACATTGTGCTAACTGGGGTTGAGGGAGGGGTGACATGGGTCATATGAGACTCTCCTTCCTACCCACTTCCATGTGTCTTTACTCATTATTGTGGAAGCAAATAGTATATCTCTCTACATTGAGCTGACTGGGGTTGAGGGAGGGGTGACATGGGTCATATAAGACTCTCCTTCCAACTCACTTCCATGTGTTTTTACTTATTATTGTGCTACAATCAGGTGCTGTGGTTTCCTTAGCTCCTGTGAAGGTATTTTCATCTGTAGATTGTTGTTTGAATTGATGTTTCTGTAGGAGGGCTATGACTGTAGAGTCCCATTCCACCACCTTTCGCTGCCTCTCCTCAATCTTATTTATTTATTTAATCTGGGAAAAGTGGTGAGATATAGTGGAAAGAGCACTGAACTAGGAGTCAGAAGACTATGCTTTTGCCTTTCTGCCTTTCTTCAAGAAGTCTACCTCAGTACCCTCCACCAATCTACGTCTTCTTTTCTCCCTTCACTCATGAGTGATCAGTGCATTTTATTCTTCACCATTCCTCACTCAGGATAAGGCTCTATGTCACCTGCTCAGAGTGCAGAGAATTAAAAAAAACCACATAAACTGACCTTGATAACATGTTTCTGACCCTGAGGATACGTTTCTTACCTTGAAGAAACATTCCTGAACCTGAGGAGCAACCAATGTGGTAGGAGGTCTGTGTTCTGGAGGACACAACACAAAATTTGGAGTTAGAAACCCTGTCTACACTTCCCCACTCTGCCACTTAACATTTCTGTCACCTTGGAGTAGTCATTTTAACCTATTTGAGCCTTAGTATCTGTATTTACAAAACAGAATTAATAATATTTTAATGATAATTTGGCTGTGTCCCCACCCAAATATCATCTTGAATTGTAGTTCCCATAATCCCCACATGTTGTGGGTGGGATCTAGAGGGAGGTAATTGAGTCATGGGGGCAGTCCCCCCATGCTGCTTTTCTCATGATAGTGAGTGAGTTCTCATGATATCTGATGTTTTATAAGGGGCCTTTCCCCTTTTTGCTTGGCACTTCTCCTTGCTGTTGCCATGTAAAGAAGAACATGTTCACTTCCCCTTCTGCCATGATTGTAAGTCTTCGGAGGCCCCCCCAGCCATGTGAAACTGTGAGTCAATTAAATCTCTTCTCTCTATAAATTACCCAGTCTTGGGTATGTCTTCGTTAGCAGTGTGAGAAAGGACTAATACAGTAAATTGGTACTGGCCAGTGGGTTGCTACTGTAAATTCCCAAAAATGTGGAAGCAACTTTGGAAATGGGTAATAGGCAGAGGTTGGAACAGTTTGGAGGGCTCAGAAGAAGTCAGGAAGATGTAGAAAAGCTTGGAACTTCCTAGAGACCTGTTGAATGGCTTTGACCAAAATGCTGATAGTGATATGGACAAACAAGTCCAGGTTGAAGTTGTCTCAGATGGAGATGAGGGACTTGTTGAGAACTGGAGTAGGCATGACTGCATTTTGCCCTTGCCCTAGAGATCTGTGAAAATTTGAACATGAGAGAAATGATTTAGGGTATCTGGCTGAAGAAATTTCTAAAGAGCAAAGCATTTGAGGGGAGAAAGAGCATAAAAGTTTAAAAAATTTGCAGCTTGGTGGTGCAGTAGAAAAGAAAATCCTGGCTGGGCACAGTGGCTCACGCCTGTAATCCCAGCACTTTGGGAGGCTGGGGCAGGTGGATCACGAGGTCAGGAGTTCAAGACAAGCCTGGCTAAGATAGTGAAACCCCGTATCTACTAAAAAACCCCCCAAAAAAATTAGCTGAGTGTGCTGGCGGGTGGCTGTAGTCCCAGCTAGTTGAGAGGCTGAGGCAGGGGAATCACTTGAACCTGGGAGGTGGAGGTTGCAGTGAGTGGAGACCATGCCACTACACTCAAGCCTGAGTGACACAGTGAGACTCTGTCTGAAAAAAAAAATTAAAAAAAAAAAAAAGAAAAAGAAAAACACATTTTCTGGAGATAAATTCAAGCCAGCAGCAGAAATTTGCATAAGTAATGAGGGGCCAAATGTTAATCACGAAGACAATGAGGAAAATGTCTGCAGGGGATGTCAAAGACCTTCATGGCACACCTTCCTATCACAGTCCTTGAGGCCTGGGAGGGAAAAATGGTTTCATGGGCCAGGCTCAGTGCCCCCCTGCTCTGTACAGCCTTGGGACAGGGTGCCCTGAATCATAGCTGCTTCAGCTCCAGCCACGGCTAAAAGGGGCCAAGGTACAGCTCAGACTATTGCTTCACAGGGTGCAAGCCCCAAGCCTTGATGGCTTCCATGTGATGTTGAGCCTGTGGGTGCACAAAAGTCAAGAATTGAGGTATGGGAACCTCCACCTAGATTTCAGAGGATGTATGGAAATGTCTGTATGTCCAGGAAGAAGTTTGCTGAAGGAGAAGAGCCCTCATGGAGAACCTTTGCTAGGGCAGTGCAGAAGGGAAATGTGGGGCTGGAGTCCCCACACAGAGTCCCCACTGGGACTCTTGCATCAGAGTGATCTGGATGTGAGACATGGAGTCGAAGGAGATAATTTTGGAACTTTAAGATTTAATGACTGCCCTATTGAATTTCAGACTTGCATGGGGCCTGTAGCCCCTTTGTTTTGGCCCATTTCTCCCATTTAGAATGGGTGTATTTACCCAATGCCTGCACCCTCATTGTATCTAGGAAGTAACTACCTTGCTTTTGATTTTACAGGCTCATAGGTGGAAGGGACTTGCCTTGTCTCAGATGAAACTTTGGACTTGATCTTTTTGGTTAATGCTGGAATTAGTTAAGACGTTTGGGGACTGTTGGGAAGGCATGATTGTGTTTTTAAATGTGAAGACATGAGATTGGGAGGGGCCAGGGGTGGAATGGTATGGTTTGGCTGTGTCCCCACCCAAATCTCATCTTGAATTGTAGTTCCCGTAATCCCAGCATGTCATGGTAGGGACCTGGTGGGAGGTAATTGCATCATGGGAACAGTTACCCCCGTGTTGCTTTTCTCATGATAGTGAGTGAGTTCTCACCAGGTCTCATGGTTTTATAAGGGGCTTTCCCCCCTTTTGCTTGGCACTTCTCCTTGTTGTCTCAATGTGATGAAGGATGTGTTTGCTTCCCCTTCTGCCATAATTGTAAGTTTCTTGAGGCCTCCCAAGCCATGCAGAACTGTGAGTCAGTAAATTCTCTTTCCTTTATAAATTACCTAATCTTGGGTATTTCTTTATTAGCAGTGTGAGAACAGACTAATACACTTACAATGTAACCTACCAATGTTGTTGTGAGGTTTACATAAGCTCTCATATCTTGCTAAACTTTTTAAACCAGGAATTCGTAGCCCTGGTTATGCGTCAGAATCACCCGAGAGGATTTAAAAATTAGAAATTTCCAGTCCCCACCCCAGACCAATTATGTCAGAATCACTAGGTATGGCACCCAGGACTCAGTAGTTTCTAAATATCCTTAGGTGATCCCAGTGTACAGCCAGGACTGAGACTGATTTTTTCTTTTTCTTTTTTTTTTTTTTTTTTTTTTTGAGATGGAGTCTCGCTCTGTCACCCAGGCTGGAGCGATTGCAACCTCCACCTCCCAGAGAACCTTTGATTTAAACAGCAAAACATACAGGAATAATACCATCTCCACTGACTGAACATTGGACTGAATAGTAGGTGTGTTTCAGGTAATTTCCCTTAAGGTAGTCCCATTAAGATAGTCACATGTAAATGATGACAGCACATGGCAATATATGGGGATGTTATAAGGGCTGTACAAAGAAAATTGCTCTGGAAATATAGGAAAGAAAGAGACTGCTTCCAACTGAAAAGCCCAGAAAAGGTTTCATATAGGAGGTAGCATCTGAGCTAGACTTAGAAGCAAGGTAGTATTTCAAGAAACAGAAATAGAGGGACAGTATGGAATGATTAGTTCAGGCATAGAAATGCATAGCCTAAATTATGTATGTGCCTCATACATATTTAATCTTCACAAACACAACATAAAGGTTGTTAGTTCTATTTTACAGATGAGGAAACTGAGGCACAGATAAGTTGAGGTCATACAGCTAGGAAGTAGCCCAACCAGGATAGTTGTCCAAGCAGGCACCAAGATGTAGAGCATTTCTGACATGTGCAGTGCTTTTCCTTGAGAAGATCAATCTGGCCATAGTATAGATGATGATGACAGAAGGAGTGAAAGATGAGGCCGAGAGATAGGCTAGTGCAATAATTAGCCTCGGATGTGACAGAGGTTTGAACTAGAATATTAAGCCCTTGAGTTATTACTATAGGTAAGGCTGCTCTTCTTTTCTATGAAGGAGAAGAGGAAATGGGCTTATGTTTTATCAGGAAGGATTTGAATTAACTCTGAGAAAGGACTGCCCTATGGTGAAGGTTGGTAGAAAAGGAAACAGAACTGGAGGGGAAGGAAATCGGGGTATCTCTTAGGAAGGTTGGGAGACGGAGAAGACCTCCTAGCGTCCGTCCAGGTCTTAGACTCTCTGAATCGCCTATGCTTAATAAATAGCCCACCTGGATCCATGAAACATGATGGAAATCTAAAATGTACACAAATGAGCAGACAAACCATTCTTTTCATTAAGAGTCTGAACTTGCTAATGAATAATCTTCAGGCAGAAAGGGTTTTTCTTAGCTAGGCTGGAACTCCCTGCTTCCATTCCACAAAGAACAGTAGCGCCAGAGGCTGACCTCTTCCTTCAAGGTGATTCTCCAGAATTCTATGCTCCATACTTTCTCTTGCTTCTCCCCTCTCTCCCTTCCCTTCCTTTTCTCCAATCCATTGGCGCTAAGCCCAGGATACTCCTCCTACAAGGAAGGGCAGTAGGCTCATCCACCCAGTTTCACCAGTTTGCAAGCACATCTCACCTTGCTGTTCTGAGACCAACAACGCGTTTCTTCCCCATACTGAAAGACCACCTTGCCCCACTCTATTTGAGATTTGCCAGAACAAATAGGGAAACCTACCTCGATCTATTTTTTTCAGATGGGGACTTCCCAAACTAAGCCATAGGAATACTGGGGGCTGGAGTGGGGGCCAGAGAGCCCTAGGAAACTAAGGGGATGTTCTGCTTAAAACAGAAAAAGTAGGCAGCCCTTCCCAGTGTGGTCTTCTTGACCTACTCATGAAGTGCCTCACTCAAGAGCCTGGTGGTATGTGGCACAGGGCATAGAATACTACATGGAGAGTCAGAAGACCTGGGCTACATAGAGTGCCCAGTTCTGTCAGTCTCATCCTGGTTTGAATCTGTTTCCCTCATCTGTAAAGAAAAGAGATGATATTATCACAGAAAGAGAGCTTCCAGATGGAGTGACGCAACGCTATCTGTGAAGGAGTTTTGCCAAAAAAACTGAATCAGAATCTGATCAAGTCTCTATATCACCTCAATTTACAGGGAATAGAACATAGGAAAACATTATACCAAAATATATGTAGCCAGTAAAATGCCTTTCACATTGTGCAAAATGTTAAAACAAACAAACAAAAAAACAAACAAAAAAAAGGCTTCCCCAATAAATACAAGGAGGGAAGGATAGAGGCAAGGAGAGGGAGAGGGAGAGGGAACCCAGAACCTAAGCTTAACAAAGCCTTAAGAGACATATCAGTCATTCATAATATACGGACCTTTGTATTCTTATGGGAACACAGCTGTTCGAAAATTAAATTTGTGAGACACTCAGTGAAATCTGAACACTGAATGAATACTGTACGATATTAAGAATGTATTCTTAGTATTTTTTAGATTTGATAATGGTATTACAATTATAATGTTTAAAGAGTCTATATTATTCAGAGATACATGCTATTTTCAGACAAAATGATATGATGACATCAAGGATTTGCTTCACAATAACCCAGAGATGTGTGGTGAGGGAGTGAATGGAGAAATAAAGTTACTAATTGCTGAAACTGGATAATGGGTATATGAGGGTTCATTATACTGTTTTCTCTACTTTTGTATGTGTTTGAAAATTTCAATAACAAAATTTAAAAACAGAAAGGATTGTCTACTCCAGCAATTTTGGAGTCCCAGAATTCTGAGAAAAGACCTGGAAGGCTATTATAAGGTAAGAGGATGTATGTATGGGAATGAAGGCATATAAAGCCCATCCCTGCTTCATTCTCAGCAATGCCACTTTAATATGTTTTCTGGATAGCTTGAATACTCTATCTTTGGCAGCCCAGGCATACTTGAGCTTGGTTTGAGGCTAGCCAAGCTGCTTACTCTTTAGCCTGAGGGAGATCCACTTTCAAACTTTTAAATACAAACAAAAGTAGAGAAGAGTATAAACCGTAGATTTTCCAGCCAGCATTCTTGGGCTGCTCTGCAGCCTGAGGTCCCTGGAATTTATTGCCTCCTGAATCAGGGGTCTCTAAGACCTCTACCCTGGTTCTAGGCACAGTCTGTAAGTGTCAGGAATATAATTTCCAGTTTGCCTCAGAGAGCCCTCCCTCACTGCCAGGCCTCCCTCTCTCCCCTAGTGAATAAGGCACACCCACACCTCCAGCCTGGGTGACTCATTCTTCAGAGGCCTACCTGCCTCTGAAGAATGAGAATACCACTCCCAGTAGTTTTCTGGAACCAATCATTACATTTGTGTTGAAAATGCCTTTCACATACAATACAATGAAGTCATAATTTTCAGGAACGGGAGATCTAGAAAGACTTTAAGGGAGGGCCAAGGGAGGGTCATAATTTTGTGTCAGGTCTGCCTTGACTAGGGAATAAATGACTGTGTGACTTAGAGTGTGCAATGACGTGAACCCTACTGATATGGTTTGGCTCTGTGTCCCCACCCAAATCTCATCTCTAATTGCAATCTTCATAATCCCCTGTGTTGAGGGAGAGGCCTGGTGGGAGGTGATTGGATCATAGAGGCAGTTTCATTTATGCTGTTCTCATGACTGTGAGTGAGTTTTCACAAGATCTGATGGTTTTATTAAGTGTTTGACAGTTCCTACATCACACACACACACTTTCTCTTTTTCCCGCTGCCTTGTGAAGAAGGTACTTGCTTCTCCTTCACCTTCGTTCATGATTATAAGTTTCCTGAGGCCTCCCCAGCCATGAAGAACTGCGAGTCAATTAAACATCTTTCATTTATAAATTACCTAGTCTCTAGTAGTATCTTTATAGCAGTGTGAAAATGGACTAATACATCCACCAAATGAGCATGTCAACAAGCAGGCATATTGTTAAATATTCTGTTGGGGTAGGAGTCAGCTATGGATGCTGAGCTGGAAGAACAAGGTCACTCTCAGAGCCTGGATGAGACAAAAGGTGGTCCTCAGTTGATGCCATAGTTTAGATATTTGAGCCCTCCAAATCTCATGTTAAAATTTGATCCCCAGTGTTGGAAGTGGGGCGTGGTCATGGGGGCAGATTCCTCATCAATCGCTTGGTGCCTTCCCCGAGGTAATGAGTGAGTTCTTGCTCTATTACTTCTGCAACAGATGGTTGCTTAAAAGAGCCTGGCACTCCCTCCTCTCTCTCCTGCTTCTTCTTGCCATGCGATCTGTACACACCAGTTCTCATTCATGTTCCACCATGAGTAGAAGCTTCCTGGGGCCCTCATCACAAGCAGATATTGATGCTTTGCTTTCTGTACAGCCTGCAAAACCATGAGACAAATAAACTTTTCTTTATAAATTACTTAGCCTCAAGTATTCCTTTATATCAATACAAAAATAGGCTAAGACAGCTGGAAGGCAAGACCCTGTCAGACTGCCCCTCTCATTCTCTAACTTCATAGTCCTCTCCTATCCTATGATAGCCCTAAAATGGAAATAGACACAGCTCTGAGAGACAATTCTAGAAGCACTGAAGGGGAAGCTTCAGTGACTTTGTGGCTCCCGAGAATCAGTCAATCAGATGGGAGCTAGGATGCTGAAGTAGGGCCAGTCTACCAGCCACACTCTCTGAATTTTACTCCAAACCTGTGAAAAACAAATCCTTGCCTACCCAGAGAGGTATGCAGCACCTCATTCCTGCTCCCAATTCCCGCTGTTGGCTTGCAGCCATCAGCTCTCTGCAAAATCCAGCAAGCATACTGTCATATTTAGAACTAATATGAAAGGACAGCTTTCACATTCTCCCCAAATTTACTTTTGCTGAATGTCAACTTGGAGGAAATATTTCCCTACTTGCCCCTATCCCAGTCTCTGTTCATCTCTAGCAATAGATGCTTTCCAAACAGCTTGGGTTGGAGATGCCTGACAGGGCATCCTTTCAGTGTGTCAGGATCTAATGAGATAAGTTCCGCTTTACAGAATTTGGTACTCATCTTCAAGCCTTCTCCTCCCTCAATTGATGGACGCACCAGAATGCTAATTATAAAAATGCAGGGCAGCTCCAAGCACCAGATACTCAAGCTCTTAAGGAGAGGAAGCATCTTTTCCTGGGATTGGAACCCAAGCTTCCCTCCTGCCTGGGACCCATACAGCTGCTGAGCATTTATGCGCATGGCCCACTCCACCAGTAAGTGAAATCCACACAAAGAACCTGAAAACCTAATTTCAGCTACTATCATATTACCAGAACTCCCTGCTCCACTACACTTTTCCTCATTTTACTTTTTAATACGGAAATATTCAGACATACATACAAATAGAATCATATAGTGAATCCCCATTTACTCACTACCCAGCTTCAAAAGTTAAGAATTAATGGCCATTCTTGTTTCAAACTTCCTTTCTGGAGTATTGTAAAGCATATTGCAAACACACCATCATATCTTTTCACCCATATATACTTCAGATTATACCTTTTATACTTTTTTTTAACCAGATATAAACAAAAGATATAAAAGGCCTCTTTAGAGGTAGAGAAATTCTGGTCTTAGTTCTGCCACTGACATACACTTTAATTTCGGGATAGTACCTTTCCCTCTCTAGACCTCAATTTTCTCATCTGTGTAATGGAGTAGAAGATGTTGAAGCTGTGTGTGTGTGTATGTGTGTGTGTGTGAGTGCACGTGCATGTGTGTTGTGGGAGTAGCATACTAACCTAGTGCTTTTCAAGTTTTAAAGCGCACAGGGGTTCCCTGCTACAATGGATATTCTGATTCAGTAAATCTGAAGTGGAATCTTGGATCATGCATTTCTGTTTTCAGGTAATACAACTGCTGCTGATCCACAGGACACACCTTGAGTAAGAAGGCTAAGTTATCTCAAAGTCAGGGATATTCCAAGTTTTGCAATTCCACAAGACCAAAATTCCTGATAATTTTGTCCATCTTTCTACCAGTAGGTGGGAAGCATGGATTAAATCCTCCCAGGCAAACTGGCCCAATTTTTAAATCTTCAAGTGAAGGCTAATCACTGATTCCAGGCAGTGGTGTGTTAAAGCCAGCTCACACCAACTCTCAAGAGCTGATTGTAAACAATTTTCAAGAAATTTGTGAGCCAGTTGTCAAAAACCAAACCATCATTAAAAATTAAATTAGCATCCATGTTCCTAGTGGTATTACTTGCAATAGCCAAAAGATCTGCCAACAGATAAATGGATAAATGAAATGTGGTATACACACAATAGAATAGTATTCAGCCTTAAAAAGGAAGTAAATCCTGTCACACGCTACAACATGAATGAACTTTGAGGACATTATGCTAAGTGAAATAAACCAGTCACAAAAAGACACTGTATGATTCCACTTATATGAGATACCTGAAGTAGTGAAATCATAGAGGCAGAAAGTAGAATGGCAGTTATTAGAGGCTGGGGGAGGGGGAAATGAGGAGTCATTGTTTAATGGGTATAGAGTTTCAGTTTTACAAGATGGAGAAGTTCTAAAGATCTGTTTCACAACAATGTAAATATACTTAACACTGCTGTGTTTTTTTAGTGCAATTAAATTTTCATTAAATTTTATAAACTTTAAACTATATTAGAAACAAGAGTGATAACTATTCAACATTCATCATTTCCAAAATATTTTACTACATTTTACTATTGTCTGTCATATTATTACTATATTGTACATGTGTATTATATATGTAATATGTAACAAATATTTGTACTATTTTATTTGCATGTTAGGAACACTGTATAATAGTGTGCTACTGTGTGTCTCTTCCCAATTCTGCATTCAGTAGCATGGAGTTGATAGTTTGAAACTGGCAAATGCTGCAAATCAGGTTACTCCCTTCCATCCATGTCCTGGAGAGCTTCTTGTTAAATATCTACCAGCACACCACTGGTTCCAGGGCCTAACAAACTTTCACTGCGAGTAAATGCTTCCTCTAGAATTACCTCAAAACCCATCTGTTGCATTTTAAAATTTCTTTTCCAGATGGAGGTGGAAATCAAGTCTTTGTTAAAGCATAGCTTTAAATTGACCTTCCAGCCACTATGGTAAGGAAATAAGAAAGAGGCTTAGAACAACTCATTACTCAATGAATATTAACTGAGCATCTATATGTGCCAGACTCTGAAATATTAAAATTGCAAATAATTTAGAAAACCTAAGCATGACAGAATTCATCTTTGAAGAATAATCTGGCACTGGCCAGAACTGGTTCTATGACTTCTATTAAACCATTTTTCTGCATGAGTGGTTTCACCTTAGTATAGAAAGGGCATTGGGTTAAGAGACCTGGGCACAAATATTGGGTTTAACACTAGCTGTGGGACCTTAAGCAAATTATTTCAACTCTCTGTGCCTCAGTTTCCTCATTTGTCACATGGGAGTAGAAGGATCATCATCATCATCATCATAGCTAACACACACACACACATATATATATATATATATGCTCACTGTGTGTCAGGCACTGTTCTAAGGGCTTTATGTAAATTCACTCATTTAATCCTCACAACAACTCTAAGAAGTTATTTGCTATTAGTTTCATCACCAGTTTACTGATAAGTAAGCTGAGGCACAGATAGGTGAAGTAGCTTTCTCAAGGTTATAACAGTTAGTAAATGAAGGGGGGTTATTATATGACCTCACAACTCAAAGAGTCATTCAATTCTCTTCTGAAGGAATCATTGCCAACCTGAAGCTGGGAGCCCTGATTAGGCCTCAAGGCTACACTCTGCTGATTAAACCTGAGTCACAGGGCAGGACCTCACAGATCTGAGAAGCAATGAGGGCAGATTTGAGTCTCTTGAGACTTGGGAAATGAAGCCAGGACTTATCTGTCCAAATTGGAGCAGGAAATCCAGAGGGCAGGACAGGTGGTGGAAGTCCCCTTCTATAGCTTCAGTCTAGAGACAGAATGTCACATTTTCATTGGCAACCCAGATTCTAGCAGGTTCCATCAAATGTTTTACATGGGATGTTCTCAAGGCTGATGTTTGGAATTGAGCAGGGTCAGGAAACTGGTTCTATACTGTTTCTTGATGGACTTAATTTGTTCTCTGGATTTGAGTAATTCGTATGCATTTCCCTTGGCCCATGGAGGCCCCAAAGGACAAAATGATAGGTGTTCCTAATTAGAATCTGCAGTGAATTCACTCTTTCACTGAGAGAAAAAAACGTTACAGAGTTACGTGTCAGGAACTTGGGTATCATTTGGCTTGGCCAAAGGCTCTCATGAACCATTCCCCAGCCTTCTCTTCTGTGGACAGCTTCTTTACTTGGCTTCTTGCTTTTTGCCTCCAACCTGAAAACTATTTCCAAGCACCACAACAGCCTAGAGAGCCACTGCAATGTTCATTTTAAAAAAACCCTTTTCTCATTTGTCCATCTACCAAAATGTCCCAGGGAAAGGTAATATGCCCACCTGTAAGAATAATAAAAAACATCAAATGTAAAGAGTTAAAAATCAGCTTGTTCTCAAAGGCACCAGAGCCATTTCACCCAAAATGAAACTCTGTCAGAGGCCAGAATATTAGCTACCAATTGTGACTCCAATATCTTACAGTCCAGAAAACAGGAAGCTAGAAATGACCTTGAGGCATCATCTGATCCAGCCCCCTTTTTCTAATTGAGTGACTATACCAGAGATCAGCTCACTTATAGGGACAGCTTCTGGGGTGTTGATGACCAATTTGCTTTGAACACAAATTGGCTTATCTACCAACTTCCTAAGGGATGTTACAGGTTATGTTCATTCCATTGGAGAGACTCTATTATGCTTCAGGTCTCTCTTGGTCTCCAGTCTATTGTCATTATAATTTTATCTTCCACATTGCTGCTGTTGTTTGGAAAATGACTACTTTGTGGAGAGCATCAAACAGAGGCTAGTCCATATAGTGTCATACAGTTCAGAGATCTATTGTTATCCTCTAAATGTTCCTTGATACTGAAGACAAACCTGGAAATCTGATAGCTGCCCTTGGAAGTTTATAATTCTTCCTTTTATTCTAACTCAAATCTAACCAAGGACCTCACACAAGGTCACTCTCTAACAGATATAAATGCATGTCTGCACCAAATGAGAGGCAATGTGGAGGAGTGGAATGAGCACGGGCTTTGGAAACAGGCTTTTGGTGTCTCAGTTTCCTCATCAATAAAATGAATGTAGTGTATATAAAGGTCTTGGCATAGAATAGGAATTTAGTAAGTGTACGAGTTCTTAGCAAATGATAGTGCAGTACAGGGGTGATCATTTCCCGCTTTCCTTCAACAGTGCTCCCCAACTCAATTCCACCCCAAAGGCATTGAGGACACTGGAGCCATTCTAGCCTGACCTTCCCATTTCTTGTTCTTTCTTTTTTTTTTCTGTTTATTCCTCCCCATTCCTCCTCATCTTTAATTCTCCTCTTCCTCTTTAATTTCTCACCATCTCCTTCACCTTACTTCTTTTACCTCCCCCTCTAACTAACACAGTGAGTTCTGTTTGCACACAGCAGGTGAGAAAATGTAATTCAGCAGGATGGCAAATGACTTGCCAAGTGGATTTGAGGGGTTGCAGTCCTCCTTCCTGCTGTGGTGTGTGATTATTATTTTGATTAAGCCTCTGGAGAAAAGAGTGACAACTGAGACAGATACACCAATGTATGCCTATCCCATAGGCTTTTGCTGTAGGCCTAGCAGTTGACCCGTCCTTATCTAGGACTCAGGCAACTCCCAGCCCCCAAGTTAGAGTGCCAGAAAAATTAGCTGCTGATCTTAAAACACTCTGTTCTTGGGGGAAAGAGGAGGGAGGAATACAGTCTCTGTAACTAAAAGGGTTATGGAAATTGGCTAGCTAGGGGATCATTTCTAGGCAGAAAGTGATGATAAAAATAGTCACTTGTAACTGAAATAAAGCTACACCCGGGTGGCTTCAAATAATCTGTTTCCTTCTTCTTTCACTGACACAAACACATTTCTGCTACAGTTAGTCCCACACAGGCAACTGGACAAGAATAGGGCAGTGTGAATCGAGACCCTAATGCGTCTGCAAAAGGGCTGTCAGCAGAATGCCAACAGCAGCAGCAGCAGCTTCTGCTGCTGCATTTTGGGGACTGATGACTGAAGCACAGTAAACAGGGCTGAATTCCCAGGAGACAGAGAGGATCCCCGGACTCAGGTGGAGTTTGTTGGACTGTGTATTAGTTAGTATTGCCATAATCCTGTGTATTAGGATTCTACCACAGACTGGATGACCTTCACAACAGAAATTTATTGTCTCACAGTTTTGGAGGCTAGAGGTCTGAAAGTGTTCGGAATCAACTTAAGTGTCCATCAACAAATGTACAGATAAAGAAAATCTACTAATACCGCACAAACCAGAATGCTCTCCAGCTTTAATAAAGAAGAAAATCCTGCCAATTGCAACAGGATGAATGAACCTGGAAGACATTTTGTTAAGTGAAATAAGCCAGGAACAGAAAGACAAATACAGCATGATCTCACTTATATGTAGAATCTTAAAAAGTTGAACTCATAGAAGTAGAGAGTAGAATGGTGGTTACCAGGGGCTGGGGCTGGAGATGTTGAGGAGACATTGGTCCAAGGACACAAAGTTTCAGTTAGATGGAAGGAATAACGCAAAAGATCTATTATACAACATGGTTATTATAGTTGATAGCAATGTATCATATACTTAAAAATCACTAAGAGGGGAGATTTTAAGTGTTCCCAACACACAAAAAAAGTTTGAGGTAATGCGTACATTAATTCGCCCAATCTAGCCATTTCATATTGTATACATATTTCAAAACATGTTGTACATGAGAAATATATGAAATATTTATCTGTCAATTAAAAGGATAATTAGATTAGAAAAAAGAGAAAACCTAAGTGCTGTGGAAATGAGGGCTTATTGATAATCCTGAGGATGAAATAGTCAGTGTCTGTTGTTATTCAAAGCCTATGGTAATATCCTGAGCTCTAGTAACATCCACCTAGCCTGGGCCACCTAGTATGAGGCCATTATCTTACACTGTACCTCACTAAAACTCTTCACTTTCCAAATTCCAAAATGAAACCACCGGAGTGACCTCCCTATACTTTTAAATTAGATGAGAATGCTTCAATTTTCTCTAATGGATGATCTGTCCTTTTTCCTAAATGAAATTAGCTGGTAGCAGGAAGCTGGAGAATAAAAAAACAACATTTTTCATTAATCAGAAAGCTATTTTGTAAAAGTTGGAGCTGCAGAAATTATTCCAGAGAAATGGTTGCTAGCTATGTTTACTTTCACTCTTCCTATATCTGTGGATCATAAAATTGCACCATTTCTATTCTTTCTTGAAGTTAAACTGTCAACTCAATGTTTTGCACACACTAATCTCTCAACACATGTTTGCTAATGGATTGACTCATGCTACTCAAAACTGAACCATCATATAAATGTGTGGCCTGAGAGCTACATGAGAATGGAGTCCAAAACTTGGCTTCATGCAGCAAGATACACAAGATAACTTCACATGACATGGATATTGATAAACTTTTTAATTTGTAAATATTGTACATTAGATTATATCTTCTTATTGGGGAGAAGAGTTCTCAAAACCAACTCTAGGATTCCAATACGTGTTGAAACAATTGACTAAAACTTCTGCTAGTTTTTAGTAGAGACCTAAGGAACCATTTCCGTTGGCAAAAAGCTTCCAGCTCGTGGTGTCTCTCAATTCATGTACGGTGAGGAACATATAATGTCTTTCTCCCCCTACGCCATACTACTCTCAGTGTAATCCCTAACGTAGTTAAAATTTATGGAAAATTAGAGCTGGCTGGTAGTTTTGGGAAAATTTAGTGGCTAAACTCATTGCTATGGTTTGAATGTCCCCTCCAAAATTCATGCTGAAATTTAATTGCCATTGTGATGGTATTAGGAGGTGGGACCTTTAAGAGGTGATTAGGTGATAAGGGCACAATTAATGCTGTTATTACAGGAGTGGGCTCCTGATGAAAGGATAAATTTGGCCCCGATTTTCTCCCCATTGCATACGCTTCCTCACCATGATGCCTTCAACCATGGGATGGCCCTCATTATATGCCAGTGCCATGCTCTTGTACTTCCCAACCTCCAGAGCAGTGAGCCAAATAAATACCATTTCTTTATAAGTTGCCCAGTCTGTGGTATGCTGTTATAGCAGAAAAAAAAAAAGACTAAGACACTCACCTTCTCCTCAAAAGTGAAGATGAAATCCTTACCAACGAATATAGCACTCCCTTCACAGTAGGTTGGCAGGCCATCTGCTGCCAATTTGAGGTTTTGAGCAACTTTTGCCTTGTGCCATTGCCTCTTGTAGCCATTCCCTACTAGGCAGACCCTGGAGGAGGCTGTTAGGTCTTTGAATTGGCCAGTCTACCTGTTGGGCTGGCCTTTTGCTGAGAACAGACTGGCCAGCCTCCTCTATGTAAACTTGCCAAGTTACCTCATTCTTCTTACTATCTACTGCTGTCCTAAAGTAAGACTTTCCTGAGAATTAATCAATGGAGGAAAATTAAAGGACTTGAGGTTAGTTGACGGAGCAAAGAAAGAGAAAAGTAAAGAAGAACAGTTAACACTTTATTGAATTAAAAGCCATTTTATTTATTAAAGAACATTGTTCTTGGTGAAAACAGAAAAAGATAAACTAAACTAGGGCAACAACTTTAAATATTTAAGTTATATTTAAAGAATCATTTTGGGAATTGAATTGGAATGATAACCAAGAGAAGAACATCTTCCTGGAGCTCTTTAGGGATAAAGATGGGGGAAATGTGGAGACAGGCACCTCAGAAGGTGCTCCTTGCCCATTTTTGATGCTTACATACCTCTTTACGGTTTAAAATGCCATTTCCCATGGACTTAGTGAAGGAAAGAGGGAATATTAAAGAGGCAACTCAGCCACTCTCTAATTTCAGGTCCATATTTACATTCTCCCAGGAGGGAAATCTATCCCATGTAAAAGAACTCCAGAGAAGAAAGTTCTGAGGCCTCTCTCTCATTCATCTTAAAGTTTAACAGCTCTCAATGTCAAGAATGTTGCTTTATATTTATCCCAAATCTTTCTTATTAACAAGAATCCATTTTCTTTTGTTCTAGCCTCTGGAAACAAAGAACAATTGGTCATACATTTGAAGACCATTTTTCAACAGCCTTGAAGTCTCCTTTTCTCCAAGATAAACATTCTCAGCTTCTTTAATCTTTTTTGAAGATGTTCCCAATGCCCTTTGTGGCTCTCCTCAGGATTCCCTTCACTCTCTCTTCATCTGCCTTTAAGTGTGGAACCTAGAATTATATAAAGTCTTCTAGTACGTATTTGAGTACAATGGAAAGCTCCCTTTTCCAGTGATCAGACTGTTTTTGCATATTCAGGTTATTCAGGTTGCACAGCCTGTGCTGTGATAATAGCTACACTCCTGTTATTGGTCACTGAGGTTGTCTTCCATTATTTTTGCTTAGTAAATTATGGAATAACTCAATGGAATATTATGCAGCCACTGAAAAGGATCATAATTATTAAGAGTGTATAGCCACAGATGGAGAAAAAGTTTATTTTTAGCAGATGGGTAAGTGAAAAGATGCAAATTACAAAATTATGTGGCCTCTTATCTATGGACACACAATACTTTATACACCACTTATTACAGCACTTAGCATTTTCTATTACTGTCATTTGTTTCTGTGCCTATCCATTCTTCCAAGCCAATGAACTCTGAGGGCCTAGGTAGTACTTGAGTCAACTCTGTTGTGCCAACACTGCGTGCAGTTCCAGGCAGAGAGTGGGTACTCAGATGTGTTTGTTAAATGAATAAAGTGGATAAATTTCATGCTATATAAAAATATCTAAGCATGGGAATAGAGACTTGGATATAATAAGAGGAAATCAAAATAAGTGTGCTAGTATGGTAAAATTACAAGGGTTTTATGTTTCTCAAATTTTTTTCACCTATTGTTATTACCTGGAAAAAAAGGGAGGACAGGAAATCAGGCTTACAGTGTTTACTCCTGGCTGACAGGTCTCTCAATGTCCTACTTTCTATGCAGCTTGTTTCATTGTTACTGGACTGTGCACTGTCTTGGTATCTGAGTGGACCATTTGGTTTACTTTTAGTAAGAATCCTCAGAAATTTTGAACTGCCTTCCAAAGGCACTGCTTACCAACATCCCCTTTCCCCCAACCTGGTCTTCCTTCTCTCAAACCACACATGGGTGTGACCATAATAATCATGTACCAGGAACATCGTCTCATTTTAACTTTCTAACAATGCTGGAAGGGAGTCAAGATAGGGACAAATCTGTGTTTGAAAGATATGAAAACAAACGCTTAAAGAGGCCCATGGTGACAGAGCTAATAAAGGGAAGATAAGAACTAGAACCCAGGTTCTGACTTCAAACCCATGAATCATACTGTCCACTGCTGTGCTACAGGAACTCAGATCTAATGACACTCAGATTCCCTATGCCCCCAAGCCTGTAACTACTTCATCCTTTCAGCTGCTAGGTGAAAAGGCAGGTAGGGATAGAAATGAAAAGTTAACATTTACTGTATGCCTACTATGTATCAGTTAACCAATCTCTGGTATGCACTATTATTATCCAGGCTTTTTAGAGAAGAGGCAGCAGACTCAGGGGGGTTAAAGTGATTTCCCATGGTCACACAGCTGGTAAGTGGCAGAGCTAATATTCAAACACAGATCTGTCTAACTCCAAAACCCACGCCCTTGGCACTACATCAGATAGAGTATAAGCTTTACCTCAATTTAGTAACATGGCCCAGGCTCCAAGATCAACCACCGACAAGCTCTTTCCTTGAACCCCATCTTAGACATATCTCTTGGAAGGGAGAAGGCAGGCTTAGAAGAAAAAGCCAAGCTTGGCAGGTAGCAGCTGTGGCTTGAATTTCTGTTGAGTGACATTAACTAAGTCAACCACCTGCTGTTCCCCAGCGTGCAGGTGTCGCTCTGAAAGGGTTTAGCCTTTCTACCAGGCCCAGAATTTTGCTATTTCAGCTTTAATCCTATGTCAAACTAAGTGTCCCCTCTCACCATCACCATCCCCTTTGCTAATCTGTGTTAATATGGGTAGAATAATGGAGGGAACATAAGCCACTGCATTCTCAAAGTGCTCTGTGCCAGATATGTTCTAAACGCCTAACATATTTAATCCTTACCACAACCTTATGAGGTAGACACTCTTATATTCCCAATTTTACTAAGGAGCAAGCTGAGGTACAGAAAGGTTAAATAGGTGCCCAAGATCACACAGCCAGTGAGTGGCAGAGCTGAGATTTGAACTTGAACAAATCTGCAAGAGTGCATGCTTTTAAGCACAACAATGTATTGATAGCCTAAATGTGATGTGATAGCAGCAAAAAAGCAGGACAGGAAAGGCCTAAATTGATGCTAAAGCTGACAATAGCAACAATATAGCTTCCATCTAGACAATGATTTACAGTTTGCTTAGCACTTTGCCCATCTATAGACTCAATTCGTCCTCACAACTAAGGCGTGGGGAAGGCAGCACTAATATTATTAGCCTCCATTTTTAAGGAGGCAGTATAGAACAAAGGTTGCATATCCATGTTCTGGAGTTTGACTTGGATTCAAGTCCTGGCTCTGTTCTTTCTTAGTTATGTTTCACTAAACATATCTTTACTGGGCCTGAAGATTTTCATATGTAAAAATAGCTTCATAGTGTTATGGGAGGAATGAATGCAGTAATATACGTACAATGTTTCACAGAGTTCCTGACCCACAGAAAGCCATCAATGAATGTTAGCTATTATTATTAGATGACGGAACTAAAGGCCTAAATATGGAGGTACTCATATATACAGTATGCAGGGAGGCAGGAGCAGAGCAGGGTCTAGATTCCATGCTCTTTTCCCCGTTCCAGCGTTCTTCTAGGATTTCTCACCCTGAGGCTGCCATTTTGTGTTTTGACAGATAGGCCAGTGGCCTGCCACAAGACTGCTGAGGATGAGCATAATATAAGATCAGAATGTTCACTTTGTCTGCCACTTCCATCCCCTCCTTGCCACTGATAATTGAAATACAGCACCTGGCATAAGGCTGGCCAATAGTAGGCCCTCAGTAGGTATCTACTGAATGAATGAAATACCTATGCCATGAAAGTGTTCCCATTGTATCCACGAGAGAGAGAGAAGAGAGAGAGGAAGAGAGAGAGAGACAGACATAAATTAAGCCATAGTCTTTGCCTTCGATAAATTTACAGTCCTACAAGAAATATAGATTCCCAAATCAATGATTGACCAATAATGTGATAAATAATGTACTATAAGAATAAAAAAGAGCTACAGGAATACCTTGGAGGGGAGGAAAGCCTCTTTCTATCCATTTGTTACTAATCCCACCATCCCCTGGAAGCAAAGAGAAGACAGTGACAAAATTATTTCTAAGAAGGTGGATACCCTGAGGTGACAGCCAGAGCTCAAATTCTGACCTCAAATCCAAAGTGTTTTCAGTGATAAACTTCTGTATTTCTAGATGAGAACTAGCTTTCTTTACTATCAAAAAAGGGCAAGCAGAAAGGGACCTGTATTGACTTATCCAAGGGGACTAGAGTTAGCTTTTTTTAAATTAAGAACTCCTCCTTAAATAAGGAGTTGGGAGACATTGCATGGAACCGATCCAAGGTAGGTTTTAAAATCTCATGGCTGTATCAAAGCCTAGAAGATTGCCTGTCCAAGATTATTAGGGTGTGAACTGGAGGCAAAAGGAAATCCTTCATACCTTTGATAGGGCTCTACTCTAATAATGACTTGGAGCATCAAAATGGATTTCAGTTCTGCTAAGTAAATGGGCCTCTTAAATCAGGGCTATAGATTAGGCATTCTGAGCTCACTGGGCATTGAGCATGGCAATCCATTGCCCACTGGGAGTTTATGGTCAGAGATAACAAGAAAATTGCCAGTTTTATTCCATGTCTATTTGGCATCACTGCAGAACTATATGTACCCCTCAACCTGCTGCAGGAAGAAAACATAAAAATGATTACTCTGATTATTAGCAGCATTATCTTATTCAGTTATTCCACAGAAATTACCACTCAGCATCAATACCTAAAAAGAAGAACTGCATTTTGTGCCCTTTCTAGAGAAGCAAAGGGGGTTTTGGCATCTCTGCCCTAACCCATCAGACCCAACAGTCTCTCTCTGTTTCACTCTCTCTGTCTTCCCTTCTCCCTCTCTCTCAGTCTCTGTCACATGGACACACACATATGTGCATGCACACACACACACACACACCATTTCCTTCAGCTCAGTTTGATATCTAGGCCAATTCATTAAACACTAGTTTAATTATTTATTAGCTGTGTGACCTACAAAAAGTTACTCAACCACTCAGAACTTTTTTTAATCTTTAAAATGCAAATACCATTATCTACCATAGAGAGAGTTTGGTACCCAGTAGGGGTGTTCAATAACTGGAAGCTGAGTCAGAGTAGGTGCTACCTTCTGGATGGTAGAGAGAGAGTGTCTCAGCATGGAGGAATGTGAGTTGAAAAGTGCTGGTTTTTCTAGGCATTTGAGAGACTGAGATGGGCTGACTCATTAGGCATTCTGCTTGCATCAGGCAGCACCAGCAATCTTAATGCAGGCTATTATATAAGTTACAAGACAAAGCAACTCTCCTCTGGTATTAACATTTACTTGGACAGCAAGACTGCTGGAAAAGCATGATTTCAACTCTTCACCTCCTTTCCACCTACCCCAGACCCCTGCCGTTTCCAGATCCTTTCACTCACTGTCCCATGCCCACCACATCCTGTAAAACTCCAAACTCATTTTGTCACTCACTTACCATCCCGTCTCTCACAATTAAAACAACACACGTTTCTTCAATTATCCTCCTCCTGCTGGCAGATGACAAGCGTGGGCTGTTATAACAATGGATTCCCTAGGTAGGGCTTCAAAAGAAACCAGGGGATTGAAGATGATGTATACAGAGTTTTGGAATATTTTAATTAAAGTGTATAAAAATGAACTGTTTCACTCCAGATACAGTGGTGCTGCTGCTGTGTCTTGTCACTGCAATATTTATCTTCTGGCCATGTGATGAGAGGACTTGTGCTCCCCTCTACCTGACAGGTCAATAAATCCCCAGTGCTCTCCTTCTCTCCTGGGGCCAACGTGTGGGCAGAATTTTCAGCAGGGTCAGCTCTTTAAGCAGACTGCAGCAAGAGCAACCTGGTAGAACCAGAGCAGCAGTGTTGTAAAGGGCCCTCAGAAACCCAGTGCTCCATAACTTCAACTGGCCACTATAGACAAAAGAGAGAGAGGAAATGAAAAAGAACAGATCCTGAGGAAAGGAGAGACTCAGAGAGAGATTCAGAATAAGATCCATGGGCTGCAGAAAAATAAAGGAAAGAGGGAAAAGTCAAGTAAGAGAGAGAAAGTAAGCATGAGAAAGAACAAGAGAAAGACTGGACAAATGTGAGAATTTGAGACAACAGAAAGAAAAGAACAAGATAAAGAAAAACTTGGAAAAAGACAAAAGTAGCAAAAAGGCCTTTGAAGAGAGGCAAAATGAGAGGCAAAATGAAAAGAAATATAAAAAAGAAGCAATTACATGGGCTGTTTGGGGGAGGGGCAGAAATTACCAGGGCCCTAACTAATCTGTTTCTTACTTGGCATTAAACAACTCTTGCTATATTCATAATAGGATTACACTTGACAGATGTCAAGGTTATCACCTTGACAAGCAAGTGTGGAAGATATTTGTTTTGATATCCACTGCACACCTGTCGACATTTAGAAGCTGCAGTAACTAGGGCAAGTTGGGAAGAGACAAAGAGAGAAAAGCTAGGAAGAGTCTTAGCAAGCCCAGAACTTTTGCCCAAAGGTGGGGTGGAGAGAGGGAGAGAGAGAGAAGAAAGAAAGAAAAGAAAAGAAAGAAAGAAAGAGAAATAGAAAGACAAATGTACACACATGCACACTTTGAAGCTAATTTTTGTTTGGAAATTAATAGCTTTACCATACACTCTTCTAGCAAATGAAAGTGGCCACTTTTTCTGTACCTCCATTTCCAAAGTTGGCATACTTTTCTCCATCATACAACCCAGCCTTTATACAGGTGCTCCTAAATCATCACTTGGGGTGGTTGGAACCCTGTCCTTCCTAGCCTCCCTGCTCCAGCCCTGCCTGCCTATCTAAACCCTTACTCCCAATCATGTTCTGGACCATCCTGCACTCTGGGATGTTTATCCTGGCATGCTAGAGTTGGGGGTGCCATGGCGGCAGTGATAGACTTGTCCCAAGTTGGACAGTGGTGACTGGGCTATAGTCTGAAGAGGCTTTCACTCTTTTTTTTTCCTGTAAATAAAAGAGGTAGAGGGTTTGGGAGACCAAGGCAGGAGGATTACTTGAGCTCAGGAGTTCAAGACCAGCCTGGCCAACACAGTGAAACTTAATCTCTACTAAAAATACAAAGAATTAGTCAGGCGTGGTGGCATGTGCCTGTAGTCCCAGCTACTTAGGAAGCTGAGGTGGGAGGATTGCTTGAGCCTAGGAGGCAGAGGTTGCAGTGAGCTGAGATCATGCCACTGCACTCCAGCCTGGGTGACAGAGCAAGACCCTGTCTCAAAAAAAGAGGGTGGGGAGGAAGAAGATTTTGTGTTTTCTACCAAACTGTTTTTCTATCAACCTAATTTACATCATTGTTCTATTAAAAATATAAAGTTAAATTAGTTCAGCCCAAATGGTCTCCAATTACATATTTCTTTAAAAAAACAGACAATTAACATGTTCAATGATTAAGTATAACTATGGTCTAGTTGAGAGAAAACATAACTTAGAGTCAGTCCAATCCTCCAACCTTTCCCCTTTCATGTGCCTGAATGCTTTGTTCCCACCTTGCCAATGGCATGTAACATGTGTATAATTAGAAGTTGACTTTCTTGTCTCCTCAGCTGGACTCTTGAGTTTCTAAAAGGTAACCATTCCTCTTTCATCTCTGGATAGCCTAAGAGATTCATAAGAGTTGGCCTTAACAAACATCTGTTTGTGAATTAGAGCACTTTCTTGTCTAGTTAAATCCTGTAGATCCAATCACCATTTAGATAAGCAATGAAATTCTTCTCTTGGAAGGGGACAGGGAAAGGGGACAAATTGAATGAACATCTATTGAACACCTATATATCAGGCACTGTGCCAATCCTTTTCACGCACTGTTTCCTCCAATTCTCAAAATAATACTCAGCAGTAGCTATTACTCTCATTTGACAGAAACCTGAGGTCCTAAGAGGTTGAATGACTTGCCCATTGTCACTCAGCTTATAATTACCAGTGTTTAGGTTTGGATGCAGGTATACTCAATTGCAAAGCCCATGCTCTTATGTCTAGAATACCTTAGCTCCTAAGGTTAGTAAAGCCCCTATGGCCAAAGCCAACTGCCTTTTTTTGGGGGACTTACCATATTCAATTCCTCTGAATACTGATATCATGAAATTATTTCTACTTCTTGAAAACTTTTCTTCCTGTGCTTTCTGTGGCACTATTCTGCCCTGATTTTATTCCTATTCCTCTGACCACTACTTCTCAGTTTTCTCTACCCTGCTGTCCCAGAGTCTTAATTCAAGGTCTTCATATTCTCTTTGGGCAGTATCATTAAATCCTACATTTTCTCCAAGCATTTAGATGTGCTAGGCTCCCAAGATTGTATTTTCAGCTCAACCCTTTTTCCCAAGGTTAGACTAAAATCATTACTGCCTCCTGAGCCTTACTACATGGATAGGGTACTGTCACCTCAAAACCACCATCACCAAAGTTCAACTTACCAGCCTTACCCCCACCAAGCCAAGGTGGGGGCTTCCCCACTTTCTTCCCATCTCCAGCATGACAATTCCAGTATGTGAATTATATCTCAATAAATCCCTTATCTAAACAACAATATAAAGATTTTCACTAATGCACTATCTTTTTATTGTAGTAAAATATACATAAGATATAATATATCATTGTAACCATTTTTTTTGATACAGAGTCTCACTCTGTCACCCAGGCTGGAGTACAGAGGTGTGACCACAGCTGACTGCAGCCTCGACCTTCCAGGCTCAAGCAATTCTCCCAAATCAGCCTCTTGGAGTAGCTAGGACTATAGGTGCACACCTCCACATCCAGCTAATTTTTTATTTTTATTTTTTATAGAGACAGAGTCTCACTATGTTGCCAGTGCTGGTCTATTGTTATTACTGTTTAGAGACTGGGTCTTGCTCTGTCACCCAGGCTGCAGTGCAGTGGCACTATCATAGCTCACTGTAGCCTTGAACTCCCAGGCTCAAGCAATATTCTTGCCTCAGCCTTCTGAGTAGCTAGGACTACAGGCATGTGCCATCACACCCAGCTGATGTACGAAAAAAAATTGGTAAAGACTTGGTATGTTGCCCAAGCTGGTCTCAAACTCCAGGGCTCAAGCTATCCTCCCACCTTGGCTTCCCAAAATGCTGGGATTACAGGGATGAGGAACCATGCCCTGCCTATTATAACCATTTTTAAGTGTACAATTCAGTGGCGTTAACTATATTTACAATGTCATGCAACCATTTTCCACTATGTATTTCAAGAACATTTTCATCATCTCAAACAGACTGAATCCATAACTCTCCATTACCTATGCCCTGCCCCTTGGGCCTTCTGTCCTTATGAATTTGATTACTCTAAGTACCTCACATTAGTGGAATGACACACAATCTGTCTTTCTGTGTCTGGCTTATTTCAGTGAGCATAATGTTTTCTTTATTATTATTGTTATTATACTTTAAGTTTTAGGGTACATGTGCACAATGTGCAGGTTTGTTACATATGTATACATGTGCCATGTTGGTGTGCTGCACCCATTAACTCGTCATTTAGCATTCGGTATATCTCCTAATGCTATCCCTCCCCCTTCCCCCCCCACAACAGTCCCCAGTGTGTGATACTCCCCTTCCTGTATCCATGTGCTCTCATTGTTCAATTCCCACCTATGAGTGAGATCATGCAGTGTTTGGTTTTTTGTTCTTGCAATGGTTTGCTGAGAATGATGGTTTCCAGCTTCATCCATGTCCCTACAAAGGACATGAACTCATCATTTTTTATGGCTGCATAGTATTCCATGGTGTATATGTGCCACATTTTCTTAATCCAGTCTATCATTGTTGGACATTTGGGTTGGTTCCAAGTCTTTGCTATTGTGAATAGTGCTGCTATAAACATACATGTGCATGTGTCTTTATAGCAGCATGATTTATAATCCTTTAGGTATATACCCAGTAATGGGATGGCTGGGTCAAATGATATTTCTAGTTCTAGATCCCTGAGGAATCGCCACACTGACTTCCACAAGGGTTGAACTAGTTTACAGTCCCACCAACAGTGTAAAAGTGTTCCTATTTCTCCACATCCTCTGCAGCACCTGTTGTTTCCTGACTTTTAATGATTGCCATTCTAACTGGTGTGAAATGTATCTCATTGTGGTTTTGATTTGCATTTCTCTGATGGCCAGTGATGATGAGCATTTTTTCATGTGTTTTTTGGCTGCATAAATGTCTTCTTTTGAGAAGTGTCTTTTCATATCCTTCACCCGCTTTTTGATGGGGTTGTTTGTTTTTTTCTTGTAAATTTGTTGGCATTCATTGTAGATTCTGGATATTAGCCCTTTGTCAGATGAGTAGATTGCAAAAATTTTCTCCCATTCTGTAGGTTGCCTGTTCACTCTGATGGTAGTTTCCTTGGCTGTGCAGAAGCTCTTTAGTTTAATTAGATCCCATGTGTCAATTTTGGCTTTTGTTGCCATTGCTTTTGGTGTTTTAGACATGAAGTCTTTGCACATGCCTATGTCCTGAATGGTATTGCCTAGGTTTTCTTCTAGGGTTTTTATGGTTTTAGGTCTAACATGTAAGTCTTTAATCCATCTTGAATTAATTTTTGTATAAGGTATAAGGAAGGGATCCAGTTTCAGCTTTCTACATATGGCTAGCCAGTTTTCCCAGCACCATGTATTAAATAGGGAATCCTTTCCCCATTGCTTGTTTTTGTCAGGTTTGTCAAAGATCAGATAGTTGTAGATATGTGGCATTATTTCTGAGGGCTCTGTTCTGTTCCATTGGTCGATATCACGGTTTTGGTAGCAGTACCATGCCATTTTGGTTACTGTAGCTTTGAAGTATAGTTTGAAGTCAGGTAGCATGATGCCTCCAGCTTTGTTCTTTTGGCTTAGGGTTGACTTGGCAATGCAGGCTCTTTTTTGGTTCCATATAAACTTTAAAGAGTTTTTTCCAATTCTGTGAAGAAAGTCATTGGTAGCTTGATGGGGATGGCATTGAATCTATAAATTACCTTGGGCAGTATGGCCATTTTCATGATATTGATTCTTCCTATCCATGAGCATGGAATGTTCTTCCATTTCTTTCTATCCTCTTTTATTTCACTGAGCAGTGGTTTGTAGTTCTCCTTGAAGAGGTCCTTCACATCCCTTGTAAGTTGGATTCCTAGGTATTTTATTCTCTTTGAAGCAATTGTGAATGTTAGTTCACTCATGATTTGGCTCTCTGTTTGTCTGTTATTGGTGTATAAGAATGCTTGTGATTTTTGCACATTGATTTTGTATCCTGAGACTTTGCTGAAGTTGCTTATCAGCTTAAGGAGATTTTGGGCTGAGACGATGGGGTTTTCTAGATATACAATCATGTCATCTGCAAACAGGGATAATTTGACTTCCTCTTTTCCTAATTGAATGCCCTTTATTTCCTTCTCCTGCCTGATTGCCCTGGCCAGAACTTCCAACACTATGTTGAATAGGAGTGGTGAGAGAGGGCATGCCTGTCTTGTGCCAATTTTCAAAGGGAATGCTTCCAGTTTTTGTCCGTTCAGTATGATATTGGCTGTGGGTTTGTCATAGATAGCTCTTATTATTTTGAGATATGTCTCATCAATACCTAGTTTGTTGAGAGTTTTTAGCATGAAGGGCTGTTGAATTTTGTCAAAAGCCTTTTCTGCATCTATTGAGATAATCATGTGGTTTTTGTCTTTGATTCTGTTTATATGCTGGATTATGTTTATTGAACCAGCCTTGCATCCCAGGGATGAAGCCCACTTGATCATGGTGGATAAGCTTTTTGATGTGCTGCTGGATTCGGTTTGCCAGTATTTTATTGAGGATTTTTGCATCAATGTTCATCAAAGATATTGGTCTAAAATTCTCTTTTTTTGTTTTGTCTCTGCCCAGCTTTGGTATCAGGATGATGCTGGACTCATAAAATGAGTTAGGAAGGATCCCTCTTTTTCTATTGATTGGAATAGTTTCAGAAGGAATAGTACCAGTTCCTCCTTGTACCTCTGGTAGAATTCAGCTGTGAATCCATCTGGTCATGGATTTTTTTTGGTTGGTAAGCTATTAATTATTGCCTCAATTTCAGAGCCTGTTATTGGTCTATTCAGAGATTCAACTTCTTCTTGGTTTAGTCTTGGGACAGTGTATGTGTCGAGGAATTTATCCATTTCTTCTAGATTTTCTAGTTTATTTGCATAGAGGTGTTTATAGTATTCTGTGATGGTAGTTTGTATTTCTGTGGGATCAGTGGTGATATCCCCTTTATCATTTTTTATGGCGTCTATTTGATTTTTCTCTTTCTTCTTTATTAATCTTGCTAGTGGTCTATCAATTTTGTTGATCTTTTCAAAAAACCAGCTCCTGGATTCATTAATTTTTTGAAGGGTTTTTTGTGTCTCTGTTTCCTTCAGTTCTGCTCTGGTCTTAGTTATTTCTTGCCTTCTGCTAGCTTTTGAATGTGTTTCCTCTTGCTTCTCTAGTTCTTTTAATTGTGATGTTAGGGTGTCAATTTTAGATCTTTCCTGCTTTCTCTTGTGGGCATTTAGTGCTCTAAATTTCCCTCTACACACTGCTTTGAATGTGTCCCAGAGATTCTGGTATGTTGTGTCTTTGTTCTCATTGGTTTCAAAGAACATCTTTATTTCTGCCTTCATTTTGTTATGTACCCAGTAGTCATTCAGGAGCAGATTGTTCAGTTTCCATGTAGTTGAGCAGTTTTGAGTGAGTTTCTTAATCCTGAGTTCTAGTTTGATTGCACTGTGGTCCGAGAGACTGTTTGTTATAATTTCTATTCTTTTACATTTGCTGAGGAGTGCTTTACTTCCAACTATGTGGTCAATTTTGTAATAGGTGTGGTGTGATGCTGGAAAGAATGTATATTCTGTTGATCTGGGGTGGAGAGTTCTGTAGATGTCTATTAGTTCCACTTGGTGCAGAGCTGAGTTCAATTCCTGGATATCCTTGTTAACTTTCTGTCTCGTTGATCTGTCTAATGTTGACTGTGGGGTGTTAAAGTCTCCCATTATTATTGTGTGGGAGTCTAAGTCTCTTTGTAGGTCTCTAAGGACTTGCTTTATGAATCTGGGTGCTCCTGTATTGGGTGCATGTATATTTAGGATTGTTAGCTCTTCTTGTTGAATTGATCCCTTTACCATTATGTAATCGTCTTCTTTGTCTCTTTTGATCTTTGTTGGTTTAAAGTCTGTTTCATCAGAGACTAGGATTGCAACCCCTGCCTTTTTTTGTTTTCCATTTGCTTGGTAGATCTTCCTCCATCCCTTTATTTTGAGCCTATGTGTGTCTCTGCACGTGAGATGGGTTTCCTGAATACAGCACACTGATGGGTCTTGACTCTTTATCCAATTTGCCAGTCTGTGTCTTTTAATTGGAGCATTCAGCCCATTTACATTTAAGTTTAATATTGTTATGTCTGAATTTGATCCTGTCAGTATGATGTTAGCTGGTTATTTTGCTCATTAGTCGATGCCGTTTCTTCCTAGCCTTGATGGGCTTTACAATTTGGCATGTTTTTGCAGTGGCTGGTACCGGTTGTTCCTTTCCATGTTTAGTGCTTCCTTCAGGAACTCTTTTAGGGCAGGCCTGGTAGTGACAAAATCTCTCAGCATTTGCTTGTCTTTAAAGTATTTTATTTCTCCTTCACTTATGAAACTTTGTTTGGCTGGATATGAAATTCTGCGTTGAAAATTCTTTTCTTTAAGAATGTTGAATATGGGCCCCCACTCTCTTCTGGCTTGTAGAGTTTCTGCCGAGAGATCTGCTGTTAGTCTGATGGGCTTCCCTTTGTGGGTAACCCGACCTTTCTCTCTGGCTGCCCTTAACATTTTTTCCTTCATTTCAACTTTGCTGAATCTGATAATTATGTGTCTTGGAGTTGCTCTTCTCGAGGAGTATCTTTGTGGCATTCTCTGTATTTGGTGGATTTGAATGTTGACCTGCCTTGCTAGATAGGGGAAGTTCTCCTGGATAATATCCTGCAGAGTGTTTTCCAACTTGGTTCCATTCTCCCCTTCATTTTCAGGTACACCAATCAGACGTAGATTTGGTCTTTTCACATAGTCCCATATTTGTTGGACGCTTTGTTCATTTCTTTTTATTCTTTTTTCTCTAAACTTCTCTTTTCACTTCATTTCATTCAATTCGTCTTCCATCACTGATACCTTTTCTTCCAGTTGATTGCATCGGCTACTGAGGCTTGTGCGTTCATCACGTAGTTCTCGTTCCATGGTTTTCAGCTCCATCAGGTTCTTTAAGAACTTCTCTGCATTGATTATTCTAGTTAATGATTTGTCTAAACTTTTTCAAGGTTTTTAACTTCTTTGCCTTGGGTTTGAACTTCCTCCTTTAGCTCGGAGTAGTTCGATCTTCTGAAGCCTTCTTCTCTCAACTCGTTAAAGTCATTCTCCATCCAGCTTTGTTCCATTGCTGGTGAGGAGCTGCATTCCTTTGGAGAAGGAGAGGCACTCTGATTTTTAGAGTTTCCAGTTTTTCTGCTCTGTTTTTTCCCCATCTTTGTGGTTTTATCTACCTTTGGTCTGTGATGATGGTGATGTACAGATGTGTTTTTAGTGTGGATGTCCTTTCTGTTTCTTAGTTTTCCTTCTAACAGTCAGGACCCTCAGCTGCAGGTCTGTTGGAGTTTGCTGGAGGTCCACTGCAGACCCTGTTTGCCTGGGTATCAGCAGTGGTGGCTGCAGAACAGTGGATATTGGTGAGCCACAAATGCTGCTGCCTGATCGTTCCTCTAGAAGTTTTGTCTCAGAGGAGTACCCGGCCGTGTGAGGTGTCAGTCAGCCCCTACTGGGGGGTGTCTCCTAGTTAGGCTACTTGGGGGTCAGGGACTCACATGAGGAGGCAGTCTGCCCATTCTCAGATCTCCAGCTGTGTGCTGAGACAACCACTACTCTCTTCAAGGCTGTCAGACAGGGACATTTAAGTCTGCAGAAGTTACTGCTGCCTTTTGTTTGTCTGTGCCCTGCCCCCAGAGGTGGAGTCTACAGAGGCAGGCAGGCCTCCTTGAGCTGTGGTGGGCTCCAGCCAGTTCGAGCTTGCCAGCTGCTTTGTTTACCTAATCAAGCCTCGGCAATGGCAGGCCCCCCTCCCCCAGCCTCACTGCCACCTTGCAGTTTTATCTCAGACAGCTGTGCTAGCAATGAGCGAGTCTCCATGGGCATAGGTCCCTCTGAGCCAGGTGCGGGATATAATCTCCTGGTGTGCCGTTTGTTAAGTCCGTTGGAAAAGCGCAGTATTAGGGTGGGAGTTACCCGATTTTCCAGGTGCCATCTGTCACCCCTTTTTTTGACTATGAAAGGGAATTCCCTGACCCCTTGCCCTTCCTGGGTGAGGCGATGCCTCACCCTCCTTCGGCTCCTGGACGGTGCTCTGCACCCACTGTCCAGAACTCCCCAGTGAGATGAACCCAGTACCTCAGTTGGAAATGCAGAAATCACCCGCCTTCTGTGTCACTCATGCTGGGAGCTGTAGACTGGAGCTGTTCCTATTCGGCCATCTTGGCTCTCTCCCTCAGTGAGCATAATGTTTTCAAGTTTCATCCATGTGGTAGCATGTATCAAAATTTCATTCTTGTTTATGGCTAAATAATATTCCACTTCATGTGTATATACCACAATTCACATATTTTTATCCATTCATCTGCTGATGGACACTTGAGTTGTTTTTACCTTTTGGCTATTGTGAATAGTGCTTCTATGAACATAGGTAGATAAGTATATGTTTGTGGTCCCTGCATTTAATATTTTGGGGTATAGCCCTAGGAGTAAAATTGTTGGATCATATGGTAATTCTATATTTAACTTTTTGAGGAGCTCCAAAACTGTTTTTCAGAGCATCTGCACCATTTTACACTTCTGCCAGCAATGGAAGGGGGTTCCAATTTCTCCACATCCTTGTCAACACTTTTTATTTTCAGGTTTGTGTGTGTGTGGTTTTTTGTTGTTGTTGTTGATGGTGTCTCCCTCTGTTTCCCAGGCTGTAGTGCAGTGGTAACCTCTGCCTCCTGGGTTCAAGAGATTCTCCTGCCTCAGCTGCCCGAGTAGCTGGGATTACAGATGTGCACCACCAGGCCTGGCTAATTTTTGTATTTGTAGTAGAGATGGGGTTTCACCATGTTGGCCAGACTGGTCTCGAACTCCTGACCTCAAGTGATCTGCCTGCCTCAGCTTCCCAAAGTGCTGGGATTACAGCCCTACACCGCTGCACCCAGCTTGTGTGTTTGTTTTTTAATAATAGCCCTCCTAATGGGTGTGAAGTGGTATTTCACTGTGGTTTTGATTTGCATTTCCCTAATGACTAACAATATTGAACATTTGTTTTTATGCTTATCAGTCATTTGTATATTTTCTTAGGAGAATTGTCTATTCAAGTCCTTTGCCCATTTTTTAATTGGCTTGTTTGATTTTTTATTGTGGATTCATAAAGATTCTTTATATATTATGGATATTGATCCCTTATTAGATATATGGTTTGCATATATTATCTCTCATTCTATGGTTTTTCTTTTCACTTTCTTGATAGTGCTCTTTGAAGCACAACAGATTTTAATTTTGATAAAGTCCAATTTATTCTTTCATTACCTGTGCCTTTGGTGCCATTCCTAAGAAATAATTGAGAAATACAATCATGAAGATTTCCCCTTATGTTTTCTTCCAAGTATGTTCTAGTTTTAGCTGAAGCATTATCTCTAATAGTAAAAAAAAAAAAAAAAAAAAAAAAAAAAAAAAAAAAAAATTAAAAACCTAAATGACCATCAATCGAGTCCTGGAAAATAGTTAAAATATTTAAAAGTGATGAGTCATGTAAAGTATTTGGTAACATTTTGTACTTTTTCTGGGTAGAAATCATTATTGACTCAGTAGAATAAGGTAGACATCCTCAGGCAACATTGATAATAAATAATTATAATAAAATAATTAAATATGATTAAATGTTTATATGAGATGAGCACAAATCTAAGCACTTTTCATTATCTCCTTTAATTCTTGCATGAGTCTAAAAGGGGAGGGGTAGTATCATTATAACCATTTTACAGTTGAAAAAACAGGCATATCCATGTTCAATATCTTGGCAAAGATTACACAGCTAGGAAGTGTTAGGTCAAGATATGAATTCAACCAATCTGGGTTTCAGAGCCCACATTCCAATAAAACATTATTCTGTATTGTCTCACATGTGGGTCAGAAAACTACTTGGGAATGCAGGCATGATGAGGTAGAACAGACTAATTTTTGCTTTCTTGCAACTAGAAGAAACAGGGCAGAACTGAGAGGAGAAGGCAAAGGAAACTTGCCTGATATCATGTGAAGAAAGATTTAAGTTGAGGGTAAGAGAAGACACATTGAGTTGCCACAGGCATGCTATTTCTCCCACTGACAAGGCCTCAATAAACCATGTGTTCAAATTAATTGATTCTACCTATACTAGGTCACCCATGGACACCACATGATGGTCCAGGGCTCAGGACTACAAAGTTAATTAATCCCTAATGGCTTTGGGGAAGTAACATAGGTTACTAAGTTACTGTGGCAACCTGAAAGTGTGACTGTTTTCCCTGCTCTTTGGCACTCTCATGCCTTACTCACCACTTGCAGAACAAATCAAGAGCATTGATTCCTCTGTGCCTTTACTTATGCTGTGCATTCTCCCTGGAATGCTTCTCACTAGCCCTACCCTTTTGTATAGTTGGAAAAAAACATACTAAAAAATTCCCTAAAAAATCCCATTCACATGCCATCGGCCATCATAGCTTATAAATTAATGAGTTCCTTCACTGTTCTCTAACACTTGTTATTTCACCATATGTCTGTATAGTATTCCTACCCTTCATTAGACCATCAGTGCTTTGAGAGAACATGCTGTGCTGTGTCTGACTCATCTCTGTAACCCTCGTACATAGCATAGTGCCAAGAGGGGAAAGGCAAGAGCAAATATTAAATTTTCATCACCATCATGGTTGTGGTATCACCATCCCAAAGGCCCAATCTGAACTTGTCTAGTCATGGGGCTGAGGTAAACCATCTATAGGTGCACAGCTTCATGAAAGCATGACCTTCAGAACTAGGTAGATGTGGGTTTAAATCCCAACTTTACCACTTACTGACTATGTGACCTTGGATACGTCATACTACCCCTCTGAGCTTCAGTTTCCTCATCTATAAAAGAGAAATAACAATTGCCTTTCCCTCATGAGTTTTTATAAGGATTAAATATAATCATGCATGTACAGCACAGAGTATTTAATAGACACTTAAATAGTAGCTCTTATTATTAGGGGAGTGTATCTGTGGGTACAAGTGGAGACTTGTGTCTGCTTAGGCCCAGCTATTTGTCTATTATCACTCATTTTCTCAGCAACTCCACAGCAGAAATGTTGTATCAAGCCATCCCGGGGGCCTTGAACAGGCCCACAGATGGCAAAGGAGCCAGAGTATATATTTCTGCTATGGACGCAAGAAAAACCCCTGTGGAGATAGTAGCCCATTGCTTGGGAGAAGAAGCACTTGGTCCCCAATTCCTGAGAGGACCCCAATAAAACTGTTATATTTGTCATCACATCAACAAAATCTTAGTGTGGAGATGTGAGTCTGAGGGGCCAAAGTGAGCCTAAGATGGAAAAGATGACTCTTTCCTTCCCCCATAGCCTGGCTTCTGGCCTTAACTATATCACAAACTGGACAAGTTACCTCCCGTCTTTTGACCTGTTTCCCCAGCTGTGCAACAGTGCTATTGGATAAAATGTTCCATCCAGGCCTTCCAGCTCTGACACTCGAATTCCTGTTTTTCCTCCTTTCCTACATGCCTCTCTGCCCTTGGCTAATTCTAATGTCTCAAGAGCCAAGGTAGAATCTACTGACTGAAAGGATAGAAAAGATGTACTCTCTACAACAGGAGGTGGCTGCATCCCAAAGTAGAGCAGCAAGACCCTGGCCTTTGACATTCTAAGTTACGGCATGTATGCCCATACATGCATGCCCAGAGTGATGGGGCATGCTATCTCCTAAGTGAAGAGGGCAGACAGAAGAACACAAAGAGAGGAGACCCTCCCAAGGGTGCTGGTATTTTTAGCAACCACCACGTGACTGACAAGTAGCCAAGCCTGGGCTAGGATTTTGGTCTATCCAACTCAGTCCACACCATCGCATGAAAGAAAAGGAGAAACTAAGGGAGACAGGGACCCTGGCCTCCAGAAGTGCCGCTCTCCCTCTACTTCCATCTGATATCCAGAGGCTGACTGATGTGAAAGGCCGTCCCATTAACTCACAAAGATTTAGGCAAAAGCCTCAGGTCCTGTGGGCTAGAAGAAACTTGTCAAAGGAGTAAATGGAATTAACATTTGCTGAATCTTTGCAGTTGTCATGTAAGCACATGGTAACCTTAGAGTAACCCAAGAAAAGTAGGGTGGAAAATGCCTGCCCAGATGTAAAAATGCAGTGAGGATTTATGTTTCAGAAGCTATGAATATTTTTATTTTCTCAAGAGATCTCTGTCCAGAAAACAGATGTCTAAATGTGACTCCTCTTCTGGCAGAGACAGGAACTAGAACTAAGTGTTTACACAGAACAAAATACATTTCAGAAGTAAAGTGGCAGAAAGAGAGTTAAGTGGTAGTGAAAGGTATTGAGAGAAGATGGGGCATAGAGGGTATATAAGGATTTAGAGGGAAGTTGGAAGCTTCAAGAAGGAAGTGAGCCACAGCTAAAAGATAGGGAACTGGCAGAGGACCAGGGGTTAAGTGAGGAAAGGAAAGAGCTTGAGGGTTATAGAAGAGGGCCAGAAGGAGGTTGCTGGGGCCAGCGGAATAGGATTTCACCTACAAAACTAATGTTTCCGCAATGGGAAAGAAAACAAGCAAATGTAGATAAAGAGGGAAGAGTGTCTTAGAAGTTAGTCAAAAATAAATAAAGGGTTGGGAACTCAACGATTGGATAGGGGCTTAGAGCGAGGGAGTTTCTAACAGAGGTGACCAGGGCTGTATGAAGGGTAAGAAGTACTGTCATGAGATGATGTTAATTGAGGGATAAAGCTAATTAAGCCATGAAGGCATGTGAGAGGTAGGGATAGGAAATAAAGAAAAGAGAGGGGGTCTTAGTGAGCAAATGTGAGTAATCCAGGGGATTAGGATAAGTGATAGAATGATCATCGATCATCATGCATATGGGGGCTAAGAGAAGGGACAGGACCTTCAGGATGAGGTGCAGTTGACTGTGGAAAAGGTAGCTCAAAGAGAAAAAGAGGGCTCAGGAGAGGGGGATTTAGTAAGGAAAAATGAATTACAAAAGAAGGAAGATTCACTAGGGAAATGGGAGCTCTATGAGTGACTATGGTTAAGTGGGAAGGGGTCTCAAAGAGAGATGAGGCTTCAACAATCATCAGTAAGGAGAAGGGAATTCACTAGGAAAGGAGTTCAGTGACAGAGGTATGGGTTCTGTAAATTTGAAAGTATACGTGAGATGGAACTGCAGTTTGGACTGGATGTTGAAAACCCATTTCTCTCTGATCCTCTTTGTTAAAGACAACTATAAACCCTGGAAATAAAACAGGAAGCAACCAGAGGATAACTATGAAAGGTAGTAAGAGAAAAGCAGTCTGGTTAGGGACATCAGGACTAAAGGAGTAACACAGAAGCATGGCATCGTATGACCCCCTCCCATTCAGCAGAGGAAGGCAGCCCATACCCAGCATTTCACAACCTCTATTCTAGCAACTGAAGGCAGCCTAGGTAGATTCATCCTTCCCCTGACTGAAGGGAAGTTCCACCAAAAAGGTAAACTAACAGAATGAACAAGGACGATACATTGAGATCCCCACTTACAATAAGCAGCCAGATCAAGCACTCCTTTGCTGGAGCTGACACTACCTACTGCCCCAAGAGATATAGGGGAAGGCAGGCAGAACCACAAAACCAACAAAAGAGACTCAGCTACAGTAAGCAGCCTATTCATGAAGTCTCTATGTACCCACATGTCTGAGAGTGTCCTCCTCCTAGAGAAACCAGGACAGCTGGGGATCACCAGGGAAGAGATCTAGCTACATGCACTGAGCTAGAGAAGCTTCTTTGTTTCCATGGGCCTCAGAATCCAGTCCCCACCAGTTATACTGGGCTGCCAAGGGACACCAGCAAGGGGGATCCACCAGAACAAGAAGCCCAATCCGGAAAGCTTCTTTGTCCCAATAGCACTAGAGAATTTAAGCAGACCATAAGAGCGCCACAAAAGGCTCTAAAAATTAAATTGTCATTGGAATCGCAGCTCACAAAAATAAATGAGGACCTGTGTGCTAGAGCTAAACATGGTGACAGCCTATTAAAAGAAAATATGTAAGAAAATATTTAAATAAGATCCAGAATTGTCACATATGATAGCTGATATGTCCAGGATACACTGAAAATCACCCATCATACCAAGATCCAAGAAAATACAACCTAAATTAGAAATGACAACCAACAGATGCCAATGTCAAGATGAATAAGATGTTGGAATTATCCAGCAATGGTTTTAATGCAACTACCATTATAATGCTTCAACAAACAATTACAAATTCTCTTGAATTTATATTTTGAATTTTTTTAATATATAAAGTTGTAAGAAAAGAAATAGAAGTTGTAAATAACAAATGAAAATTATAGACTAAAAGTGTACATTAGCTGAACTAAAAAAATGCTGGATGGGCTTAGTAGTAGAGAGATGACAGAGGACAGAATTAGTGAACATGGAGACTGACTAACACAATTTATGCAATCTAGACAGAAGTGAGAAAATAGAATTGAAATAATGAACAGAGACTCAGGATCCTGTGGGACTATAACAAAAGATTCTCACGTTCATATCATCAGACTGGCAGAAGGAGATGAAAAAGAAAGTAGAGCTGAAAGTGTATTGGAAGCAATAATGGCTAAAAATTTCCCAAATGTGAGAAAAGACAAACCTACAGATTCAAAAACCTGAATCAACTTCAAACAGAATATATCCAAAGAAATTCATGGCAAGACACATTGTGATTACACTTATGAACACTAAAGACAAAGAAAAGTAAAGATGAGTAAAGAGATTGAATTAGTAGTAAACAATACCCACAAAGAAATGCCTGAGCACAGATTACTTCACTGGTAAATTGTATCAAGTATTTAAAAAAGAATTATTAACAATACTTCATAAATTATTCCAAAATATAGAAGAGGAGAACACACTTTCCAACTCCTTCTATGATGCCAGTATTAACTACCCTCAAACCAAAACCAGACAGAGAATAAAAAAGAGGAATGGGGAGGGAGGGAGAAATGGAGGAAAGAAAGGAAGAAAGAAAAGTAAACTACAAATTTACATCGCTCATGAACATAGAATTACAAACTCCCAAAATATTAGCAATTCAAAACCAGAAATGTATAAAAATTCATATATTACGAGCAAATCAAATTTATTGCTGGAAACAGAATGGTTCAATATCAATCAATGTAATTCCCCATATCAGGAAGCTAAACAAGAAAAATCGTATGATCATATCAATTTATGCAGAAAAAATATTTGACAAAAATCAAACAAGAATTCATGATAAAAACCTGTCAATGCAAGCAAGGAATACAGGATAATTACTTTAACTTGATAAAGAACATCCACAAAATCCCTACGTTAATATCATATGTAATAGTGAAAGACTAATATGTTTCCTCCAAGATGGAGAGCAAGACAAGTAGGTCTACTCTTACCACTACTATTCAACATAGTAGTGGCAGTTCCAGCCACTGCAGTAAGGAAAAGAAAATAAATAAAAGGCATGTGAATTGGAAAATAAGAGATACAAATGTCCTTGTTTAATCTAAGCTAATTAAGACAAGAAATAGAAATAAAAAGCATACAGATTGGAGAGGAAGAAATAAAACTGTCTTTGTTCACAGAAGACATAATCATTCACATAGAAATCTAAAATCACAAAAAAATTTTCCTGGAACTAATAAGTGATTATAGCAGGGTTGCAGGATTCAAGATTAGTACACAAAAGTCAACTTATTTCTTACATATCATCAATAAAATTGTGTAATTTGAAATTCAAAATACAATGCCATTTACATTAGCACCACCCCAAATGCAACACTTAGGTATAAATCCAACAAAATATGTACAATATTTGTATGAGAAAAACGACAAAATTCTGATGAAAAAATAAAATAACTAAATAAATGGAGACATATTTCATGCTTATAAACACGAATACTCAATATTGTCAAGATTTCAGTTCTTCCCAACTTGATCTACAGATTCAACACAATCCCAATAAAAATCCCAGCAAGTTATTTTGTGGATATCAACAACGTGATTCTAAAATTTATATGAAAAAGCAAAAGACTTGGAATAGTCAATTCAATATTGAAAGAGAAGAACAAAATCAGAGACTGACACTATCAGACTTTAAGCCATACTATAAGGCTACAGTAGTGAAAACATTGTGGTACTGAAAACAAAACAAAACAAAACAAAAACAAAGAGAGTAATGGAACAGAATAGAAGGTCCAGAAATCGACAAACATAAATATAGTCAACTGAACTTTGACAAGGGAGCAAAGGCAATAGAATAAAGATAATCTTTTCAAAAAGTGGTGCTGGAACAACTAGACATCAACATGACAAAAAATGAATCTACACACAAACCTCATGTCCTTAACAATTAACTGAAAATGGATGAACTTAAAACAGATCTAACTGTAAAACATAACATGATACAAATCCTAGAAGACAATATAGAAGAAAAATCTAGATCATCGTGGGTTTGGTAAGTTTTTTTTTTTTTTTTTTTTTTGACAGAGTCTCGTTCTGAGGCCCAGGCTGGAGTGCAGTGGCGCGATCTCAGCTCACTGCAAGCTCCACCTTCCGGGTTCACGCCATTCTCCTGCCTCAGCCTCCCGAGTAGCTGGGACTACAGGCGCCTGCCACCATGCCCAGCTAATTTTTTTGTATTTTTTTAGTAGAGGCGGGGCTTCACCGTGTTAGCCAGGATGGTCTTGATCTCCTGACCTCGTGATCCGCCCGCCTCGGCCCCCCAAAGTGCTGGGATCTTAAGCGTGAGCCACCACGCCCAGCCCGCGATTACTTGTTAGTTGCAATACTAAAGGCACAATCTATGAAAGAAAAACGTGATAATCTGGGCTTCATTAAGATTAAAATTTCCCATTCTGCAAATGACACTGCCAAGAGTATAAAAAGAGAAGGCAAAAGACTGAGAGAAAATATTTGCAAAAGATATTACATAAGCCCTTTGTCAGATGAGTAGGTTGCAAAAATTTTTCTCCCATTTTGTAGGTTGCCTATTCACTCTGATGGTAGTTTCTTTTGCTGTGCAGAAGCTCTTGAGTTTAATTAGATCCCATTTGTCAATTTTGGCTTTTGTTGCCATTGCTTTTGGTGTTTTAGGCATGAAGTCCTTGCCCATGCCTATGTCCTGATTGGTAATGCCTAGGTTTTCTTCTAGGGTTTTTATGGTTTTAGGTCTAACATTTAAGTCTTTAATCCATCTTGAATTGATTTTTGTATAAGGTGTAAGGAAGGGATCCAGTTTCAGCTTTCTACATATGGCTAGCCAGTTTTCCCAGCACCATTTATTAAATAGGGAATCCTTTCCCCATTTCTTGTTTTTGTCAGGTTTGTCAAAGATCAGATACTTGTAGATATGTGGCATTATTTCTGACGGCTCTGTTCTGTTCTATTGATCTATATCTCTGTTTTGGTACCAGTACCATGCTGTTTTAGTTACTGTAGCCTTGTAGTATAGTTTGAAGTCAGGTAGTGTGATGCCTCCAGCTTTGTTCTTTTGGCTTAGGATTGACTTGGCGATGCGGGCTCTTTTTTGGTTCCATATGAACTTTAGAGTAGTTTTTTCCAATTCTGTGAAGAAAGTCATTGGTAGCTTGATGGGGATGGCATTGAATCTGTAAATTACCTTGGGAAGGATGGCCATTTTCATGATATTGATTCTTCCTACCCATGAGCATGGAATGTTCTTCCATTTGTTTGTATCCTCTTTTATTTCCTTGAGCAGTGGTTTGTAGTTCTCCTTGAAGAGGTCTTTCACATCCCTTGTAAGTTGGATTCCTAGGTATTTTATTCTCTTTGAAGCAATTGTGAATGGGAGTTCACTCATGATTTGGCTCTCTGTTTGTCTGTTATTGTTGTATAAGAATGCTTGTGATTTTTGCACATTGATTTTGTATCCTGAGACTTTGCTGAAGTTGCTTATCAGCTTAAGGAGATTTTGGGCTGAGACAATGGGGTTTTCTAGATATACTATCATGTCATCTATCCAGAATCTACAATGAACTCCAACAAATTTACAAGAAAAAAACAAACAACCCCATCAAAAAGTGGGCGAAGGACATGAACAGACACTTCTCAAAAGAAGACATTTATGCAGCCAAAAAACACATGAAAAAATGCTCACCATCACTGGCCATTAGAGAAATGCAAATCAAAACCACAATGAGATACCATCTCACACCAGTTAGAATGGCAATCATTAAAAAGTCAGGAAACAACAGGTGCTGGAGAGGATGTGGAGAAATAGGAACACTTTTACACTGTTGGTGGGACTGTAAACTAGTTCAACCCTTGTGGAAGTCAGTGTGGTGATTCCTCAGGGATCTAGAACTACAAATTCCATTCGACCCAGCCATCCCATTACTGGGTATATACCCAAAGGACTATAAATCATGCTGCTATAAAGACACATGCACACGTATGTTTATTGCCGCAGTATTCACAATAGCAAAGACTTGGAACCAACCCAAATGTCCAACAATGATAGACTGGATTAAGAAAATGTGGCACATATACATCATGGAATACTATGCAGCCATAAAAAATGATGAGTTCACGTCCTTTGTAGGGACATGGATGAAATTGGAAATCATCATTCTCAGTAAACTATCGCAAGAACAAAAAACCAAACACCGCATATTCTCACTCATAGGTGGGAATTGAACAATGAGAACACATGGACACAGGAAGGGGAACATCACACTCTGGGGACTGTTGTGGGGTGGGGGGAGGGGGGAGGGATAGCATTGGGAGATATACCTAATGCGAGATGACGAATTGGTGGGTGCAGCGCACCAGCATGGCACATGTATACATATGTAACTTACCTGCACATTGCGCACATGTACCATAAAACCTAAAGTATAATAATAATAATAATAATAATAATAAAAGAAAAAAAAAGATATTACATAAAAGACTGTTATCAAACATATGCAAATAACTCTTAAAACTCAATAAGAATGCAAACAACCAGGTTTTAAAATGGCCTAAAAATCTTAACAGACACTTCATTAAAAAAGATATAGAAGGTTCCTGACTTATGATAGTTAAATCTATTATTTTTCTACTTTATGAGGGTGTACAAGTGATATATATATTCAGTAGACACTGTATTTTGAGTACTTATACAACCAATTTGTTTTTCACTTTCAGTACAGTATTCAACAAATTGCATCAGGTATTCAACATTTTATTATAAATTAGGCTTTGTGTTAGATGTGTTAGATGATTTTATCCAATTGAAGGCTAATGTAAGTGTTCTGAGTATATTTAATGCAGGACAGGCTAAGCTATGATATTTAGTAGGTTAGGTGTGTTAAATGCATTTTCTATTTATGATAGATTTAACTTATAAAGGGTTTATCAGGACATAACCCCATTGTAAGTCAAGGAGCATCTGTGCAGATGAAAAATAAACATGTAAAAAGATGCTTCACATTATATGTCATAAGGGAAATGTAAGTTAAAACAACAATGAAGTACCATACCACATCTATTGGAATGGACAAAATTCAAATGCTGAAAACACCAAATGCTGGTGAACAGGTAAAACAGCAGAAATTGCTGGTTGGACTGCAAAATGGTACAGCCATTTTGGAAGACAGTTTGGTGGTGGTTTACAAAACTAGACTCTTACCATATGATCTAGCAATCGGAATCCTTGGTGTTTGCCCAAAAGAGTTGAAAACTTATGTCCACATAAAAATCTGTACATAAATGTTTACTTCAGCTTTATTTATAATTGTCAAAGCACGGAAGCAGCCAAGAGGTCCTTCAATAGGTGAACGGATAAATAACCTCTGATACACTCATGCAATGGAATTTTATTCAGTGATAAAAAGAAGTGAGTTATTAAGCCATGAAAACCTGTGCAGGAAACATAAATGCGTATTAGTAAGTAAAATCCAATATGAAAAGGCTACATATGCTGTGATTCCAACTATATGACATTTTGGGAAAAGCCAATCTATGAAGACAGTAAAAAAAAAAAAGTCAGTAGTTGCCAGGGATTAGTGGGGAGGGAGCCATGAATAGGCAGGGCACAGAGAATTTTTACAGTAATTAAAATAATTGGTGACACTACAATGGTAGATACCTGCCATTAAATATTTGTCCAAACTTATAGAATACACAACACCAAGAGTGAACCCTAATGTAAACTGCAGACTTTGGGTGATAAGGATGTATCAATGTGGGTTAATCAATTTTAACAATGTACCACCGTGGGGGAGTTGTATATGCATGGTGGTTAGAGGCAAGGAATATATGAGAAAGCTCTACCTTCTGCTCAATTTTATTGTGAACCTAAAACTGCTGTAAAAATAAATCCTATTAAAAATGTCTATAGGGGAGGGGCTTCAAGATGACTGACTAGAAGCATCTGGTATTTACCTCCTCCACAAGGAAGAACCAAAATAGCAAGTAGATACTTTGAATAGATCATCTAAAAGGAAACACTGGAATTTTCGGGAGAAGTGACAGGAAGCATCTAAGGCAAGGGAGGAGAGGGAAGTGAGTGAGGCAGCCTTCTCATCCAGGATTGGCTGGGAGCCCAGAGAGGCTTCCCAATGCAGAGAAAAGGTGAATTAGACATCTCCAGCAATCCACATTCCCACTGAAGACTCCTGCAATCCTAGCCACAGGAGAGTCCCTCGACCCTCGTGGGCCCTGAGACTAACACAGGGAGATGCATGGAAATCATATGACAACATTGCTCCAGAGACAGATAGCTCATGCTGAGTCCCACACCCCACAATTCTTAAGCATTTACACCATAGAGCCGTTTTGAGAGCCCGACACCCATCAGACTGCATCCTGTTCTGGGGCCCAACAGCTCTCACACCTCCACATCCCTGGAACTCCATTAATTTCCATCATCCACAGCCACTGACACTGCTGGCTGCTGCCACCAAGGTAGGAGCCATTGGCAGTGACCATGCCATCCCCAGCAGCAGGGCTGCTGCACATTTTCACATGCCCTGAGTACAGACTTTCCCAGCCTGTAGCCAACAACACTGCTGGCTGCTGCCACTAGGGCAGAAGCATGAGTGACTGTTGGCAATCCTACCATCCCCAGCAGGACCTCTGTACATTCACAATCACCCCAGGGATAGGCCACCCCAGGTACGGATGCCACCTGAAACAAAAGTATGTGCTCCCCAGCCACCTACCAATGGCTGCTGCCACTGAAAAAAACCTGACCCTTCTCAGCAGAAGGGCTACAACAAAGCCACTGCTGCCCCTACCTGAGCATTCTGCTGGATGCCTAGGTATTATTCTACCCTTGCTTACCATAGCCAGTGCCTACATGCACTGAGAAGGAGGCTGAGGGCACATCCACCTGTACTGGCTTTGTCCTCGGTGCCGAAGTACACCATCTGGGGACCTAGAGAATACCCTGCTCCATCACCACCATTAGTACCTGAGCATTCCTACCAGGGGCCTGAGGACAGGTTCACTCAACCTGCCACCATGACCACAGTTGGCACCCACTTACATGTGTCACCTGTGAGCCTGGGGATTGGCATGCACAGCCAACTGCAGCCACTGCCAACACCAGTGTGAACCACTTAAGAGTGAGCGGGTTGTGTACTATGGCTAACGCCATTGTCTAGACCACACCCACTGCCAAGGGGCCCAAGAATGTGCCCACCAGTCCATCCCACCACTGTCACTGCTGGCACCTGAAGACCAAGAATCAGCCTGCCTGGACACACTTCCACCACTGGAAGGATATACTATCATGGAGCCCCAAAACAGGCATGCTCAGCCTACCACTGCCACCACTGGGGCCAGAGAACTGACCCAGCTGGTGTCCCTGTGTCCAACAAAACATCAGCAAAGCCTTCATTAAGAACTGCACCCCAAGCTACTGAGGAAATCACAGACACCACTAACACTGTTTATAGTCAAATAAATTATACAAATGGCATACTGTGTGTACCCAGGATCAAAGCTTAAGTGCCCTGCTCAACCAACACCATAGATGTATCTTCAGGAAAAAGTCCTCCCTTACAAAAATAAAGCAAAAAAAAAAAAAAATTAAAAGAAATGACTGTTACACCAGATGCGCAGATATCAATGTAAGTACCCAAGAAATATAAAAAAGAAAGAAAATAAAACATCTCCAAAAGAACACAGTAATCAAAAATTTAATACAACATGATCAAGTGGAATTTATCCCAGGGATGCAAGGATGAGATGTAAGCAAATCAAAAAACATGATCCACCACATCAACAGAAAGAATGATAGAAACCGTGTAGTCATCCTGTAGATACAGAAAAATCATTTGAAAATGTTCAAGTCCCTTTATGAAAAAGACTAAAAAAACTATGCGTAGAAGGAACATACCTCAACATAATAAAGGCCATAAATTACAAACCCACAGACAACATCACACTAAATGGAGAAAAGCTGAAAGCCTTTTCCACTAACAACTGGAAAAAGACAACAATGCCCATTTTTAAAACTCATTCAATATAATACTGGAGGTCGTATTCAGAGCAATCAGGAAAATAAATAAATAAAAGGCATTCAAATAAGAAAAGTGGAGGTCAAACTGTCCCTCTTTGCAGATAACATGATCTTGTATCTAGAAAATCCCAAATACTCCACTAGAAAACTCTTAAATCCGATAAATAAGTTCAGAAAAGTTTCAGGATAAAAAACGAATTTACAAAAATCAGTAGCATTTCTATACACCAATAATGAACTAGCTTAGAATGAAACCGAGAAGACAATCCCATTTACAATAACTACAAGAAAAATATCAAGGAATAAATTTAACCAAGGAAGTGGAAGACATCTACAAGGAAAACTACAAAACAGTGGTGAATTAAATTGAAAAAGACACACACAAAAATGGAAACCATGCTCACGAATTTAAAAAAAAAAAAAAAAAAGGCCGGGCTCAGTGGCTCACGCCTGTAATCCCAGCACTTTGGGAGGCCAAGGTAGGTGGATCACGAGGTCAAGAGATTGAGACTATCCTGGCCAACATGGTGAAACCCCATCTCTACTAAAACTACAAAAATTAGCTGCATTTGGTGGCACATGCCTGTAGTCCCACCTACTCGGGAGGCTGAGGCAGAAGAATCTCTTGAACCCAGGAGGTGGAGGTTGCAGTAAGCCGAGATTGCACCACTGCACTTCAGCCTCGTGATAGAGCAGGGATCCGTCTCAAGAAAAAAAAAAAATTGTCTAAATGACCATACTACGCAAAGCTATCTACAAATTCAATTTAACCCCTATCAAAATACCAATGTGACTTTTCACAGAGGGAGAAGAAACAATCACAAAATTCATATGAAAACAAGAAATAACTTGAATAAAAAAGAAATCTTAAGCAAAAAGCAAAAAGTTGAAAGAATCACACCACCTGATTTAAAAATGTATTACAAGGCAATAGTAATCAAATAGCATTAGTATAAAAACAGACACATAGACCAACAGATCAGAATAAAGAACCCAGAAATAAATTCATGCATTTACAGCCAACTGACTTTTTCAAAGATGCAAAGAATATATACTGGGGAAAGGACATTCCTTTCAACAAATAGTTCAGGAAAAATGTGAAATCCATATGCAGAATTATGATACTGGATCCCTATCCCTTGCCATATATAAAAATTACCCCAAGATAAATTAAAGACTTAAATATAAGACCTAAAACTGTAAAACTACTGACAGTACATAGATGAACCACTCCAGGACATTGGTCTAGGAAAATATTTTCTGGGTAAGACATCAAAAGCACAGAAAACAAAAATAGAAATAGTCAAATGGAACTATGTCAAACTACAAACTTTTGCACAGCAAAGGATACAGTCAACAGAAGAAAACATTTGCAAACTATTCATTTAATAAGGGACTAAATATTCACAGTATACAAGCAACTGGGGAAGAGGAGCCAAGATGGTCAACTTGATGCAGCCAGGAAGAGCATCTCCCACTGAGAGACCAGACCATCAAGAAGACTGGAACACTCTGAGCAGATATTTGGAAGGAAGGCCTTGACAGTAGTTACAGTTAGGACACAGACCCTGGGATTAAAGAGGAGGAAGCTGGGAACCCTGCACAGGGCTGCCAAGCACCAAGACTTGTTCCTGGCCCCCAGAGATTCCTCAGGAAGGAGTGAGTTAACTAGGCAAAGGGTGGCCTACTCTCACCATGGACCTCCTGAATCCCAGCTGCAGGAGACTCCATGACCCTCACTTACATTTGAGTTGATGGGAGAGCTACTTGGAGAGGTGACAGGGATAGCAGTCTAGCCTGTGTGGATCCCCTAGAATTTGGCATGAAAATGGCTGCAGGGGAACATGAACAGGGATGCCCATCCTGTAAGGCTCACCATGCTCCTCTAGGTGGATGTGGCCTTTGTTGACTGTCAGACCCGCACCGAGCAGGACAGTCTTGCCCATGGGACAGGGCCAGTCTCATCTGAGCACTGCCCTGTCTGCTGGGCACTCTTGGGGACTCTGTCTGGCTGTGCCCACTTGCAGTGCAGCCTCAAATGACAACCCATGCTCCTTTGGTGACAGACCACACATGACCATCGGGGGCTACAGCAGGAGGGCACTCCTCTTTTGATGTGCACGCACCCACTCACAGGCTCATCCCACCACACACTGCCCCCAGTGCTTTTCCTGGATAAACTCACCCACAGTGCTCCTCCATGGCATTGCCAACACACACTTGCCCACAGCCACCCAGTTGCTCTGTAAAAACATGCGTACAGGAGGATCTCACTGCCCTGCACCTGATGGCACATGTGTGCAGACATTGCCACCACACCCCTTCTGGTATGCACAAGCTGCTGACCTGCCCCTGCTGACAGGTGTAGCATACTGTAGCCACTGTCACATACACATGCGTGGGTATTGCAACCCTGCATCCATGAGGACGCTGCCCTTATCCCCACCAACATACACAGAAAATCCTGCCACACCCCTGCTGGCACCACAAACCTGCTGATGTGCCTGCATCCTGCCATGCGCTGCCACTGGAGACACACATGCATGAGCATGGACCCTGCTGCCACCACCCTAATAACGTGATTTAGTTGGTACCCCCCACATCAGAGTGTTGTTGCCAGTGGAACAGGAACACCTTGGCCCTTGCAGTGCAGCAGGTGCTTAACTTTGAGGGGCAAGATAACAAAGCTGTGGGCCTGGTATCAGCACCCCAGGGTTAGAGCATGCAGCCTAGGAGTGTAGAGCTGAGCCTAAGCCCACTGAAATCTTTCAGAAAAGAAGACAGTAGACAGAACCCACCATATACCACAACCAAACCCTCAAGGACATCAAAGAATATAAAAGCCACAAGCCCTTTCCAAAGGACAGCAAATTCAAACATTAAAGGGACATCAACCCACACAGATGAGAAAGGACCAGTGCAAAAACTCTGGAAATTCAAAAATCCAGAGTGTCTTCTCATCTCCAAATGACCACACTAGCTCCCCAGCAATGGCTCTTAACCAGGCTGAAAGAGCTGAAATGAAAAACATAGAATTCAGAATCTGGATAGGAATGAAAATCATCAAGATTAAAGAGAAATTCGAAACACAACCTAAACAATCTAAGGCATCCGTGAAATCAATTCAAGACCTGAAATGTGAAGTAGCCATTTTAAGAAAGAACCAAAGTGAACAAAAAGAGCTGAAAAAGACACTGCAAGAATGTCATAATACAGTTGCAAGAATTAACAGCAGGATAGACCAGGCTGAGAAAAGAATCTCAGAACACAAAGACTAGCTCTTCGAATCAACTCAATAGGACAAAAATGAAGAAAAAAGAATTTTAAAAGAATAAACAAAACCTCCAAGAAATATGGAATTATGTAAAGAAATAAAACCTATGACTCATTGGCATCCCTGGAAAAGTGGAAGAAAGAGCAAGCAACTTGGAAAATATGTTTGACAATATTGTCCAAAAAAAATTCCCTAATCTTTCTAGAGAGGTCAACATTCAAATTCAGGAAATGAAGAGAATCCCTGTGAGACACTATACAAGATTACCGTCCCCAAGACACATTGTCATCAAATTATCCAAGAACAATCTGAAAGAAAAAATACTAAAGGCAGCTGGAGATAAGGAGCAGGTCCCCTACAAAGGGAACCTCATCAGCCAAACAATAGACCCTTCAGCAGAAACCCTACAAGACAGAAGAGATTGGAGACCTATATTCAGCATTCTTGAGAAAAAAAAATCCGATCAATAATTTCATATTCAGTCCAATTAGGCTTCATAAGTGAGGGAGAAATTTGTTTGTCCTTTTCAGATAAACAAATCCTAAGGGAAGAAAATTTGTTACTACCACATCTACCTTACAAGAGGTCCTTAAGTGAGTGCTAAACATGGAAATGAAAGACCTGTACTGGTTAGCACAAAAGTATATGTAAGCACATAAATGATTGACACTATAAAGCAACTACAAAATCAAGTCCGCATAGCGACCAGCTAATATCACAATGACAGAATTAAATCCTCACATATCAATATTAAACTTGAATGTAAATGGGCTAAATGCTCCACTTAAAAGGCAATGAGTGGCAAGTTGAATAAAGAACTTAAAGTATAATGAAAAAATATATTTTAAAAAAAAGAAGCAAGTCTCAATGGTATGCTGTCTTCAAATTACCCATCTGAAATGCAAAGACATCCACAGTCTTAACGTAAAGGGATGGAGAAAAATCTTCCAAGCAAATGAAAAACAAACAAAACAATAAAGCAGAAGTTGCTATTTTAATTTCAGATAAAACAGATTGAAACAACGATGATCCAATAAGACAAAGAACAGCATTACACAATTATAAAGGGTACAATTCAACAAGAAGACTTAACTATCCTAAGTATATATGTGCCCAAATCTGGAGCACCCAGATTCATAAAACAAGTCCTTAGAGACCTATGAACAGACTTAGATAAACACACAATAATAGTGAAAGCCTTCAACAACTGGCAGTACTAGATAGATTATTGAGACAGAAAACTTACAAAGATATTTAGAACCTAACCTCAATGCCTTACCAAATGGATGTAACAGACTTCTACAGAACACTCAATCCAACAATGAAATATACAATTTTCTCATCTGCACATGCCACATATACTAAAATTGACCACATAATTGGCCATAAAACAATTCTCAACCAATCAAAAAATCTGAAATCATATCAACCAAACTCTCAAACTGCAGTGCAATAAAAATAGACATCAATACTAAGAAGATATCTCGAATCCACACAGTTACATACAAATTTAAAAACCTGTTCCTGAATGACTTTTGGGTAAAACATGAAATTAAAGCAAAAATCAAGACATTTTTTAAAACTAATGAAAACACAGATAAGACATATTAGAATGTCTGAGATATGGCTAAAGCAGAGCTAAGATTAACAAGCTAAGATCACACCTACAGGAACTAAAAAAACACACAAAACAAAACAAAAGCAAACCAACCTCAAAGCTAGCAGAAGATGAGAAATAACTAAAATTAGAATTAAACAGATTGAAATTGAGATGTGAAAAAACGTGCAAAAGACCAACAAAACCAAAAGTTGGTTATTTGAATAAATAAATAAGATTGATAGATGGATAATTAGACTAATAAAGAAAAGAAGAAGATCCAAAAAAGCTATCAGAAATGACAAAGGGACCTTACCACTGACCCCATAAAAATACAGAAAACCTCAGAGACTATTGCAAACGTATCTACACAAACAAACTAGAAAACTTAGGAAAAATGGATGAATTTCTAGAAACATATAACCTCTCAAGATTGAACTAGGAAGAAACTGAAATCTTGAACAGACTAATAATGAGTTCCAAAACTGAATCAGTAATAAAATGCCTAATAATCAGTAAATGTGTTGGACCAGATAGATTTACAGGCAAATTCCAACAGACACACAAAGAGCTGGCACAAATCCTACTGAAATTACCAAAATTGAGAGAAAGGAACTCTCCCCAATTCATTCTATGAGGCTAGCATCATTCTTGATACCAAAACCTGGTAAAGACACTACAAAAAAGGAAACCTCAGCCCAGTATCTCTGATGAACATCGATGTCAAAATACTAGCATATTGAATCCAGCAGCATATCAAAAAGCTAATCCCCCATGATCAAGTAGGCTTTACTCCTGGGATGCAAGGTAGATTCAACATACACAAATCAATAAATGTGATTCATCACATAGACAGAACTAAAAGAAAACTCAAAGCAGGGCCAACACTCAACCTAGCAATCCCATTACTGGGTATTCACAATAGCAAAGACATAGAATTAGTCTAAATGCTCAATAGTGGACTGGATAAAAATATGTGGTACATACACACCATTGAATATTATGCATCCATAAAAATGAAAGAAATCATGTCTTCTGTAGCAACATGGATAGAGTTAGAGGCCATTATCCTAAGCAAATTAACACAGGAACAGAAAACCAAATACCACACATTCTTACCTATAAGTGGGAGATAAACATTGAGTACACATGGACACAAAGAGGACAACAATAGACACCAGTGCCTACTTGAAGGTGGAGAGTGGGATGAGGGTGAGGTTTGAAAAACTATTTATCAGGTACTATGTTTATTACATGGATGATGAAATAACCTGTACACCAAACCTCTATGACACACAATTTACCCATATAGTAAACCTACACTTGTACTTTTTGAACCTAAAATTAAAGTTGGAAGAAAAAAAAGAAATTGAAACAACTCAACGGCAAAACAAAACAATTATCCCATTAAAAATGGGCAAAGGATATGAATACACATTTCTTAAATGAAGACATAGAAATGGCCAAAATTTATATGGAAAAATGTTCAACATCACTAATCAGTTGGGAAGTGCAAATGAAAACCACGATGAAATATCATCTTACTGCAGTTAGAATGGCTATTATTAAGAAGACAAAAAATAACAGATACTTGTGAGGATGTAGATAAAATGAACTCATACACTGTAAGTGAGAATGTAAATTAGTATAGCCATTATGGAAAACATTATGGAGACTTCTCAAAAAATTAACAACAGAACTACCATACAAACCAGCAATCTCACTACTGGGTGTTTATCCAAAGGAAAGGAAATCAATATCTCAAAGGGATACCTGCATCCCCATGTTTATTGCAGCACTACTCATAATAGCAAAAATATGGACTCAACCTAAGTATCCATCCGCAGATGAATGGATAAAGAAAATGTGTGGTATATATACATATAAAATAATATTCAGCCATAAAGATATGAAATTATGCCATTTTCAGCAACATGGACAGAACTGGAGGTCATTGGCTTTTAGCGTGCCTCAGCCACTTGGAAATGGCAAAATTAGTACATAAAGATCCACACTGTCAGCTTTAATTCAAGAAAGAGAACAGGAATTCCCTGGGGGAAAAAAAAGATACCCTAAATCTCTGGACCCAACCTGTTGCAGGATGGCACCATTTTGAGAGCAGAACCAGCACTGTACTATATGCTGCCCTGAGGCCCAATAGCCCCTGCATTTTCACATCTCTTGGACCCCACAGGCTTCTTCTCACATCTACTCAGAGGGCCACTGTGTTGTGGTACCCACTGGACCCAGTAGTGCAGCCACATCACAGGCTCCCAAGCCCGTGCAGCACCCAACACCCTAGGAAACACAAAATCCAGCACATCAGGGAGGCTGACTCCAGAATATATGGAATGAAAGAATGTGCCCCCCAGAGCCTGAGAGAAGACTGCCTGGGACTGCCGCTACCAACAGCAATCCCAACCCACTTCAGCAGCAGGATAATACACATCACTGTGCCCTGCCTGGTGACCTGGGGAGTAGCCTGCCTGCCATGCTGCAGACATTGCTGGTGCCCACCCAACCCAGCAGAGAGCTCAGGGATAGGCAGGTCTCCACATCCTATCCTGGGGCTTGAGTATCTACCCACCCACCCTGCCACTGACACTATCAACACCCATGCATACCACTCAGGGATCCAAGTACTGGCCATCCTGTCCCATTCCTACCCCCATCAGTGCAAACATGCACCATGTACGGGCCTGAGGACCAGCCTGGCTGATGACCTATCATCAGCAAAGCCTCACCACAGCCTCCACAAACAACTTGAGTCCAAGCCCGTAAAGAACTCATAGATATTGCTGATGTTGATTACACCTAAAGTAATCATATGGTGGCTACACCATAGTGCCCACCCAGAATCAAAGCCAAAGCACGCTGCCAAACAAGCATTGTAGATACATATACATTAAATGGCTTTCCCTATGGAAGCTATTCCAAAAAATTAGAAGAAACAGCAGTTACACCAAATGCACAGATGTCAATGTGAGAACACAAGGAACATAAAAAGCAATGAAACATAACATATATAAAAGAACAAAAAATTCCCCAGTAACAGATATCAAAGAAAAAAATGAAATTTCAGAAAAGGAATTCAAAATCATGATCTTCAGAGAACTCCGTGAGGTATAAAAGGAAAACAAACAATACAAAGTAAAAAGGGAATTACCTCTGGATATGAATCAGAAAGTCAACAAAGAGATAGATATAATATAAAAGAGCCAAATAGAAATCCTAGACTTAAATAATTCAATGAATGAAATAAAAAATAGAATCGAGAGTATAGATTAGATCAAGCAGAAGAAAGACTTTTGAACATCAAAAAACGTCTTTTGAAATAACTGAGTTGGACAGGAAAAAAAAGAGAAAGAAAGTCCACATAACATATAGGACACCATCAAGTCAGCAAATATTTGAATTTGGGGAGTTCCAAAAGAGAAGAGATGGGAAAAGACACTGAAAATCTATTTATGAAAAAATAGCTTCTAAATTTCCCAAGTCTTGGAAGAGGTATAGACATTGAGACACAGGGAAGCTAAAAAGTCCCCAAATAGACTCAACCAAAATAGGTCCTTACTGAGGCACATTATAGTCAAACTTTTAAAAAATGAAGGCAAAGAGAGAATTATAAATATAGTAAGAGGGAAGGATCAACTTACACATGAAAGTATCCAAATTAGATTAACAGCAGATTTCTCAGCAGAAACCTTACAGTCCAGGGGACAATAAAACAATATATTCAAAGTGTTGAAAGAAAAATACTCTCAACCACAAAGACTATACCAAACAAAGCTATCAGTAATGAAGGAGAAATAGCATTTCCCACACAAGAAAAAGCAGAGGAAATTCATCACCACTAGAATGACCCTACAAGAAATGCTTAAAGTAGTATTTCTATAACTGAAAGTGAAAGGACGATATCTACTCTCATGAAAATGCATAAAAGTATAAAACTCACTGGTAGAGCAGAAACACAGACAAGAAAGAGAAAGGAATAAAACATTTTCAATACAGAAAGCCACCAAATCACAAAGATAAGCAGTAAGAGAGGAATAAAGAAATTAAAAATATAAAAAAAGTATAAACCAATTGACAAAATGAGAAGAGTAAGTCTTAACAAACCAATAACAACCTTAAATGAAAACAAATTAAATTTCCCAATTTAAAGATACAGACTGGCTGAATGGATTAAAAAAAAAAAAAAATGACCTGACTACATACTGTCTACAAGAACCTAACTTCTGTAAAGACACACACAGACTAAAAGTGAAGAAATGACAAAAGATATTCCACAGAAACCAAAAGTGAAAAGGGATAGCTGATATCAAGCAAATAGGCTTTAAGTCACAAAACATAATGGAATATAAAGAAGGTCATATATAATGATAAGGGGATCAATTCAGCAAGAGAATATACCAATTATAAATGTATATGTACCCTGCACCAGAACACTCAGATATATAAAGCAAATATTACTAGAGTTAAAGAAAAAAAAGAAGCCAATACAATAATAGTTGGAGAATTAAGCACCCCACTTTCAACATTGGACAGATCATCCATGCAGAAAATCAACAAAGAAACATCAAACTTAAACTGGACTATAGGCCAAATTGACCTAACAGATATTTATAGAACATTTCATCCAACAACTACAAAATACACATCCTTCTCATCAGCACATGAATTACTCCAGAGTAGATCATGTGTTAGGCAAGAAAACAAGTCTCAAAATATATTTCAAAAATCAATATCACATCAAGTATTTTTTCAGACCACAATAGAATAAAACTGGAAATCAATAACAAAAGGAACACTAGAAAGTGTACAAATACATAGAAATTAAATAATATGCTCTTGAATGACCATGAGATCAAAAAAGAAATTAAAAGGAAATCAAAAAATTTCTTGAAACAAAGGAAAATTTAAATACAACACACCCAAACTGATGGGATACAGCAAAAGCAGTGCTAAGTGGGAAGTTTATAGCAATAAATGCCTAGAACAGAAAAGAAGAAAGATTTCAAATAAACAACCTATCCATGAACCTCGAGGAACTAGAAAAGTAAGAACAGGCCAAACCCAAAAGTAGCAGAAGGAAGAAATGATAAAGATCAGAACAGAACTAAACAAAAGAAAGAATTTTAAAAAACAAAAAGGTCAACAAAATAAAAAGCTGTTTTTTAAAAAAGATTAAAAAATCAACAAACTATTAGCTAGAATAACTAAAAAAAATTAGAAGGCTCAAGTAAATGAACCAAAAAATATTTTAAAATGGAGGTATTAAATCTTATACCACAGAAATACAAAAAATCATTAAAAACTATTATAAACAACTATGCACCAAACAAATTGAAAAACCTAGGGGGAATGGACGAATCTCTAGGCACATACCACATAGCAAGACTGATCCAAGAAGAAATAGAAAACCCAAACCAACCAATAATGACTAATGAAGTTAAATCAGTAATAAAAAGTATCCTAACAGGCTGCATGTGGTGGATCTTGCCTGTAACCCCAGCACTTTCGGAGTCTGAGGTGGGTAGATTACTTGAGGTCAGGAGTTCAAGACCAACCTGGCCAAGGTGGTGAAACCCCATGTCTACTAAAAATATAAAAACTAGCTGGGCTTGGTGGCGCACAGCTGTAATCCCAGCTACTTGAGTGGCGGAGGCAGGAGAATCACCTGAACCCAGGAGATGGAGGTTGCAGTGAGCAGAGATCATGCCACTGCACTCCAGCCTGGGTTACAGAGCAAGATTCTATCAAAAAAAAAAAGTATCCTAACAATGTAAATCCAGATAGCTTTACCACTAAATTCTACCTAACATCTTAGAAGAACTAACACCAACTGTCCTCAAACTATGCCCCAAAGTTGAAGAGAATAGAATTCTCCCTAACTCATTTTACAAGGCAAGCAATAGCCTGATGCCAAAACCAAACAAGTATATGACAAATAAAAGAAAATTACAAAACAATATTTCTGAGAAACATGGATGCAAAAATCCTCAATGAAATACTAGCAAACCAATTCCAACAACACATCAAAGAAAAATACACCATGATAAAATAAGATTTACTCCAGGAATGCAAGGATGGTTCAACATATGCAAATCAATAAATGTGATAAATGACATTAATATATCAAAACAAAAACTATATGACCATCTCAAAAGATGCAGAAAAAGCATCTGATAAAATACATGGTTTCTTGATAAAAACTCTAATAAACTATGCATAGAAGAAACATACCTCAAAACAATAAAGTCCATATATGACAAACCCACAGGTAACATTAAGATGAATGGGGAAAATTGAATACTTTTCCTTTAAGATATGAAACAGGACAAAGATGCCCACTTTCACCACTTTAACTAAACACAGCACTGGATGTCTGAGCCAGAGCAATTAGACAAGAGAAAAAAATTAATGACATCCAAATTTGAAGGAAGAAGTCAAATGATCCTTTTTTACAGATAAAATAATTTTACATTTAAAAAAATCTTTAGAACAGTTTTTAGCTGCTAAAAATGAGTTTCATAAATGAATTCAAAAAAGTTGCCAAATACAAAATCAACATGCAAAACTCAGTAGTATTTCTATATGCCAACAGTGAATAACCTCAAAAGGGAATCAAGAAAACAATCCCATTAACAATAGCTACAAAAAATAAAATACCAAGGAATAAATGTAACCAAAGAATGAAAGATCTCTACAATAAAAACTATAAAATGCCAATGACAGAAATTAAAGAGGAAACAGAAAGAAATAAAAAGATTTCCCATAGTTCATGGAATGGAAGAATTAATATTGTTATAAGGTCTGTACTTCACAGAGCAATCTGTATATTTGATGTAATCCTTATCAAAATACCAGTGATATTCTTCACAGAAATAGGAAAACAACTCCTAAAATTTGTGTGGAACCACAAAGACCCCAAATAGCCAAAGGAATCCTGAGCAAAAAGAAAAAAGCTGGAAATTTCACATTACCTGACTTCAATATGTACTACAAAGCCATAATAACCCAAACAGCCTGGTACTGGTGTAAAAACTGACACATAGACCAAAAGAACAGACTAGAGAACCAATAAATAAATTCATGCATTTACAGCCAACTTATTTTTGATAAAGGCATCAAGAACTTACATTGAGGAAAGGACAGACTCTTCAAGAAATTATGCTGGGAAAACTGGATAATGATATGCAGAAGAATAAAATTAGACCCCTATATCTCACCATATAAAAATAAAAATTATTAAAAACTTAAATGTAATACCCCAGTCTGTGAAAACACTAGAAGTAAACATTGAGAAAATGCTTTAGGACATTGGTTTGAGCAAAGACTTTTTAGGTAAGGTTTCCAAAGTACAGGCAACAAAAGAAAAAATAGACAAATGGAATTACATCAAGTTAAAGAGCTCTGTATAGCAAAGGAAACCATCAACAGTGAAAAAGACAAGCTACAGAATTGAAGAAAATATTTGCAATCTATCTTTCTGACAAGGAATTAATAACCAGTATCTATAAGAAACTTAACAACAAACAACCAAATAACCCAATTAAAAGAGGGCAAATGATCTGAATAGACATTTCTATTTTATTTATTTTACTTTATTTTACTTTATTTTATTTTATTATTATTACACTTTAAGTTTTAGGGTACATGTGCACAATGTGAAGGTTTGTTCATATGTATACATGTGCCATGTTGGTGCGCTGCACCCATTAACTCGTCATTTAGCATTAGGTATATCTCCTAATGCTACCCCTCCGCACTGCCCCCACCTCACAACAGTCCCCAGTGTGTGATGTTCCCCTTCCTGTGTCCATGTGTTCTCATTGTTCAGTTCCCACCTATGAGTGAGAACACGCGGTGTTTGGTTTTTTGTCCTTGCGATAGTTTGCTGAGAATGATGGTTCCCAGTTTCATCCATGTCCCTACAAAGGACATGAACTCATCATTTTTTATGGCTGCGTAGTATTCCATGGTGTATATGTGCCACATTTTCTTAATCCAGTCTATCATTGTTGGACATTTGGTTTGGTTCCAAGTCTTTGCTATTGTGAACAGTGCCACAATAAACATACGTGTGCATGTGTCTTTATAGCAGCATGATTTATAATCCTATGGGTATATACCCAGTAATGGGATGGCTGTGTCAAATGGCATTTCTAGTTCTAGATCCCTGAGGAATCACCACCCTGACTTGCACAATGGTTGAACTAGTTTACAGTCCCACCAACAGTGTAAGTGTTCCTATTGCTCCACATCCTCTCCAGCACCTGTTGTTTCCTGACTTTTTAATGATTGCCATTCTAATTGGTGTGAGATGGTATCTCATTGTGGTTTTGATTCACAATTCTCTGATGGCCAGTGATGATGAGCATTTTTTCATGTGTCTGTTGGCTGAATAAATGTCTTCTTTTGAGAAGTGTCTATTCATATCCTTCGCCCTGTTTTTGATGGGGTTGTTTATTTCTTGTAAATTTGTTTGAGTTCATTGTAGATTCTGGATATTAGCCCTTTGTCAGATGAGTAGGTTGTGAAAATTTTCTCCCATTTTGTAGGTTGCCTGTTCACTCTGATGGTAGTTTCTTTTGCTGTGCAGAAGCTCTTTAGTTTAATTAGATCCCATTTGTCTATTTTGGCTTTTGTTGCCGTTGCTTTTGGTGTTTTAGACATGAAGGGCTTGCCTATGCCTATGTCCTGAATGGTATTGCCTAGGTTTTCTTTTAGGGTTTTTATGGTTTTAGGTCTAATGTTTAAGTCTTTAATCCATCTTGAATTGATTTTTGCATAAGGTGTAAGGAAGGGATCCAGTTTCAGCTTTCTACCTATGGCTAGCCAGTTTTCCCAGCACCATTTATTAAATAGGGAATCCTTTCCCCATTGCTTATTTTTGTCAGGTTTGTCAAAGATCAGATGGTTGTAGGTAAGCGGCGTTATTTCTGAGGGCTCTGTTCTGTTCCATTGATCTATATATCTGTTTTGGTACCAGTATCATGCTGTTTTGGTTACTGTAGCCTTGTAGTGTAGCTTGTAGTCAGGTAGCATGATGTCTCCAGCTTTGTTCTTTTGGCTTAGGATTGACTTGGCGATGCGGGCTCTTTTTTGGTTCCATATGAACTTTAAAGTAGTTTTTTCCAATTCTGTGAAGAAAGTCATTGGTAGCTTGATGGGGATGGCATTGAATCTATAAATTACCTTAGGCAGTATGGCGATTTTCATGATATTGATTCTTCCTATCCATGAGCATGGAATGTTCTTCCATTTCTTTCTATCCTCTTTTATTTCACTGAGCAGTGGTTTGTAGTTCTCCTTGAAGAGGTCCTTCACATCCCTTCTAAGTTGGATTCCTAGGTATTTTATTCTCTTTGAAGCAATTGTGAATGGGAGTTCACTCATGATTTGGCTCTCTGTTTGTCTGTTATTGGTGTATAAGAATGCTTGTGATTTTTGCACATTGATTTTGTATCCTGAGACTTTGCTGAAGTTGCTTATCAGCTTAAGGAGATTTTGGGCTGAGAAAATGGGGTTTTCTAGATATACAATCATGTCATCTGCAAACAGGGACAATTTAACTTCGTCTTTTCCTAATTGAATGCCCTTTATTTCCTTCTCCTGCCTGATTGCCCTGGCCAGAACTTCCAACACTATGTTGAATAGGAGTGGTGAGAGAGGGCATGCCTGTCTTGTGCCAATTTTCAAAGGGAATGCTTCCAGTTTTTGTCCATTCAGTATGATATTGGCTGTGGGTTTGTCATAGATAGCTCTTATTATTTTGAGATATGTCCCATCAATACCTAGTTTATTGAGAGTTTTTAGCATGAAGCTTTGTTGAATTTTGTCAAAGGCCTTTTCTGCATCTATTGAGATAATCATGTGGTTTTTGTCTTTGGTTCTGTTTATATGCTGGATTACATTTATTTATTGGTGAATGTTGAACCAGCCTTGCATCCCAGGGATGAAGCCCACTTGATGATGGTGGATAAGCTTTTTGATGTGCTGCTGGGTTCTGTTTGCCAGTATTTTATTGAGGACTTTTGCATCAATTTTCATCAAGGATATTGGTCTAAAATTCTTTTTTTTGGTTGTGTCTCTGCCAGGCTTTGGTATCAGGATGATGCTGGCCTCATAAAATGAGTTAGGGAGGATTCCCTCTTTTTCCATTGATTGGAATAGTTTCAAAAGTAATAGTACCAGTTCCTCCTTGTACCTCTGGTAGAATTCGGCTGTGAACCCATCTGGTCCTGGACTTTTTTTGGTTGGTAAGCTATTGATTATTGCCTCAATTTCAGAGCCTGTTATTGGTCTATTCAGAGATTCAACTTCTTCCTGGTTTAGTCTTGGGAGGGTTTATGTGTCGAGGAATTTATCCATTTCTTCTAGATTTTCTAGTTTATTTGCATAGAGGTGTTTATAGTATTCTCTGATGGTAGTTTGTATTTCTGTGGGATCGGTGGTGATATCTGCCTTATCATTTTTTATTGCATCTATTTGATTCTTCTCTCTTCTTTATTAATCTTGCTAGCGGTCTATCAATTTTGTTGATCCTTTCAAAAAACCAGCTCCTGGATTCCTTAATTTTTTGAAGGGTTTTTTGTGTCTCTGTTTCCTTCAATTCTGCTCTGATTTTAGTTATTTCTTGCCTTCTGCTAGCTTTTGAAATTGCTCTTGCTTTTCTAGTTCTTTTAATTGTGATGTTAGGGTATCAATTTTGGATCTTTCCTGCTTTCTCTTGTGGGCATTTAGTGCTCTAAATTTCCCTCTATACACTGCTTTGAATTTGTCTCGGAGTTTGTGATATGTTGTGTCTTTGTTCTCCTTGGTTTCAAAGAACACCTTTATTTCCGCCTACATTGCGTTATGTACCCAGTAGTCATTCAGGAGCAGGTTGTTCAGTTTCCATGTGGTTGAGCAGTTTTGAGTGAGTTTCTTAATCCTGAGTTCTAGTTTGATTGCACTGTGGTCTGAGAGACAGTTTGTTGTACTTTCTGTTCTTTTGGCTGAGGAGTGCTTTACTTCCAACTATGTGGTCAATTTTGGAATAGGTGTGGTATGGTGCTGAAAAAAATGTACATTCTGTTGATTTGGGGTGGAGAGTTCTGTAGATGTCTATTAGGTCCGCTTGGTGCAGAGCTGAGTTCAATTCCTGGGTATCCTTGTTAACTTTCTGTCTCGTTGATCTGTCTAATGTTGACAGTGGGGTGTTAAAGTCTCCCATTACTATTGTGTGGGAGTCTAAGTCTCTTTGTAAGTCGCTAAGGACTTACTTTATGAATCTGGGTGCTCCTGTATTGGGTGTATATATATTTAGGGTAGTTAGCTCTTCTTGTTGAATTGATCCCTTTACCATTATGTTATGGTCTTCTTTTTCTCTTTTAATCTTTGTTGGTTTAAAGTCTGTTTTATCAGAGACTAGGATTGCAACCCCTACCTTTTTTTGTTTTCCATTTGCTCGGTAGATCTTCCTCCACCCCTTTATTTTGAGCCTATTTGTGTCTCTACATGTGAGATGGGTTTCCTGAATACAGCACACTGATGGGTCTTGACTCTTTATCCAATTTGCCAGTCTGTGTCTTTTAATTGGAGCATTCAGCCCATTTACATTTAAGGTTAATATTGTTATGTGTGAATGTGGTCCTGTCATTAGGATGTTAGCTGGTTATTTTGCTCGTTAGTTGATGCAGTTTCTTCCTAGCCTCAATGGTCTTTACATTTTGGCATGTTTTTGCAGTGGCTGGTACTCATTGTTCCTTTCTATGTTTAGTGCTTCCTTCAGGAGCTCTTTTAGGGCAGGCCTGGTGGTGACAAAATCTCTCAGCATTTGCTTGTCTGTAAAGGATTTTATTTCTCCTTCACTTATGAAGCTTAATTTGGCTGGATATGAAATAGTGGTTTTAAAATTCTTTGCTTTAAGAGTGTTAAATGTTGGCCCCTACTCTGTTCTGGCTTGTAGAGTTTCTGCTGAGAGATCCGCTGTTAGTCTGATGGGCTTCCCTTTGTGGGTAACCCAACCTTTCTCTCTGGCTGCCCTTAACATTTTTTCCTTCATTTCAACTTTGGTGAATCTGACAATTATGTGCCTTGGAGTTGCTCTTCTCAAAGGGAATCTTTGTGGCATTCTCAGTATTTCCTGATTCTGAATGTTTGCCTGCCTTGCTAAATTGGGGAAGTTCTCCTGGAAAATATCTTGCAGAGTGTTTTCCAACTTGGTTCCATTCTCCTCGTCACTTTCAGGTACACCAATCAGACGTATATTTGGTCTTTTCACATTGTCCCATATTTCTTGGAGTCTTTGTTTGTTTCTTTTTATTGTTTTTTCTCTAGACTTCCCTTCTCACTTCATTTCATTCATGTCATCTTCCATCACTGATACCCTTTCTTCCAGTTGATCACATTAGCTCCTGAGGCTTCTGCATTCTTCATGTCATTCTCAAGCCTTGGCTTTCAGCTCCCTCAGCAACTTTAAGAACTTCTCTGCATTGGTTATTCTAATTAGCCATTCATCTTATTTTTTTTTCAAAGTTTCTAACTCCTTTGCCATTGGTTTGAATTTCCTCCTGTAGCTTGGAGTAGTTTCATCATCTGAAGCCTTCTTCTCTCAACTTGTCAAAGTCATTCTCCATCCAGCTTTGATCCGTTGCTGGTGAGGAGCAGCATTCCTTTGTAGGAGGAGAGGTGCTCTGCTTTTTAGAGTTTCCAGTTTTTCTGCTCTGTTTTTTCCCCATCTTTGTGGTTTTATCTACTTTTGGTTTTTGATGATGGTGACGTACAGATGGGTTTTTGATGTGGATATCCTTTCTGTTTGTTAGTTTTCCTTCTAACAGACAGGACCCTCAGCTGCAGGTCTTTTGAAGTTTGCTAGAGGTCCGCTCCAGACCCTGTTTGTCTGGGTGTCAGCAGCGGTGGCTGCAGAATAGTAGTGGCTGTAGAACAGCGGATTTTGGTGACCTGCAAATGCTGCTGCCTGATCGTTCCTCTAGATGTTTTGTCTCAGAGGAGTACCCAGTCATGTGAGGTGTCAGTTTGCCCCTACTAGGGGGTGCCTCCCAGTTAGGCTGCTCGGGGGTCAGGGACCCACTTGAGGAGGCAATCTGCCTGTTCTCAGATCTCCAGCTTCGTGCTGGGAGAACCAGTACTCTCTTCAAATCTGTCAGACAGGGACATTTAAGTCTGCAGAGGTTACTGCTGTCTTTTTGTTTGTCTGTGCCCTGCCCCCAGAGGTGGATCCTACAGAGGCAGGCAGGCCTCCTTGAGCTGTGGTGGGCTCCACCCAGTTCGAGATTCTGGGCTGCTTTGTTTACCTAATCAAGCCTGGGGAATGGCAGGCGCCCCTCCCCCATCCTCGCTGCCACCTTGCAGATTGATCTCAGACTGCTTTGCTAGCAGTCAGTGAGACTCTGTGGGCACAGGACCCTCTGAGCCACGTGTGGGATATAATCTCCTGGTGTGCCATTTTTTCAGCCCATTGGAAAAGCGCAATATTAGGGTGGGAGTGACCCGATTTTCCAGGTGCCATCTGCACCCTTTTCTTTGACTAGGAAAGGGAACTCCCTGACCCCTTGCACTTCCCGAGTGAGGCAGTGCCTCGTCCTGCTTCGGCTCACCCGTGGTGCACTGCACCCACTGTCCTGCACCCACAGTCTGGCACTCCCTAGTGAGATGAACCTGGTACCACAGATGGAAATGCAGAAGTCACCCATCTTCTGCGTCGCTCAGGCTGGGAGCTGTAGACCGGAGCTCTTCCTATTCAGCCATCTTGGCTCCACCCCCCCAACAATAGACATTTCTAAAAAGAAGACATGCAAGTGGCTATCTGGATACGTGAAAAAGTACTGAACATCGCTAATCATCAAGGAAATGCAAATCAATACCACAAGGATATATCATCTCACCTCCGTTAAAATGGCTATTACTAAAAAGACCATAAAAATTACAAATGTTGGCAAGAATATAGAGGGGAACACTTGTACACTGTTGGTGAGAATGTAAATTAGTATAGTCACTGTATGTACCATATAGAGGTTACTTAAACACCTAAAAATAGAAATGCCATATGATCCAGCAATCCTACTACTGGGTATATATCCAAAAGAAAGGAAGTCAGTGTGTTGAAGAGATCTGCATTCCCATGTTAATCTCAGTATTATTCAAAACAACCAAGATATAAATCAACCTAAGTGTCTATCAACAGATGAATGATTAAATAAATGTAGTATATATACAAAATGGAGTATTACTCAGACAAAAAAGAATGAAATCCTGTCGTTTGCAGCAACATGGATGAGCCTGGAGGATATTATGTTAAGTGAAATAAGCCAGGTTTAGAAGGACAAATACTGCATGTTGTCATACATGTGAGCTTAAAAAGTGGATCTCATGGGTGTAGAGAATAGAATGGTAGTTACTAGAGCCTGGGAATAGTAGGGAAAAGGAAGGATGAAGAGGGGTTGGTTGATGGGTGCAAAAATACAGTTAGGCCATCCATGATGGCTCAAGCCTATATTCTCAGCACTTTGGGAGGCTGATATGGGCAGATCACGAGGTCAGGAGTTCAATTCCAGCCTGGCCAACATAGTGAAACTCAGTCTCTACTAAAAATACAAAAATTTGCTGAGTGTGGCAGTGTGTGCCTGTAGTCCCAGCTACTTGGGAGGCTGAGGCAGGAGAATCGCTTGAACCCAGGTGTCGGAGGTTGTAGTGAGCCAAGATTGCATCACTGCACTCCAGCCTGGGTAACACAGCAAGATTCTGTCTCAAAAAACAAACAAAAAAAAATACGGAGTATTGCTGGCAAGATGGCTGAATAGGAAGAGCTGCGGTCTGCAGCTCCCAGCATGATTGACTTAGAAGGCCGGTGATTTCTTTTTTTATTTTATTTTATTATTATTATACTTCAAGTTTTAGGGTACATGTGCACAATGTGCAGGTTAGTTACATATGTATACATGTGCCATGTTGGTGTGCTGCACCCATTAACTCGTCATTTAGCATTAGGTATATCTCCTAATGCTATCCCTCTCCCCTCCCCCAACCTCACAACAGTCCCTGGTGTGTGATGTTCCCCTTCCTGTGTCCATGTTTTCTCATTGTTCAATTCACACCTATGAGTGACAACATGCGGTGTTTGGTTTTTTGTCCTTGTGATAGTTTGCTGAGAATGATGGTTCCCAGTTTCATCCATGTCCCTACAAAGGACATGAACTCATCATTTTTTATGGCTGCATAGTATTCCATGGTGTATATGTGCCACATTTTCTTAACCCAATCTATCATTGTTGGACATTTGGCTTGGTTCCAAGTCTTTGCTATTGTGAATAGTGCCACAATAAACATACGTGTGCATGTGTCTTTATAGCAGCATGATTTATAATCCTATGGGTATATACCCAGTAATGGGATTGCTGGGTCAAACGGTATTTCTAGTTCTAGATCCCTGAGGAATCGCCACACTGACTTCCACAATGGTTGAACTAGTTTACAGTTGAAGGCGGGTGATTTCTACATTTCCAATTGAGGTACCCAGTTCATCTCATTGGGACTGGTTGAACAGTGGGTGCAGCCCACAGAGGGTGAGCTGAAGCAAGGTGGGGCATTGCCTCCCCTGGGAAGCACAAGGGGTCAGGGAATTTTCTCCCCCACCATAGGCAAGCTGTGAGGGACTGAGCCTAAGGAACTGTGTATTCTGGCAGAGATACTGCACATTTCCCATGGCCTTTGCAATCCACAGACCAAGAGATTCCCTCTGGTGCCTACCTGACCAGGGCCCTGGGTTTCAAGCACAAAACTGGGCAGTGTTTGGGTAGACACCAAAATAGCTGTAGGAGTTTTTTTTTTTTTTTCTTTTCCATACCCCAGTGGCACTTGGGACACCAGCGACAGAGAATAGTCCACTCCCCTGCAAAGGGGGCTGAAACCAGGGAGCAAAGTGGTCTGACTTGGTGGGTCCCATCCCCACAGAGCCCAGCAATCTAAGATCCACTGGCTTGAAATTCTTGCTGCCAGCACAGCAGTCTGAGGTCGACCTGGGACACTCGAGCTTGGTGGGAGGAGGGCCATCTGCCATTGCTGAGACTTGAGTAGACGGTTTTACCCTCACAGTGTAAACAAAGCTACCAGGAAATTCAAACTGGCCAGAGCTCACCACATCTCAGCAAAGCCACTGTGGCCAGACTGCCATATTTCTCCTCTCTGGGAAGGGCATCTCTGAGAAAAAGGCAGCAGCCCCTGTCAGGGACTTACAGATAAAACCCCCATCTCCCTGGGACAGAACACCTCTAAGAAGGGGCGGCTGTGGGCGCAGCTTCAGCAGACTTAAACTTCCCTGTCTGACAGCTCTGAAGAGAGCCGTGGACCTCCCAGATAGCATTCAAGCTCTGCTAAGGGTCAGACTGCATCCTCAAGTGGGAGCCTGAACCTCATGTATCCTGACTGGCAGACACATCCTAGTAGGGGCTGACAGACACCTCATACAGAAGAGCTCTGGCTGGCATCTAGCAGGTGCCCCTCTGGGATGAAGCTTCCAGAGGAAAAAACAGGTAGCAATGTTTGCTGCTCTGCAGCCTCTGCTGGTGATACCAGGCAAATAGGGTCTGGAATGAACCTACAGCAAACTCCAGGAGACCGGAGGCAGAGGGGCCTGACTGTTAGAAGGAAAACTAACAAACAGTAAGAAATAGCATGTCCACTCAGAGACTCCATCTGAAGGTCAGCTACATCAAAGACCAAAGGTAGATAAATCTACAAAGATGGGGAGAAACAAGTGCAAAAAGGCTGAAAATTCCAAAAACCAGAATGCCTCTTCTGCTACAAAGGATCACAACTCCTCAGAAGCAAAAAAAGCAACACTGGACAAAGAATGAGTTTGATGAATTGACAGAAGTAGGCATCGGAAGGTGGGTAATAACAAAGTCCTCCAAGCTAAAGGAGCATGTTTTAACACAATGCAAGGAAGATAAGAACCTTTAAAAGAGGTTAGACTAATTGCTAACTAGAATAACCAGTTTAGAGAAGAACATAAATGAGCTGATGGAGCTGAAAAACACACAAGAACTTCATGAAACATACACAAGTATCAATAGCCAAATTGATCAAGCAGAAAAAAGGATATCAGAGACTGAAGATTCACTTAATGAAACAAAGCAAAAAGACAAGATTAGAGAAAAAATAAATAAAAAGGAATGAAGAAAGCCTCTAAGAAATATGGGACGATGTGAAAAGACCAAACCTACATTTGACTGGTGTACCTGAAAGTGACGGAGAGAATGGAACCAAGTTGGAAAACACTCTGCAGGATATTACCCAGGAGAGCTACCCCAACCTAGAAAGACAGGCCAAGATTAAAATTCAGGAAACACAGAGAACACCACAAAGATACTCCTTAAGAAGAGCAACCCCAAGACATATAATCATCAGATTCACCAAGGTTGAAATGAAGGAAAAAATGTTAAGGGCAGCCAGAGAGAAAGGTCGGGTTACCCACAAAGGGAAGCTAACAGTGGATCTCTTGGCAGGAACCCTACAAGCCAGAAGAGAGTGGGGGCCAATATTCAACATTCTTAAAGAGAAGAATTTTCAACCCAGAATTTCATGTCTAGCCAAACTAAGCTTCATAAGTGAAGGAGAAATAAAATACTTTACAGACAAGAAAATGCTGCGAGATTTTGTCACCACCAGGCCTGCCTTACAAGAGCTCCTGAAGGAAGCATTAACATGGAAAAGAACAATCAGTATCAGTCACTGCAAAAACATACCAAATTGTAAAGTCCATCGACACTATGAAGAAACTGCATCAACTAATGGGCAAAATAACTAGCTAGGATCATAATGACAAGATCCAATTGACACATAATAATATTAACATTAAATGTAAATGAGCTAAATGCCCCAGTTAAAAGACACAGACTGGCAAATTAGAGAAAGAGTTAAGACTCATCAGTGTGCTGGATTCAGGAGACCCATCTCAAGTGCAAAGACACACATAGGCTCAAAATAAAGGGATGGAGGAATATGGACCAAGCAAATAGAAAGAAAAAAAAGCAGTAGTTGCAATTCAAATCTCTGATAAAACAGACTTTAAACCAAAAAGATCAAAAGATACAAAGAAGGGCATTACATAATGGTAAAGGGATCAATGTAACAAGAAGATCTAACTATACTAAATATATATGCACCCAATACAGGAGAACCCAGATTCAGAAAGCAAGTTCTTAGAGGCCTACAAAGAGACTCAGACGCCCACACAATAATAGTGGGAGACTTTAACACACCACTGTCAATATCAGAGAGATCAATGTGGCAGAAAATTAACAAGGATATCCAGGACTTGAACTCAGCTCTGCACCAAGCGGACCTAGTAGACATCTACGGAACTCTCTACCCAAAATCAACAAAGTGTACATTCTTCTCAGCACTACATTGCACTCATTCTAAAATTGACCACATAATTGGAAATAAAACACTCCTCAGCAAATGCAAAAGAATGGAAATCATAACAAACAGTCTCTCAGACCACAGTGCAATCAAATTAAAATTCAGGATTAAGAAACTCACTCAAAACCACACAACTACATGGAAATGGAACAACCTGCTTCTGAATGACTACTAGGTAAATAACGAAGGGAGAAATAAAAGTGTTCTTTGAAATCAATGAGTACAAAGATACAAGGTACCAGAATCTCTGGGACACATTTAAAGCAGCGTGTAGAGGAAAACTCATGGCACTAAATGCCCATGAGAGAAAGCAGGAAAAATCTAAAATCAACACCCTGATATCAAAATTAAAACTAGAGAAGCAAGAACAAACAAATTCAAAAGCTAGCAGAAGACAAGAAATAACTAATATCAGAGCAGAATTTAAGGAGATTGAGACACAAAAAGCCCTTCAAAAAAATCAATGAATCCAGGAGCTGGTTTTTTGAAAACATCAACAAAATAGATAGATCGCTAGCCAGACTAATAAAGAAGAAATGAGAGAAGAATCAAATAGACGCAATAAAAATGATATAGGGGATATCATCATTGATCCCACAGAATTACAAACTACTATCAGAGAATACTATAAACACCTCTACACAAATAAACTAGAACATCTACAAAAAATGGATAAATTCATGGACACATACACCCTCCCAAGTCTAAACCAGGAAGAAGTCGAATACTTGAATAGACCAATAACAAGTTCTGAAATTTAGGCAGTAATTAATAGCCTATCAACCACAAAAATTCCGGGACCAGATGGATTCACAGCCGGATTCTACCAGAGGTACAAAGAGGAGCTGGTACCATTCCTTTTGAAATGATTCCAAACAATAGAAAACAATAGAAAAAGAAATTATTCCAAACATCAACAAAACCAATGACCAAAACCACGTGATTATCTCTATAGAGGCAAAAAAGGTCTTTGACAAAATTCAACACCCCTTCATGCTAAAAACTCTCAGTAAGCTAGGTATCAATGGAACGTATCTCAAAATAATAGGAGCCATTTATGACAAACCCACAGCCAATATTATACTGAATGGGAAAAAACTGGAAGATTTCCCTTTGAAAACTGGCACAAGACAAGGATGCCCTCTCTCACCACTCCTATTCTACATAGTATTGAAAATTCTGGCCAGGGCAATCAGGCAGGAGAAGGAAATAAAGGGTATTCTAATAGGAAAAGAGGTAGTCAAACTGTCTCTGTTTGCAGATGACATGACTGTATATTTAGAAAACCCCATCATCTCAGCCCAAACTCTCCTGAAGCTGAAAAGCAACGTCAGCAAAGTCTCAGGATACAAAATCAATGTACAAAAATCACAAGCATTCCTATACACCAATAACAGACAAACAGAGAGCCAAATCATGAGTCAACTCCCATTCACAATTGCTACTAAGAGAATAAAATACCTTGGAATACAACTTACAAGGGATGTGAAGGACCTCTTCAAGAAGAACCACAAACCACTGCTCAAGGAAATAAGAGAGGACACAAACAAACGGAAAAACATTCCATGCTCATGGATAGGAAGAATCAATATTGTGAAAATGGCCATACTGGGCATAGTAATTTATAGATTCAATGCTATCCCCATCGAACTACCATTGACTTTCTTCACAGAATTGGACAAAAACAATTTTAAACTTCATATGGAACCAAAAAAAGCCCACATAGCCAATACAACCCTAAGCAAAAAGAGCAAAGCTTGAGGCATTGTGCTACCTGACTTCAAACTATACTACAAGGCTACAGTAACCAAAACAGCCTGGTACTGGTACCAAAACAGATATATAGACCAATGGAACAGAAAAGAGGCCTCAGAAATAACACCACACATCTACAACCGTCTGATATTTGACAAACCTGGCAAAAACAAGCAATGGGGAAAGGAGTCCCTATTTAATAAATGGTTCTGGGAAAACTGGCTGGCCATATGCAGAAAACTGAAACTGGACCACTTCCTTACACCTTATACAAAAATTAACTCAAGATGCATTAAGGAGTTAAATGTAAGATATAAAACCATAAAAATTATTTAAAAAAAAACCCGAGGCAATACCATTCAGGACATAGTCATGGGCAAATACTTCATATCCAAAACACCAAAAGCAATGTCAGCAGTAGCCAAAATTGACAAATGGGATCTAATTAAACTAAAGAGCTTCTGCACAGCAAAGGAACCTATCATCAGAGTGAACAGGTAGCCTACAGAATGAGAGAAAAGTTTTGCAAACTATCCATCTTAAGAAGGGCTAATATCCAGAATCTACAAAGATGTTAAACAAATTTACAAGACAAAAACAAACAACCCCATCAAAAAGTGGGCAAAGGATACTTCTCAAAAGAAGACATTTATGCAGCCAACAAACTTATGAAAAAAGGCTCATCATCACAGGTCATTAGAGAAATGCAAATCAGAACCACAGTGAAATACCATCTCATGCCAGTTAGAATGGCGATCATTAAAAAGTCAAGAAACAACAGATACTGGAGAGGATGTGGAGAAATCGAAACGCTTTTACACTGTTGTTGGGAGTGTATTAGTTCAACCCTTGGGGAAGACAATGTGGCGATTCCTTAAGGATCTAGAACTAGAAATACGATTTGACACAGCAATCCCATTACTAGTATATACCCAAAGGATTATAAATCATTCTACTATAAAGACACCTGCACACGTATATTTATTGTGGCAATATTCACAACAGCAAAGACTTGGAACCAACCCAAATATCCATCAATGATAGACTAGATAAAGAAAATGTGGCACATATACACCATGAAATACTATTCAGCCATAAGAAATAGTGAGTTCATGTCCTTTGCAGGGACATGGATGAAGCTGGAAACCATCATTCTCAGCAAAGTAACACAAGAAGAGAAAACCAAACACCTCATGTTCTCACTCATAAGTGGGAGTTGAACAATGAGAACACACGGGCACAGGGAGGAGAATATCACACACCAGGGCCTGTCAAGGTTTGGGGGCTAGGGAAGGGATAGCATTAGGAGAAATACCTAACGTAGGTGACAGGTTGATGGGTGCAGCAAACCACCATGGCAAGTGTATACCTATGTAAAAAAACTGCACCTTCTGCATGTGTACCCCAGAAATTAAAGTATAATTAAAAAAACACAGTTAGGTAAAAGCAATAAGTTGTAGTGTCAGCACAGTCACATGACTATAGTTAATAATTTATTGCATATTTCAAATTACATTGAAGAGAAAATTTAGAATGTTCTCAAGAGAAAATAATCACAATGTTTGATGTGATGAGTGTTCCAATTACTTTTTAAATTATTACACATTGTATTCATGTATCAAAGTATCACATGTACCCCATAAATATGTAAAAAATTATTATGTAGCAATAATTTTCTTAAAGAATAGTCCAGCACATTTTGAATAGTGTAGATAGATCCATACAAATTAGTTGTTCTCAACCCAAATTTCAAAACTATTTGTCACAGGTATCAGAAAAAATGGAAACAAATTTTAAACATCATGTACTTCATCTCTCTGCCTCAAGAAAAGCTATACCTAAGAACTTTCAGAAGCTCTGATAAAACAGCAATAAGAATGACTCAACAATCTGCCTCAGTCACCTACTGCAGTACCACTACTTATCTTCAAGAAGTTCTAAACTAAATTCTTCCTACATATAACAAGAGTAAATATTCACTAGGTGCATGTCACATGCCCAATTCTTTGTTTGCATATTTACACATATTAATTAATTTAACCCTCAGAGAGACCCCATGAAGTAAGTACTGTCATTATCCTTATTTTATGGAAGAGGAATCAGGAACACAAAAAGTTAAATAATTTTTCCAGGGTCACACAAGTAATAAGTAGCAGACCTAAATACTTATATGCTGGCTGTCTAGCTCCAGAAGCAATACTCTTCTTAACCATTATGCTTTTCTACACCTCTTATTATATACCAGCCACTTTTCTTTGAAAGCAAGCCCTAAACCAATGCAGAAACTCTCCATCTTGGATCCCTAAGTGAGGCATATTTGACTACTGGGGAGAAGTGCAAGGAGCCTGAGCAGTGCTGTGCCAAGCCATATTGGAGCCCAAGGCAAAACAAAAAATCAGTAATACTAGTCCTGTTTTTATTTAAAATTTTGATGTTTTGTTAATGGTGGATTTTCTATTAATTTTTATTTTTAAAAATATTGTATTAAAATATTATTTATCCTGATTACTGAATTTTTTTGGCATCCCTTTACATTTCCCCCCCAAGGTAAGAGCCTCACTTGCCTCACCCTAGTCCCAGCCCTGGGACTAAGTGGGGCAGAAGATAAAGAACATCCTTGATCACTTTTTTCTATCCCATGATGTTCTCTCTATGGATCTCAAGCACCTATTTCCTGAGCAATTCAGACAATAGTTAGGCCTGGTTTTATTAAGAAAGCTATGGGGACCTCCTTGGTCTCCAGAACATGCCTTTGGTAACACTGGAAAGGACCTCTGAAAGCATTCAGTTGAAGCTGGTCATGTCCAGATTAGGAAACTTGACTTCTCCAAACAGAATTAATCACTTCTATAGTCCTATGTTAGAGTCCTTGCTTTCTCCTGAGGCTCAGTGATGGAAGGGAAACAAGGGCCCTCAAGTTACCCAAGGCCAGGACTGGAGCCCAGGGCTCTTGACTCCCCATTCTGGCTTTTCTATGGCTTGCCATCAGAAAGGCCGCTGGGTCTCTATCCAGCCAGGTTGAAGATGGAAACCCCTATCTTTCTCGCTCCAGAACCCAACTTCTGAGCCTTATGCCAAGTGGTTGAGTGAAGGAAGCAACTCCTTCAGGGAAGGCTTTGACCTCTGCAAAAGTGAGGTTAATCTACTTCTACAGGACATAGTGAGCTATAAAAATGCTAGCACCTTAACAGTTTCATGACAAATATATCACTCCTGGTTTTGAGATCACTACCATCTGAAGCTCCCGTAATATGTAGCCAATGATAGGGCTGGGAAGAATAGCCTCTAATACTTCTGTCCTCCTGGGAAAACACAAATGACAAAAAATGCTCCAGGTCTCTGGGATAACATCTCTCTGCTATCTGAGCAAAAAATGAAAACTGGCCTCAATACTGAACTTTTCTCCAACTCCGAACATGGTTGAAAACCCCAATACCTTAGGGCTTCATAAAATAATGATCACTGGCGCTCCCTGAAACTTTCCAACATCACGTCAGGATTATTATCAAACCTACTAGGATTTTTGCCCTTTGGAACTCCTTTAAGCTTTTGCCAGAATGTCCACCATCTCATCAATCCATCTTGTGGTTCCCCAAGCCCAGTATGCTAGTTCTTGTCTCAACACCTTTGTCCTATCTTGGCCTGGAAAGAGGTCTCCAATCCTATCCCTCTCAATCCCTCCCACCTGTTTCAGAATTCCTGAGCATTTTCAAAAGAATATCTCCTCTGGGATTCAAGATCCAGTCTATTTCTTTGACTTCTTTAAACATGATTAAACATTCTTAGTACTGGATTCAAGCTTTTTTTTAGGACATACCACAATACTCTGATTCTTCATTGATGTATGAGTTTCTTCTGATTAGACCGTGAATTAAACACAGATCTTTTAAAATTCAGTATTCCAGCATACAACATGATTCCTGGAATAGAGGTTTCTGAATGAATAAATAAGCAAACAAATAAATGTATAGAATGACAGATAAATTCATTTTACTTGCCTGTTAAGTCTCAAGATTCAGAAAATGGATGATCATCGTCCTCACACCTTTTTCAAGACAAACTAATTATTAATTGTTACCAGTTTAAAAATTCTGGCAAAATTATAGATGTAGAAAAGAGATCAGTGGCTGCCAAGGGAAAAAGGGAGGGGGCCTGATTACAAAAGAACATGAGGAAATTTGAGGGAGTGAGGAAAATGTTCTACATCACAACTGTGTTGTGGTTATATGACTATACAAATTTGTCAAAATGTATCAAATTGTACACTTGGTGAGTTTTATTATATGTAAATTACAGATTAATAAAGCTGACTTGAAATGGTATGGATTCTCAGGAAGAAATGAGCTTTGACATCCAAAGCTGTGAAAGTAATCCATGTGGCTGTAGCAAAAGAAAACAAACATGATTGTCAAGATACCAGTTTCCAAATCTGGTTCTGCCAGGTTTAGGTGATCTAAAATAAGCTATTTAACCTCTCTGAGACCCATCCTTCTGCCTCTATTAAATAGAGACAATAATATCTCCTTTGTCCTCCCACAGTGTGGGGCTCCAAAGAGATAACAGATGTGGCTGGACTTTGAACAGCTCAACACTTTCCTTATTATGCTCAGAATACATAATCTGTACAGCCAAAATTTAACCAGATTCAGAGCATAGTTTGCCTAGAACTCAGAGTGAAGGGAAACAGACTAGATCCTGAATCTAGAACTTACTCCAGCTCCTCTGAAGCAATTTCCTCTCATCAACAGATTATACATTTCTTTTAAAAATATATTATTTTCAGGCTAGACTTCGAGATAAAAGAAGACTGGCCAATTTTAACTTGTGGAAGAAGGTTTGGCCAGCTTTTTGACAGAAGACACACAAGGGTTGCAAAAGAAAAAAGAAACAACTGATAGGGAGACAAAAGAGAAAGATTCTTCCTTCAGAGTGCTGGAAGTCTATCTGGGTGCTGGTCTTGCCTCGAGAGTGTCCCCACAAGAGATTTCTGACTTGGTAAGATGGGACCACTGCCACAGCAGGTTTTCTTAGCTGAGATCATCAGCTGATGTTCAGCCTGCCAAGGCCAAGGCCAGCCAAGATGGAGACCCAGAAAGGCAGAAAATGGTAAGAGTGGTAGAGGCAGAATATGTCTACATCTATATGGTTTGAGACCTACTGCAGATATCCTGCCATCTTCCTCAAGTGGGGATATGAAGTAAGTATCAGGTCACTGGGCTTTGGGACACAAGGTCCACCCAGACTCTGATATCAACCTGCTTTCTGACCTTAACAAAGTCCTTTCTTTTCTTTTAGCTTCATTTCCTCATCTGAAAAATGAATATTATTTAGTGTTCTCAGGGTAGTTGTGATGCACTGATATGGTTTGGCTGTGTCACCAACCAAACCTCATCTTGAATTGTAGCTCCCATAATTCCCATATGTCATGGGAGGAACCCGGCAGGAGATAATTGAATCAGGGGATGGTTTTCCCACAATACTGCTCTTGTGATGGTGAATAAGTCTCACGAGATCTGATGGTTTTATAAGGGGTTTCCCCTTTTGCATGGCTCTCTTGTTGGTGACAATCTAAGGTGTGACTTTGCTCCTCCTTTGCCTTCCACCATGATTGTGAGGCCTCCCCAGCCACGTGGAACTGTGAGTCCATTAATCCTCTTTCCTTAAAAAATTACCCAGTTGCAGGTATGTTTTTATTAGCAGCATGAGGACAGAATAATACAGTAAATTGGTACTGGCAGAGTGGGGTGCTGCTATAAAGATATCCAAAAATGTGGAAGTGACTTTGGAACTGGGTGACAGGCAGAGGTTAGAACATTTTGGATGGCTCAAAAGAAGATAAGAAAATATGAGAAAGTTTGGACCTTCCTAGAGACTAGGAGGGCTCAGAAGACAGGAAGGTGTGGGAAAGTTTGGAACTTGCTAGAGACATGTTGAAAGGCTTTGGTCAAAATGCTGATGATGACACGGACAATAAAGTCCAGGCAGACATGGTCTCAGATGGAGATGAGGAACTAGTTAAGAACTGGAATAAAAGTGACTCATGCTATGTTTTAGCAAAGAGACTGGTGGCATTTTGCCCCTGCCTAGAGATTTGTGGAACTTCGAACTTGAGGGGGATGATTTAGGGCATCTGCCAGAAGAAATTTCTAAGCAATAAAGCATTCAAGGGGTGACTTGGGTGCTACAAAAAACATTCAGTTTTAAAAGGGAAACAGAGCATAAAAGTTTCCTTATGGAAACTTTTGGAGCCTGATGATGCAATAGAAAACAAAAACTCATTTTCTGAGGAGAAATTGAAGCTGGCTGTAGAAATGTGCGTAAGTAATGAGGAGCCTAATGTTATTACCTAGACAATGGGGAAAATGTCTTCTGGGCACATCAGAGACCTTTGTGGCAGCCCCTCCCATCACAGGCCTGGTGGTTTAGGAGGAAAAAATGGTTTCATGTGCCAGGCCCAGGGATCCTGCTGTCTGCAGCCTAGGGACTTGGTGCCCTGAATCACAGCTGTTCTAGCCATGGCTAAAAGATGCCAAGGTATACTTCAAGCTGTGGCTTCAGACAGTGCAAGCCCCAAGCCTTGGTAGCTTCCACATGGTGTTGATCCTGTGGGTGCACAAAAGTCAAGAATTGAAGTTTGGGAACCTCCACCTAGATTTCAGAGGATGTGGGGAAATGCCTCGATGTCCAGGCAGAAGTTTGCTACAGGGGTGGGGCCCTCATGCAGAACCTCTGCTAAGGCAGTGTGGAAGGGAAATGTGGGTTTGGAGCCCCCTATGTAGAGTCCTCACTGGAGTACTGCCTAGTGGAGCTGTGAAAAGAGAGCCATCATCCTTCAGACCACAGAATGATAGATCCACAGCTTGCACCATGCCTCTAAAAAGCCACAGACACTCAATGCCAACCTGTGAAAGCAGCTGGAATGGAGGCTGTACCCTGAAAAGCCACAGGAGCAGAGCTGCCCAAGACCATGGGAACCCATCTCTTGTATCAGTGTGACCTTAATGTGAGACTTGGAGTCAAAGGAGATCATTTTGTTGCTTTAAGATTTGACTGCCCCACTGGATTTTGGACTTGCATGGGGCCTTTAGCCTTTGTATTGGCCAATTTCCCCCCTTTTGGAATGGGTGTATTTATCTAATGCTTGCACTCCCATTGTATCTATGAAGTAACTAACTTGCTTTTGATTTTACAGGATCATTGGCAGAAGGGACTTACCTTGTCTCAGATGAGATTTTGTACTGTGGACTTTTGAGTTAATGCTGAAATAAGTTAAGACTTTGGGGGACTGTTGAGAAGGCTTGATTGGTTTTGAAATGGGAGAACATGAGATTTGGGAGGGGCCAGGGGTGGAATAATACAGTCTGGCTGTGTCCCCATTGTATCTCATTTTGAATTGTAGCTCCCATAATTTCTACATGTTTGGGAGGGACCTGGTGGGAGATTATTAAATCATGGGAACAGTTTCCCCCATACTGTTCTCATGGTAGTGAATAATTCTCATGAGAGTAGATGGTTTTACTAAGGGGATTCCCCCTTTGCTTGGCTCTTATTCTGTCTTGTCTGCCACCATGTAAGATGTGTCTTTGCTTCTCCTTTTCCTTCCACCATGATTATGAGGCCTCCCCAGCCATGTGGAACTGTGAGTCCATTAAACCTCTTTCCTTTATAAATTACCCAGTCTCAGGTATATCTTTATTGGCAGCATGAGAACAGACTAATACATGAACACATGTAAAAATTATCTCCCTTTGACTCCTAGCACTATTAATGTGAAACCAGCTTGAACTGCTCTCAGGGGACAGGAAGAGAGGTTCTTTTCTGGTCATGTAGCACCTGCCATCTGACCAGGCCACCTCCCTCTCCTCCACCTATTTCATTACTTCTCATTATTCAGAGTGCAGCTCAAATTCCATCTTCTCTAAGAAGTCAGGAATATTGTAGCCTACCACATAGCTAGACTCTTTGTTGTAACTTATCTTTGATTACTCCCTTGAAAAACTGTTTTTCTCCCAATTCTGGATTCTCCAGGGTTATGAAAGACAAAGTAGAGATGTAGGTTCTGCCTCCTGATTTGGAATCATACAGAGGCATTAAGTTCTGACTCTACCACTTACTGGCAGGGTGACATTAGAAAAGTCATGTCACCTCTTTGAATCTCAGAGTTTTAATGTACAAAATGGAGATGATATTAATTGATGGAATTGTCATGAAGTCAAATGAAACATTGGATTTGAAAGCATTTTATAAAATGCCGCAGCAATAAAGGCTATTGTTGTTACTATAATAGGAGATCCAAGGGCTTATCACAGCTGCAAAGCATTTCAAGTCCTTGAACGCCATGGAGCCTCCTGAAAGCTTTCCTAGTGACTCAAATCACTCCTCTGAACCCCTGACTATGGATACTTTACCTTTTCAGAACCACCACCTACATGGATTTCCTCTCTTGGGGTCTTACAAATGTTGGCATTCCCAGGGAAAGGGCCTTATCACGAATGACTAATTCCTGTATTTGAGCATACGTAATTTCTTTTTTTCTTTTCTTTTTGTTTTTGAAATGGAGTCTTGCTCTGTCACCCAGGCTGGAGTGCAATGGCATGATCTTGGCTCACTGAAACCTCCACCTCCCAGGTTCAAGTGATTCTCTGCCTCAGCCTCCTGAGTAGCTGGGATTACAGGCACCTGACACCACACTCAGCTAATTTTTTTTTTTTTTTTGTATTTTTAGTAGAGACGGAATTTCACCATGTTGGCCAGGCTGGTCTTGTACTTCTGACCTCAAAAGATCTGCCCGCTTTGGCCTCCCAAAGTGCTAGGATTACAGGTGTGAGCCACCACACCTGGTCGAGCATACATAATTTCTAATTAGAAGGAAGCTGGTTATTTGTCTTCTGAGTACAAAGAGACCCAGCATAGAGACCAGGCTAAAATGAAAATAAATGTTTAGACCCATTTGTTGGTGCTCTTTTTCTCCGGAGGAATGGACAAGCCTGAGTTTGGACCAAGGAAGCCAAGTGAGGGAAGGCTGGCAAGAGGGCAACTAAGCAGAAGGCAGAAATCAAGAGAATTCAAGCCAAGTGTCATTAAACTTTTCCTGTGGGCCTCACTTTGCAACTTCTAAACCAAAAAACAAAAACAAAAACAAAACAAAACAAACACAAATCTTAACTTCATGATACATCTCCCTGCTCATGAATCTCTACAGGGTGGCTGACTACAAACCTGTTTCTGAGTGGAAATATTCAAATTGGTGGGTGATGGTAGTAAAAGCTAAGCCACTAGGCCAGATATATCTGAGGGTTGCATTCTCAGGTGTCATTGCTCACCAGAGTTTAGCCACAGATCTGCAGCCTTATGTGTCCAATCACATTTGCTCCCAGACAAACTATGCAGAAACACAGACAGACACTGAAAGGCAGATATGTATGCATACCCTCAGCAAGGAGATACAAATAGGCAGGCCTGTAGACTCAAACACATACAAAAAGGCATCAGATGTCAAAACACTCAAAGATACACTCAGAAAAAAGGATAGATAGATAGATAGATAGACAGATAAATAGATGATAGATAGATAGACACAAGCACACAGAATAGACAGTTAAAAAAATCACATTGTAGTTCATTCTCTGGGATATCCACACATACACCAAAGAAGTGCTTTAACAGGTGTGCCATGGGCAAAGATGCATAGATAGGCATATACGGACAGACATGCATATGCACAGAGATACAGCAAGAAAGCTACACTTATAAAGGTCTATATAAGTACCCAACAGACATGGATATAAAGACATCGAGATAAAGAAGCCTGCTAACACTGACCTCCTAAGCACCAGCTTAAATATCTCCATTTATAAAACAACTTCTCCAAAAAATGCCCATAAATATGCCACCAGTTAGCTCTGAAGATGATCATGAACCCAAAGAATGTAATAAAAGCAAACCAAAGTACTCAATTCAAAATTTCACAGCTCCTCCATCTGCCACAGCACAGGCAGCCAAAGACAATGGCAACAGCAAGCTGCATGGAAACCATAAAAATTCCTTGATTTATCTCATGTAAAAATTAACCTCAGGGAAAAAATGTTAATGCTCCCAACTTTTACACAGCCATAAAATGGCTCAGAAACCCATTTTAAAAATTGCTTCCATTCCACGTGGTGGAAATTTCAATCCTTGCAATATGTCTAGGAAGAGAGAAGCTTAGAGGAGACAAATGGCGCTGGAGAACAGGCAAGTTCCAAAGAAACTAAGAAAGAGGTCTTAATTCATTAACTGGCTTGTTTCCTGGTCCCTGGATCTTCCAGTATTCACCAATGTTCTTGTGGGTTTCTAGCATCTTGGAGGCCTGGTCCAAGTTACCTGTGGTGAAAGAATACTCTTTAGGTTGCGACCAAACTTCAGCTCCTTTGGGAGAAACTTGGTTGCTGATCACCCTGGTCCACCTTGCAGAACCACCAGGATTGGGGTGGTGGAGCATGAGAGGGAAGGGTATACTCATGTAAGGCCAGTAATAGAGAGAAAAAAGGGCTGAAATTAGTCAAGAAGAAATTCATAACCAGTATCTGAAGTATGCTGGGCCTTCTCCAATTGCTCTCGGAATATCTTGGGAAAAGAAGAACCTCAGGCTCCTGCCTGGAATTATAAAGTAAGAATCCCAGTTCCTAACAATTCTCATTACTTGAAGTCTTAGGTGACATGAAGAGCCTGGTTAATTAAAATATGAAAACATTGTCAAAACCTTGTTCCACCAATAGCTCTAATTTCGTGCCCCCCAACAATTCCCCAGAGTGACATAAACAGTTCGAAATTTTCACCCCTCTCTGTAACCCACCCATTAAGAGGAAATGTGAGCAGTAGATGTGTCCAAAAACCAGGTGGTAGGAGGAAAAACCAAGGGTTTATCTAAGCAGACCCAATTAGAGAGTAAAATCTGTGTTCCCAGAACAGCCAAATAGCAATGCTTCCATTTCCAAAATGAGGCTATTAAGGCTCACAGGAGGGGAATGATTGGAACTGACTACACACAAAAAATCACATTGTAGTCATAATGTGATACACAAAAATACACACAGAAATTCAGCAACATGACTAAGGTCTCCTGACACCTGGCTCAATTATCAAATGTTGCTAACTGGTACCATCAACAGATAAATACTCAAATAAAGAGTAAAAATACATCAGCTCTTCTTACCTGCTCAGAAACCAGTGTCCTATTTAAGATTCCTTCCAACTGCTTCCTGGCCATTCATTCCAGTGGTGTTAGATTCTTCTAAGTGTATCCTAAAACCCTTTAGATCAAGACCAACCCAGAGCGACCCCTACTGGGAGGGACATAGCCTCAGTGGGAAATGATTTGAATGCCTCTGCCTAAACAGGCTTCTGAGTCAGCCCAGTCTCAAGTGGTTTGAGTAGAGCCCAGCCAATATGTGAGGTGACATGCGTGTGGGTACTATTGCAGTGTGTCTGTTTTTGGGATTATATTTTGTTAGGTTTTTCTTAAGTATAAGAACCCCCCTACTTCATGTGGAAAGCAAATCTTAAATTTTAATATTGGTATCAACAGATATTCATGAATATCAACTATGTACCTATCCAGCCCAGGCATGGATAGAGCTTATAAAGCACTTTCATGTTTGTTAGCTCTTTTTAGCCTACAGTATTGTCTGTGAGGTACAAACTATTAACCCAAGGTTACAAATAAATAACTGAGGCTCAAAGAGGTAAAGTAACCTATTCCAGATCATACAGGTAGTAAGAAACACAGCCAAAATTCAAGTCCAAGCATGTCTGACTTCAAAACTGTTGTCCTTTCCAGCACCGGGTTGTCAGAATGCAAACTCCACTGACATTGCTATTTTGCTCAATCAATGTTTGTTGAATGAGCAAGTAAGTGAGTCAATTAATAATTAGAAGAAGCAGCTCATGTACTAGGGCAGGTTCAGGTTGGCCCCACAGTTGACAAAGTTCTTGGGCATGTGAAATTGGTGGAGGGCAGTGGGGAGAAGAAAACTACTGCCATCACTGAGCATCCCTGTGTGCTAGGAACTGTGCTGGGAACATCAATAGATTCTATTTCATGTGAAGATGTTATTCAGCACCCCATCCCTCAAATTGAGAAATTAAGGTCCAGAGAGGTTACACAACTTGCCCAAGTTTGCAGAGCAAATATTTGAACCTGAGTCTGTTAAACCCCAAAGTTGATCCTCTTTCTATGATACTGGTCTGCCCTGGGAACCTCCAGATTAAAAGCTTCGAGGGAGGGGCTTGTAAGAGTATGTGTAGAATAAGGTAGAAGAACAGAAATTGAGCAGTAGAAAACAAACTGAAGTTTGGTGGTCAGTGAAGGGGGCACGATTTGAAATGCACAGAACACTGGCAGTGAACAAATGGAGGTAAATCAGGTACTAATTGTGATATAAATATGATTCTTGGATCCCATAGCCAGGAGGGTCAGAGATATAAGAAGAGCTAGATGATACCTGGCTTTCCAAATGGAGTCCTGATGTCATCCTCCTTCCCAGGAATAGTTTTAGCCCCAAGTGTTTAGGTGTTTAGTTGGGAACTTAAGAATCAGAGCTGCAACATGAGAGCCACTTACATTCCACAGGTGAGGGTGGCTGCTGAGGTGATGGTGGGACATAAGCCAATCTCAGGGGTATATTTTCCTACCCATGGCCTATAAATAAGCCCAGATAAATCCCTAGGGTAAAGACTAATAGCCTCATCTCTGCAGCTCCCTGACCCCACCCCACCAGGAGTTGTCATCTGCTTCTGACAATCAGAAGGATGGTAGACAGGGCCTATCTGATTCACTTGGCAGTGGAATGGTAGCAGCTGCTCAAAAGCCTTCGAATTGCCAGGGGGTAGGTCCACTTCCTAAGAGGAATGGAGGGAGAGGAGGAATAGCTGTGACTATATTCCTTCCATTAGATACTCCAGGCCTGACCTCCTAGGGGTTTATGAGAGAGTGCCTTATCCTCAGGCAGGGGAATTAGAAAATATGGCAGGCATCTGCTGCTGCCTTGATGGCTTGATTTGCACTCATTGCCTGCAGTCTCCTTAGGAGATGGGGGGAGGCTGGCAACTCCACCGCAGATGAGCTTGAATCGAACCTGAGGCTTGGCATCTTAACATTTAAGACTTGGTCTAGGAGTGAAGTAAAATCACATTCTGGCATGATGAAAAGTCATGAGGTTGAAGCCTGAGTCACAACTCTGCTATAAATTGACTGTGTGACCTTGGACAGGTAGGTCCCATCCCCTGTCTGATCCTGTTTCCCCATTTGAAAATAAGAGGACCATGTGACCTCTAAGTGCTCTCCTAGTTCTGATAGTAAAGGATTATCTCCTTGTCCTCAGAATTATTTCTCTTTATTCTTACTGCCTCCCTAGCTTCTGGGAATTTCTGAGGGAAATGATGCCACACAAGACCGAAGTCAGTGATTTCTTTGGCTCCTACCTTCCTGGAATGCTGGGAAGGAGCCACCGGGTTGGAAATAAGCTCTGAGTCAAAGCATCCCACAGGTCCCACACACATGGAGTAAGAAGAATAAAAGAGGAAATAGGAGGAGGAGGAGAAGCAGGTCCAGAGGAGCTACAAGGCCTTCAGGGCTAAGGCAAACTTAGAGGCATGGGGAAGTGAAACTGGTGCTCTTAGAGCTTTTAGAGACTTTGGAAAAAACCTTTAGAAAGGAATACTGTGAGGTCCTGAGAATCACAGCATTCATGCAAATTTTGTTGCTGTAAAAGGGCCTAGGAACTGTTAGGATGTGGTGTAAGGAATAGGGATCCAAAAGCATGGATTCCTTCCATTTGCGGCCAAAGACAGATTTTTGCAAATGGCAAAGGTGTGGCAGGCAGGGCCCATGGGCTGAGTCAGAAAGGGCACACTCTGAAACTCTGGGAGGTAACTGAAGTGTTAGAGGGAATGTCTCTGGATTTTGAGTTCTTTAAATGAAGCTGCCTTGAGACTTGAGGAGCTCTCCATAGTTGGTGGTCAGTGAAGGAGGTGGGATTTGAAACCCACAGAAAGCATGTCTATGTGAGGTGTTAGAATGATCCCATGTGGGGTTTGTGCTATGGGACTAGTCCCTTTGAGGCCTGCAGGCTGTATATAAGATCACTGTGAATAGGGTGAAGAAGAGAAACTGCTGTGTACGAGTTCTGGAAAGCATTAGGTACAGAGAGCCTGGGGGTGTGGGGGGGGGGGAACACAAGACTTTGAGAAGAATAGGATATTTGAGTGCTTTGACTTAATGAGTACCCCAATAAGGATATTTGCATTTTAAAAGAAGAGCATGGAGAAGTCAAAGTCTATACCAAGGCATTGCTAATAGTTGATTTTCAGGTTTTAATGAGGAGCAGTACTGGGGGACTACAGGGTGGGGAAGAGGATAAATGTCAACACAGTCTGACTATGCATGAGGCCTGACTAGCATATCCTGCCATAGAAACCAGGGCATAAAAGGCATCCCAATGCAAAGCAACATAGGTCTATTCCAGCCCACTTGGTCCAGCTCCATGGGGATACTTTGTGAGATGGGCAGAGAGTGGCATTTTTCCAGAAGGATTTTAGGTGGCAGAGTCCTTGGTGATGGTTCAGCTATGGGAGAGAAGGCCTGCAAAGAAAACCAACCAGGATTAGTTACTGAACAGAGGTAGGAAACAGGCCAACACTTGGCTTAAAAAGTAGAGCTTCCAATTTGAAATATTAACTGGTCCAGCCCCCAAATCCAAGCAGTGTTAACATGTGTCAACAATAAACACAAGCAAAGGCCCAACTACTAACAGCGTAAAAGACAGCAGGCAGTGGAACAAATGTAAAGCAGGCAACTGATTTAAGGAAAAAAGTGTAATATCTAAATCATGCAGCTAGTAAATGGTATGTCTGTATGACTACAGATCTACCACACTGTCTTTCTAGACAAAATGGAAATAGCTCCTGGGCCCCTACATTCTTCAAATTCCAACACTGCTAAGTCACTGTGGACAAAGTACAAATTTCTTCCACCTATATAATTCGTTCCTAAAAGAATTGGATGTGGGAAGGAGTAAAAAGTTTTGATGACCCAGAGAAGGGTCTCTGCACAGATGCTAACCCTATTTCTAAGGGCAGAGACCAGCTTTCAAAGTCAGTTCATTCTTTTGAACAGCAAAAGTCACTTGGTTATACTGCAAATAGAGTTTCAGAAGGTATAAGAGACTACTAAATCTATGAATCCGAAGTAAAGGTCTCAAGGTTGCTTTTTTATCACTCCTCCTAATCCTAACTTATTTGCCTTGTTTCATAGACATATAAATTGTTAGAAATGAAAGCCCCCTTAAAAGTTGTAAAATCTAACCCTCTAAACAGATAGAAAAAAACAGCTGAGGCTCAGAAATTGAAGGGACTGGACAATTGAGTTATTTTGATTTGAGATAGAAGGAATGGGAGCTACCTGTAGAGTATGGCATCAATATCTGTGATAAGATTTTTGTGATATTTGTTTCTCTCTACCTGATTTCTCCAGTATTTGTAAACTATTTGTGAGTATTCTTATGGCCATATAGTCATTTGTGTAAGTGCAATAAGAATCTGTTTTCATTTGTAACAGGATACAATTGGAGAAACAGGTTATTTTACCAAGCTTTGACTGGAATAGTTTGCTTTCTTTTAAGAAATCAAACTTGACTTATAGAGACAATGAAAGCCCCTTGGGGCTGGACATGGTAGCTCATGCCTGTAATCCTAGGACTTTGGGAGGCCAAGGTCAGTGGATTATTTGAGGTCAGCAGTTCAAGACCAGCCTGTACAAAGTGGTGAAACCCCATCGCTACCGAAAACACAAAATTAGCTGAGCATGGTGTTGTGTGCCTGTAATCCCAGCTACTTGGGAGGCTGAGGCAGGAGAAACACTTGAACCTGGGAAGTGGAGGCTGCAGTGAAGTGAGACCACGCCATTGCACTCCATCCTGGGCAACAAGCATGAAACTCTATCTCAAAAATAAAAAAAAAGGCCCCTTTGGAAATCTGGCCTTATACATTGTCTACACATTCCCTGTACAGTGTTCCTGATCTGTGTAAGTAAAGAATGTCACTATCTGACAGACCCAGGAGCCTGAAGTTATCTTGAGGACAAGAATTAAACTGGCACAAGACAGGGATGCCCTCTCTCACCACTCCTATTCAACATAGTGATGGAAGTTCTGGCCAGGGCAATTAGGCAGGAGAAGGAAATAAAAGGTATTCAATTAGGAAAAGAGGAAGTCAAATTGTCCCTGTTTACAGATGACATGATTGTATATTTAGAAAACCCCATTGTCTCAGCCCAAAATCTCCTTAAGCTGATAAGCAACTTCAGTAAAGTCTCAGGATACAAAATCAATGTAGAAAAATCACAAGCATTCTTATACACCAATAACAGACAAACAGAGAGCCAAATCATGAGTGAACTCCCATTCACAATTGCTTCAAAGAGAATACAATACCTAGGAATCCAATTTACAAGGGATGTGAAGGATCTCTTCAAGGAGAACTACAAACCACTGCTCAAGGAAATAAAAGAGGATACAAACAAATGGAAGAACATTCCATGCTCATGGGTAGGAAGAATCAATATCATGAAAATGGCCATACTGCCCAAGGTAATTTATAGATTCAATGCCATCCCCATCAAGCTACCAATGTCTTTCTTCACAGAATTGGAAAAAACTACTTTAAAGTTCATATGGAACTAAAAAAGAGCCCGCATTGCCAAGTCAATCCTAAGCCAAAAGAACAAAGCTGGAGGCATCACACTACCTGACTTCAAACTATAATACAAGGCTACAGTAACCAAAACAGCATGGTACTGGTACCAAAACAGAGATGTAGATCAATGGAACAGAACAGAGCCCTCAGAAATAACGCCGCATATCTACAACTATCTGATCTTTGACAAACCTGAGAAAAACAAGCAATGGGGAAAGGATTCCCTATTTAATAAATGGTGCTGGGAAAACTGGCTAGCCATATGTAGAAAGCTGAAATCCCTTTCTTACACCTTATACAAAAATTAATTCAAGATGGATGAAAGACTTAAACCTTAGACCTAAAACCATAAAAATCCTAGAAGAAAACCTAGGCATTACCATTCAGGACATAGGCATGGGCAAGGACTTCATGTCTAAAACACCGAAAGCAATGGCAACAAAAGCCAAAATTGACAAATGGGATCTAATTAAACTCAAGAGCTTCTGCACAGCAAAAGAAACTACCATCAGAGTGAACAGGCAACCTACAAAATGGGAGAAAATTTTCACAACCTACTCATCTCACAAAGGGCTAATATCCAGAATTTACAATGAACTCCAACAAATTTACAAGAAAAAAACAAACAACCCCATCAAAAAGTGGGCAAAGGACATGAACAGACACTTCTCAAAAGAAGACATTTATGCAGCCAAAAAACACATGAAAAAATGCTCACCATCACTGGCCATCAGAGAAATGCAAATCAAAACCACGATGAGATACCATCTCACACCAGTTAGAATGGCAATCATTAAAAAGTCAGGAAACAACAGGTGCTGGAGAGGATGTGGAGAAATAAGAACACTTTTACACTGTTGGTGGGACTGTAAACTAGTTCAACCACTGTGAAAGTCAGTGTGGCGATTCCTCAGGGATCTAGAACTAGAAATACCATTTGACCCAGACATCCTATTACTGGGTATATACCCAAAGGATTATAAATCATGCTGCTATAAAGACACATGCACACGTATGTTTATTGCGGCACTATTCATAATAGCAAAGACTTGGAACCAACCCAAATGTCCAACAATGATAGACTGGATTAAGAAAATGTGGCACATATACACCATGGAATACTATGCAGCCATGAAAAATGATGAGTTCATGTCCTTTGTAGGGACATGGATAAAATTGGAAATCATCATTCTCAGCAAACTATCACAAAGACAAAAAACCAAACACTGCATGTTCTTACTCATAGGTGGGAATTGAACAATGAGAACACATGGACACAGGAAGGGGAACATCACACTCTGTGGACTGTTGTGGGTTGGGGGGAGGGGGGAGGGTTAGCTTTAAGAGATATACCTAATGCTAAATGATGAGTTAATGGGTGCAGCACACCAGCATGGCACATGTATACATATGTAACTAACCTGCACATTGTGCACATGTACCCTAAAACTTAAAGTATAATAATAATAAAATAAAAAAATAAAAAAAAAATTCACCCAACTGAGAGGTATATGAGTGGTGAATTGGTACCAGCCATAGATGGTACAAATCCATGGCTGGGCTCGGCTTTCAAAAAGTCTTATCTGAGATTCCTTCTATGGAACAAAGTTCCATCAAAGCAAGTCTTTAAAGCTTGTCTGAAAAATAATTATTCCTGGTATACTTTATACAAATAATCTGGCCAAGTATAATAAAGCAAATCGGTCCTACCATGATTTATCTTTAGTAAACATGGAAAACTGGAGAGAGGAAAATTATGTTTCCAAAACTGTAGTAAACCTGTTGTTTGATTCTGGCCTTGTTTAATGTTTTTTCAATTTTTATTGTTTTCTACAGTTTAGACGGAATTCTAATTTTTCCTGGCTACAAGTCTCCAAAATAATATTTTCAACTTTTTATTATTTATTTTCCTTTTTTTGCCCATTTTTCCTAACTTAAAATTGCTGAAAACTAAGCTGTGCTTTATTAAAGCTCTGTGAACTGAATCTAGACAACTTAAACTTCAGAAGAAAATAACAGCAACCCATTTACATTCTAGACAACTTAAACTTCAGAAGAAAATAACAGCAACCCATTTACATACAAAAGCCACTTTCATACCTGCCTACTGATGCATAGACTTCAGAGTAATGTGTCTCATATCAATTTTTCATAATTGTTCTTTTGTTTGTTGTTGTTTTTCTCCCCCACTCCCCACCATTTTCTCTTTACAGGACATAAAACTTCTCAACCTGATAAAAATGAGCTTTCCTAATAACTTGGGACCTACCTGTCTAAAAATAAAACATCATAGCCATGAGTGATCAGACAACATCTGAGACCAGAGACTCATTTTCTTCTCAAATGCTTTCTCCAGAAGATTTTTTTAAGAACAAGGTATGGGGGTTGAATGTGAAAGGAAAATAAATCTTGGGGCTCCAAAATCACTAATTTAAGGGGAGAAGTCAAACTGGGCACTGCTTAGGGCAAACCTGCCTCCCATTCTGTTCAAAGTCATGTCTCTGCTCACCAAGATAAATGCATATCTGATTGCCTCCTTTGGTAAGACTAATCAGAAACTCAAAAAAATGCAACTGTTTGTCTCTCACCTACTTGTGACCTGGAATTCACCTCCCCACTCAAGTTGTCCGCCTTTCCAGACAGAACTAATGTACATGTTACATATATTGATTGATGTCTCACATCTTCCTAAAATGGATAAAACCAGACTGTGCTCTGACGACCTTGGGCACATGTTGTCAGGACCTACTGAGGTGGTGTCCTCAACCTTGGAAAAATAAACTTTCTAAATTAACTGAGACCTGTCTCAGATATTCAGGGTTCACAATACAAAAACCTTATTTCCAAATCAGGTCACAGTCACATGTACACGGGGTTAAGACATGAAAATATATTTTGGTGGGGTGGGGGACACAATTCTACCAAATACAAAAGGATGCAGCCTTTTGGAAACTGCAGCTTAGAGAGGAACAAGCGCTAAGCATCTTAAAGCTTAGAGGATAGAGTGACAGGGGCCCCTAGATCTGGAAGAGGATAAGAAAAGTGGAAGGCAACCATTTTTACTTTTGCTAAGGCACATCCCAAAATAAGGGTACAATTTCTGCCACCTCTAATGTCTTAAAGAAATCTGCTACTTGGCTTCCCAAACTGAGGCTTCTACAGCCTTGACTTCATAATTTGGTGTGTCCAGAAACACTGTGATGTTTTACCCGTTTTGGACTTTCTTTTGTCAAGTTGTAACTGAGCAGCTTGGCTTCAAACTGCATTTTACAACTTTTTTTTTCCTTTCCTTTTTTCACGCAGTGAGAAAAACTCCAGGTGTGTTTTCTCTTGTCTTGAAAAACAGCCTTGGAAAGTGCTCTAACACTCCACCTTATGCTCCCAGGCCTTATGCACATTTGTTTATCTGGATGTTTGTTAAGCTCACATCATATTCACTTATCTGGTCATATATTTCCTTAGGAATCTTCAGGGGCCAAATCCTGACACAATGAGGCACCTCCTGAATTCTCTCTCCAATAAAAGCTTACTTCAAGACTGGAACCCACTCCCAGATACAAACTGACTACAAGATTGACTGTGATTAATTTGTAACCTGGTAGGGCCCTCAATAGCCCCAGCCCCTACATCAGAGGGAACAATAATTCAGGATGAGCCATTGGAGCAAGTCTTGTCACCTGGCACCTCCTAGCATTCCCTGCCTCTTCTGCATTCCAAACTCTCTCTTTAAAAACCCCTGCATTCCCTCCAAAAATTGAAAAGTAAAATTTTTCTTAGCCACTCTTCCCCTTGCTGGCATGAATAATAAAGTCTCAGTCTTTTTCTGTCACATTTTGTTATGATTTTGGCTTCTTTCTACAAGTGGTGAACAGTCAAACCCTTTTGCCAGTTACAAAGTGACTTTGAGAGTCTGGATAGCAGAACCTACTAGAGGGGGACAGTCTTGCTCACTCAAGAAGCCCCCTGCCCACTCCTCCCTTGGACTCCCACAGGAATCGACTATGAAGGAGGAACTAAACCCATCCAGAGTGTGTAGGGGTTAATGGAAGAGGACCAGAAAAGAGAGGCCAGAGTAGTGGACAATTTGGTTGGCAAAACCTGACTTTTGCTCCCTTTGTAGTGCATAGGTTGTGCCACTAGATTTGAAATAAGCAGCAGGTAAGAGACTAAGGATATTGGGCTCAATAATTCTCAAGAGGCCCCAGAGTGGAATGAAAGGCAGTGTAGACCTAGCAGCATGGGCCTGAGGGTCAGAACCTTGTGTCCTGATCCCACGCATAAAAAGGACTCACTCTGTGTGTCCTTAGAAAAGGCTTAGTCTCTTCATCTGTGAAATGGAAACAAGAGCCACTGCCCTAGCTGTTTCTGAGTATGGTTATGAGTAATGATATTGTTTGGCTGTATCCCCACCCAAATCTCATCTTGAATTGTAGTTCCCATAATCTCCACGTGTCATGAGAAGGACTGAGTGAAAGGTAGTTTAAGTGAAAGGTAATTGAACAGCAGCAGTTACCCCCATGCTGCTGTTCTCATGATAGTGAGTAAGTTCTCATGAGATTTGGTTTTATAAGGGGCCTTTCCCCCTTTTGCACAGCACTTCTCCTTCCTTCCATCATGGGAAGAAGAACGTGTTTGTTTCCCTTTCCACCATGATTGTAAGTTTCCTGAGGCCTCCCCAGCTATGCAGAACTGTGAATCAATTCAACTTCTTTCCTTTATAAATTATCCAGTCTCGGGTATGTCCTTTATATCAGTGTGAGAACAGACTAATACAGTAAATTGGTACCAAAGAGAGTGAGGCACTGCTGCTAAAAGTAACCAAACATCTGGAAGTGACTTTGGAACTGCATAACAAGCAGAGGCTGGAACAGTTTGGAGGTTTCAGAAGAAGACAGAAAGATGTGGGAAAGTTTGGAACTTCTAGAGACTTTTTTATTGGTTTTGACCAAAATGCTGATAGTGATGTGGACAATGAAGTCCAGCCTGAGGTGGTCTCACATGGAGATAAGGAACTTGTTGGGAACTGGAATAAACGTGACTCTTGCTATGTTTTAGCACAGAGGCTGGTGGCAGTTTGCCCCGCCATAGAGATCTGTGGAAATTTGAACTTGATAGAGAGTTTTTAGGGTATCTGGTGGAAGAAATGTCTAAGCAGCAAAGCATTCAAGAAGCGACTTGGGTGCTCTTAAAAACATTCAGTTTTAGGCATTCAGAAAGATATGATTTGGGACTTATGTTTAAAATATATAAAAATATATATCAAAATATAAAATAGGGACTTATGTTTAAAAGGGATGAAGAGCATAAAAGTTCAGAAAATTTGCAGCCTGACAATGTGATAGAAAAGAAAAACCCATTTTCCAGGGAGAAATTCAAGGTGGCTGCAGAAATTTGCATAAGTAGCAAGGATGCCAATGCTAGTTGCCAAGACAATGGGGAAAATGTCTCCAGGGCATATCAGAGGTCTTCATGGCAGCCTCTCCCATCACAGGCCCAGAGGCCTAGGAGAAAAAAATGCTTTCATGGCTTGGGCCCAGGGGCCCCCTGCTGTGTGCAATCCAGGGATTTGGTGCCCTGCATTCTAGCTGTGGCTCAAAGGGGCCAAGGTGCAGCTCAGGCTGTGGCTTCAGAGGGTGCAAGTCCCAAGCCTTAGCAGCTTTCACATGTTGTTGAGCCTGCAGGTGTACAGAAGTCAAGAATTGAGGTTTGGGAACTTCTGACTAGATTTCAGAGGATGTATGGAAATGCCTGGATATCCAGGAAGAAGTTTGCTCTAAGGGTGGAGCCCTTATGGACAACCTCTCCTAAGGCAGTGCAGAAGGAAAATGTGGGGTCAGAGCCCCCCCACACACTCCCCACTGGGGCACTGCCTAGTGGAGCTTTGAGAAAAGGGCCACCATCTTCCAGAGCTTAGAATGGTAGATCCATTGACAGCTTGTACCATGTGCCTGGAAAAGCCACAGACATGCAACACCAGCCTGTGAAGGAAGCTGGGAGGAGGACTGTACTATGCAAACCTACTGGGGTGGAGTTGCCCAAGGCCATGGGAGCTCAATTCTTGCAACAGCATGACCTATTGTGAGACATGGAGTCAAAGAAGATCATTTTGGAGCTTTAGGATTTGACTGCCCCATTGGATTTTGGACTTGCATGGGTCCCATAGCCCCTTTGTTTTGGCCAATTGCTCCCATTTGGAACAGGTGTATTTACCCAATGACTGTGCTCCTGTTGTATCTAGGAAGTAACTAACTTGCTTTTGATTTTACTGGCTCATAGGTGGAAGGGACTTGCCTTGTCTCAGATGAGACTTTGGACTTGGACTTTTAGGTTAATGATGGAATGAGTTAAGACTTTGGGGGACTGTTGGGAAGGCATGATTGTGTTTTGAAATGTGAGGACATTAGATTTGGGAGAGGTCAGGGGTGGAATGATATAGTTTGGCTGTGTCCCCACCCAAATTTCATCTTGTAGTTCCCATAAGCCCCATGTGTTGTCAAAAGGTAATTGAATCATGGGGGCAGTTACCCCATGCTGTTGTTCTCATGATAGTGAGTGAGTTCTCAGGAGAGCTTATGGTTTTATAAAAGGCCTTTTCCCCTTTTGCTCAGAACTTCTTCTTCCTGCCATCATGTGAAGAAGGACATGTTTGCTTTCCTTTCACCATGTTTGTACATTTCCTGAGGCTTCCACAGCCATGCGGAACTGTGAGTCAATTAAATCTGTTTCCTTTATAAATTACCCAATGTTGGGCACTCCTTAAATCAGTGTAAGAACAGATTAATACAAGTATCATTTGGAAGCAGAAGCATAACAAAATGGAATAATGATGATGAGACCAACAGAGCACTGGTCAGCAGGAACATTTGGGGGATCAAATGAGATAACAAAAAGTAGAAGCACGTAGTAAGTGTTCAGTATATCTGCATCTTTTTCCTTCATTAGGAAGGAAACTGAGGAGACTTCCTATTTCCAGTTGTCAAATGAAGATAATCAACAGTCAAAGTGATTAAAATCAAAAGTCACATATCTGGTAATGTACCAGAGCCAGGAATTTGAAACTAAACATTTTGACTGCAAATTCAATATTTTTTTCTCCCGTATGTCATGCTTCAATTTCCTCATCTGTCATATGGGAATAATGATAATAATAATGATAACTGTAATTTGTTTTGCCAATCAATTTATATATTGGAAAGCATTCTGAAAAGTATAAAGTCCTGTACAAATTTAATGAATTCTTATTATTATTTCACTTCCTCAACTTGTATTCCACCAATTCTCACTAAGGTGTTAGCTAAGGTTAGGCTTAAGGTACAGTCCCTTCCTGCAACATCTGCTTTTTAACAACTAATGCAAATAGCTAACATTTATTGCACTATGACTCTTGGCCACACAGTGTTATAAGCACTTATGTGTATTTACTCATTTCATATGCACAATATTATCTTCATTTTAAAGATAGTCCCTGACTCGCAGAGTAGTTGTGATGATGAAATACATTCACATATGTAAAATGTTGAGAACAATGCCTTGGCATATCATAAGTACTGTGTAAATGTTAGCTATAATTACTAGTATTACTCTCATCATTTTCCAGGTGCAGGGAGGGAGGCACGGAGAAATTTAAGACCTGGCTGACCCTTGGTAAGACCTCATCTCTGCCCTCTGACATCATCCCCTTAAAGCTGTGCCCCCTCTTTGGTTAAGATAGCAGCCCCAGGCTTGATCACAGCCAAATCTGGGCCAAAGTAATCACAATTTCAAGAGCTATTTAGTTCTGGAGTGTTGGATGACTAGACCTCAAAAATAAAACACCCCAGAGGAAGCCTGACAAAGCCTAGTTTCCCTGTAAAACATAGAAGGACCTGAGTCTGTTCAACTTACTAGGTTTTTCAGTTTCATTGTATATAATAGTCTGATGCAATCATGTGACCTTTGCTGCTTAACAATGCATTGTTTTCATATCGATTATCCCAGTTTAGCCACACAACAGACCTGCGAGGTGACTGCGCTGAAGATAAGAATTTCCAACTGGTAAAGATGGCTGCCGAAACTGAGAAAAAGAATAAGATTTGTGGCAGAGCCCATGTTGGAACTCTCAGATCCTACTTGCCTCCCAGTTTCTGTGTGTCCAAGGAAATTCCTTCCCTTTGGGACTGTGTTCCCATCATCTGTAAAGTAAAGTGACTGGATGAACATGGCCCCTCACCCACATCGATGTCCCTTGACATTCGGGTTTTTCAAGCTACTTTGCTTTTTCCCTGGGCCCCAGTCCATGTGTGAACTGGGGTTCAACATCCCAAGGAAAGCTACGCAGCATCTCCTTGAAACCAGCAGAGGGCACAGGAAGCCTACAGAGGAGAGCCAGTAGGAAATGAGGCATTAGGCTGAACCCAGGTGATCAGTTTCCCGCTGGACATAGATAAATACAGGTTTATGTGGAAGGAAAGAACTAGAAAAAATCAAGCCATAAAGAACCTTAGAAACTGATCCTTCAGTTGGAAAAACTGAGGCCTAGAGAGAGGAAAGAGCTAGCTGGAGGTCACAAAGCAAGTCAGGCTAGAGAAAAAGCTGGAACCCAGTGTTTCCTGATTTTCAGACACAGTTTCTTCAACTGCATCAATCTGCTGCTATAACAGTACTGTTTTGAATTGTTTTTCTGGATGAATGTTCACATTTATTTATAATCTACCATGTTTCAATAATAGCGACAACTGGTACCATGTTGTGGATTCCCACAAAATGTTATGAATGGTACTAGGCTGGGTAGCTTACATACAATGGCTCTTTCAATCCTCACAACAGCCCTTTTAGGTAGGTAGTGTTTATTCGATCCTCACAACAACCCTCTTAGGTAGGTAGTGTTTAGTTACATTTCACAGATGAGAGGGCATGTCACATCCAAGCCTTTGTAATTCCGCAGCTTATGCTTTAAAAAAATCCACAGTTTATCTCACGTCCAGTCCATAATAAGGTGATGTGCTCATCTGTGACCCTCTTCCTGGCCACTGGTAACCTTGGACATTCAATGTCCAGATGCAATTATCAGCTAATGGAGTCATTAGATGTGTTTGTTTGCTTGTTTGATTATTGGTCTTAAAAACCACTGCAATGAAATTTACTCCCAACAATGTTATGCCAATTTTTATGTCCTTGAAGCTTATAATAAATGATATGGAAAGAGAATGCTCATAAACATATTAATATCCTTTCAGAAAAAGCAGGCTTATTACTTCTGTCCTAATGAAGCCCAAATTCTCTGACAGTGAGATGTGAGAGATGACAGGGACAGGTCAAGAACTACCAAGGTAATTCATCCACCCACATGCTACCACCACCAAGAAGAACTTTAACTATGCTTAAAAAATAATTTGCCCTGGCTGGGCACGGTGGCTCACACCTGTAATCCCAGCAGAGGCCGAGGTGGGTGGATCACGAGGTCAGGAGATCGAGACCATCCTGGCTAAAATGGTCTACTAAAACACAAAAAATTAGCCAGGCATGGTGGCGGGCACCTGTAGTTCCAGCTACTCGGGAGGGTGACGCAGGAGAATGGAGTGAACCCGGGAGGTGGAGCTTGCAGTGAGCCAAGATCCTGCCATTGCACTCCAGCCTGGGTGACAGAGCAAAACTCTGTCTCAAAAAAAAAAAAAAAAAAAAAATACTTTGCCCTAAAATAATCTGGAGAAACTATAGTATTATAGCATACTCCCTCATAAAGACATCCTTAATTCTCAAAGCCAGAGAATCCCTTCTGTGTTTATTCAACGTTTCTTTTACTACATTTCTAGCATATTTCTTTTTGTCCGTGAGTAAGAGTGTGGTGAACAGCTGCTCATCACCATTAAAATTAAACCACCTGAAAACTATAGATGGGATACTAGACTTAGAGTGAAAAGTAAGAACCCAAATTTGAACCCAAATTCTGTCATAATCTACATGATTTTGAATAAGTCACTCAACACCCCTGAGCTTGTTTCCTTGCTGCTAAAATGAGGATAATCACTCTTACCTCACAAGGTTACTATACGAATTAAATGAAAACAATGTACATGAGAATGCCCTGCAAGGTGCCCATAGAAAGTTACCACTCAACGAATTCTGGGAGAATAATGCTAGTTGGCTGCCCTAGGACTACATTTTTGAGGTCAAATAACACAGAGTGTTGTTACTAGAAGGTGCCTCTAGATGTCCCAGACACCAAGCATAGCCTGCTGTATATATAGCATATATAGCATAGCTCCCCTCTGTAGGGAAACCGAGGTCCATCAAGATAAAAGGACTTGTCTCAAAATCATACAGACAGCAGGGCAGAGCTGGGACACAAATATAGATATTCTGACACCCAGACCAGAGGCTTTCCTCGACTGCAGTCTCTGCATCTAGCTGATGCTAGAGGGGGAGGGCGGGGAGAAGGGAGCCAAAGCCAGAAAAATGTCTCACCACCTAAGGAAAACAGGAAGTCATGGCTGTCTTAGACATCATTAAATAATCATGGTCACTTTCCTGCCACTCCCAGAGCTCCAGGTTTCTGTCCATGGCTGAACTGAGGTGTGAATATAGGAATGCAGCTCCAAGAAGAGGCAAAGTCACCCAGGGTTTTAGGATCAGTCAAGTCTCCTGCAACTGACTACTGGGAACATTCCTTTTGGGGCATTTCTGGCTACAAGTGGGCTGGGTGTGACAGGGCATGGGAATTTAGCTGGCTTTTGGGTTTCCGAATGTTACAAATAGTGATAAAACAACAACAACAAAAACAGCCTTACCTGAGCACCACAGACTCCAGTGTAGGGCTTTCTGGCCTTGCCCTCTGCCTCAGCTTCCCCCATTTCCAATTGAGGCTCCTTGGGCTGTCTGGCCTGGCTGGACACCTCAGGCCCCCTACCAGCCTCTTGCCCCTTCATCTCATTGAGCTTCTCCTCTACTTCCTCCATGACAACCTCAGTGGTAAACCTCCTTGCATAGGCACCTAGCTCACAGGACTCCCTAGCATTGTCATCTTCCTTGAGGAAGCTGACCACGGTCTCAGTGTCTTCCTCGAGTTCCTCAGAGGAGGAGTGTTCCCTGGTGAAGGTGCCTCAGTAGACTCGGCCACGACTGTCACGCCCATGGCTGTTCTGCTGCACTGGGTTGTCCTGGAACTCAAAGATGGCCAAGGTTGGGGCAGAGGTGGCAGCAGTACAGGGACCTGCTAGGGCCTGGTCCAGCGTCTCTTCACCCTCAATGCTCATCTCAAAAGTGCATGAGGTCTGTGAGGGCTTCAGGTGGTGGTGGTTTGGCCAGTGCCTCCCCAAGGTGCTACTCCACAGTGAGGCCTCAGTGGCCCAGCAGGACAGGTTGAGTGTTAAGGAGGACAGGGAGGCAGCGCCCTCCCGGATGAAGCCATTGCTGCAACTGCTGAAGTAGGCCTCCCAGTGGCAGTGGGGCAACTGTGGCTCTTCACGGGTGAATGCCCACCGCTTGCAGACCACCTCAGCCACATTGTTAAAGAATTTGATGATGACGCCCAGCAGCGCAGCCTTGTCTCAGCACTGGTGTTTGGGGCTCCCTTCATAGCTGCCTCCAAGCCTGCTTCCAAGGTGGAGTCCTCGATGGCGTTCTCAAACTTCTGGATTTTGGCAGCTTTGGCCCATGTATGCAGGCCTTCACAGCCCCTGGGGAATACGCTTTTCAGGTAGCTTCTGCCTTTCCTTTCACCCCCAAGCTCTTCAGGGGCCTCCTCCTGCCAGGAGTTGTCCTCCACTTGGATGCCAAACTCATCGAAGGCCAGCATTTTCCAGTTCACCCTCTTGGGGGCTTGGACAGGCCCCAGCACTTCTGTGAGGAAGGACTCCAGGCCCTTTATGAAGCCAGCATAGGATGGCTAAAGGGCTTCCTGGCCTCCTCAGCTTTCCTCATTTGATAGATACCTGGGGCATCCTGTGGCTCCTGGATTTTGCTGCTCTTAGGGGGAGTGTTCTTAAAGGCTCCAGTAATGTTCAGTCTCCTGAATGACTTCATTCAATCCATGAACCTGAGTTTCGTTTCACTTCTGACAGCCTGGAGGTGTCTCCCAGTAAAACCATGGACTGGGGTCACTTTTCCTGGCTGGAGGCACCTTTTCTGTGGCTCACAAAATTCCAGATCTTGTTGACTTTGGTTTTCTTCTTGTTCCAACCACTCTCTTCCCTGGTACTCAAGTCACTCTGGTCATACTGCTCAGATTTCTCCAATTCCTCCAACCCTACCTCCCTGGTCAGGCTTTCTACCTCAGGGTGGTCTGGGATGACTTAAGCCACATAACCATTGGGCAGCATCTCTGAGAGAGAGTTACTACAGCAGCTGCTGAGAGTCTCCATGGTAGCAGCAGAGGATGGGGCCAAAAAGGCACAGAGGGAGGGCTGGCCCTTTATTTCCATCTGAAGGAGAGAAATAAGGAGAGATAGAAGGGAAGGGGAGGGAAGGGGAAGAGAGATGAGGAGAATGAAAAGAGAGCTAAATTAGGCAAGTCCACAAACGGGGTCATTTACAGATTTGTAATGATCAAATATATGAACACATTTCAGCACTGGGCCACCAAATCTTTAGGACCTTTACAGAACAAAAACTAACTTGGATTCTACTAGTATAGGATCAGGATTGGAGGAAAGGAAAGCTTAACCTGTGTACCAAGGAAAGCTTTGATTCCTATTTAAGTGCAAATACACCTAAGAGGGACACAACTTAAGGCTATTGTCAGACCCCTAAAAACTGAGCAAATACATTTTTTAAAAAGAAAAAAAAAGCTGAAGATATCTCAGAAATCTGTCACTTTAATCTTCTCCATTTTACAAGGAGGCATTGGAGATCCAGAGAAGACATCTATCTTGCTTAGGCCACAGAGCCAAAGACATAGCAGGGAGGAATCATCCAGGCCATGCTTCCCTTTCTCATTTGCTCCTCCATTCACTCAGGAAGGCTGCCTGAGAGAGCTCCCCTACCAGATCACCTGCTCAGCACTGGCGCCTCAGCTAGGTGCTGAACACCAGTGAGATGAGTAAGGCACAAATGGCTAGTCACCTGAGCTCACAGGCTACTGGGAGAGATAGGTGAATGTAAACAAACAGTTACAATACAGCCCGATAAGTGCTCTAATGGAGATATGCACAAAGGCCACAGAAGCTTAGAGCAAGTTGGGAGGGGATGATGGGATGAGAGAGGTATAAGGGCTAGAGAGAGGCAGACAGAGAAAGGACTGGGGCTCCCAGGAATGCTTTCCAGAATAATGTAGACTAAAAATGGGAGCTCACTCATGATAGAGTCTCTCTCCATCTGGTGTTCTTTGCCCCTCTGCCCTGCACAGCCTAAGAGCAGGGTTTGCCACGAGAAGTGAAGAGAGGAGAGCAGGCACATTGAGCCTGGTGCCTTAAAGACAACATCTGCTTTCTTGGTAGTTTTGCCAAGAGCCAGCTCACTAACTCAGAGTCTGTTACCTCCTTCTTCTCTAGTCTTCAAGGTTAACTTCACCTGACCTGGATCATGCCTTTACTCTGTGTTCTTTCTGTACTTACGTGAATAGCCTTCACAGAATCTGTTTGACTCAAAAATGTTCAAGTAGAAGGAGGCCAGAAAGATGATCTAGTTTGGAAAAATGGAACCAAAAAAGAGCAGACACTTGGCTAAGGTCACACAGCAAGCCAGTGGCAAGCCAAGAACAGAATCTAGTCTTCCTGGCTTCCAGGCCAGGCAGGGACATTAGCTCTGTACCACACTGCCACCCTTATCCAAGAGTTTTGTTTCCCCTAGTCTATTCCACTCAGGATGATAATAACATCCTAACATTGATAAGTGCCAGGTACTGCACTAAGTTCTTTATTCATTTAGTTCTCACAACAACCTTATAAGGTGGACATTATTGTTGTCCCCATTTTAGAGATGGTTCAACTGAGGCACAGAAAGGTTAAATGATTTGCCTAGGTTCTCCACAGACACTAACTAATAGAGTTGGGATTTGAATCAAGGCAGTGTGGCTCCAGAGGCCATGCCTTTAACCATTACACAATACTCCCTTTTTAGGGTGTTTGCACACAGAGGATGATTCATATACAAGTCTGCCTTCCTGCCTGCCTGCCCTCTGACTTCTTTTGGTAGTACCACAGCAGAATGAGCTTCCCAAAAGGCATCTGTACACATTCTTGGTGCCAGAGCCTAGCATGGGGTATGGTGGGGAAGGGGGATTTGGTGGAAGATGACCACTGTACCTGATAATCTTCCCACAGAAATCCTTTCCACACTAGGCAAGTGAACTCAGAACTCTCACTTTTCCCAGTTCTCCAGTTGGCTATAGCCCTTCTCCTTGGGATTTTCTCTAAGCATAACTCAAATAAGAACCTTATTGACCTTAAAAAACGTTGACCTTAAAAAAGCCATCCTTAGCCTTTAAGTACAACTAAAATCAAAGAGAGCTTTGAGGTCCCCTAGTCCACTCCACCCATCATTTCACAGGATGAAATTTTAGCACATAAATTTCAATGGAAAAGCACATTATACAAAAAGAAATTTAAAAATCCCATTTACAACAGCATAAAACACTACTTAGAAATAAATTGAACTGAAGAGATGAAAGAACTGTACACTCAACAGTATAAGATATTGATGAAATAAATTGAAGAAGACACAAATAAATGGAAAGATATCTCATGTTCATGTACTAGATGAACTAACATTGCTAAAATATCCATGCTGCTTAAAGCAGTCTACAGATTCAGTGCAATCCCTATCAAAACTCCAATGACATCTTTCACTTAAATAGAAGAAACAAACGTAAGATTCATATGAAACCACGAAAGACCCCAAATAGCCCAAACAATCTTGAGTGAAAAGAACAACACTGGAAATCTTACCCTACTTGATCTCAAAATCTACTACAAAGCTATAGTGATCAAGACAGCATGGTACTGACACAAAAACATACTTATAAACCAATGGAACAGAATAGAAAGCCCAGAATTAAGTCCACACACTTACGCCCAAGTGATTTTTCAAGAAATGTGGCAATAACACACAATGGGGAAAGGACAGTTTCTTCAATAAATGATGTTAAGACAACTGGATATCCACATGCCAAAAAATGAAACTGGACTCTTATCTCACCCCATATACAAAACTTAACTCAAAATTGATTAAAGACTTAAACATAAGACTTGCAACTACTAGAAAAAAACATAGGGGAAAAGATTCATGACTTTCATCTTGGCAAACATTTTTTGAATCTGAACCCAAAAGCACAAGCAACAAAAGTGAAAACAGACACATTGGACTATATCAAACTAAAAAATCTTCTGTACAGCAAAGGAAACAATCAACAGTGTGAAGAGATAACCTACAGAATAGGAGAAAATGTTTGGGAAATAGACTTCTGATAAGAAGTTAGTATCCAAAATATACATGGAAGGAATTCAAAGGACTTAAAAGTAAGAAAACAAATACTCCAATTTTTAAAATGGGCAAAAGACCAAAAAAGACATCTCTAAAGAAGAAATACAATATAGCCAACAGATAAAATGAAAAAATGCTTAATATCACTAATCATAAGAGAAATGAAATTAAAACCACAATGAAGTACCACCTCACATCTGGTAAGATGAAAGATAACAAATGTTGTTGAGGATTGGAGAAAAGGGAACCCTTGCAGACTGTTAATGAGAATGTAAATTATTACAGCCATTATGGAAAACAGTATAGATCTTCCTCAAACAATTTCAAATAATCTAGCAGTTCCACTCCTGGTATATATCCAAAGGAAATGAAATCTGTATGTCAAATGGTATCTGTACTTCCATGTTCATTGCAGCATTCCATATCAATAGCCAAGATGTGGAATCAACCTGTGTCCATCAACAGATCAATGGATAAATTGTGGAATATATATGCAATGGAATACTATCCAGCTTTAGTAGTACAATCCTGCCATTTGCAATAGCATGAATGAACCCAGAGGACATTATGTTAAGTGAAATAAGCCTTCAGAAAAGACAAATATTGCATGATTTCACTTACATATGGAATCTTAAAAAGTCAAACTCATAGAAGCGAGAATAGAATGGTAGTTACTAGGGACTGGAGGTGGGGAAAAGGGTGGTGAGACTGGGGAGATCTTGACTAAAGAATACAAAAATTTATTTTTGTTTTTTGGGGTCTTTTTTGAGATTGGGCCTCACTCTGTTAACAAAGATGGAATGCAGTGGTGTGATCATGGCTCACTAAAATTTCATAAATAAAATTTTATTGGAACACAACCACATTCATTTGTTTATGTATTTTCTATGGTTGCTTTTGTGCTACAAAAGCAGAATGAGTAGTCGTGATAGAAACTGCCTGGATCTCCAAAGCCTAAAACATGCACTATCTGGCCTTTTATTTAAAAAGTTTGCTGACCCCTGTTGTAAGTAACATTTTGCATATATAGTCCTCTACAGTATATCATACACTTTTACATCCCTCTAAAATGGGTATCCATTTTAGAAGGCTCCATTTTACATATGGGCACAATGGGATTCAGAAGGTAAACTTGTTTTTATGACTCAGAAGTATTTTGCACATGGGTAGGATTTTACAATGGAAACATTTTTCATGAACCCAGTCAAACGCTCCTGCTCCCACAGGCAGTGAGTGACAGAGGTACAACAAGAACACTGGGTATCTGGTGCCAAGTCCAATGCCCACTGTCTTGCACCTGACTCCTTCCTTAGGAGCTTTAGGTGGAATAATAAAAGACATGTGTTTCATTGCTAATTCCTACCTAGGTACTACTGCATGATACAATAATTGTTTGGGTCAGCAGACTCTCATTCCCAGGCTCACTGGAATCTGAACACACTTCTAAATATCAAGCAGTCTTGCAATCAGCTTTCTGCGGCATATAGTTGTTAAATGAGATAATGCCTAACACAATAAAAGTAATGATGACTAATATTTCTTAGCACTTACTTTGAACCAAGCATTGGGCTAAGCACTTTCTTTATATGTATAGCACTTTCTTTATTCTTTATATGTATAATCTTATTAATCCTCATCATGCAGCTAGAAGGTATTATGATCCCCATTTTAAATGTGGCAAAGAAGGTAGAGGTGGCTTGCCCAAGGCTACACTTAGTGCTAAGATTTGAACAAGATCTTTTTAATGTCAGAGCCTGTGTTCTTTAACTACTGCCCCTGTAAGGATAACACAGTTTCTGGCACATAATACTATTCAATCAGCAATTCCTATGATTGTTTTATAATTTTCTTTATCAGTATCTACCCATTATTGAATGCTTGCTATATAGCAGTCATTGTGCTATGTACTTTCTTAAGTCTTAATCAATTAACCTTCACCACCACACACTGAGGTTTGTACTATTATTATCTCCATTTTGCAACTGAGGAAGCTGAGGTGCAGAGAGACTAAGAAAATTGCCAAAAGTCACACAGCTAGTAGATAGATGCTTGGTACTAACAATGTGTTTTGTACTCTGGGCATGGGGGATGGATGAGTGTCTCAGCAACTTTTGCACTGGATGCAGGCCTAGAGTCTAGAAACCCACCTAGCTGTCCATGTGCCCTCTGACTCTACCTCACCAACTGCAGACCGAGTGTATAAGGGAAAGAGAATGGGCTTTGGAGTCAGTGAGAACTGAAGGAATAATGCTTACCTTCTCTTGAATGGTTCTGGTAATGGCCAGAACAAAGTCAAAGGCCCTGAGAACACATAGAACTTGACCTCAGCCTGAAGGATGGTTAAAAACATAAACCAAATGGGGGCTCCACTGAAGATGTGGCCAAAGGTCTCCACCAGGCCCTTCGCCAGAGAGAAAGCAAGACTGAAAGGCTGTAGGTGCAGGTGGCTGGTTTGTCTTTTCTAATCGTTTTGCCTGTCTTGAAGTCTTGCCAAATGCTGGACTTTCTCCTAGCTATCCTGCTACCCAGGGCACAAGTAGTTGCACATTTAGTCATTTCGTATCTGAAATCTAATCGTGTTTTGGAAAACAATAATAGAATGTCAGAGTTAGAGCTCATCTGGTCTAATCCCTCATTTAATATGGGAAAATTGAGGACCCAAGAGATTAAGTTCCTTAACCACATTCATCTAGAGAATTGGAAGCACAGAAGTCATCAGGAAAAGGCTAATTTGAATTAAATGTAGCTTGTTTAAGAAGGCAGGGAATTGTGTAATGCATATTTAGATAGGTTTCCATATAAGCAAGAGCTAAGTGTTCTAAAATCTTCAGCACTAAATTTGGTCTACGTTAGCTACCTGGACATCTCATCTCTATGGAATGCCTCATTCCACTAAAGTTTTGAAGAAATGAGAAATAGCTTTATATAGGTTTTTCACATATAAAAAGATTTAACCTCAAATATTTGTACTATTAAACATCCAGTTACCTTTTAAAATTGATATGTTAAGTAATTACCCCCAAATTCAGGGCTGAATCTGGTTTAGCCCTTGTGTCTTGACAAGTACCTGCTTTAAGTCACTTTGGCAATAAAATAACTGATAAATCCTCTGATTTCCTGAATTAGTTTCAAAATTAATCACTGCTTCTAGATGTCTTGGGTGCACCATCAACAACTGAAACCAATATCTCAGGATGGGCTCTGAATGATGTGAGTACTATGTGAATGTCAAGAAACAAATAGGCGATCTTTTCAGGGGAAAATATTAAGTAAAGCTGCTTGGCTTAGTTATTAAAATTGTGAGTGAAATCCACTAGATTTCAATCAAATCTAGACCTCAGCACCCAGAATTTAAGTGCCCAGTAAGGCCCTGTCGGGATTTGGGCAGTGAGACGAAAGCAACCATAGTCCTAGTGTCACCTTTTTAGTCCTTTGTCTGGTTTTCATGGAAACGTGGTAAGGAGGAGAACATTCTGGGTGTGTCCACTGTTAGCAGATGCTGACAGATAGGGCCCCAATGGGAGAAACAAGAGGTGAAGGGAGGTGTGGAACTCTGGGAGATGACAAAAAAAAGGAGGACTCAGTACTTAATGGAACAAAAACAACTTTTATAGTAAATTTTAAACAAGGATAAATGTTCTTAAACTGCATTGGGTATTATTGAGGGTGGTCACAAAGAAGACTTGGAGAAGTAGTGAGATGATCTTAGGCACTGAAATAGGAGGATCTCCTCCAAAGGAAGAGGCTTACTCTCATCTCTTGGAGTGTCTGTTTTCCCATCTAGAGCTTGGTAAGAACTAATGTCATTTTACCTTACTTCAGGGGAATGGTGTATAGCTAACAGAGAGGATCCTTCAAAGGACATTTTCCCCTTCAATGTAAAGGTGTTCTAGAAATTTAAGTGATTATAATTGTAACTACTACACTGGAATCACTATTTCAGTGGATATTTTCAAATATCTGTCACTAGAGCTCTGATGTTACTACTAAGGCAATTGATAAGTTACTTCTACCCTTCACCACATAGCATCAAGGCAAAGCAACAGCATCTGCTTATACTGGATACCTTGCATCTAAACCATTTTATTTAATTTCCACAACAATACCCACTTACCAGAGGAGAAAACTGAGGGTGAGAGGTTGTGACTTGCCTCAGGTCTCAGAAAAACAAGCCAATGGTAGAGCTTTCCCTAAAATACACATCTCTTAAGTCCCAGATCAAATTCCCTTCTCTTACACTTTTCAGGTCCCTGTTTGAGGGTTAAGAGACAAGAAAGGAAATTCCAGAGAGAACTCCTACCATATCTAGCCATTCAGGGACCATTCAAGCTACCAATTTCTTCTTTTCATTTATTTATTTATTTATTTATTTATTTATTTATTTATTTATGATTATATTTAGGTTTTAGGGTACATGTGTGCAATGTGCAGGTTAGTTACATATGTATACATGTGCCATGCTGCTGCGCTGCACCCACTAACCCGTCATCTAGCATTAGGTATATCTCCCAATGCTATCCGTCCCCCCTCCCGCCACCTCACAACAGTCCCCAGAGTGTGATGTTCCCCTTCCTGTGTTCATATGTCCTCATTGTTCAATTCCCACCTATGAGTGAGAATATGCAGTGTTTGGTTTTTTGTTCTTGCGATACTTTACTGAGAATGATGATTTCCAGTTTCATCCATGTCCCTACAAAGGACATGAACTCATCATTTTTTATGGCTGCATAGTATTCCATGGTGTATATGTGCCACATTTTCTTAATCCAGTCTATCATTGCTGGACATTTGGGCTGGTTCCAAGTCTTTGCTATTGTGAATAGTGCTGCAATAAACATACGCATGCATGTGTCTTTATAGCAGCATGATTTATAGTCCTTTGGATATATACCTAGTAATGGGATGGCTGGGTCAAATGGTATTTCTAGTTCTAGATCCCTGAGGAATCGCCACACTGACTTCCACAATGGTTGAAGTAGTTTACAGTCCCACCAACAGTGTAAAAGTGTTCCTATTTCTCCACATCCTCTCCAGCACCTGTTGTTTCCTGACTTTTTAATGATTGCCATTCTAACTGGTGTGAGATGGTATCTCATTGTGGTTTTGATTTGCATTTCTCTGATGGCCAGTGATGGTGAGCATTTTTTCATGTGTTTTTTGGCTGCATAAATGTCTTCTTTTGAGAAGTGTCTGTTCATGTCCTTCACCCACTTTTTGATGGAGTTGTTTGTTTTTTTCTTGTAAATTTGTTGGACTTCATTGTAGATTCTGGATATTAGCCCTTTGTCAGATGAGTAGGTTGCGAAAATTTTCTCCCATTTTGTAGGTTGCCTGTTCACTCTGATGGTAGTTTCTTTTGCTGTGCAGAAGCTCTTGAGTTTAATTAGATCCCATTTGTCAATTTTGGCTTTTGTTGCCATTGCTTTTGGTGTTTTAGACATGAAGTCCTTGCCCATGCCTATGTCCTGAATGGTAATGCCTACGTTTTCTTCTAGGGTTTTTATGGTTTTAGGTCTAATGTTTAAGTCTTTAATCTATCTTGAATTGATTTTTGTGTAAGGTGTAAGGAAGGGATCCAGTTTCAGCTTTCTACATATGGCTAGCCAGTTTTCCCAGCACCATTTATTAAATAGGAAATCCTTTCCCCATTGCTTGTTTTTCTCAGGTTTGTCAAAGTTCAGATAGTTGTAGATATGTGGCATTATTTCTGAGGGCTCTGTTCTGTTCCATTGATCTACATATCTGTTTTGGTACCAGTACCATGCTGTTTTGGTTACTGTAGCCTTGTAGTAGGGTTTGAAGTCAGGTAGTGTGATGCCTCCAGCTTTGTTCTTTTGGCTTAGGATTGACTTGGCGATGCGGGCTCTTTTTTGGTTCCATATGAACTTTAAAGTAGTTTTTTCCAATTCTGTGAAGAAAGTCAATGGTAGCTTGATGGGGATGGCATTGAATCTGTAAATTACCTTGGGCAGTATGGCCATTTTCATGATATTGATTCTTCCTACCCATGAGCATGGAATGTTCTTCCATTTGTTTGTATCCTCTTTTATTTCATTGAGCAGTGGTTTGTAGTTCTCCTTGAAGAGGTCCTTCACATCCCTTGTAAGTTGGATTCCTAGGTATTTTATTCTCTTTGAAGCAGTTGTGAATGGGAGTTCACTCATGATTTGGCTCTCTGTTTGTCTGTTATTGCTGTATAAGAATGCTTGTGATTTTTGTACATTGATTTTGTATCCTGAGACTTTGCTGAAGTTGCTTATCAGCTTAAGGAGATTTTGGGCTGAGACAATGGGGTTTTCTAGATATACAATCATGTCATCCGTAAACAGGGACAATTTGACTTCCTCTTTTCCTAATTGAATACCCATTATTTCCTTCTCCTGCCTAATTGCCCTGGCCAGAACTTCCAACACTATGTTGAATAGGAGTGGTGAGAGAGGGCATCTCTGTCTTGTGCCCGTATTCAAAGGGAATGCTTCCAGTTTTTGCCCATTCAGTATGATATTGGCTGTGGGTTTGTCATAGATAGCTCTTATTATTTTTAGATACGTCCCATCAATACCTAATCGATTGAGAGTTTTTAGCATGAAGGGTTGTTGAATTTTGTCAAAGGCCTTTTCTGCATCTATTGAGATAATCATGTGGTTTTTGTCTTTGGTTCTGTTTATATGCTGGATTAAATTGATTGATTTGCATATGTTGAACCAGCCTTGCATCCCAGGGATGAAGTCCACTTGATCATGGTGGATAAGCTTTTTGATGTGCTGCTGTATTCGGTTTGCCAGTATTTTTTTGAGGATATTTGCATCAATGTTCATCAAGGATATTGGTCTAAAATTCTCTTTTTCGGTTGTGTCTCTGCCCAGCTTTGGTATCAGGATGATGCTGACATCATAAAATGAGTTAGGGAGGATTCCCTCTTTTTCTATTGATTGGAATTGTTTCAGAAGGAATGGTACCAGTTCCTCCTTGTACCTCTGGTAGAATTCGACTGTGAATCCATCTGGTCCTGGACTCTTTTTGGTTGGTAAGCTATTGATTATTGCCACAATTTCAGCTCCTGTTATTGGTCTATTCAGAGATTCAACTTCTTCCTGGTTTAGTCTTGGGAGAGTGTATGTGTCAGGGAATTTATCCATTTCTTCTAGATTTTCTAGTTTATTTGCGTAGAGGTGTTTGCAGTATTCTCTGATGGTAGTTTGTATTTCTGTGGGATCAGTGGTGATATCCCCTTTATCATTTTTTATTGCGTCTGTTTGATTCTTCTGTCTTTTTTTTCTTTATTAGTCTTGCCAGCAGTCTATCAATTTTGTTGATCTTTTCAAAAAACCAGCTCCTGGATTCATTAATTTTTTGAAGGGTTTTTTGTGTCTCTATTTCCTTCAGTTCTGCTCTGATTTTAGTTATTTCTTGCCTTCTGCTAGCTTTTGAATGTGTTTGCTCTTGCTTTTCTAGTTCTTTTAATTGTGATGTTAGGGTGTCAATTTTGGATCTTTCCTGCTTTCTCTTGTGGGCCTTTAGTGCTAGAAATTTCCCTCTACACACTGCTTTGAATGCATCCCAGAGATTCTGGTATGTTGTGTCTTTGTTCTCATTGGTTTCAAAGAACATCTTTATTTCTGCCTTCATTTCGTTATGTACCCAGTAGTCATTCAGGAGCAGGTTGTTCAGTTTCCATGTAGTTGAGTGGTTTTGAGCGAGATTCTTAATCCTGAGTTCTAGCTTGATTGCACTGTGATCTGAGAGATACTTTGTTATAATTTCTGCCCTTTTACATTTACTGAGGAGAGCTTTACTTCCAACTATGTGGTCAATTTTGGAATAGGTGTGGTGTGGTGCTGAAAAAAATGTATATTCTGTTTATTTGGGGTGGAGAGTTCTTTAGATGTCTATTAGGTCCGCTTGGTGCAGAGCTGTGTTCAATTCCTGGGTATCCTTGTTGACTTTCTGTCTTGTTGATCTGTCTAATGTTGACAGTGGGGTGTTAAAGTCTCCCATTATTAATGTGTGGGAGTCTAAGTCTCTCTGTAGGTCTCTAAGGACTTGCTTTATGAATCTGGGTGCTCCTGTATTGGGTGCATATATATTTAGGATAGTTAGCTCTTCTTGTTGAATTGATCCCTTTACCATTATGTAATGGCCTTCTTTGTCTCTTTTGATCTTTGGTGGTTTAAAGTCTGTTTTATCAGAGACTAGGATTGCAACCCCTGCCTTTTTTTGATTTCCATTTGCTTGGTAGATCTTCCTACATCCTTTTATTTTGAGCCTATGTGTGTCTCTGCACGTGAGATGGGTTTCCTGAATACAGCACACTGATTGGTCTTGACTCTTTATCCAATTTGCCAGTCTGTGTCTTTTAATGAAGCATTTAGTCCATTTACATTTAAAGTTAATATTGCTATGTGTGAATTTGATCCTCTCATTATGATGTTAGCTGGTTATTTTGCTCGTTAGTTGATGCAGTCTCTTCCTAGTCTCGATGGTCTTTACATTTTGGCATGATTTTACAGTGGCTGGTACCGGTTGTTCCTTTCCATGTTTAGCACTTCCTTCAGGAGCTCTTTTAGGGCAGGCCTGGTGGTGACAAAATCTCTCAACATTTGCTTGTATGTAATGTATTTTGTTTCTCCTTCACTTATGAATCTTTGTTTGGCTGGATATGAAATTCTGAGTTGAAAATTCTTTTCTTTAAGAATGTTGAATATTGGCCCCCACTCTCTTCTGGCTTGTAGAGTTTCTGCCAAGAGATCCGCTGTTAGTCTGAGTGGGTTCCCTTTGAGGATAACCCGACCTTTCTCTCTGGCTGCCCTTAACATTTTTTCCTTCTTTTCAACTTTGGTGAATCTGACAATTATGTGTCTTGGAGTTGCTCTTCTCGAGGAGTATCTTTGTGGCATTCTCTGTATTTCCTGAGTCTGAATGTTGGTCTGCCTTGCTAGATTAGGGACGTTCTCCTGGATAATATCCTGCAGAGTGTTTTCCAACTTGGTTCCATTCTCCCCGTCACTTTCAGGTACACCAATCAGATGTAGATTTGGTCTTTTCACATAGTCCCATATTTCTTGGAGGCTTTGCTCATTTTGTTTTATTGTTTTTTCTCTAAACTTCCCTTCTCGCTTCATTTCATTCATTTCATCTTCCATCGCTGATACCCTTTCTTCCATTTGATCGCATCGGCTCCTGAGGCTTCTGCATTCTTCACGTAGTTCTCGAGCCTTGGTTTTCAGCTCCATCAGCTCCTTTAAGCCCTTCTCTGTATTGGTTATTCTAGTTATACATTCTTCTAAATTTTTTTCAAAGTTTTCAACTTCTTTGCGTTTGGTTTGAATATCCTCCCATAGCTTGGTGTAATTTGATCGTCTGAAGCCTTCTTCTCTCAGCTCGTCAAAGTCATTCTCCATCCAGCTTTGTTCCGTTGGTGTTGAGGAACTGCTTTCCTTTGGAGGAGGAGAGGAGCTCTGCTTTTTAGAGTTTCCAGTTTTTCTGCTCTGTTTTTTCCCCACCTTTGTGGTTTTATCTACTTTTGGTCTTTGATGATGGTGATGTACAGATGGGTTTTTGGTGTGGATGTCCTTTCTGTTTGTTAGTTTTCCTTCTAAAAGACAGGACCCTCAGCTGCAGGTCTGTTGGAGTAGCAGCCTGTGTGAAGTGTCAGTCTGCCCCTGCTGGGGGTGCCTCCCAGTTAGGCTGCTCAGGGGTCAGGGGTCAGGGACCCACTTGAGGAGGCAGTCTGCCCATTCTCAAATCTCCAGCTGCATGCTGGGAGAACCACTGCTCTCTTCAAAGCTGTCAGACAGGGACATTTAAGTCTGCAGAGGTTACTGCTGTCTTTTTGTTTGTCTGTGCCCTGCCCCCAGAGGTGGAGCCTACAGAGGCAGGCAAGCCCCCTTGAGCTATGTTGGGCTCCACCCAGTTCGAGCTTCCCAGCTGCTTTGTTTACCTAAGCAAGCCTGGGCAATTGCGGGCACCACTCCCCCAGCCTTGCTGCCGCCTTGCAGTTTGATCTCAGCCTGCTGTGCTAGCAATCATCGAGACTCTGTGGGCATAGGACCCTCTGAGCCAGGTGTGGGATATAATCTCCTGGTTCGCCATTTTTTAAGCCCGTCGGAAAAGCGCAATATTTGGGTGGGAGTGACCCGATTTTCCAGGTGCCATCTGTCACCCCTCTCTTGGACTAGGAAAGGGAACTCCCTGACCCCTTGCACTTCCTGAGTGAGGCAATGCCTTGCCCTTCTTCGGCTTGCACACGGTGCGCGCACCTACTGACCTGCACCCACTGTCTGGCACTCCCTAGTGAGATGAACCCGGTACCTGAGATGGAAATGCAGAAATCACAGGTCTTCTGTGTTGGTCACGCTGGGAGCTGGAGACTGGAGCTGTTCCTATTTGGCCATCTTGTCTCCTCCCCCCACCAATTTCTTCTTGAGTAAACTTTGGTAGTTTTTACTTTCAAAGAGAATACCATTTTCATCAAAGTTGTCAAATCTATTGGCACAAAGTTGCTCCTAATATTTTATTTTTTTAAATATATTTAGCATCTGTAGTGACGTTATCTCTCTCGTTTCTGATATTGGTAATTTGTGTCTTCTCTCTTTTGTTCTTGGCTGTTCTTGCTACAGGCTAGTAAATGTTATTGATTTTCTCAAAGAGTCACCTTTTGGTTTTATTAATTTTCCTCTGCTGTTTTTCTGTTTTGTATTTCATTTACTTCCACTCTGATATTTCTTATTTTTTTCTTCAGCTTACTTAGGATTTACTTTGCTCTTCTTTTTCTGGTCTCCCACAATGAAGTCTAAGGTCATTAACATGACCTTTCTTCTTTTGTAATAAAGAGATTTAGTACTATAAATTTCCCCGATAAAAGTGCTTTAACTGTATACCACAAAACTTTATATTCTACCCATTCTTTAATTCAATAAAAATAGCCATTTCCTATGTTCCAGGCACTATGATAGGTGCTGGAGATAGATTAGTGAACAAGAAAAGTCCTTACTCTTATGAATCTGACATCCCACCGCAGTGAGGAGAGACAGATGATAACAGATCAGTAAGTAACACGACAATTTCATCTAGAGGTAAAGTGCCTCTGCAAGCAATCAATAAACTGCTGGGAGTGAGGAGGCAGTTCTAGAGGGCCATGAAAAGATTTTCTGAGGAAGTGACATCTGAGCTGACAGCTACATGATATGAAGGCGCCAGACAGGTCAACATCTGGGCCCAGAGAACATTGCTAATGTGATTCTACTGGCATGTGAAGCTCAATGGTATATGGGGTTCAAGGGATTTGGGGGATGATCACGGAAATATATATGAAATATATATGAAAATCAGGTGGGTTTAATATATATATATGACTATATATGAAAATCAGTAGGAGACAACGAGCTTTATTTGGGTGGCTCTTTGACAGGCTATATGATAAGGAAATTCTTTAATGGCAAAAGAAATTCCACAGCCACTTTGGGGTATATATCCAATAGAAATGGAATGAGGATCTTGAAGATATATCTGCACTCCAATGTTCACTGTAGCATTATTTGCAATAGCCAATGTATAGAAATAATCAAAGTATCCATCGATGGATGAATGGATAAAGAAATCATGGTATATATATAGAAAGGAATATTATTCAGCCATTAAAGAAGAAAATTCTGCTTTTTGCAACATGTATTAACCTGGAGGGCGTTATGCTAAGTGAAATAAACCAGAAACAGAAAGAAAAATACTGTATCATCTCACTTACATGTGCAATCTGAAAAAGTCAAAGTCATGGAAACATAGAGTTGAATGGTGGTTGCCAGGGACTGTGGTGGTAGAGATGGGGAGATGTTGATCAAAGGGTACAAATTTTCAGTTATAGGATGAACAAGCTCTGGAGTTCTAATGTATAGCATGAGTGGTGATGGACACGTTAATTTGATTGTGGTAATCATCACACAATGTATATGCATACTAAATCATCATATTGCACATCTTGAATATTTTCAATATTTATTTAATAATTAAATATTTTTTTAAATAATTGAAGCTATCTGAAAGGAATTTAAAAATAAAGTGTGTAATTCAATGGTTATTAGACATGTGCAACCATCACCACAGAATATTTCCATCACCTTAAAAAGATACTTCATACCTTGTATCTATCACCCCTTTGCCCACCACCCCAGATCTCCCCAATGTTGTTAAGCAACCAATTTTTTACTTTATATGTCTATACATTTCCCCCATCTGGATATTTCTTATAAATGGAATAATATACTACATGGTTTTTTGTGATTATTTTCATTTCACACAATATTTTCAAGATTTGTCCATGTTATAGCACGTATATGGTACTTTATTACTTTTCATGGATAAATAATATTCATTTTTATGGGTATAACACATTTTGTTTATTCATCAATTTATGGATATTTGGGTTGTTTCCATCCTTTGGCTATTGTAAAAGGTGAAACATGTATACAATCTGAAGATAAACCAGAGTATTGACTATTGTAAATAATGCTACTGTAAACATTCTTGTATGGGTATTTGTGTGGACATATGTTTTCATTTATCTTGCCTATATGCGTAGAATTGGAATTCTTGGGTCATATGGTAAACTCTATGCTTCAATGCTTGAAGACCTGCCAGATTATTTCCTAAGACAGCTGCATCATTTTACATTCCTGCCAGCAGTGTATGAAAGTTCTGATTTCTTCACATCTATGGCAATACTTGTTAATTCTAGCCAACCTGTTGAGTGTGAAGTGGTATATTATTGTGGTTTTAATTTCCATATCACTGATGACTAATGACATCAAGCAAGTTTTCATATGCTTTTTGGCCATTTGTATACCTTCCTTGGAGAAGTATCTTCAGATCCTTTGCCTATATTTAAAACTATGTTGTCTTTTTATTTTTGGATTGCCAGGGTTCTTTATATATTCTGTATACAAGTCACTTATCAGATATATGCTTTGCAAATTCTCTCATTCTGTGAGTTGTTTTTTTCACTTTCTTGATACTGCCCATTGAAGAACAAAAGTTTTTAATTTTAATGAAGTCCAATTTATCTTTTGTTTCTTATGTTTTTAGTGCCATACCTCAGAAACCTTTGCCAAATCTAACGTTATAAAGGCTTACCCCTATGTTTTCTTCTAAGAGTTTTAGACTTCCAGCTCTTACATTGAGGTCTTCAACACATTTTTAGTTAATTTTTGTAAATGGTGTGAGATAAGGGTCCAACTTCATTCTTTTGCATGTGGCTATCAAGTTGTCCCAGCACAATTTGTTGAAAAGACTAATCCCCCATTGGACGGTTTGGCACCCTTGTTGAAAATCAGTAGATCATAGATGCATTCTTTCATTTTTGGAGTCTCAATTCTATTCCATTCATCTATGTATCTGTTCTTGTGCCAGTGCCACACTGTCTCTGATTACTGTTGCTTTGTAGTAAATTTAGGAATCAGGAACTTTGAGTCCTCCTACATTTTTGTTTTTTGTTTTAAGGAATGGTTTGGCCATTCTACGTCTCTTGAAATTCCATATGAATTTTAGAATCAGCTTGTCTAGTTCTTTCTAAAAGAAAAATAGCTAGACTTACGATATATATTTCACTGAATCTGTAGATTCAGTTGGGGAGTATTGCCATCTTAACAAGGTTAAGACTTCCTGTCCATTAAGATAGGATGTTCTTCTAATTATTTGGATCATCTTTCTTTCAGCAGTGTTTTGTAGTTTTCATAGCATAAGTTTTGTGCTTCTTAAAAATATAATGTTACATATTTTAATCTTTTTGATGCTATGGTGAAGAGAATGTTTTTAAAATTTTATTTCCAGATTTTTCACTGCAAGTGTATTGAAATACAATGAATTTTGCAAATTGATTTTGATGGTTAATTTAAAGTGTCAACTCAACTGGATTGAGAGATGTATAGATGGCTGGTGAAGCATTGTTTCTGGGTGGGTTTGTAACGGAGCTTCCAGAGGAGACTGACTCAAGAGTCAGTGGACTAAGAGAGGAAGACCCAGTGGGCAGGCACCATTCAATAAGCTGGGGCCTGGTTGGGAAAAACAGGCAGAAAAAAGAGCATTCTCTTTTCCTGCTCTCTCTCTCTCAACCTTCCAGAGCAATATACTTTTTCTTTTCCATCTTTTTCTTTTTCTTTTTCTCTTCTTCTTCTTCTTCTTCTTCTTCTTCTTCTTCTTCTTCTTCTTCTTCTTCTTCTTTCTTCTTCTTCTTCTTCTTCTTCTTCTTCTTCTTCTTCTTCTTCTTCTTCTTCTCCTTCTCCTTCTCCTTCTCCTTCTCCTTCTTCTTCTTCTTCTTCTTCTTCTTCTTCTTCTTCTTCTTCTTCTTCTTCTTCTTCTTCCTTCTTTCTTCTTTCTTCTTCTTCCTTTTTTTTTTTGAGACAGATTCTTGCTCTGTTGCCCAGGATGGAGTGCAGTGGTGTGATCTTGGCTCACTGCAATCTCTGCCTCCTGGGTTCAAGCCCTTGTCCTGCCTCAGCCTCCCGGATAGCTGAGATTACAGGTGCACACCACCACAACTCAGCTAATTTTTGTGTATTTTTAGTACAGTCGGGGTTTCACTGTGTTGGCTAGGCTGGTCTTGAACTCCTAACCTCATGTGATCTGCCCACCTCGACCTCCCAAAGTGCTGGGATTACAGGAGTGAGGCACCACGCCCAGCCATACACTTTTTCTCTTCCTGCCCTTTGACATCAGACTGGGTTCTTCAGGTTTTGGACTCTGAAACTTGTACCAGCTGCCTCCAAGATTCTCTTGGGATTTGGAGCTTGGACTGGAGGTGGCACCACCAGCTTCCCTTGTTCCGTGACTTCTGGACTGAGCCATGTTGCCAGCTCATTTGCAGATGGCCTATTGTAGGACATCACCTCTGTAATAATATAATTCAATTCTCCTAATAAATCCCCTCTCATGTGTCTTATTGGTTCTGTTTCTCTGAAGAACCCTGTAATACATTGTATTAGTATATGAAATCTTGCTGAACTCGTTTATTAGCTTTATTAGTTCTGTAGTGGATTCCTTAAGGTTTTCTATAATAAAAATCATGTCATCTGTGAATAGAGAGAAGTTTACTTCTTCTTTTCCAATGTGATGACTTTCATTTTATTCTCTTGCTGAATTTCCCTGACTGGAACTTCCAGAACAATGTTCAATAGAAGTGGTGCTTTCTTTCTGATGTTAAGGGAAAAGCTTCCAGTCTTTCTCCATTAAGTATGATGTTAGTTGTGAGTTTTTCATGCCCTGTCTATTAAATAGTCCTTGAGGAATATGAACTAGGGTTGAGGAAGTTCCTTTCCATTCCTAGTTTGTCAAGTGTTTTTTTATCATGAAAGTGTTCTGGATTTTGTAAAATGCTCTTTCTGCATCTATTGAGATGATCATGTGAATTCATTTTTTGTTCTACTGACACAATGTATTACATTAATTGATTTTCTGATATTAAACTAACCTTGCATTCCTGAGACAACTTCCACTTGGTTGTGAGGTATAATTATTTTATTATGTTGCTGGATTTAGTTTGGTAGTACTTTGTTGAGGATTACTACATCCATGTTCATAAATATTAGTCTGCAGTTTTCTTATCTTATGATGTCCTTGTCTGGTTTTGGTATCAGGGTAATACTGGCCTCATAAAATAATTTAGGAAGTGTTACCTCTTCTTAATTTTTTTAGAAAGAGTTTGTGAAGGATTGATATTAATCCTTCTTTAACAGTTTGATAGAACTTAGTATTGAAGCCATCTGGATTTTTGGCTTTTGTTTGTGAATAGTGTTTAGCTTCTTCATTCAATCTCCTCCCTTATGATAAATCTACTCATATAAGCTAGTTGTCCGTGAGTCAGTACTAGTAGTTTGAGTCCCTCTCGGAATTTGTCAGTTTCATCTAAGTTATCTAATTTGTTGGCTTGCAATTATTCATGATATTCCTTTATAATTATTTTATTTCCACAAGGCCAGTAGTAATGTCCCTGTTTGACTTCTGATTTCAGTTATTTGAGTCTTCTCTTTTTGCCTTGGTAAACCTACCTAAAGATTTGTCAATTTTGTTGATCTTTTCAAAAAACCAGCTTTTGGGAGATCATCGTGGATGGGAGGCAAGACTAGACTGCAACTCTCACTCAGGTGGACAGAACAGTGTGTATAGGCTCGCATCATGAACTTTTGCTCCAGAATGACTGCAGGAATACATTAAGAAAACCAAAAGAACCCACAGATCCTCTGAAGGCAATGGATTGCTCCTGCAGGGCCTGGGAGACACCATAAATACTGCGAGTGTCAAAACTGTGGAAATGGGAAAGGGAAATCAATCATACCTGAAAACACACCCCCAACTGGGGAACCTGAGATCTAAATTATGGGAGAAGATTCTGACCTTACCTGGAGTTGAGTCAATTTAGAAAGCCGAGTGAAATACAGTGCTAGAGGAAGCAGTGGGTAAATCCCTGTGGGCTCACTGGGTCCCCTACCAAGCCATTTCTGCCTTGCCTCACAGGGGTTCTTGACGAGGGCTGCCAGAGGTACTAAGAAAAGGCCACAGGGAGAAGGAAACCTCCAGCAGAACTTTGTAACAATTTGAACTGTTTGAGAAGTCTCCTGGCCAGAACTCAGGGAAAGGTGTGAATCTGGTGTGAAGACTCCATAGGCAGTGGAAGAAGCAAAGCCCTACTTGTTTTTGCAGCTAGGAGGTGGGTAGCCTGGAGCAAGTTCTCAGCCCTGCTCACCCACTGCCTAGAAACAAACTTGGTGCTGTTGGGGGAGGGGGCATGGTGAGAGTGAGATGGCCCTTTGGGTTGCATGGGAGGTGGGTGAAGCCTGTAACTGCCGACTTTCCCCACTTCCCTGACAACCTGCATGACAGCAAAGGAAGCCATAATCCTTCTAGAAATATAAATCCATTGACCTAGAAACCTCAGCTACATTGCCCACAGCAGCCGCAATAAGAGCTGCCCAAGTAGAGTCTGAGCTGACACACCTAGCCTTGTCCCCACCTAATGGTCCTTCTTTAACCACCCTGGTAACAGAAGACAACGGGCATATACTCTTGGGAGTTCTATGGCCACATGTACCACCTGTTCCTCCCCATACTACCATAGCTGATGCTGTCTTGAAAGTGCCACCTCTCAGCAGGAGCAGAACTAAATGAACTTGAAGCAAAAGAAAAAATACAAAATATAAATGAAACAAAAAGTTGGTTCTTTGAAAAGATGAATGAAATTGATAGACCATTAGCAAGATTAACCAAGAAAACAAGAAAGAAAATCCAAATAAGCTCAATTAGAAATGAAACGGGAGATATTACAACTGACTACACAGAAATACAAAATATCATTCGAGGCTACTATGAACACCTTTATGTGTATAAACTAGAAAACCTAGAGGAGATGGATAGATTCCTGGAAAGATACAACCTTCCTAGCTTAGATCAGGAAGAAGTAGATACTCTGAATAAACCAATAACAAGCAGTGAGATTGAAATGGTAATTTAAAAATTACAAAAACAAAAACAAACAAACAAACAAGAAAAACTCCAAGACCAGAATGATTCACAGCAAAATTCTACCAGACATTCAAAGAATAATTGGTACGATTCCTATTGACACTAGATATTCCATAAGACTGAGAAAGAGGGCACCCTCCCTAAATAATTCTATGAAGCCAGTATTATCAAAACCAGGAAAGGACATAACAAAAAAAGAAAACTACAGACTAATATCCCTGATTAATATAGATCCTAAGATCCTTAACAAAATACTATCTAACTGAACCAAACAACATATCAAAAAGATAATCCACCATGATCAAGTGAGTTTCATACCAGGGATGCAGGGATAGTTTAACATATGCAAGTCAACAAATGTGATACACCACATAAACAGAATCAAAAACAAAAATCACATGATCATCTCAATAGATGCAGAAAAAACATTCGACAAAATCCGGCATCCATTTATAATTAAAACTCTCAGCCAAATCGACATACAAGGGATATACCTCGATGTAATAAAAGCCATCTATGACAAACCCACAACAAACATAATAGTGAATGAGGAAAAGTTGAAAGCAGTCTCTCTGAGATCTGGAGCAAGACAAGGATGACCACTCTCACCACCCCCTTCAACATAGTACAGGAATTCCTAGCCAGAACAATCAGACAAGAGAAAGAAATAAGGGGCATCCAAATTGGTAAAGAAGAAGTTGAACTGTCGCTGTTTGATGATAATATGATTGTTTACCTAGAAAACCCTAAAGACTCCTCCAGAAAGCTCCTAGAACTGATAAAAAGAATTCATCAAAGTTTCCAGATACAAAATGAATATATACAAATCAGTAGCTCTTCTATGCACCAACTGCAACTAGCTAAGAATCAAATCAAGAACTCAATATCTTTCACAATAGCTGCAAAACAAAAAAATACTTAGGAATGTAGCTAACCAAGGAGGTGAACGACCTCTACAAGGAAAACTACAAAACACTGCTGAAAAAAATCATAGATGACACAAACAAATGGAAACACATCCCATGCTCATGGCTAGGTAAAATCAATATGGTGAAAATTACCATACTGCCAAAAGCAATCTACAAATGTAATGCAATTCCCATCAGAATATCATCATCATTTTTCACATAACTAGAAAAAACAATTCTCAAATTTATATGGAACCAAAAAAGAGCCCACAAAGCCAAAGCAAGACTAAGCAAAAATAACAAATCTGGAGGCATCACATTACCTGATTTCAATCTATATTATAAGACCATAGTCCCCAAAACACCATAACACCGGCATAAAAATAGGCATGTAGACCAATGGAACAGAATAGAGAGCCCAGAAATAAACCCTAATACTTAGAGCCAATTGATCTTTGACAAAGCAAACAAAAACATAAAGTGAGGAAAGGGCACCCTATTCAACAAATGGTGCTGGGGTAATTGGCAAGCCACATGTAGGAGAATTAAAGTGGATCCTCATCTCACACCTTATTCAAAAATCAACTCGAGATGGATCAAGAATTTAAATATTAGGCCTGAAACTATAAAAATTCTAGAAGACAACATTGGAAAAACCCTTCTTGACATTGGCTTAGGCAAGAATTTCATGACCAAGAACCCAAAAGCAAAGGCAATAAAAACAAAGATAAATAGCTGGAACTTAATTACACTAAAAAGCTTCTGCATGGCAAAGGTAACAGCAGAGTAAACAGAAAACCCACAGAGTGGGAGAAAATATTCACAGTCTATACATCTGACAAAGGACTAATTTCCAGAATCTAAAAAGAACTCAAACAAATTATCAAGAAAAAAACAATCAATCCCATCAAAAAGTGGGCTAAGGATATGAATAGACAATTCTCAAAAGATAATATACAAATAGCCAACAAACATATGAAAAAATGCTCAACATCACTAGTGATCAGGGAAATGCAAATCAAAACCACAATGCGATACCACCTTACTCCTGCAAGAATGGCCATAATCAAATAGTCAAAAAATAATAGATGTTGGCATGGATGCAGTGAACAGGGAACACTGCTACACTGCTGGTAGGAATGTAAACTAGTACAACCACTATGTAAAACAGTGTGGAGATTCCTTAAAGAACTGAAAGTAAAACCACTATTTGATCCAGCAATCCCACTATTGGGTATCTACACAGAGAAAAAGAAGTCCTTATATGAAAAAGATACTCGAACACGCAGGTTTATAGGAGCAAAATTTGCAATTGCAAAAACGTAGAACCAACTCAAATGCCCATAAATCAACAAGTGGATAAAGAAGCTGGTATATGTGTGTGTATGTGTGTGCATATATATAGAATGTATATATACTGAATATATATATACACCAAGTATATACATATACTGTGTATGTATGTGTGTGTGTATATATACATATATATACACACATATATATATACATATATATACATATATATACACATATATATACATATATACACATATATATACATATATACACATATATACATATATACACATATATACATATATACATACATATATATATATATGTATGCTGGAGTACTATGTGAAATAATGGAATGAATTAACGGCATTTGCAATGACCTGGATGAGACTGGAGACTATTATTCTAAGTGAAGTAACTCACGTATGAAAAAGCAAACATCATATGTTCTCACTCATACGTGGAAGCTAAGCTATGAAGATGCAAAGGCATAAGAAAGACATAATGGACTTTGAGGACTCAGGGGGAAGGGTGGGAAGGGTTGAGGGATTAAAGACCACAAACTGGATGTTGTGTATACTACTTGGGTGATGGGTGCACTAAAATCTTACAAATCACCAGCAAAGAACTTGCTCATGTAACCAAACACCACCTGTTCCCCAATAACCTGTGGAAATAAAAAATAAGAACAATAAAAGAAAAAAAAAACAGCTTTTGGTTTCATTGATTTCCTCTGTCTTCATTTTTATTCATCTTGAAATGTTTTCTGATTTCCCCTTTAATTTCTTCTTTGGACCATTCTTTACTTAGTTGTGTTGCTTAATTGCCTCATTATATCTGAAACATTTCTCATATGCTTAACAGCCAGCTGATTAATAGTTGTTTCCAACAATGACCTGAGGCATAAGTTACTCTACAAGCAATCTACTAAAATTGTGGATCTTTTAAAGAAATACTTCTAATATCATGGTTTGATATTTGTTCTGACACAATAGGGCTCCTCCCAGCTGTCTTACTCTTCAGTTCTCATCCATAACTAGCTGGCTTACAGTTGAGTATGTATCTTGAATCTCCTCCATATGATTTTTGCCACAACCTAAACTGTTTTTAAAAGTGTCCTCAGTTTTGGACTTCTCCATGCTTCCTTGCTAATGACATCAGTTCCTCTGGGAAAAGATTAGTTCTCTGTTTATGGCCTGGCACAATCTCTGAACCAGGGCTCTGGGGCTGGGTTTGGGGTCAGTGGCAAGCTTCTATCTGAGTGACTCCTCCACTCTAAGAGATTAATACTTGGTGGGAGAGGGCAGCATGAGGTTTTCTCCATTTGCCTATCCTGGTGTGGAACTACATCTGTAAGAACTGGGGCAAGGCGACCAAGACCCCAGTCTTCTCAAGATGCTGTGTCCAAGGTACAGCCTCCATTCCACAAATGTGGGCTAGGTGGCAAAAGGGAGAATCCCCTCAACTGCACTTGCCTTTGGACTTAGCCTCAGCAACAGGTAGCTGGAGGCATGATAAGAAATGTTGACATACTACTCCTATTCAGAAGTAAGTCCTCTGGAAGCTAGACGGAGAGGGAACCCACTGTTTTTGGCTGTAGGAGTATGGAATGGAGTCTCTGCTTCTCTGAACCAAGTGAGAGAAGGGAGAGTGGTCTTGGTGCACATATACCCTACTAAAGTCTGACCCATTCACCTTTCTTAGTGAATTTTCATATTTTTATAAATAGATGTGTCTTCATCTGCTGTTTGCTTCTAGGATTGTTTTCACCCTAGACTTTTAAACAACTCTGGTACCTTTGTTTTGCTACATTTATTAACTCATTCCTCCCTATTGCCAGGAGAGTCTTAAGGACAGAAGTATCCAAAGGGTAGCACACATTTCACTGAAGTATTATCAACACCTGGCAGACGATTTTCTAAAGTACCTAGATATGTAGATATGGCAAGATTTTGAAAATGTCCCAAAATGGCTGAAGTTTGGGAAATAGTACCATAGGGGAAAAGTTGTGGACTTTGAACACAGGCATATATTTACATTCTTTCATTCAACAAACATGTATTGAGACCCCACTATAGATCAAGCACTGGTCAGGGATATGGAGCCATAAGAGTAAAGAAAACAGAAAAACATTCCTGGCCTCATGGCCATTCTGTTAGGTTGAAACATATGAAAATGCCAATATTTTATCATCATTGACTCATAAAAACAGCAATTTCATATGGTTCAACCTAATAGTAGGGGGAAATCCCCAGCTTTATCATTTGCCGGCTATGTGGCTCTACATAAGTCATTCTACTACTCTAAGGCTCAATTTCACCATGTAGAAAATAAAAATAATTAATGCATATTTTGTTGATTATTCTATACATTGATAAGTAGAGTGGTGTCCAGCACCGTGCTTAGCACATAGTAGGCATTTGATAAATCTGAGATTTCCTACTTTTGAACAGCCTCCCCACAAAACATAAGTAGGGTGTATATTCTTATTTCAAAAGACATAGGGTAGGCTATGCAGAAGAAAATAATGTCATGCTTTTCTGACAGTCTGGGTGCCAAGAAATTAACTGGGAAAAGAGAGAGGGTGGAATAGGAGCCAAATTCCTGGAGCCTGAAGGACAAGAAAGGCATGGAAATATCCTGGGAGAACTAACAGCAAGGAGACCTTAAGTCTATAGAAAAAGCTCACTAACACCCACAGATTCGAGCCAAATAAAACTAGGGAAATAGTTTGAAAAAAGAATGTGGGGCTCCAAAGATTCACTATCCAATTTCACCTTCTAATCCCTTATGGTTTGTTTTCCTTGGAAATAGTTTCAGGTGTTGCTATGGATTAAATGTCTCTTCCAAAACTCACATGGAAACATAATCCCCGATGTGGCAGTATTGAGACATGGGTCCTTTAACAGTGATTGAGTCATGAGAACTCTGCCAGATGTGCTCCCTTGACCTTGGACTTCACAACCTCCAGAACTGTGAGAAATAAATTTCGGTCTCAGGTATTCTGTTACAAGCAACAGAAAACAGACTAACACAGGGGTGGACGGGAGAGGCAAAAGGGAGACAGAAATCGAGGTGTACTGCTGTTAGGCAGAGGGGGAAAGGAAGCCAGTACGGAATTCTAGGAAATGGACAAAAGCCGCAGGGGATGAGCACTTTAAGAAACAACAACAATAAAACTTTTACAGAAAATTTTTACCAAGGGTTAATGGCCTTAAACAGCACCATGAGGGTGGGAGTCTGAGGCTGGGGAATCATGAGGTCAGGAGATCCAGACCGTCCTGGCTAACATGGTGAAACTTCATCTCCACTAAAAATACAAAAAATTAGCCGGGCATGGTGGCGGGCGCCTGTTACTCGGGAGGCTGAGGCAGGAGAAAGGTGTGAACCCAGGAGGCAGAGCTTGCAGTGAGCCAAGATCGCACCACTACACTCCAGCCTGGGCGACAGAGTGAGACTCTGTCTCAAAAAACAAACAAACGAAACAAAAACAAAAAACAAAAAAACAAACAAACAGAAAAACAGCACCATGAGGACAAAAGTTAGATGCTGAGGAGAATTTTATTCTCACTTTCTCTATTGTTTACTTTTATTTTTATTTTTTTTTTTAGAGATAGGGTCACACTCTGTTGCCCAGGCTGAAGTACAGTGGTGTAATCACAGTTCACTGAAGCTTCAAACTCCTGGATTCCAGCAATCCTACTACCTTGGCCTCCCAAAGTACTGAGACTACAGGTATGAGCCACTGCACCCGGCCTGGAGAATTTCTTGACAGTGAAGTTGTTAAACAATGAATTGAGAGAATCTTGTTGAGCAGGTATTGGCAAATTGCTAAGTTTGAGCCGAGTCCAGCCAGGGGCCTGTTTTTGAAAGGTCTATAAGTGAAAAATGATTTTTACTTTTTAAAGAATTGCTTTAAAGAAGAATATGTAATAGAGACTGCAAGTGACACACAAAGCTTAAAATATTTACAATCTGTCCTTTTACAGAAAAAAAAAAAAGCTTGCTAACCCCTGTCCTAGAAGAACTGGCTCATCCTACACCCTTGGGGCCTCAGTTTCCCTAATTAAAATTTGACTATGAGGGAGACTGAAAGTCAGCTTAGAGAGGTGTGAGAAAGACAGGAATTTGCTGAAGAGTAAATTACTATTTGGTCAACCTTGAGGCCATGTCGTGGAGCTCCAGACTAACTTGGGGACGGGGTAGAAGAGGCTGGGGCTGGAAGTTGGGAGGAAGCGCCATAGTAAAGGGAGAAAAGAGAAAGCAGCAGGAAGAGATCGGAATTGCAGTTTATACCAGCCCCATTCCACAGGCCAAGTCTCAAAGAGGACAGGCAGGAGGAAAAGAAACAAAAATAAGTCAGACAAGTGGCTTGCATAGCCCAGGGTATTGCTCTTAGAAGTGAGACTGAGAGGAAACAGATGTTTCAGCCTAGAGGAAAAGGCACAGAAAACCAGCCATTCATTTGTAGAGAAGTTAACTAGCTGGACTGTGGTCAGGAAAACAAAGAGGGATTTAGCCTCTGTCTCTGGGGGGTTGGGGTGGGATGCTGAGCAGGTATTTCAGGGTCAGCCCTGCTCTAAAAATACTGCTTAGAAAGAGCTGGGTGACTGGGAAGGCTTGTCAATGGCAGCCTCAGAAACAATCTATTCCTCAGCTCCCTTCTAGGTTTGGATTCTCTCTTTAACATTCCCAGCAAAAAATCTTCCAGTTTCTACTCCCTGGCACTGAGGATCTCACTCATTCTCGAAGCAGCCCTCTATCGCCAAGGCTCTAGGCTAAAATTTTTGTTTTGTTTGTAACTTGACATCTGTCTTCCTATAATTTGTGTCCTCTGGTCCTGATGCAGTTCTTTGGAACAGCACAAAGTTGGTCAACTCTTTCATTTATAGTAGGAGAAATGGGTGAGATGTATTAGAAAAAGAGCACTAGATTTGGGATCAAAATCTCTTGTTGGAAACGCTAGCTCTTCTCTCGTTGGAAACGCTAGCTCTAGGGTAATATCCAATCCTGTTGAACTTCATTTACCTTATCTGAAAAATGCTCAAAATGATACCTTCCCTAAGCACCTCCAAGCTTCATTTGTGTGGATCAAGTAACAATAATAATAAAAACACATAATGCTCTTCAAAGAACAATTCACAAACTTGCAAGAAGTTCACAATTGTGGGCATTTTGACCCTTGCTATTCTAAGCACATGGACAAAGCACGGGCTTTGGAGACTGTCAGGCTAAAGCTCTTTTCCCAGGATTGGCTTCATTCTGTTTATCACAGATAACTGCTCCCCTTCTGCCCTGACAGGGGGCTGAGGTGACCTCTGGGAGTTGGAGGCACAGAGCTCACAGAGTTAGGGAGAGAGGGAGAAAATGGAACAAATTTTGCAGAAAACCAAGGGCAAAAAGGATTTAAGGGTCCTCTAGTAAACCCCACCACATAAGTAAGTATCACTACTGTAGTATCCTACACTTGTTCTGCTTTATTTCTTTTACAAACAGGGAACTCGTGTCTCTTAGGGCTTCCTTTTCTGGTCACTGCTAATCCTTTCATGAGTTCCTTATTCTGTTGAATCATCATTGACCTCCCTATAACTTTGTAACCCTGGATCTGTTCTTGCAGAAAATTGAACAGATTTGATTCACATTTCTGCAGGACTCTGTACAAAGGAAAATAAGCACACAGCCCCATTCCTGAAAAAGTGCATTACATGCTGTGGGCACTAAGAGAAGGACATGATACAAAGATTGTAATATGGGAGGCCTAGGTGGGCAGATCACGAGGTCAGGAGATCAAGACCATCCTGGCTAACACAGTGAAACCCTGTCTCCACTAAAAATACAAAAAATTAGCCGGGCGTGGTGGCAGGCGCCTGTAGTCCCAGCTACTTGGGAGACTGAGGAAGGAGAATGGCATTAACCCAAGAGGCAGAGCTTGCAGTGAGCCGAGATCGCACCACTGCACTTTAGCTTGGGCGACAGAGCGAGACTCCATCTCAAAAAAAAAAGAAAAAACAAAAAAAAAAAACACAAAGATTGTAATGTAAGGTAGGATAAAACAAGAGGAAGAACTTCTCATCTATGAGTCATTAAGCAGTGCAACAGGCATGTAGAGGAGGCTGCATAATATTTATCTCTTCAGAGCTTTAAACACAGGACAGATCTGTCTGAGAGAGGTTACGTGTAGTCCTGCATGGAGTCAGGGAAATGGACTAAATAACCTTGAAGAAGTCCTCTCAGTCTTGGCATTCTAGAATTTGAGAAGTCTCCTAACCAACAGTGCATGCTCACACATATCTCAGCCAAAGGGGAAAGCCTGGTCTAGTCTTGCTGCTCCTACAATTGCTGCCACAGACATTTAGTTGCTCAGTGTGGCAGCATGCCTCTTGGCCTAGGCAGGAATTCATGTGTCAGTCAAGAAGTTGGCAGTGTGTGAGATCTGGTACATGAGCCTATTATCAGTGTCCTATAGAGCAGTTTCAGTTGCCATACCTCCCCTTGCCACAGCCTAGCAGTTAGCAAAGGTTTATCTTTGTGAGAAGTGGAAGGTGGCAGCACAGCCTCACCTCTCTCCACTCTGCCCCCAGCCAATCATGCTTGAGAGAATTTCCTTCCCCCGATGGAATGAAAACTCTACTTCTTCTTAGCTCCTGGTCATTGGTTCATAGAAACACACTCCCCTGTATGTAAGTATCACAAGAAATGTAGGCAGAATCTTCTCCTGTTCCTTTTGAAAGGCTATCAGTCCCACATGTACCCTGAAGTGACTTTTCCTGACCATATTGAGCAGGGTGTTGAAGTCTGAGGGTGCTTAACAGATTCCCAGCCATTGTTATTTTGACATTCACAGAGATCCTCTGATGTCTATATTATTTTCCATAATTTTAATGGATGACAAAATTGAGGCCTAGAGTAATTAAATAATGTATCATGGCTTACCTGGACAGGGAGTGAGCTCCTTGTTCTGAAGGCATGCAAACAGAATCTGACTATCCTTGTATGGCAGGCAGTCGGGAGTTTATGTATCAGATTGCAAGAGAGAAATGTTGGACCAGATGGCCTCCACTTCAACCTACTATTGTACAGTTTTGGGTAGTAGAGCAAGGTATTAAACTCAGGTCTTCAGCCTCATCATTCTAGGTTATTTGCATTACACCACCACATATGAGGTCCTTCAGAGCAGGTACTACATCTTATACATCGTTTTTATGTTCTGTATCCAGCATGGCACAGAGTCAACATTGGTGACTTAATTGTTGATTTAACTGCTTGTTGATTTAAAGGCAATAATAATCACTCGTAGAATGGTCACTGTATTACAGGCACTGTTTTCATCTATAAACTTACTTAATACTGACAACAAGCCTACAAGGTATGTATTATTATCTGCATTTTAAAGATGTGGAAACTGAGGCTCAGAGAACTAAATGAACACAGCTGGTAAGTTTTGGAGAAAGGATTCAAACCCAAGCAGTCTAGCTTCAGTCCTGATCTTAACCATTCCATTACACTGCCCCTCAGTATGTAATGAATGCATGCATGCATATTCTCCATTATCACAGTTCACTGACTCACAAAGAAACACTATTTTCAAGCACATATGGGAGACTTGATGGGAGAAATTAGTACAGAACCCACTTGGCTAACACTAGAATGTGAACTAAACTGGGCAGGTAGGGCCCTGAGGCCACTGGAGCGCTCATCTGTCTATCTTTTTTCTCTTTCTTCCCTGCTCAGGTATTCCAGCTGGGGCCCTCTCCTCCTATTGTTCATGCTTACCAGCTACAAAGCCTGGCCCCACCCCAGTCTGTGTTTCCTCCACTCCCTGGCCAAATTCCCAGCTGGAGGAAAACAGTTCACTACTCCCTGGCTCACATCCTCCAAGCCAGCAGGAGCACTTCCCTGCTAAAGGCGTGAGTAGCGAAAAACAGAGGTTTGTGGATGTGCTCAGCCCAGAAGTAACCACAAGCCCTAGCCCAAAGCCAATAGAGGAAGAAGATACCACTCCACCTGTCTCTCTCTCCAGAGAGGAAGCAGAGGCAAATAGCCTCTTCTTGCTGTGACAATCATGATTTGCAAACTTTTCCCTACTTAAGCAACAAAACTCCTGTCCATGGTGTGATGTGGATAAAAGTCAAGGACACCAGAAGCAGTGGAATGATTATCATAATAACAACTACTGCATTTATTCAGCCCTTACTCTGGCATAAACTGTGCTGAGTACTGGCAACCACTGTCTCACTCCATATTCCCAACAATCCTGTGAGGCAGATGCTATTAGGTGCTCCTTGTATAAATGGAAACAATGAGAAGTTAAGTGGCTTTCCCAAAGCCACATAACTCCTAGGTAAAAGACTCAATATTGATACTGAGGACTAGCTGTGCTCTGAAACATCACCCTCTACTGCCTTTCCAATGGCCTCTCAGGGCCCTTCACGCTCTGCCATGTGGGCATTCAAGGATTGGAGGTAAGATTAATGAGAATGTTACATCTTACCTGACCAATGGGGATCAGGCTCTGGCCCAACTCCTCTTCCTGTCTCATGAGCCAAGCTCCTCACCTTACAGAGAGTATCACTAAGGACCAGAGAAAGAAATCAGTTTGCTTGAGGTCCTTAGTAGCAGGGCTGCTTGCAGCCCAGTATACCTTCTAATACTCCACAAGGCTGCCTTCTCTCACACCTCCCTCCTTCAGCTATTTACACAGAATCAAGGGGTCAGACAGTCATCAGATGGAGGTGCTTCAGTTCTTCAGCCCCTTTGCTTAATTTTCAAGCCAGTTTTACAGCTTTAACATCTATGTTATTTTCTCATTATTCATGTTCTTCCCCACCACCCAATACACACAAAACAATTATGTTCTAAAATTGTGCATCCTTTTACATGACAGAAAACCTATAGCTGGGAATCCTCAGACCAGATGCTGGTAACTGACTCTTTGAAAATTTCCAGATTTTTCTGACATCACAGGTGCTCAAAGCCTAGGGCAAGATAATACCAACAGGTGGATAAACCTACATGTTCCCAGGCTCTATACAGGGGCTCTTTATGCCTAGGAACAACCTTATATGTAGAAATAATGTGAACAACAGCCTCTGCATTGAGGGTTCAGGACATCTGCAAATGACATACCCAAAATGCTACCATTAGGTTCTGCATTAGTTCTTATGCTTCTCTGCTTTTAAAATGCCAATGTCTCTGAGGAGTGAAAGGGTTGCTCAGGTCCCAGAAGCCTCAGTCTATCTTTTGACAGGCTAGGCAGGCAGCATAAGGAGTCTGTGGTTCAGAGGTCACAGAATAGGGAAGCAGGCATGAAAAAGACTAACTTTATTTACTCTTAGTGTTTTGCCAAAGGACTTTAAAAACCATCTGGTCCAGCCCTCTCCTTCCCTCACTCCTCAAGCACCATTGCTAGCATCACTACTTAATGATTAATTCTTCCCTGTGGCATCCACATATATGAAATATATAATTGGTTTGCACACTTCCAGTGATGGGTGCCTCATTACCCTTGTGGCAGCCCATCCATCATTAGAAATGTCTTTTTGTGGAGCTTAAACCTGCCATCCTGTAGCTTTCAGATTAGTATATATTCAATAAATACTAGTTTCCTCTCACTTTCCCTTTAACACATCGGAGGCACACAGACCCAACAGGGTATTCCTTCTTCCCCATATCAGCTCTCCTTAAGCCAAAAGCCACATCTCTCGGAGTTTTCACTTTTGAAGCTATACAATCTCAGCTCCTTCAATCCTTCCCCAGCCTACTTATCTGACCATACTCCTGGTTTGTTTAGGGCCTCTTTCACGTGTGGGGCCCAGACATTTTTCTTAGCTTTCATGCTCCCACCTTCTCTTTCATAGGATACTCACTGACTAATTTGCACATACACATCTAAAGACCATGGGAAACATCTGGTGTGGTCAATCTAAAATGGTAAATACTGATAGGTACACTAAGGCCTGGAGAGGAGAAAAATCATTGCTTATTAAAAAAGTTTTCATTTGCCCAGTATATTTTCTGATAAACAATGTTTCTCAAAGTTTGATCTGGACCACCTCAGTCAGAACCACAAGAAACTGAATCTCTGGGAGTTGGAACCAAGGCATCTACATATTTAACAAGCATGCTGAGTGATTCTGAGGCATGCTGGAGTTTTAGAACTAGGACCTAAGAATGAGATAGCATTTCACCAATGTTGTTTTTCATTCTGTGCACATTTGTTGCTAATTAGAAACTGAGGCTCCTTCTCCAAGCCTCATTAATCAACACCTTGGACAGCCTGACATACCTCCCTGGCCTAAGCCCAGACAGCCCCAATAACCTTGCAGCAGTTTAAGATTTTTTACTTAAAGAGAAAAATTTCTAGGGAACATTATCCAAATATCCAGACCTAGGTATAGCCACTATTTCAAACATATAACCAGACCTGGGAGCTGCTATTACTTCTCTGCATTATCAATCAGAATGCATTCCTACTTCAGAGATCTTCCTTTCTCAAAATGAAATTTCAAAACCACAGCACAAAAGCATAAGTGTCAACCTAAATGTTCCTGTCTTGCCTCTTCAGATTATCTGACTTGTTTTTCTGCCCACTTCTCCATCTTCTTCCTTTCCTTCATAGGCTTAATTCCACACTTCAACTCTTCTTACAATTATTTTCTGCTGTCACTCTCCTGAGTAAAGCATTCAGTGCAGCAGCTGCCTCACAATGTTTTAACACAAAAAACACAGGCTATGGCTCCCCTTGGTGTGCAAGCAAGTTAGATACAGGTGTACCTATCATTCTTTGAGTTATGTGAATTGTATGCTTTAGATACTGTTATCTTGTCAATCTACAAGGCAGGCACCATCAGACCACATCACCGTAGAGGGATTGGGAGGAAGAAAGGAGGGAACTTTCTCCGCTAAGAATCACCCCAGAAAGCATCAAAGGTGGGGGAATCCTAGGAACTTGAGCCTCTCATAGGGAGAGAAATAGGAAATCAATAGGATGTGTGCCAAGCACTGTCCAAAGCTTCTATTCTTTAAACCTCTAAATTGCCTGGTCTTCTTGGGGTTCAATAACTGTCCTTTTTTCCATCTTTAAGTCTAAATCTGAACTAGGATTGAGAGAAAAGGACCTTGAGTCATTTGAGAAGTTTAAAAAGTGAAGTAGAGGCCTCTGATGTCTGTTCTTGCTCATGGTAGGACACTGCCATGGATCAAGAGATAAGATAGTGCCTGCCCCATGTTGTTGGGAAGGACCTGAGAGGGACAAAACCCAAGCAAATGACTGAAGAGCAATGCCAGTCCACCTGGGGCAAGAGAAGGGTTAGTTAGCTTGAGAAAAAGCAAATAAGACTCAGGAAAACCTTTCTTTTGCTGGGCTTACTACATTTGTATGATCAGACACCTGAAATTCATATTCTACCAATGGGTTATTGTGTTGGTGATCCCTCAGATGTGAAAAAAATTACTGTTGCTATATGAAAAAAGTATGCTTTGAAAGTCTGTATTATGCATATTGCCTGCCATAGGCATATTTACTACTCTAGAAGTTTCTAGCTTCTGGATATATAAGTTGTAGTATATTCAGACAATGGACTACTATATAACAATGGAAATAAAAGAACAGTAACTACAAATAACTCTAGCTTCTCACACTTGAATGTATACATGAATAATATGTAGATCTTTCTAAAATACAGATTCTGATTCTGGTCTGGAGTGGGACCTTAGGTTCTTCATTTCCAACAAGTTACCAGATGATGCTAATGTTGCTGATCTGTGGACCAAATTTTGAGTAGCAAGAGGCTAGAACACCTCTCAGCAAAAACAGAAGGATCTCACCCCTTTCTTGCATTGACATCCTCTGTAGCCCTCCCAAGGCCCCATGTGTCTGGGATACTCTTCTCAAATTATTCCTCAGATCCTCACAAAGAGTTGCCTCAAGATTCAGAGAAATCTCTTTCATTCCAGGGGGCTTACATCCAGTCTTATCTTCTGTGAAAATCCATTGGTAACTTCCTGAAAAGAAATGAATCACTGCAAGTAGAATTTCAGGCATCTGGGAAAGAAATTTAGGGGGAGGGAACTTTCCTGGCACCTGTGAAATGACATCACAGAGACAGCCACTGAGTTCCTTCCACTACACTTGCCTACCTCTTCCTCATCTTCTGCCCACTGCCTCTTCTCCTCTCTTGGGAGAAGGAAAAGCCTTTCTCTGCCACACATAATCTCCAAGATATTACTTTGCCTCTTCTCTACTGGGCCCTGCTCCCTGATCTCCCCTCCCAAAGCCAAATCTCTTCCAAGTCTAGTTTGAAATCAGCTCGAGTCATTGAAGAAATGAGCAGGTATTCTGAGGAGCAGGAGAAAGAATGCCAGTTTGAGCTCCACAGACAGGTTAGAAAGCTGACTTTCCTAGTCGCTAGCTGTGTGACCTTAGGCTAGTGACTGACTGGGTACCAGGCCTGTTCAGGAACTAAGGTACAAGGGAAAACAAGTCAGACAAGGACCCTTTCTTCATGAATCCCTCAAAGAGTTCACACTCTAGTGAAAAAAGACAGACAAAAACAAATATGCAACATGCTGGGTGCTGGCAAGTACTCTAAAAATGAAGTGGAGTAAGAGGCCAGAATGATGGGGGTTGTTATTTGAGATATCAGGGAAAACACCTCTGCCATGTGATACTGGAGCAGAGAAGTGAATGAAATGAGACTGAGCCATCAGGCTAAGGGCAAGAGTGTTTTAGGCTGAAGAAACCACCAGGGCAAAGACCTTGAGGTAGAAGTAAGCTTGGTATATTTGAGAGATGGCAGCAGTTTGTAATAAACAGATTGGTGACAGAGGTGAAGAAGTGGGCACGTTATGGTAATACTTTTACTTCTCTATGCCTCATCCACAGAAAAATGAGAATAATATCTATTTCTCAGGGTGACACACTCATGCCATAGAGTATTGAGCCTAGCCTCGCACACAGGGATTAAATAATGTAAGTCACTTACATCCATCCCCACTTCCCTCAATGACTCTTGATTAATCTAACAGATGACAGTTTGTTCAAAATAATAGCAGCAGGTATGTATTTAGCAATTAAAGCTTATAGATAAATAAAATGAATGACATCAATGTTATAAGGGACTGGAGGGAGGAATTGGAAATAATCTGTTATATTTTCACTACATGGGAAGTGATACATATTATTCAAAAGAGGACTTGGATTACTTCTAAATGTATATTGCAGACTCAAAGGCAACCACTTTTAAAAAGTTTAAGAAGAAGTATAATTTGTATGCCTAAAGAGGAGACAAAATGGAATCATACAAAATGTGCAATTAAAACCAGAGTGGAAGACAAAAACACAAAGAACAAGATCAATAAAGAGAAAACAGTAGTGAAAATGATAAGTATAAATCCACCTATGTTAATAATAACTTAAAATGTCAATGTTCTAAATACACCAATTATAAGACAGAGACTATCAGAGTAGATTTAAAACATAAGACTCGAATATATGCTGTCGAAGCCATGAAGAGATTAAAAGGAAAGGTACCAAGAAAGATATACCATGCTAGTTACAAATGTATACATGTGCCATGCTGGTGCACTGCACCCACTAACTCATCATCTAGCATTAGGTATATCTCCCAATGCTATCCCTCCCCCCTCTCCCCACCCCACAACAGACATGGTGCACATGTACCCTAAAATTTAAAGTATAATAATAATAATAATAAAAAGATATACCATGCTAACACTCATAAAAGGAAGTTGGAGTAGCTATATTAATTTCAGAAAAAGGAGACTTCATAGTAAAGAAAATTATCAAGGATAAGAGGAGCATTATATAATGATAAAGAGGTTAATTTTCCAAGAAGACAAACAATTATCCTTAGCAAGAGAGCATCAAAATATGTAAGGCAAATACTGATAGAATTGCAAGGAGAAATAGATGGATCCAATGTTATCGTTGGAGATTTCAACACCCTTCTCTCAGTAATTGACAGATCCAGATCCAGTATAGAGGAAATCTATAAGGACACAGTTGAACTGAAGAGTGTCATCAATCAACTGGATCTTAGTGACATTGATAGAGTATTCAACCAGCAACAGCAGCATACACATTCTTTTCAAACTCGCAGTAAACATTCACCAAGGCAGACCACATTCTAGGATAAAATGCACATTAAAAATTAGACAGATGCAAAAAAAAAAAAAACCACTCAGGTTTGATCGATAAATTCAGTAAGGTTTCAGGGCACAAAATTAATGTACACAAATCAGTAGCATTTCTATACAACAATAGTGATCTAGCTAAGAACAAAGTCGAGAAGGCAATTCCATTTATAATAGCTACAAAAAGATACATCTGGAAAAATATATATTTATCTATTATAAATATATGTTTATATATTATATATAAATGTATATCAGTTTATATATTATATATAAATGTATATCAGTTTATATATATAATATATATTAATATATATTATATACATAAAACCAAGGAGGTGAAAAAAAATCTCTACAAGGAAAACTACAAAACGCTGATGAAAGAAATCATCGGCTGACATAAGATGACATAAACAAATACAAAAATCCCATGCACATGCATCAGAAGAATTAATATGATTAAAATGATTATACTGCACAAAACAATCTATGAATTAAGTGTAATTCCTATCAAAATATCAATGTCATCTTTTACAGTTAGGAAAATAATTCTAAAATTAATATGGAATCAAATAGAGTCCAAATACCCAAAGCAATCCTCCGAAAGAAAAAAAAAGCTGAAGGCATCATATTACCTGACTTCAAATTATATTACAAAGCTATAGTAACCAAAAAAAGGAAGACATTTATAGAATAGATGACCCAGAAATAAAGTCACTTGTTTACAGCCAACTGATCTCTGACAAAATAAAAAACATACATGGGGAAACGACACCCTTTTCAGTAAATGGTGCTGGGAAATTTGAATTGCCATATGCAGAAGAATGAAACTTGACCCCTATCTCCCACCATATACAAAAATCAACTCAAGATGGATCAAAGACTTAAATGTAAAACCTAGAGAAAATTCTTCTGGACATTGGTCTAGGCAAAGAATTCATGACTAAGATTTCAAAAGCAGAGGCAACAAAACAAAAATTGACAAATACAACTTAAGCTAAAAACCTCCTGCACATCAAAAGAAATAACACAGTGAAGACACAACATTTTAAATGGGAGAAAATATTTGCAAGCTACGCATCTGACAGAGAACTAATATACAAAATTTACAAGGAACTCAAAAAGCTCAATGAAAAATAAACAAATAATCCCACTAAAAAGTGGGTAAAAGACATGAATAAACATTTCTCAAAAGAAGACATGCAAACAGCCTAGGTGTCCATCAACAGATAAATGGATAAATAAAACATGGTACAATATACCCAATGGATTATTATTCAGTCATAAAAAAGAATGAGATCCTGTCATTTGTAACAACATGGATAGAACTGGAGGTCATTATGTTAAGTGAAATAAGCCAGGCATAGAAAGAAAAAATTTGGATGTTCTCATTCATCTGTAGGAGCTAAAAATTAAAACAACTGAACTCATGGAGTTAGAGATTACAATGGTGATTACCAGAATCTGGGAAGAATAGTGGGTGGTGGGGGTTGCAGAATGAGGATGGTTAATGGGTACAAATAATTTGTTAGAAAGAATAAATAAAATCTAGTATTTGATAGTACAACAGAGTGACCACAGTTAATAATTTAATTGTACAGTTTAAGTTAACTAAAAGTATAATTGGATGATTTGTAACACAAAGGATGAATGCATGTTGTGATGGATACCCCACTTATCCTGATGTGATTATTACACATTGTATGCCTTCATCAAAGTATCTCATATACCCCATAAGTATATAAACTTACTAAGTACTCACATAAAATAAAATTATTTTAAAGAATACATGCAAATAGCCAGCAGGCATACATAAAAAAAGGCTCAACATCACTAATCATCAGATAAATGCAAATTAAAACCACAAGGAGATACAATTTTATACCAGTTAGAATAGCTATTAATAAAAAGACCAAAAAAATCAGATGTTGGTGAGGATGCAGAGAAAAGGATACATTGTTCTTGGGAATGTAAATTAGTACAACCTCTATCAAAAACAGTATGGAAATGTTGCAAAGAAAAAGAACTACCAAGATCCAGTAATCTCATTACTGGGTAACAACCAAAAGGAAATATATGTATATAAAATATCTTCCTCCATATGTTTATCACAGCACTATTCACAGCAGCAAAGATATGGAATCAACCTAAGTGTCCATCAACAACAGATGACTGGTTAAAAAAATTGTGACATATATAAAATGGAATAATATTCAGCCACAAAAAAGAATGAAATCATGTCTTTTGCAGAAATATGAAGCTGGAGGCCATTATCTTCTGTGAAACAAGTCAGATGCAGAAAAGCAAATACTACATGTTCTCACTTATAAATGGGAGCTAAATAATGTATGCATATTAACTTAGATGGGATGATTGACAATGAAGATGCAAAAGGGTGAAGGAGTGGGAGGGGTGGATAATTAAAAATTATTTAATGGGTACAATGTACATTATTCAGATGAAGTTTACTGTAAAAGCCCTGACTTCACAAATGTACAATCTATGCCTGTAACAAAATTACACCAGTACCCCATAAATTTATACAAATGAAAATAGTTGAAATAGAAATCATACAAAGTATGCTCTTAGACCATAACTGAATTAAACTAGAAATTAATAACAGAAACATAGCTAGGAAAATCTCAAAATACAAGGATATTAAACAACAAACTTCTAAATAATACATGGACATGGGCTGAAGAAGTCTGAGAAAAATTAAAAATAATTCAACCTAAATGAAAATGAACATACAACTAGTCAATATTTGCAAGGTGAAGTTAAAGCAATGTTTAGAAGGAAATTTATAGCAATGAATGTATATACTAGAAAAGAAGAAAGATGCAAAATCAATTATCTAAGTTTCCTGCCTTAGCAAAAAGAAGAACTTAGAGAAAGAAGAGCTAAATATGTCCAAAGTAAGTGTAAGAAAAAATAAATAAAAATTACAGCTAAAAATCAGCAAAATTGCAACAGGAAATTAATAGAGAAAATAAATAAAATCCAAAGCTGTTCTTTAAAAAATATCAATAAAATTGGTACGTCTCTAACCAGGCTAGAAAAGACACAAATTACTAATATCAAAAAATGATAGAGGAGATATAACTACAATTTCCATAGACATTAAAGGGATAGCTAAAAAAAAAAAAAAAAAAAGAACAACTCTATGCCCACAAATTTGAAAACTTATATAAAATGAACCAATTCCTTGCAATGCACCATTCATCAAAACTCATACAGGAGAAAGAGATATTTTCAGTAAGCCTGTATCTACTAACAAATTAAATCAATAATTAATTACTTTCAGAAACAAAACGAAAACACCAGGCCCAGATGGGTTCACTGGTAATTTTGGGGGGAAGTGTTGGGACAGGGTCTTATTATGTTGCCCAGTTTGGCATTGAATTCCTGGGCTCCTGCCTCAGCCTCCCGAGTATGTAAAACTACAGGCATGTGTTGCCTCGCCCATCAATTCACTGGTAAACTTGACCAAATATTCAATGAAGAAATTATACCAGTTCTCTACAATTTCTTCTAAAAAATAGAAGCAGAGGGAACACTTTCTAACTCACTCTATAAGGCCAGCATTGGCCTATTGCCAAAACCAGAAAAATACAAGACAGAAAAACAAGAGTCCAATATCTCTCATAAACATGATGCAAAAACCCTCAAAAAATTTACAAATTGAATCAAACAATTTATAAAAAGAATTATATACCACAACCAAGTGAAATTAATTCCAAGTAGGCAAACAGGTTCAACATTCAAAAATCAATTAATATAGTCTAGTATATTAACAGGCTAAAAATTTAAAAAGCACATGATCATATCAACAGATGTAGAAAATGTTTTTGACAAACTCCAACCCCCATCTGTAATAAAAAACTCAGCAAAATAAAAATGGGGGAGCTTCCTTGCTTGGAATAGAACATGTACAAAAAACCTATAGCCAGCATCCAGAATCATACTTAATGGTGAGAATCTAAATGCCTTCCCAATAAGATTAGGAAGAGTGAAGCAAGATGGCAGAATAGAAGGCCCCACCAATTGCCCCTCCCACCCCCGCAAGAACAAGTTCCTGCAAACCTTGCCACTGCAGGCTATAGTGCTTTGTGCTCTAAATAAACTTGAAAGGCAGCCTAGGCCATAAAGACTGTAACTCATAGGAGAGTTACAGTGCTGAACTGGGCCAAGATACGGTGGACTGGGGAGACATGTGACTTACTGAGACACCAGCTGGGGTTGCTAAGGGAGTGCTGACATCACCCCTCCCTTAACCCCAGGCTGGAAAGCTCCCAGCTCCAAAAAAGACCCCTGGCTTCCACTTAAGGAGAGGGAAAAGTGGGGAAGACTTTGTCTTTCTAGATGACAATTGTAGACACACCCTGGCCAAGAAGGGAACCTGCTGCCTTGAAGAGAATGACCCAATTCTGGAAGCATTCATCACCTGCTAACTAAAGAACCCTTGAGGCCTGAATAACCAGAAGCAATACCCAGGTACTACGTTGAGGGCATTGGTAAGCCTCTAAGAGCTGCTGACTTCAGGTGAGACTCAGCAAATTACCAGCTCTGGTGGCTACGGGGCAAAACTCCTTCTGCTTGAGAAAACTATAGGGAAAAGTAAAGGGGACTTTGTCTTGTATCATAGGTACCAGCACAGCCAGAGGTGGATACAGCACCAAGCAGACTCTTGGGGTCCCTGATTCCATGGACTTGATACATGGACAGCATATCTGGACCTGCCCTAGGCCAGCAGAGAGCCCAGTGCCCTGAAGGGTGAGTCATAGACCAGGCAGTATTTACCACAAACTGACTTAAGAGCCCTTTGAACTTAAGAAAACTTTGGCAATAGTCTGGCAGTACTCCCCTTGACCTGTGGTGGTGGTGGCTACAGAGTGAGACTCCTCTGCCTTTGGAAAGGGGAAAGAAGAGTGCGAAGAACTGTGTCTTGTGGTTTAAGTACCAGCTCAGCTACAGTACAATAGAACAACAGGTAGACCTCCAAGGTTTTTAACCCTAGTTCCTGACTCCTGTGTAGCACCTCTGGCCCAACCTGAAGGCTGGGGGAGCTTCCTACCTTGAATGAAAGGACACAGTCAAAGATGGCTTTGCCACATAATAATTGTATGGCCCCAGGGCCTTGAGTGAACATAGGCAGTGTAGCTAGGAAGTGGTTACAGCAGGCCTTGGGCAGGAACTACTGCTGTGCTCACTTCAGGTCCGATCCAGCACAGTCATAGTGGTGGTGGCCACAGGAGTATTTGTGCCACTCCACCCCCAGCTTTAGGTGGCTCAGAACACAGAGAGAAACTCTGTATTAGTCCAGTCTCACACTACTATAAAGAACTACCTGTGACTGGGTAATTTATGAAGAAAAGAGGTTTAATTGACTCACAGTTCTGTAGGCTTAAGAGAAAGCATGACTGGGAGGCTTCAGGAAACCTACAATTATGGCAGAAGGGAAAGGGAAAGCAAGCATGTCTTACCATAGTCAAGCAGGAGAGAGAGCAAGTGAAGGAGGAAGTGCCACACTCTTTTAAACAACCAGCTCTCCTAATAACTCACTCACTATCATAAGAACAGCAAGGGGGATATCCACCCCCATGATTCAATCACCTCCCACTAGGTCCCTCCACCGAAACATGCAGGGTTACAATTCAAGATGAGATTTGGGTGGGGGCACAGAGCCAAACCACATCATTCTTCCCCTGGCTCCTCTCAAATCTCATGTCCTTCTCCTCACATTTCAAAACCAATCATGCCTTCCCAACAGTCCCTTAAATTCTTAACTCATTCCAGCATTAACTCAAAAGTCCAAGTCCAAAGTCTCATCTGAAACAAGGTTAGTTCCTTCCACCTATGACCCTGTAAAATAAAAAACAAGTTAGTTACTCCCAAGATACAATGGGGATACACACATTGGGTAAAAGCTCCCATTATAAATGGAAAAAAATTGCCAAAACAAAGGGGCTTCAGGCCCCATGCAAGTCTGAAACCCAGCAGGGCAGTCATTAAATCTTAAAGCTCCAAAATAATCTCCTTTGACTCCATGTCTCACATCCAGGGCAGGCTGATGCAAAGGGTTAGCTCTCAAGGCCTTGGGCAGCTCTGCCCCTGTGGCTTTGCAGGGTAGAACACCCTCACTGGCTTCTTTCAAGGGATGACACTGAGTGCTTGTGGCTTTTCCAGGTGCATGGTATAAGCTGTTGGTGGATCTACCATTCTGAGATCTGGAGGACAGTGTCCCTCTTCTCATAGCTCCACTAGGCAGTGCCCCAGTGGGGACTCTAGGGGGGATCTCCAACCCCATGTTTCCCCTCTGCACTACCTGATATGGTTTGGCTGGGCCCCCACCCAAATCTCACCTTGAATTGTAGCTCCCATAATTCCCATGTGTTGTGGGAGGGACCTGGTGGGAGATCATTGAAGCATGGGGGCAGTCTCTCTCATACTGTTCTTGTGGTACTGAATAAGTCTCATGAGATCTGATGATTTTATAAGGTGTTTCCCTTTTCACTTGGTTCTCATTCTCTTTCTTGCCTGCCACCATGTAAAATGTACCTTTCACCTTCTACCATGATTGAGAGGCCTCCCCAGCCATGTGGAATTGTGAGTCCACTAAACCTCTTTTTCTTTCAAAATTACCCAGTCTTGGGTATATCTTTATCTGCAGCATAAAAATGGACTAATACACTGCCCTAGTAGAGGTTCTCCATCAGGGCTATACATCTGAAGCAGACTTCTGCCTGGATATCCAGGCATTTCCATACATCCTCTGAAATCTAGGCAGAGGCTCCCAAAGCTCAATTCCTGTCCTCTGGGCACCTTCAATCCCAACACAAAGTGGAAGCCACCAAGGCTTGTGGCTTGCTCTTGTGAAGCAATGGCCTGATGTGTACCTTGGCTCCTTTTAGCCACACTGGAGCTGGAGTAGCTGGGATGCAGGGTGCCATGTCCTGAGGCAACACAGAGCAACAGGGTTCAAGGCTTGGCCCAGAAAACCATTGTTCCCTTTTAGCCCTCCTAGCCCTCTGGGCCAGTGCTAAGCAGCAAAGCATTCAACATATAACTTGGGTGCTCTTAAAAGCATTCAGTTAACTCATTCACAAAGATAGGATTTGGAATTGAAACTTATATTTAAAAGGGACACAGAGACAAACCATATCACACTCTGGGAGAATGTAAGGGAAGAGAATGAGAGTCTCTACCTGGTAATCCAGAGAATTCTTCTGGATCTTGTCCAAGACCTCTAAGGCAATATCCCTATGAGTCAGTAAGAATCATAGTGTTACTGGGTTTGGGGTGCCTCTGAAAGCAGATAAAGCTTAGATCACAACACCCAAGTCCTTTTGAATATCTGGAAAGCCTTCTCAAGAAGGAAAGTTACAAACAAGCCCACTCAGTGAAGACTACAACAAATACCTAACTCTTCAATGCCCAGACACCAAACAACATCTGCTAGCATCAATACCATCAAGGAAAACATGACCTCACCAAATGAACTAAGTAAGCCACCAGGAAGCAACCTTGAAGAAACAGAGTTGTGTGACCTTTCAGACAAAGAATTCAAAATAGCTCCCTTGAGGAAACACAAAGAAATTCAGAAAAACACGAGGAAGGAATTCAGAATTCTACCAGATAAATTTAACAAATAAATTGAAATAGTTAGAAAGACTTAAGCAGAAATTCTAGAGATGAGAAATGCAAGTGGCATAGTGAAGAATGCATCAGAGTCTTTTAATTGCAGAATTGATCAAGCAGAAAATTAGTGAGCTGGAAGACAGGCTATTTGAAAATACAGTCAGAGGTGACAAAACAAGAAAGAAAAAAAAAACAATGAAGCAAACCAACATGATCTAGAAAATAGCCTCAAAAGAGTAAATCTAAGAGTTATTGGCCTTAAAGAGAAGGTAGAGAAAAATATAGGATAGAAAATTTCTTTAAAGGGATAATAACAAAGAACTTTCCAAATTTAGAGAAATATATCAATATCCAAGTACAAGAAGGTTATAGATCACCAAGCAGATTGAACCCAAAGAAGACCATCACATGGCATTTAATAATCAAACTCCCAAAGATAAAACATTTTTAAAAAGAATCCTAAAAGCAGCAAGAAAAAAGAAACAAATAACATACAAAGGAACCCCAGTAAGTATGTCAGCAGACTTTTCCGTGGAAACCTCACAGACCGTGAGAGAGTGGCATGGCATCTTTAAAGTGCTTAAGAAAAAAATCTTTTACCCTAGAATAGGACATCTAGTGAAAATATCCTTCAAACATGAAGAAGAAATACAGACTTTTCAAAGACAAACAAAAAATGAGGCATTTCATCAACACCACACCTATCCTAAAAGAAATGCTAAAGGGAGTACTTCAATCACAAAAAAAGGACATTAATAAGCAATAAGTAATCACCTGAAGGTACAAAATTCACTAGGAAAGGTAAATATACCAAAACCCAGGATATTCTAACAGTGTAATTGTGGTGTTTAAACTTCTCTTATCCTAAACAGAAAGTCTAAATAATGAATCAGTCAAAAATAATATTATAAAAACTTTTCAAGTAATAGACAGTACACTAAGATATAAATAGAAACAACAGAAAGTTAAAAACTGGAGTGATGAAGTTAAAGTATGGAGTTTTTATTAGTTTTCTTTTTGCTTGTTTCTTTATGCACAGTGTTGAGTTTTTGTCAGGATAGAATAATGGGTTATAAGATAGAATTTGCAATCCTGATGGTAAGCCCAAACCAAAAAAAACATACAATGGTTACAAAAAAATTAACAGCAAGAAACTAAATCATATGACCACCAAAATTCACCATCACTAAAGGAAGACAGAAGTAAAAGAGCACAGTGTCTCACACCTGTAATCCTAGCACTTTGGGAGGCTGAGGCGGGTGGATCATGAGGTCAGGAGATTGAGACCATCCTGGCTAACACGGTGAAACCCCGTCTCTACTAAAAATACAAAAAAATTAGCCGGATGTGGTGGCGAGTGCCTGTAGTCCCAGCTAATGGGGAGGCTGAGGCAGGAGAATGGCATGAACCCAGGAGGCGGAGCTTGCAGTGAGCCGAGATCATGCCACTGTACTCCAGCCTGGGTGACAGAACGAGACTCCATCTCAAAAAAAAAAAAAAAAAAAAATAGAAGAGAAAAACCACAAAACAATCAGAAAACAAGTAATAAAATAACTGGAGTAAGTTATTTCTTACCAGAAACAACATTGAATTTAAATGGACTAAACACTCCAGTCAAGAAACACAGAGTGGCTGAATGTATGGAAAAAAAACAAGACCCAAGAATCTATTGCCTATAAGTAATGCAAGTCACCCTTAAAGACACATATAGACTGAAAAGAAAGGGATGAAAAAAGATATTCCATGCCAATGAAAAACAAAAAAGAACAGGAGTAACTATATTTATATTAAAAAAATAGATTTCAAGACAAAAACTATGAGACAAAGAAGGTCACTATATAATGATAAAAGGGGTCAATTCAGCAAGACGATATAACAAGTTTAAATATATATGCACCCAACACTGGATCACCCACATATATAAAGCAAATATTATTAGAGCTAACAAAAAAGATAGACCTCAATATAATAACAGTTGTAGACTTCAACACCCCACTGTCAGCATTGGAAAGACCTTTTTTTTTTTTTTTTAAATGTTCTTTTTATTCTGTGAATAAACTGTGTATTATGACTTTTTACCAAGTGATATAAACTGGTATGCAAATTATTCATAGAATCATCCTTGTAATTTCCAATTCATTATTGACATTTCAACATTGTTCTTGTGACCATTATTTTGATACAGTGTCACTAGCTAAATAATAACTCTGTTTGTAACTATATTTTGATGAGGCGATGAGCACATATTTTCTTTTTTTTTTAATTTTTTACTTTATTATTATTATTATTATACTTTAGGTTTTATGGTACATGTGCACAATGAGCAGGTAAGTTACATATGTATACATGTGCCATGCTGGTGCGCTGCACCCACTAACTCATCATCTAGCATTAGGTATATCTCCCAATGCTATCCCTCCCCCCTCTCCCCACCCCACAACAGTCCCCAAAGTGTGATGTTACCCTTCCTGTGTCCATGAGTTCTCATTGTTCAATTACCACCTATGAGTGAGAATATGCGGTGTTTGGTTTTTTGTTCTTGCGATAGTTTACTGAGAATGATGATTTCCAATTTCATCCCTGTCCCTACAAAGGACATGAACTCATCATTTTTTATGGCTGCATAGTACTCCATGGTGTATATGTGCCACATTTTCTTAATCCAGTCTATCATTGTTGGACATTTGGGTTGGTTCCAAGTCTTTGCTATTGTGAATAATGCCGCAATAAACATATGTGTGCATGTGTCTTTATAGCAGCATGATTTATAGTCCTTTGGGTATATACCCAGTAATGGGATGGCTGGGTCGAATGGAATTTCTAGTTCTAGATCCCTGAGGAATCGCCACACTGACTTCCACAATGGTTGAACTAGTTTACAGTCCCACCAACAGTGTAAAAGTATTCCTATTTCTCCACATCCTCTCCAGCACCTGTTGTTTCCTGACTTTTTAATGATTGCCATTCTAACTGGTGTGAGATGGTATCTCATTGTGGTTTTGATTTGCATTTCTCTGATGGCCAGTGATGGTGAGCATTTTTTCATGTGTTTTTTGGCTGCATAAATGTCTTCTTTTGAGAAGTGTCTGTTCATGTCCTTCACCCACTTTTTGATGAGGTTGTTTGTTTTTTTCTTGTAAATTTGTTGGAGTTCATTGTAGATTCTAGATATTAGCCCTTTGTCAGATGAGTAGGTTGCGAAACTCTCAATAAATTACGTATTGATGGGACATATCTCAAAATAATAAGAGCTATCTATGACAAACCCACAGCCAATGTCATACTGAATGGGCAAAAACTGGAAGCATTCCCTTTGAAAACTGGCACAAGACAGGGATGCCCTCTCTCACCACTTCTATTCAACATAGTGTTGGAAGTTCTGGCCAGGGCAATTAGGCAGGAGAAGGAAATCAAGGGCATTCAATTAGGAAAAGAGGAAGTCAAATTGTCCCTGTTTGCAGATGACATGATTGTATATCTAGAAAACCCCATCATCTCAGCCCAAAATCTCCTTAAGCTGATAAGCAACTTCAGCAAAGTCTCAGGATACAAAATCAATGTACAAAAATCACAAGCATTCTTATACATCAATAACAGACAAACAGAGAGCCAAATCATGAGTGAACTCCCATTCACAATTGCTTCAAAGAGAATAAAATAACTAGGAATCCAACTTACAAGGGATGTGAAGGACCTCTTCAAGGAGAACTACAAACCACTGCTCAAGGAAATAAAAGAGGATACAAACAAATGGAAGAACATTCCATGTTCATGGGTAGGAAGAATCAATACCGTGAAAATGGCCATCCTTCCCAAGGTAATTTACAGATTCAATGCCATCCCCATCAAGCTACCAATGACTTTCTTCACAGAATTGGAAAAAACTACTTTATTTTTTTTTTTATTTTTATTTTTTTTCTTTTATTATTATTATTATTATTATTATTATTATACTTTAGGTTTTATGGTACATGTGCGCAATGTGCAGGTAAGTTACATATGTATACATGTGCCATGCTGGTGCGCTGCACCCACCAACTCGTCATCTAGCATTAGGTATATCTCCCAATGCTATCCCTCCCCCCTCCCCCCACCCCACAACAGTCCCGAGTGTGATGTTCCCCTTCCTGTGTCCATGTGTTCTCATTGTTCAATTCCCACCTATGAGTGAGAATATGCGGTGTTTGGTTTTTTGTTCTTGAGATAGTTTACTGAGAATGATGATTTCCAATTTCATCCATGTCCCTACAAAGGACGTGAACTCATCATTTTTTATGGCTGCATAGTATTCCATGGTGTATATGTGCCACATTTTCTTAATCCAGTCTATCATTGTTGGACATTTGGGTTGGTTCCAAGTCTTTGCTATTGTGAATAATGCCGCAATAAACATACGTGTGCATGTGTCTTTATAGCAGCATGATTTATAGTCCTTTGGGTATATACCCAGTAATGGGATGGCTGGGTCGAATGGAATTTCTAGTTCTAGATCCCTGAGGAATCGCCACACTGACTTCCACAAGGGTTGAACTAGTTTACAGTCCCACCAACAGTGTAAAAGTGTTCCTATTTCTCCACATCCTCTCCAGCACCTGTTGTTTCCTGACTTTTTAATGATTGCCATTCTAACTGGTGTGAGATGGTATCTCATTGTGGTTTTGATTTGCATTTCTCTGATGGCCAGTGATGGTGAGCATTTTTTCATGTGTTTTTTGGCTGCATAAATGTCTTCTTTTGAGAAGTGTCTGTTCATGTCCTTCACCCACTTTTTGGTGGGGTTGTTTGTTTTTTTCTTGTAAATTTGTTGGAGTTCATTGTAGATTCTGGATATTAGCCCTTTGTCAGATGAGTAGGTTGTGAAAATTTTCTCCCATTTTGTAGGTTGCCTGTTCACTCTGATGGTAGTTTCTTTTGCTGTGCAGAAGCTCTTGAGTTTAATTAGATCCCATTTGTCAATTTTGGCTTTTGTTGCCATTGCTTTTGGTGTTTTAGACATGAAGTCCTTGCCCGTGCCTATGTCCTGAATGGTAATGCCTAGGTTTTCTTCTAGGGTTTTTATGGTTTTAGGTCTAACATTTAAGTCTTTAATCCATCTTGAATTGATTTTTGTATAAGGTGTAAGGAAGGGATCCAGTTTCAGCTTTCTACATATGGCTAGCCAGTTTTCCCAGCACCATTTATTAAATAGGGAATCCTTTCCCCATTTCTTGTTTTTGTCAGGTTTGTCAAAGATCAGATACTTGTAGATATGTGGCATTATTTCTGACGGCTCTGTTCTGTTCCATTGATCTATATCTCTGTTTTGGTACCAGTACCATGCTGTTTTGGTTACTGTAGCCTTGTAGTATAGTTTGAAGTCAGGTAGTGTGATGCCTCCAGCTTTGTTCTTTTGGCTTAGGATTGACTTGGCGATGTGGGCTCTTTTTTGGTTCCATATGAACTTTAAAGTAGTTTTTTCCAATTCTGTGAAGAAAGTCATTGGTAGCTTGATGGGGATGGCATTGAATCTGTAAATTACCTTGGGAAGGATGGCCATTTTCATGATATTGATTCTTCCTACCCATGAGCATGGAATGTTCTTCCATTTGTTTGTATCCTCTTACTTTAAAGTTCATATGGAGCCAAAAAAGAGCACGCATCGCCAAGTCAATCCTAAGCCAAAAGAACAAAGCTGGGGGTATCACACTACCTGACTTCAAACTATACTACAAGGCTACAGTAACCAAAACAGCATGGTACTGGTACCAAAACAGAGATGTAGATCAATGGAACAGAACAGAGCCGTCAGAAATAATGCCACATATCTACAACTATCTGATCTTTGACAAACTTGACAAAAACAAGAAATGGGGAAAGGATACCCTATTTGATAAATGGTGATGGGAAAACTGGCTAGCCGTATGTAGAAAGGTGAAACTGGATCCCCTCCTTACACCTTATACAAAAATCAATTCAAGATGGATTAAAGACTTAAATGTTAGACCTAAAACCATAAAAACCCTAGAAGAGAACCTAGGCATTACCATTCAGGACATAGATATGGGCAAGGACTTCAAGTCTAAAACACCAAAAGCAATGGCAACAAAAGTCACAATTGACAAATGGGATCTAATTACACTCAAGAGCTTCTGCACAGCAAAAGAGACTACCATCAGAGTGAACAGGCAACCTACAAAATGGGAGAAAATTTTCGCAACCTACTCATCTGGAAAGATCTTCCAGAAAGAAAATCAATGAAGAAACATCATGGCCAGCTGCGGTGGCTCACGTCTGTAATCCCAGCACTTTGGGAGGCTGAGGTGGGCGGATCACCTGAGGTCAGGAGTTTGAGACCAGTCTGGCCAAAATGGTGAAACTCCATCTCTAATAAACATACAAAAAATATTTGACTGGTGTGGTGGTGCGTGCCTGTAATCCCAGCTACTCAGAAGGCTGATGCAGGAGAATCACTTGAACCCAGGAGGCAGAGATTGCAGTGAGCCAAGATCATACCACTGCACTCCAGCCTGGGCAACAGAGTGAGACTCTGTCTCAAAGAAAAAAAAAAAAAGGAAACATCAGACTTAATCTACACTATAGACCAACAGTATCTAATAAACATTTACAGAACATTTCGTCAAATGACTATAAAAACCCATTCTTCTTTTCAGCACATGTATCACTCTTGAGGATAAACCATATATTAGGTCAGAAACACGACAAAACATTCAAAAAAATTGAAATAATATCAACCATCTTCTCTGAACACATTGGAATAAAACTAGAAATCAATAACAGGAAGAATTTTGGAAAGTTTACAAACACATGGAAATTAAACAATGTGATTCTGATTGACCAGTGGGTCAATGAAGAAATTTTTTAAAAATTGAAAAATTTCTTGAAACAAATGAAAACACAAAATACCGAAACCAACGGGACACTGCAAATCAGTGCTAAGAGGGAAGTTTATAGCTATAAGTGCCTACATAAAAACAGAAGAACTTCAAATAAACAATCTAACAATCCATCTGAAAGAACTAGAAAAGCAAGAACAAACCAAATTCAAAATTAGTAGAAGAAAAGCAACAATAAAGATCAGAGCAGAAATAAATATAATTAAAGAATGAAGAAAACATTACAAAAGCTCATGAAACAAAGTTTTTTTAAGTTAAACAAAATCTACAAAAATTTAGCCAGACTAGCTCAGAAAAAAACAGAGATAAGCTCAAAATAAATCAGAAATGAAGAAGGAGACATTACAACTAATACTGCAGAAATTCAAAGGATGATTAGTGGCTACTATGAGCAAGAGTATGCTGAAAAATTGTAAAATCTAGAAGAAATTGTCTAATTCCCAAACACATGCAACCTACCAAGATTGAACCAGGAAAATATCCAAAACTTGAATAGACCACATATTTGTCCATTCTCAAACTGGTACAAAGAAATACCTGAGACTGGGTAATTTATTAAGAAAAAAAGATTAATTGGCTCATGGTTCTGCAGACTGTACAGGAAGCATGATTCTGGCATCCACTCAGCTTCTAAGGAAGTCTCAGGAAACTTAAAATCATGGCAGAAGGCAAAGGGAAAGTGAGGCATCTTACATAGTGGGAGCAGGAGCAAGAGAGTGAGGTGGAAGGTGCTACACACTTTTAAACAACTAGATCTTATGAGAACTCACTATCATAAGAACAAGAGGGATAGTATTAAACTATTCATGAGAAATCACCTCTATGATACAGTAAATTCCCACCAGGCCCCTCCTCCAACATTCGGGACTACAACTTGACATGAGATTTGGGTGGAACACAGATCAAAACCACACCAGACCAATAAAAAGGAACAAGATCATAGCTGTAATAACAAGTCTGTCGGTAAAGAAAAGCCCAGGATCTGATGGCTTCACTACTGAATTCTACCAAACATTTGAAGAAAAACTAATATCAATCATATTAAAATTATCCCAAAATATAGAGGGGGAGGACATACTTTCAAACTCATTCTACAAGGCCAGTATTGCCCTGATACTAAATCAAAAACAAAGACATAACAAAATAAGAAAACTACAGGCCAATATCTCTGATGATTATTGATTCAGAAATCCTCCAAAAAATACTAGTAAATAGAATTCAACAATACATCAGAAAGATCATTCATCGTGACCAATTGGAATTTATCTGTGGGATGCAAAAATAGTTCAACATATGCAAACTAATCAATGTGGTACATCATATCAACAGAATGAAGGACAAAAACCATATGATCATTTCAAATGATGCTGAAATAGCATATGATATAATTCATTATCCCTTCATGTTAAAAAAGAACCCTCAGAAAACTGGGTATAGTACGAACATACTTCAACATAATAAAAGCAATATATGACAGACCCACAGCTAGTATCATAATGAATGGAGAAAAACTGAAAGCTTTTCCTCTGAGATGTAGAAAATGACACAAATGCCTACTTTACCCCTGTTATTCAACATAGTACCGAAAGTCCTAGGGAGACCAATCATGCAAGAGAAAGAAATAGAGGGCACCCAAATTGGAAAGGAAAAAATTAAATTATCCTTGTTTGCATGTAATATCATCTTACATTTGGAAAAATATAGACTACACAAAAAATTATTAGAATTTATAAATTAAATAAAGTTGCAGGATACAAAATCAGTATACAAAAATCAGTAGCATTTCTCCATGCCAATAGTTAACAAAATAAATTTAAGCAAGTAATCCCATTTACAAAAGCCACAAATGAAATTAAATACCTAGGACTTAACCAAAGAAGTGAAAGTTCTCTATAATGGAAATTATAAAACACTAAGGCAAGAAATAGAAGAGAAAACCACAAAAAATCAAAAGATATTTTATGAACACTGCATGGGGCTACTGCACACTGGATCTCATTCCTGGCCCCTGAAGACTCCAGGGGAATGGATGAGTTGGACTGGCAAGGAGCAACCTATGTTGCCACAGGCCTCTGTAATCCCGGCAGGAGGATATCTGTCAACCACCATGAAATACTTAGGTTGGCAGATAGAGCTGCTTAGAGAAGTGGTACGGGCAGCATGTCAGCTGAAATGAAGCCTAGACAGTTTGGTGCAGGAGCATGTGTAGCAGAGAATGGCCAGGGAGCTCATCTACCTAGGCTCAACATGCTCTCCTCGGAGACTTTAGCTGTAGGGGAACTGTTGGACCTAAACTCTGAAGGGTGGTCTTGCCCATCAAATGGGGCAACCCTGAACACCTCTTGGTCTCCTGGACTCTCCTGGGGACCCAGGCTAGTTACAGCTGCTTGGAGGGCATCCTTAGGTACCCTGGGGACTGCACAATAGCTTCTGCACTGGTGGACCATGCCTGACCAGTGCAGAACTCCAGTGGAGCAGAAGCTATGGCAACACACCAACTCACCCGCTCCCTCATGATACTGCAGTTTCCCCCAGGCCCACAGCAAACCCTCACATCAGTTTCCCAGCACATGGTGTGTGGAAGGGTTTTGCCTTCCTTGTCCCACCAGAATGCCAGTGTGCGTGCACCCTTCCTTGACAATGTTACAGCAAGAGTATACTCCACCCTCCACCCCCATTGCTGGACCACCAGTGCACTCAGAGCCTTGATGGGCAAAGAACCAGCCAGCCTCGCCCCCGCCAGCACCCTGCCCTTGCACCAACACTGCCACCAGAGTGAAACTAGGCACAGAGAACAGTGAAAACTTCCTCCCTACACGCCCCACTCACCCCCCCAACAACCCCTGCCTGCAGAGATGCACAGAGAATGCACAAAGACCAGTACCCATCAGTGCCCTCCCCCATGCTAACATGACCACTAGCGTGAATGTGCACAGTCACCAGTAAGGACCTCCATGCCCCCCCGAGCTGTGCTTCCTCTGCCACTATGTTGAAAGCCCACATGAAGGCAGGCATCCTGGAATCTGCTAGCACTCTGCCACAGCCGATGAGTGTGCACCCCACCACACTGCCACTGCTGCTGCTACTAGCACATGCAAATGAAGACAGATCCCGCTGCCATTGCACTATGAAATGCTTTGGCTGACACCACCCATGTGTTGTGTACTGACCAGCGATCTGGGATCACCTCATCCCCCCAACTTCAGTGGATTCATAACCTTGAGAAGCCAGAGAACAAAGGTGGGTACCAATACAAGTCCCCCTGAGTTAGAATACGCAGTCCAGGAGTTGGGAGCTGAGCAATGGCCCACTAAAATCTTCCATAAACCAAGCCAATTGACTGAATCCACATTATACCACAATCAAACCTTCAAGGCAATCAAATAGGATAAAAGCGGGGAAAAACACATCCAAAGGTCAGCAACTTCAAAGATTGAAGAAACATCAGCCCACAAAGATAAATAAAGAACCAATGCTTTAAATGTGTCCCAGAGATTCTGGTATGTTGTGTCTTTGTTCTCATTGGTTTCAAAGAACATCTTTATTTCTGTCTTAATTTCGTTATTTACCCAGTAGTCATTCAGGAGCAGGTTGTTCAGTTTCCATGTAGTTCTGGAGTTTTGAGTGAGTTTATTAATCCTGAGTTCTAATTTGATTGCACTGTGGTCTGAGAGACTGTTGTGATTTCTGTTATTTTACGTTGCTGAGTAGTGTTTTACTTCCAATTACGCGGTCAGTTTTAGAATAAGTATGATGTAGTGCTGAGAAGAATGTATATTCTGTTGATTTGGGGTGCAGAGTTCTGTAGATGTCTATTAGGTCCACTTTCTCCAGAGCTGAGTTCAAGTCCTGGATATCCTTGTTAATCTTCTGGCTCATTGAACTGTCTAATATTGACAGTGGGGTGTAAAAGTCTCCCATTATCATTTAAAGCAGTGTGTAGAGGGAAATTTATAGCACTAAATGCCCACAAGAGAAAGCAGGAAAGATCTAAAATTGACACCCTAACATCACAACTAAAATAACTAGAGAAGCAAGAGCAAACAAATCCAAAAGTTAGCAGAAGGCAAGAAATAACTAAGATCAGAGCAGAACTGAAGGAGATAGAGATACAAAAAGCCCTTCAAAAAATCAATGAATCCAGGAGATGTTTTTTTGAAAAGATCAACAAAATTGATAGACTGCTAGCAAGACTAATAAAGAAAAAAAGAGAGAAGAATCAAATAGACACAATAAAAAATGATAAAGGGGATATCACCACCGATCCCACAGAAATACAAACTACCATCAGAGAATACTTTAAACACCTCTACACAAACAAACTAGAAAATCTAGAAGAAATTGATAAATTCCTGGGCACATACACCCTCCCAAGACTAAACCAGGAAGAAGTTGAATCTCTGAATAGACTAATAACAGGCTCTGAAATTGAGGCAATAATTAATAGCCTACCAACCAAAAAAAGTCCAGGACCAGATGGATTCACAGCCGAATTCTACCAGAGGTACAAGGAGGAGCTGGTACCATTCCTTCTGAAACTATTCCAATCAATAGAAAAAGAGGGACTCCTCCCCAACTCATTTTATGAGGCTAGCATCATCCTGATACCAAAGCCTGGCAGAGACACAACAAAAAGAGAGAAGTTTAGACCAATATCCCTGATGAACATCGATGTGAAAATCCTCAATAAAATACTGGCAAGCCGAATCCAGCAGCACATCAAAAAGCTTATCCATCACGATCAAGTCAGCTTCATCCCTGGGATGCAAGGCTGGTTCAACATATGCAAATCAATAAACTTAATCCATCACTTAAACAGGACCAAAGACAGAAACCACATGATTATCTCAATAGATGCAGAAAAGGCCTTCGACAAAATTCAACAGCCTTTAATGCTAAAAACTATCAATAAACTAGGTGTGGATGGAACGTATCTCAAAATAATAAGAGCTATTGATGACAAACCCACAGCCAATATCATACTGAATGGGCAAAAACTGGAAGCATTCCCTTTGAAAACTGGCACAAGACAAGATGCCGTCTCTCAGCACTCCTATTCAACATCGTGTTGGAAGTTCTGGCTAGGGCAATCAGGTAAGAGAAAGAAATAAAGGGTATTCATTTAGGAAAAGAGGAAGTCAAATTGTCTCTGTTTGCAGATGACATGATTGTATATTTAGAAAACCCCATCATCTCAGCCCAAAATCTCCTTAAGCTGATAAGCAAATTCAGCAAAGTCTTAGGATACAGAATCCATGTGCAAAAATCACAAGCATTCCTATAATAGACAAACAGAGAGCCAAATAATGAGTGAACTCTCCTTCACAATTACTACAAAGAGAATAAAATACCTAGGAATCCAACTTAAAGGGCTGTGAAGGACCTCTTCAAGGAGAACTACAAACCACTGCTCAATGGAATAAAAGGGGACACAAACAAATGGAAGAAAATTCCGTGCCCATGGGTAGGAAGAATCAATATCATAAAAATGGCCCATATTCCCCAAGGTAATTTATAGATTCAATGCTATCCCCATCAAGCTACCAATGACTTTCTTCACAGAATTGGAAAAAATTACTTTAAAGTTCATATGGAACCAAAAAAATGGCCTGCATAGCCAAGACAATCCTAAGCAATAAGAACAAAGCTGGAGGCATCATGCTACCTGACTTCAAACTATACTACTAGGCTACAGTAACCAAAGCAGTATGGTACTGGTACCAAAACAGATATATAGACCAATGGAACAGAACAGAGGCCTCAGAAATAACACCACACATCTAGAACCATCTGATCTTTGACAAAGCTGACAAAAACAAGCAATGGGGAAAGGATTCCCTATTTAATAAATGGTGCTAAGAAAACTGGCTAGCCATATGTAGAAAGCTGAAACTGGATCCCTTCCTTACACCTTATATAAAAATTAATTCAAGATGGGTTAAAGACTTAAACATAAGACCTAAAACCATAAAAACCCTAGAAGAAAACCTAGGCAATACCATTCAGGACATAGGCATGGGCAAATACTTCATGACTTATACACCAAAAGCAATGGCAACTAATGCCAAAATTGACTAATGGAATCTAATTGAACTAAAGAGCTTCTGCACAGCAAAAGAAACTATCATCAGAGTGAACAGGCAACCTACAGAATGGGAGAAAATGTTTGCAATCTACCCATCTGACAAAGGGCTAATATCCAGAATCTACAAAGTGGGCAAAGGATATGAACAGACACTTCTCAAAAGAAGACATGTATGCAGCCAACAGACATATGAAAAAATGCTCATCATCACTGATCATCAGAGAATTGCAAATCAAAATCACAGCGAAATACCATCTCACACCAGTCAGAATGGCGATCATTAAAAAGTCAGGAAGCAACAGATGCTGGAGAGGATGTGGAGAAATAGGAATGCTTTTACATTGTTGGTGGGATTAGTTCAACCATTGAGGAAGACAATGTGGCAATTCCTCAAGGATCTAGAACTAGAGATACCATTTGACCCAGCAATCCCATTACTGGGTATATACCCAAAGGATTATAAATCATGCTACTATAAAGGTACATATACATGTATGTTTATTGCGGATCTATTAAAAATAGCAAAGACTTGGAACCAAGCCAAATGTCCATCAATGATAGACTAGATTAAGAGAATGTGGCACATATACAGCATGGAATACTATGCAGCCATATAAAAGGATGAGTTCATGTCCTTTGCAGGGACATGGATGAAGCTGGAAACCATCATTCTAAGCAAACTATCACAAGGACAGAAAACCAAACACCGCATGTTCTCACTCATAGTTGGGAGTTGAACAATAAGAACACTTGGACACAGGACGGGGAACATCACACACCAGGGCCCATTGAGGGGTGGGGGACTGGGGGAGGGATAGTATTAGGAGAAATATCTATTGTAAATGACGAGTTGATAGGTGCAGCAAACCAACATGGTACATGTACACCTATATATACCTATATATATATATAATTTATATATATTTACATTATATATTTTATTATCTTATATAATTTATATATATTTATATATATACAAATACATATTATTTTTATATATATTTATATATATACAATACATATTATTTTTATATATATTTATATATATACAAATACATATTATTTTTATATATATTTATATATACAAATACATATTATTTTTATATATATTTATATATATACAAATACATATTATTTTTATATATATTTATATATATACAAATACATATTATTTTTATATATATTTATATATATACAAATACATATTATTTTTATATATATACCAATGCAAGAACTCTGCAACTCAAAAGCCAGAGTGTCTTCTTTCTTTCTACCAAACGACCACACTACCTCTCCAGAAAGGGTTCTGAACCGAGCTCAGATAACTGAAGTGACAGCAATAGTATCCAGAATATGAATAGGAATGAAGATCATCGAGATGCAGGATTATGTTGAATCCCAATCCAAGTTAGCCAAGAACCAAAATAAAATGATACAGGAGATGACAGACAAAATAGCCAATGTAGGAAAGAACATAACCAACATGACAGGACTGAAAAACACACTATAAGAATTTCATAATGCAATCACAAACCTTAATAGCAGAATAGACCAAGCTGAGGAAAGAATTTAAGACCTTGAAGCCTGCCATTCTGAAATAAGCCAGTCAGAGAAAAAAGAATGTAAAGGAATAAGCAAAACTTCTGAGAAATATGGGATTACATAAAGCGACAAAATATACGACTCACTGATGTCCCTGGAAAGGATGGACAGAGTGTAAGGAACTTGGAAAACATATTTTGGGATACCATTCTTGAGAAATTGAGGCCAACTGAGCTACGGAGGCCAACATTAAAATTCAGGAAATGCAGAGTACACCAGTAAGATACTTCACAAGAAGATCTTTCACAAGACACATAATCATCAGATTCTCCAAGGCGGATATGAAAAAAAAAAAAAGGTAAAGGCAGCTAGAGAGAGAGAAAGGGCAGGTCACCTGCAAAGGGAAGCCCATAAGACTAAAAGAAGACCTCTCAGAAGAAACCCTACAAACCAGAAGAGATGTAGGGGCCAATATTCAATATTCTTAAAGGAAAGACATTTCAACCCAGAATTTCACATCCAGCCAAACTAAACTTTATAAGCAAAGGAGAAATAAGATTCTTTTCAGACAAGCAAATGCTGAGAAAATGTGTTACCACTAGATGTTCCTTATAAGAGTTCCTGAAGGAAGGAATAGATACAAAAGGGAAAGACCCTTACCACCCACTAAAAAATACACTTCAGTACACAAACCAGTGACACCATAAAGCAACCACATAAACAAGTCTGTATAACAACTAGCCAACATCATGAAGACAGGGACAAATCCACCACGATCAAGTAGTCTTTATTGCTGATATGTAAGGTTGCTTCAACACATGCAAATCAATAAATGTGATTCACCACATAAATGGAACTAAAGACAAAAACCACATGATCATCTCAATAGATGCAGAAAAGGCTTTTGATAAAATTCAACATCCCTTCATGTTTAAAACTCTCAAAAATTAGGTATTGAAGAAACATACCTCAAATCTGTAAGAGCCAGCTATGACAAACCCTCAGCAAATATCATACTGGATGGGCAAAAGCTAGAAAAATTTCCCTTGAAAACCGGCACAAGACAAGGATGTCCTCTCTCACCACTTCTAGTCAATATACTATTGGAAGTCCTGGCCAGAACAATCAAGCAAGAGAAAAAAAAAATAAAAGCATCCAAGTAGGAAAAGAGGAAGTCAAATTATTTCTGTTTGTAGAAGATAAAATCCTGTATCTAGAAAACCCCATAGTCTTGGTACCAAAGCTCCTTAAGTTGACAAGCAACTTTGGCAAAGGTTCAGAGTACAAAATCAACGTACAAAGATCACTAACATTCTTGTACATCAACAACAGTAAAGCCAACAGCCCAATCAGGAAAGCAATCCCATTTAAAATTGCCACAGAAAGAATAAAATACTTAGGAATACAGCTGACCAGGGAGGTGAAAGAGCTGTACAAGAAGAACTACAAAACACTTAAATAAATCAGAAATGACTCAGACAAATGGAAAAACATTCCATGCTCATGGATAGCAACCATCAATATCATTAAAATAGATATACTGCCCAAAGCAACTACAGACTCGATTATTTTCCTATCAAACTACCAATGACTTCACATTAATACGGCACAAAAAAACACAGCCAAAATAGCCAAGGCAATTGTAGGCAAAAAAACAAAACAAAACAAAACTGAAGGCATTATGCTACCTGACTTCAAACTATATTACAGGGCTACAGTAACCAAAAAAAAGCATGTTGCAGATACAAAACAGACACACAGACCAATGGAACAAAACAGCACCCAGAAATAAGGCCACACACCTACAATTATCTGATCTTTGACAAAATCTACAAAAACAAGCAATGGGGAAAGGAATCCCTATTCAATAAAGGGTGCTGGGAAAATGTCTAGCCATATGCAGAAGATTGAAACTGAACACCTTCCTTATATCATATACAAAAATTAACTCAAGATGGATTAAAGACTTAAATGTAAAACCTAAAAACTATAAAAACTCTGGAAGACAACCTAGGCAATACCATTCTGGACATAGGAATGGGCAAAGATGTCATGATGAAGAAACCAAAGCAATTGCAACAAAAGCAAAAATTGACAAATGGAATCTAATTAAATTAAAGAGCTTCTGTAAAGCAAAAAGAAACTATCGACACAGTAAATGGACAACCTACAGGGTAGAAGAAAATTTTTCCAAACTATGCATCTGACAAAGGTCTAATATCCAGCTTCTATAAGGAACTTAAATTGACAAGAAAAAAAAATCAAACAACCTCATCAAAAAGTGGGTAACAAACATGAACAGACACTTCTAACCAAAACAGCATGGTACCTGCCTAAAAACAGACACAGATAACAAGGACATAAAATAAAGATTCCAGAAACAGATCCACACACCTACAGTGAACTTATTTTCAAAACAGGTGCCAAGAACATACAATTGGGGAAAAGACAGGCTCCTCAATAAATCCTACTGGGGAAACTGAATGTCTATATGCAGAAGAATGAAACCAGACCTCTATCTCTTACCATATACAAAAATCAAATAGAAATGAATTAAAGACTTACATCTAAGACTTCAAACTATGAAACTACTACAAGAAAACATTGAGGAAAAATCTCCAGGACATTGATCTGGGCAAAAATTTTTGAGCAATACTCCACAAGCACAGGCAAAAAATAAAAATGGACAAATAGGGTCACATTAATTTAAAAGCCTTCTGCACAGAAACAGAAACAATCAACAAAGGGAAGAGACAACTTACAGAATGGTAGAAAATATCTGCAACCTACCCATCTGACAAGGGATTAATAACCAGAATATATGAGGAGCTCAAACAACTGTGTAGAAATAAAATGTAATAGAGAAATACAAATCAAAACTATAATATCTCACCTCAGCTAAAATGTTTTTTTTTTTTTGTTTCTTTGTTTGTTTGTTTTTTTAGACAGAGTCTCTCTCTGTCATCCAGGCTGGAGTGTGGAGTGCAGTGGTGCAATCTTGGCTCACTGCACACTCCACCTCCCAGGTTCAGGTGTTTCTCCTGCCTCAGCCTCCTGAGTAGCTGGAACTACAGGCAAATGCCACCATGACCAGCTAATTTTTGTATTTTTTTGTAGAGACAAGGTTTCGCCACGTTGGCCAGGGTGGTCTCAAACTCCTGACCTCAAGTGATCGACCCTCCTTGGCCTCCCAAAATGCTGGGATTACAGGTGTGAGCCACCGTGCCTGGCCTTGAAATAGCTTTTATCCAAAAGACAGGCAATAAAAAATGCTGGCAAGGATGTGGAGAAAAGAGGAACCTTGTACACTATGGGTGGGAATGTAAATTAGTACCACTACTATGGAGAACAGTTTGGAGGTTCCTCAAAAACTAAACATTGAGCTACCATATGATCCAGCAATCCCACTGCTGGGTATATAACCTAAAATAAGGAAATTGGTATATCAAATAGATATCTGCACTCTTATGTTTGTTGCAGCACTGTTCACAACAGCAAAGATTTAGAAGCAACCTATGTGTCCATTAACAAATGAATGGATAAAGAACACTTGCTATGTATACAAAATGGATATGTATAATGTATATGGAATATTCAGCCATAAAAAATGAGATCCTGTCATTTGCAACAGCATAGGTGGAATTGGAGGTCATTATGTTAAGTAAAATAAGCCTGTCATAGAAAGACAAACACCACATGTTCTCACTTATTTGTGGGATCTAAAATTCAAAACAATTGAGTTCATGGACATAGAGAGTAGAAGGATGGTTACCAAAGGCTGGGAAGGGTAGCGGGGGAATAGAAGGGTGGTGGGGATAGTTAATAAGTACAAAAAACATAGAAAAAAATTAATAAAACCTACTCTCTGATAGCATAATAGGGTGACTATAGTCAATAATAACTTAATTGTATATTTTAAAATAACATTAAAAATGTAATTGGATTGTTTGTAACTAAATGGATGAATGCTTGAGGGGATGAATATCCCATTCTCCAAGATATGCTTATTTCACACTGCATTCCTGTATCAAAACATCTCATGTACCCCATAAATATGTACACCTACTCTGTACCAACCAAAAATTTAAAATAATTTTTTAAAAGAAATCAATTCAAAAATAGACAAAGGATTTAATAGATATTTCTCTCCAAAAAGATATACAAATGGCCCATAAACACATGTAATGATGCTTAACATCATTAATCACAAAAGTGCAAACAAAATACAATGAAATATCACTTCACACTCTCTAGAATGCCTATGTAATTTTAAAAAGTGAGACAATAACAAGTATTGGCAAGAATACTGAGATTGGACTCTGCAGACTTTGCTGGTGGGATGTGGAAAGGTGTAGCCACTGTGGAAAAAACCGTCTGGCAATCCCTCAAAAAGTTAAATACCGAAATACCATATAACTCAGCTATTTCCCATGCAGGTATATAGCCACAAGAAATGAAAATGTATTCCTATTCAAAAATGTATACACAAATGTTCACAGCAGCATTATTCATAATGACCTCAAACTGGAAACAAACCAAATGTCCATCAATTGATGAATGGACAAATGAAATGTGGTATATCCTTCCAATAAAACAATATTCAGCTATAGGAATGAATGAAGTATGGATATATGCTACAACATGGATCAACTTTTGGAAAATGTTACGCTAAGTGAAAGAAACCAATCACAGAAAACCCCATATTGAATAATTCTACTTATATGAAATGTCCAGAATAGGTAAATCCTAGACACAGAAAGTGGATTAGTTGTTGCCAGGCACTGGGGTGAGAGGGGAATGGGGAGTGACTACTAATGGGTATGAGGTTTATTTTGGTGGTTATAAAAAAGCTCTGGAACCAACTATCATAGTTGCACAACCTTATGAACAGACTTAATACCACTGAATTGTACACTTGAAAAGGGTGAATTTTATAATGTGTGAATTATATAAAAATAAAGTGTCAATTTGTATAGGTAAGATAGTGGTATTGTGGTTATAGGAGAAAATTTTTTTAATTTTTTGAGATGCATACTGAAGTATTTAGAGTAAAATGCCATGATGTCTGTAATTTACCTTAAAATATATCAGCAAAAACTTGACAAAATATGTAGGGCAGTTGTTAGCAATTGTTAAATCTACAACGCATATATCCAAGAGATGCCTTTTTGAGAAACTGATGAGTACATGGGGTCCCACATACTATTCTCCCTACTTTCTAGTACTCAAAAACTATTTAGTAGATGAATGAATAAACGAATGAAGCAAAGGACAAACATTAACCTCATAGACTGGCAACTCTAGGTGTCTTTTTAATTTTTCCCTTATTTTTAGCTAGTTAATATAATTTTATGTAAATAAACTTCATTAACATAGCACAAAACTGAAAACTATTAAAAGATGTGTGGTAAAGTCTATCTCCCTCTCCCTACCACAGGTAACCACTATTTGTTTTTTCAGTAGCTTTCCAGAGGATTTTGTAAATGCATATTAAAAACAAACACCAATATATAATTTAATTCCCACCCTTTTTACACAAATAGAATATCATATATAATATTTGGCACTTTGCTTTTTCAACTTTTCAACTCCACCACTCCTCCTTTCAAGACTGCTTGGAGACAAACCAATTTGAATCAACCCAAGGTTAATCTGTAGAGAAGATCTAGCCATCTGTAAGTGTGTGTCTTCAGTCAATCCAGCAAGGTACTGAATGATGATATGGACTCTAGTTAAGCCAAGTTCCCCAGTGATATGGTCTGAATGTGTCTCCCAAAAGATCATGTGTTGGAAACTTAATCTCCAGTGCAATAGTGTTGGCAGGTGGAGCCTAATAAGAGGTGATTGGATCATAAAGGTGGAGTCCTCATAAATCATTTACTGTGGTTATCATGGGAGTGGGTTAGTAATTGCAAGACTGGGTTGTTCTAAAGCAAGTTCGATCCCTCATGCTTTTTTTCTATCTCACATGCTCACTTCTGCCTTCTGCTATGGGATGGCCATAGTCAGATGCCTATGCCATGTTCTTGGGCTTCCTAGCCTCCACAACCATGAGAAATACCTGTTTTTTCTTTATAAATTACCCAAATGGTGGTATTCTGTTTTATCAGCAGAGAAAAAGACTAAGACACTCATGTCTAAATTCCTGTGCTGAACTGTATTTGCTCCCAACATCTATGTGAACCTGCAGGTGCTTGTGTATTGTGTGGAGGCAGGTGGACACGAAAGGGCTGCTATATTTTGCTGCCTCTGGCTTTGCTGCATACAGAGCTCTTAACTATTATCTTGACAAGTTCATCTATTGGAATGAAGCACAGTGCTAAAACAGAGGCGGACTGCCTTGCCCAGTACCCCAGTTGGGCAACCACTAAATCTAAAATAGGTGAAAAGATAAATAAAATATTGCTTTTGAAATCTCCCATTAGGAAGATGGAGGAAATGAAGAAAAGAAGTGGGCAGTCTTTTAGTGGCTCCTTGGCCAAAAAAAATGACTTCATAGGTCTTTCCCATCTTAGATTATTCTGATGTGCCCAACAGTAGCTGAACACTAAGTATTGGCATGAGGCTCAGGCTCTGTGACTCTCAGTTGTGCCCACACCATTGCTGAGGCAGTTCCTTTCCTCACTGCTTCAGGGGTGAGTTATATACCAAAACAAACGAACATTTCCTCACATGAAATAAGCCTGTATTCCAGTACTTTGGACCCCAGTATGTAGGCTCTCACCTGTGGGATTTGTTTCATAGTGATCAATCTCTTCTGAAGCTGGCATAGAGGCTGTCTTCAATAGGCCTGGTATTAGCCAATTGGTGAGTAAACATTTGATTACCCATATTGAAAAATTTGTCCACAGCTTCCTCCTCTTCTCCATTCCAGAAATCTGATTTGCTAAGGAGAACCCAAAGGAGTCCTCTAGAAGCAGGGCCTGCTCTGATTAGCTAAAATTCCTTGTTGCATTTCACATGTCCTTCAATTCCAGAAGGAGTATATCTCAAATCAGTAGAACAGCTGACCATTTGGGTGGGCAAGCCTATTGGAGGTGTGGAAAGTAAAGACTACTATTAACCATGAAATGGTAAAAGGGAGACCTTCAAGGAATTAAAATGTTAATGTGGGCAGGCACAGTGGCTCATGCCAGCACTTTGGGAGGCCTAGGCAGGCGGAGCACTTGAGGACAAGAGTTCGAGATCCACCTGGCCAATATGGCAAAACCCTATCTCTCCAAAAATTATGAAAAATTATCCGGGCGTGGTGGCCCATGCCTGTAATCTCAGCTACTTGGGAGGCTAAGGCACAAGAATCGCTTAAACCTTGTGGGAGGCGGAGGTTGCAGTGAGCCAAGATTGTGCCATTACACTCCAGCCTGGGTGACAGAGCAAGACTGTCTAAAAAAAATGTTAATATGTAGAACTAGGATGTTACATTATGGAACACTTTGGTTTTATCCATAACCAAAATGTCAGTCAGAAAAACATTATATCTTTTCCTTCAGGAATAGCTGTGTCTTGTGCAGAGAAATTCTAAAGATGTTCAGCAGTCACCTCGATCAAGGAATGTAACAGTATAGACCCAATGGAGATAAAATCAAAGAAGAAAGAAATCTTTCCTCTCTTGAGCTTTCCTTAGTCTTCTGTAGGGACTGCGAGTGAAGATTGAGGAAGCAGGAGGAAAAGGGAAGTTGAGGTATACTCATTACTACTGTTGTTCCTGGACAAAACGGATGTGGGGGTTGTCTCTCTTCCTCCCCATATGCTGTCAAGATAGTGGACATGCATTAGAGGAATGCAGAGGCTTCACTTGCTATACAAACCAGCTGGGCTCCTGTATTAGTCCGCTTATATACTGCTATAAAGAACTACCTGAGACTGGGTAATTTATAAAGGAAATAGGTTTAATTGACTCATAGTTCAGCATGGTTAGGGAGGCTTCATGGTTAGACAGCCCTCTGCTGTCTAGGGACTTGGTGCCCTGCTGCCCAGCTGCTCCCATGATGACTAAAAGGAGCCAAGGTGTACCTCAGGCTGTTACTTCAGAGGGTGGAAGCCCCAAGCCTTGGCAACCCTCACGTGGTGTTGAGCCTGTGGTGCACAGAAGTCAAGAGCTGAGGTTTGGGAACTACCGCCTAGACTTCAGAGGATGTATGGAAATGTCTGGATGCCCAGGCAGAAGTTTGCTGCAGGGGCAGGGCCCTCATGTAGAACCTCTGCTAGGGCAGTGTGGAAGGGAAATATGGGGTCAGAGCCCCCACACAGAGTCCCCACTGGGACACTGCCTTGTGGAACTGTGGAAAGAGGGCCACTGTCTTCCAGACCCCAGAATGAAAGACTCACCAACAGCTTGCGCTGTGCATCTGGAAAAGCCTCAGACACTCAATGCCAGCCCATGAAAGCAGCTTGGAAAAGGGTTATACCCTGCAAAGCCACAGGGGCGGAGCTGCCCAAGACCATGAGAACCACCTCTTGCATCAGTGTGCCTTGGATGTGAGGCATGGAGTCAAAGGAGATCATTTTGGAGCTTTAAGATTTGACTGCCCCATTGGATTTTGGACTTGCATGGACCCTGTAGCCCCTTTGTTTTGGTCAAATTCTCCCATTTGGAAGAGCTGTACTTACCCAATTTCTGTAACCCCATTGTATCTAGGAAGTAACTAACTTGCTTTTGATTTTACGGGCTCATATGTGGAAGGGACTTACCTTGTCTCAGATGAGACATTGGACTGTGGACTTTTGAGTTAATGCTGAAATGAGTTAAGATTTTGGGGGACTGTTGAGAAGGCATGATTGGTTTTGAAATGTGAGGACATGAGATTTGGGAAGGGCCGGGGTGGAATGATATGGTTTGGCTGTGTCCTCACCCAAAACTCATCTTGAATTGTAACTCCCACAATTCCCACGAGTCATGGGAGGAACCCAGTGGGAGGTGACTGAATTATGGGGGTGGATCCTTCCTTTGTTGTTCTCATTATAGTGAATGAGTCTCATGAGATATGATAGATTTAAAAACTAGAGTTTCCCTGCACAAGCTCTCTCTCTTTTCTTGTCTGCCACCATGTGAGACATGCCTTTTACCTTCTTCTATTATTGTGAGGCCTCCCCAGCCATGTGGAACTGTAAGTCCATTAAACCTCTTTCTTTTGTAAATTGCCCAGTCTCAGGTATGTCTTATCAGCAGTGTGAAATGGACTAATACAAGCACCTAGATAATAAACCAAACCCCCAAAGGAAAAAAAAGTGTAAATGCCAACAGTCAGATCAAAATATCTAAGGTTGGCAAACACAATCAATGCAATAACCAGACTAAAACAATAACCAAAATAAGTCAGACTGTAGACAAGTGCACTGAAATGGTGTGGAAATTGTCATTCTGGTGATCCAGCCCTGTAACTGATGACATAGCTTTATAGAAAACTAGTGCTATTAGAGAAATTTAGGCCTCCTAACATTAAAGATAAGCACCATGGAGTTTTTTTTGTTTTGTTTTTTTTGAGGCTGAGTCTCACTGTGTCACCCAGGCTGGAATGCAGTGGCATGATGGCTTACTGCAACCTCTGCTTCCCGGGTTCAAGCAATTTTCTTTCCTCAGCCTCCCGAGTAGCTTGGATTATAGGCATGCCCCAACATTCCCAGCTAATTTTTGTGTTTTTAGTAGAAACAGGGTTTCACCATGTTGGCCATGCTGGTCTCGAACTCCTGGCCCTAGGTGATCCACCCACCTCAGCCTCCCAAGGTGCTTGGGATTACCAGCGTGAGCCACCATGCCCAGACAACACCACAGACTTTTATCTCAAAGTGCACACACATGCACACACACACACACACACACACACCTCAAAGGAATAAATAACCCAACGATAATTCCACAAAGCATCTTATTAGTGAAACTCTGATTTCTTCTTTTGATTTTCCCATCATAGAAAAAGACTTGTTTTTATGTCAACTAAGGACACATTTCCTTACAATTAGGACAATTGGGAACCTTGAGGTTTGATTCCACTGAGAAACAGTGGTAAAAGAGACACTGAGCTGGGGTAGAAAAAAGAAAAATAATGATAAGGATAAAAAAAATACTCTAGTTGGAGAAATCATATATATACAGATGATCCCCTACTTGTTTTGGTTCAACTTATAATTTTTTTTATTTTACAATGGTGTGAAAGCAATAGGCAAATAATTATCAATACAATTATATGATAAAAATATTGTAAGTATTTTCAATTTATGAAAAGTTTATCCAGATGTAACCCCATTTTAAGTTGAGGAGCATCTGTATGTGAAACTGACAGCACAGGATAATGATCTAATACATATAAAAATCAGATTATTGTTATTAGGAAAAGAATACAGAATTTTGCTGTGTGACCTTGAACAAATCCCTTCTCTTCTCTGTGCCTTGGATTCTTTATTTCTAAAATGAAGAAATTGGATTCCATTTTTAGAGTGACCTGCTGCCCCTGCTGCTCTTTGGCACTGTAATTGGGGACATTCTGCACTGTGCTAGTGTTGGTACAGACCCCTGAGATCTTGCTCAGAGCATGCATGGGCAGTTCAGTGCTCTCTGACAAATAAAAGAAAAAACATGAAACAAAAACTAGTTCTGTGTAACTTAAAACTGGTGATTTCAGAAACTGAGTGGTCTGGGACCATGAGTTACATCTCCTTGCCTCCCTTTTCATCCCTGTTCCTCTTCTGTTTCTACTCAGCATTTGCATGCATGTGGTCACACACACACACACACACACACACACACACACACACACAAAGACAAATGTTTCCCTGCCTTTAGATGACTGAACTACTTAGACCAACATCTCTCTGCCTTTAGATTACTGAGCTATTTAGACCAACATCTTCCAGAACCAGGCAGGGAAATTAAAGAGCAGCACTCACCCTGGGACATCTGTGTTGTCTCAGGGGATTTATTTGGCTAAGGAAGTGGCAGGGGATGGCAGCAAAACAAAATTGACCTGTAGGATTTCAATTATCCAGGTGTTTGGAAAGATTGATGTGTGCAGATTTCAATGATCCCACTTGTAGGTGAAATTGATGAGTGGGGATTTTTATGATTTAGATTTTAGATGAAATTGATGGGCAAGATTTCAATGATTTAGGTTTCAAATAAAGTTGATGAGAGGGGATTTTAATGCTTCAGGTGTCAGGTAAAATTGATGTGCAGAGATTTCTATGACAGAATTTTGCCTATTTCCTATGGACATAAATGAATGAAAATACATTGAACAGGATCAAGTGTGTGTCCTATGTCAGACAGTCTTGGGATCAGGCTGCCATTAAGGCTAAGTAAGCTGTTGCTTCATGCTAACTTTTCTTATTTTCAATCATGTCACCAGGCATTCATTGTGGAAGAGGAATTAAAATAAATTAAAGAATGTGTAAGCAGAAACTCAGTTGTATGTAAGAAAACTCAATTCCCCCTGAGAAAGAGAAAGAGCTGGAGTCCTTTAAAAATTAACTGCCTGTTTTTCTGTGGCTAGTGAGCCTTATCTCTCCTCCTTTCTCAGGCATTGTGAAGACCCTGTTTCTCTAGCTGTGCAGCTGTAAGGTCACTAGACAGATAAACTCACATCATAAAACAGGCTTTTCCTTGAAAAGTAAGAAATGATGTAATGCATGTCTCAATTAATTGAATAACTCTTTGTTTCTCACTTCTGTAATATGCTTCCCCCTGCACAGATCTCCCTACATCCCACAAAATGCTTAAGAGGTAACTTAACTCTTTGTGCAGGGCTCAGTCCTTTGGATGTTAATCGGACTGGGCCAGTGCACCTAAAAAATAAATATCCTCCTGAACCCCATTGGTCTTTCTGATTCCTTAAAAAATCCCACTACAGTTGGGGCCCTTCTATGTTCAGTATGGGGTAGTAAAAACTACAGCAAACTGAGTGTTAGGAGAAATGGATTTGAATTTCTTCTCTGCTCTGCGACCTTGACCAAGTCTCTTCTCCTCTCTAAACCTAAATATCCTCTTTCGTTAAATGGATAAGACATTTGTCATGTCACATTCACAGGATTTCTTGAGGTTCAACTAAAATGATAGAGAATGAAGTGATTTTTATACTATAAAACATCATATTATTATGAGGTGCCCAGTCTTTTGAGCACTATAAACTACCTACCCTTGAAAAGTTTACAATTCAGTAGAGGATGTGAGAGATATAGGTGAAACTGAATAATAAACCAAGGTAGGGAATAATCAAATCCAAATTTGTATTCTACAGACTAAGTGTTACAGGAATTCAGAAATGGGGGAGATCAATCTTGGGGCAGAACAGATCAGAGAAAGCTTACTAAATAAATAAATAAAATATCAAAAGATTATTTTAAAACTTATTTTGTATATTTGGTCAGATTTTCTTTGAACATAGGATACCACTGCAATTAAAAAAAATCAACACAAACCACCAACCTGGTTCAATTTCTTTTTTTTTTCTTTTTCTTTCTTTCTTTCTTTTTTTTTTTTTTTTTTTTTTTAACAGGATCTCACTTTGTTGCCCAACCTGGAGTTGTGTGATTGCAGCTCACTGCAGCCTCAAACTCTCAGGCTGAAATGATTCTCCCACCTCAACTCCCAAGTAGCTAGGACCACAGTCTTGCACCACCACACCTGGCAAATATTTATTTATTTTTTTTGTAGAGTCGGGGTTTTGCCATGTTGCCCATGGTGGTCTTGAACTCCTGGGCTCAAGCCATCCTCTCTCCTTGGTCTCCCAAAGTGCTAGGATTACAGGCATCAGCCACCACGCCTGCCCAATTCTTTCATTTTCCAGATGGAAAAGCTAAGGCCTGATGCTTGGGCCACAGCAGGGAATTGGCATTTCTTGAATTGTTGGGCCTTAGTGTAATGATCCAGTCTAAAGTACTTTGTCTTTTGGTCATGGTGCCCACCTCTGACAGTTGGAACTAAAACCCAGACAACCTACTTGTCAAACTCCTGTGCTTTTGATGACAGACTGCTCCTCACAAGAAGGAAGCCAGGGGTTCTGGACATCTGAAATACTGGCTATTAGGAAGATTTAATTTCACAGCATGGGCTGGAAGGACTGGAGACAGGGGAACTTGATGGAATATTGTTTCAGTAACCCAAGCTAGAGAGTAGAAAAGCCTTGACCATGGAAACAGAAAGGAAGAGAAGGAAACTGACAAAGCAAACACTTGATAGGACATATTGATTGATGCTACAAGACAAGATGAAAGAGAAATTGCAAGGTTTGTATCCAGGATGGGGTGGGAATATACAAGGATATCCTTGACAAAGGCATAGTGGTGCTGATTGCTGTGGAAAGTGACAGAGAACAGTAGAGGTACTGTCAGAGGCGTTTGAACCAGAGTGACTCAATTTTCAGTGAGGGCTAGGAAAGTGAAGCTGGGACTTGCTGGGTTGCATTCTCAGAAAGTTAGGTATTCCTAACCTCTAGATATTTACAGTTAAGGGAACAAATTAATAATGTTTACTAAATAGACCCTAACTTGGGAGTGTCCAGATAGCCCAATATCTGGAGAACAAAGGCATTCTTAATTTTGCTTTAAAGATAATAACATCGATTCTCGCAAAATATAGTAATTAAGAAAATTAATCCTTTATCACAAACTCTTGTAGCAGAATACATCTTTCCATGCATACAAGCATTGTACCTAGGATGGATGCATTCCTCCTCTTACTTTCGGGAACATCCTACTCTGTCTATGGAGCAGCTGTCTTTTCACCACTTTACTTTCTTAATAAACTTGCTTTGCTTTGTACTGTGAATGAGCCCTGAATTCTTTCTTGCATGAGATCCAAGAACCCTCTCTTGGGGTCTGGGTTTGGACCCCTTTCCTGTAATTGTACTTTATTTCAGATAAGTTGTATTTGAGATGATGGAAGAGTGTACAAGTACACATATCCTCGAGGTAATGAGACAGGAATTTAAGATGCAGATTGAGTAGAGATATGAAATTACACAAGGCAATGAATTTTCTGAATTAGTTCAAAGGATAAAGACTGGAGCATCTGCACGGATAAAGGGACACATAGATAACGAAGATCCAATGCAGGAAGCCAGAACAAAATGCAGCAGTCCATACATTACTGTCTGCAAATCACTGTCATATATATTATCCCATAGAATTCTCATAATAGCTCTTGCAGATTCCATTCATTCGTTCATTCATATGTTCATTCAATACATATTTGAACACCTATTTTGTAAACAATATTCTCTAAAAGGGAAATTAGATAATAAACAAATGAGAAAAGATTAGTCAGGCAAGGATAAATAATATGAAACAAAATAAACCAGGGTTATGAGATTGAGAGAAACAAGGGGTGCTGTTTAAAATGGGTGGTTGTAGCAGTGCTCCTTTCAAGTGGGCACCAGCTATGGGGAGTCTGTTCCTTGCAGACCCCTGACCCAGTGAAGGATGAATAAATTACACTGACACACAGATATTCTGCTCTGCCAGTCCAGCTGAGGGTGTCCAAACTGCTTACAGACTTCCTGTTGAGTTCTGCAAACAGTTGCAACTCCACGCTGATCAGCTAGTCAGACTCGCACTTATTCAGTAAGATTAATTAACAAAAGCTTGAGTCAACACCATTAAAGGGTAACTGACATTGTGGACTTCTTGAGTAAAAAGCACTTAAGCACCTGTGGTACATCAAAGGTTACTCTTAAGACTATATGAGTCCTTTCTTATTACTATTTTAATTTGTTTAACTAAAGGTAAAGGGATCAGGCTGCCTTTGGCCAGATCTATTACCAAAGTTATGCAAACTTCTTGGCCTTCCAAGAAGATTTGTGTCTATTTCTATAACTATCTCTAATATTTCTCCTACCAGCTTGGTTGGACTCCAACAGGTGGTCAGGGAGGGCCCCTCTGATAAAGTGACATTTGAGTAATAGCCTGAAAGAAGTGATGGAGTAAGCCACTCAATATCTGAGAGCAGAGCCGTCCAAGCAAAGGGGGAAAGTAGGTTCAAAGGCCCCAAGGCAGGAAGGCACCTGTGTGTTTAAAGAAGCAAGAAAGTCAGTGTAGTTGGAGTGGTGTGAGCAAGATGAGCAGAGTACAAGATGAGGCCAGAGAGAATAAGGTCATGTAGGGATTCTGTGGGCCATTATCAGGACTTTTGATTTTATTCTGTGTGGATTAGAAAGCCATTGGAGGGTTTAAAGTAGAAAAAAATGTAAAGCCACTTATGTAAAGCTATAGAACTCATGAGTAATAGTGCCAGGATCCTAACCCAGGGTGTACTGCCTCTAGGTCCACAGAGTAGTCAGAGAGGTTGAAGGAGAATTAGGGAAGGAGCAAATAAATGACTATTTGGTAACCAAGCACCCTCCTTTCAACCCCCTAAAAGAAAATGGCTTTGGCCTCACAATCCTGGAAGTCAGATGCCCCCCATGCACACTATCCTCAAAATGAACCTCCTTTGTCCAACACTTGTTTCTTCCCTCCCATAGGTCAGAAAGGGGAACATATACCAGGATATTCAATAGAACAGCTACCAAGAGATGAAAATAGAACCCTCCCTTTCAGACCAGTAAACATGCTCATTCTTAACAGTTGCTTGCAAAATGAAAGGGTCCAAAGAGGAAAGGGCATCTATGTATGCTGCAGCCTAAAACGGAATGATGTTTGGTGTGACTTTTCCCAGAGAGGGACTAAAAGTGACTGGACCCCTAGGACTACCCCCTCTCTGTGGTCTGGCATCTGGCCCACTCAGGGAAGTATCCCTGTTGACCCTTGTACCTTCTGCCCATCACCTACAGAAAACATGACCCTCAAATGACTGGAGAGTGTTTCATTCTCATGAAAATTTAGATAGGGTCACCATCATCTCCCACTGGAGGGATCCTCACCTCACATTCAAAATGCAAGCGGTCCTCAGACTTTGGGAAAAATACTTTTCTAGAAAAGGCACATCTAGGCAAATCAAATGTAAGCTGAATCTGATGTTCCCATAAAGGTAATGTCATAACTGGAAATGAGAGACTTATCCGAAGCTTATTATTTAAATTTGTATAGTAATCTACCAGAGATCTTAAAAGCAATAGACTTCCAGGGCTGGGCACGGTGGCTCATGCCTGTAATCCCAGCACTTTGGGAGGCTGAGGCAGGTGGATCATGAGGTCAGGAGATTGAGACCATCCTGGCTAACATGGTGAAACCCCGTCTCTAAAAATATAAAAAACAAAATTAGCCAGGTGTGGTGGCGGGCATCTGTAGTCTCAGCTACTCAGAAGGCTGAGGTGGGAGAATGGCGTGAACCTGGGAGGCAGAGCTTGCAATCAGCTAAGATCGCACCACTCCACTCCAGCCTGGGTGACAGAGCGAGAATGCATCTCAAAAAAAATAAATAAATAAATAAAAGAATGGTTTCCAAAAATCAAATACCACATGCTTTCACTTGTAAGTGGGAGCTAAACATTGGGTACTCATGGACATAAAGACGGCAACAATAGACACTGGGAAGTACCAGAAAGGGGAGAAAGGGAAGGGGACAAAGGTTAAAAAACTAACTATTGGTTACTATGCGTAGTATCTGGGTAACAGGATCGTTCATACCACAATCCTCAACATCACAAAATATACCCAAGTAACAAACTTGGACATGCACCCCTGAGTCTAAAATAAAAATTAGAAAAAAAAATAGAAGTTTCCCCCTTTCCCCCAACACCAGGAGAGAAATGTACCTGTAATCTGGAGCCAAAAAAGAGGATTTTTCTAAATCAGAAAGATCAATTGAGTTACACAGGACAAAAGCTGCTTGCTTCAAGTTTTGCATATATGCTCATGGGTACAATTAAGGAATGAAAAAGGTAATGAAGTCTGTAATGGAGGCTCATTGACTTGAAAGTAACCTATAGGTCACACAAAACATCGAGTTCAAACTGTACCTGCTTCTGTGGTTACACTAACAGGAAATCCTCTGTATTAGCCTGTTCTCATGCTACTGTAAAGACATAACTGAGACTGGATAAATTATAAGGAAAATGGGTTTAATTGACTCACAGTTCTGCAGAGCTGGAGAGGCCTCAGGAAACTTACAATTATGGCAGAAGGGGAAGCAGTCATGTCCTTCTTCACATGGCAGCAGGGAAAAAAAGAACAAAAGCCCAGTGAAGTGGAAAGAACCTTATAAAACCATCAGATCTTGTGAGAACTAATTCACTATTACAAGAATAGGATGGGAGAAGCCACCCCCATGATAATATTACTTCCCACATGGTCCTTCCCACCGCATGTGGGGGATTATAGGAACTAAAATTCAAAATGACTTTTAGGTGGGTCCACAACCAAACCATATCATTTCATCACTGGCCTCTCCCAAATCCCATGTCCTCACATTTCAAAACATAATTGTGACCTTCCAACAGTCCCCCAAAGTCTTAAATCATTCTAGCATTAACACAAAAGTCCAAGTCCAAAGTCTTATCCGAGACAAAGCAAATACCTTCCACCTAGGAACCTGTAAAATCAAAAGCAAGTCAGTTACTTCCTAGATACAATGGGGCTACAAGCATTGGGTAAATACACCTATTCCAAATGGGAGAAATTGGCCAAAAGAAAGAGGCTACAGGCCCCATGGAAGTCAAAAATCAAATAGGGCAGTCATTAAACCTTAAAGTTTCAAAATGGTCTCTTTTATTTATTTATTTTATTTTATTATTATTATACTTTAAGTTTTAGTGTACATGTGCACAATGTGCAGGTTTGTTACATATGTATACATGTGCCATGTTGGTGTACTGCACCCATTAACTTGTCATTTACCATTAGGTATATCTCCTAATGCTATCCCTCCCCCCTCCCCCCACCCTACAACAGTCCTGGGAGTGTGATGTTTCCCTTCCTGTGTCCATGTGTTCTCATTGTTCAATTCCCATCTATGAGTGAGAACATGCGGTGTTTGTTTTTTTGTCCTTGTGATAGTTTGCTGAAAATGATGATTTCCAGTTTCATCCATGTACCTACAAAGGACATGAACTCATCATTTTTTATGGCTGCATAGTATTCCGTGGTGTATATGTGCCACATTTTCTTAATCCAGACTATCGTTGTTGGACATTTGGGTTGGTTCCAAGTCTTTGCTATTGTGAATAGTGCCGCAATAAACATACATGTGCATGTGTCTTTATAGCAGCATGATTTATAGTCCTCTGGGTATATACCCAGTAATGGGATGGCTGGGTCAAATGGTATTTCTAGTTCTAGATTCCAAAAATCACAATCATTCTTATACACCAATAACAGACACACAGAGAGCCAAATCATGAGTGAACTCCCATTCACAATTGCTTCAAAGAGAATAAAATACCTAGGAATCCAACTTACAGGGGATGTGAAGGACCTCTTCAAGGAGAACTACAAACCACTGCTCAATGAAATAAAAGAGGATACAAACAAATGGAAGAATATTCCATGCTCATGCGCAGGAAGAATCAATATCATGAAAATGGCCATACTGCCCAAGGTAATTTATAGATTCAATGCCATCCCCATCAAGCTACCAATGACTTTCTTCACAGAATTGGAAAAACTACTTTAAAGTTCATATGGAACCAAAAAAGAGCCCACATCACCAAGTCAATCCTAAGCCAAAAGAACAAAGCTGGAGGCATCACGCTACCTGACTTCAAACTATACTACAAGGCTACAGTAACCAAAACAGCATGGTACTGGTACCAAAACAGAGATGTAGATCAATGGAACAGAACAGAGCCGTCAGAAATAACGCCACATATCTACAACTATCTGATCTTTGACAAACCTGAGAAAAACAAGCAATGGGGAAAGGATTCCCTATTTAATAAATGGTGCTGGGAAAACTGGCTAGCCATATGGAGAAAGCTGAAACTGGATCCCTTCCTTACACCTTATACAAAAATCAATTCAAGATGGATTAAAGACTTAAACGTTAGACCTAAAACCATAAAAACCCTAGAAGAACACCTAGGCATTACCATTCAGGACATAGGCATGGGCAAGGACTTCATGTCTAAAACACCAAAAGCAATGGCAACAAAAGCCAAAATTGACAAATGGGATCTAATTAAACTCAAGAGCTTCTGCACAGCAAAAGAAACTACCATCAGAGTGAACAGGCAACCTACAAAATGGGAGAAAATTTTCGCAACCTACTCATCTGACAAAGGGCTAATATCCAGAATCTACAATGAACTCAAACAAATTTACAAGAAAAAAAAACCCATCAAAAAGTGGGTGAAGGATATGAACAGACATTTCTCAAAAGAAGACATTTATGCAGCCAAAAAACACATGAAAAAATGCTCATCATCACTGGCCATCAGAGAAATGCAAATCAAAACCACAATGAGATACCATCTCACACCAGTTAGAATGGTGATCATTAAAAAGTCAGGAAACAACAGGTGCTGGAGAGGATGTGAAGAAATAGGAATACTTTTACACTGTTGTTGGGACTGTAAACTAGTTCAACCATTGTGGAAGTCAAAATGGTCTCTTTTGACTCCTTGTCTCACATCCAGGGCACACTGAGGCAAAACGTGTGTTTCCATCACCTTGGACAACTCTACCCCTGTAGCATTGTAGGGTACAACTCCCCTCTCAGCTGCTTTCATGGGCTGGCATTGAGCATCTGCAGCTTTTCCAGGTGCACAGCGCAAGCTGTTGGTGGAGCTACAATTCTGGGGTCTGGAGGATAGTGACCCTCTTCTCACAGATCCTCTAGGCAGTGTCCCAGTGTGGATTCTGTGTAGGGGCTCCAATCCTACATTTCCCTATTACACTGACCTAGCATAAGTTCTCTATGAGGGTTCTGCCCCTGCAGCAAACTTCTGCCTAGGCATCCAGGCATTTACATACATCCTCTGAAACCTAGGTGGTGATTCCCAAACCTCAGTTCTCAACTTCTGTGCACCCACAGGCTCAGCACCACATGGAAGCCACCAAAGCTTGGGGCTTGCATCCTCTGAAGCAATGTCCTGTGCTCTACATTTGCCCCTTTTAGCCATGACTGGGATGCAAAGCACCAAGTCCTGAGACTGCACTAAGCTGCAAGGCCCTGGGCCTGGCCCACAAAATCAATTTTCCTCCTAGGCCTCTGGGCCTGTGATGGGAGGAGTTGCCATGAAGACTTGTGACATGCCCTGGAGACATTTTCCCCCATTGTCTTTGTGATTAACATTTGGCTCCTCATTACTTATGCAAATTTCTGCAGAAAGTTTCCATTTTTTCTCAGAAAATGGGTTTTTCTTTTCTATAACATCATCAGGCTGCAAATTTTCTAAACTTTTATTCTCTGCTTCACTTTTAAACATAAGTTCCAATTCCAAACCATATCTTCCTGAACATATAAAATTGAATGCTTTTAACAGCATCCAAGTCACATCTTGAATGCTTTGCTGCTTAGAAATTTCTTCTGCCAGACACCCTAAATCATCTCTCTCATGTTCAAAGTTCCATAGATCTCTAAGGCAGGGGCAAAATGCTTCCAGTCTCTTTGCTAAAACATAGCAAGAGTCACCTTTATTCTAGTTCCTATCAGGCTCCTCATCTCTATCTGAGACCACCTTAGCCTGGACTTCATTGTCCGTGTCAAATGGTCAAAGCCATTCAACAAGTCTCTAGGAAGTTCCAAACTTTCTCACATTTTTTTGCCCTTTTTCTGAGCCCTCCAAACTGTCCCAACGTCTGCCTATTACCCAGTTCCAAAGTCACTTCCACATTTTTGGTTATCTTTACAGCAGCACCTCACTCTCCCCCACTCTTTGTTGTACTTATTTATTACATTAGTCCATTTTCAGTTGCTATAAGGACATACTTGAGACTGGGTAATTTATAAAGGAAAGAGGTTTAATTGACTCACAGTTCCACAAGGCTGAGGAGGCCTCAGGAAACTTACAATCATGGTGGAGGGGAAAGTAAATACGTCCTTTTCCATATGGTGGCAGGAAGGAGAAGAATAAAAGCCCAGCTAAGGGGGAAGCCCCTTATAAAAACATCAGATCTTGTGAGAACTAACTCACTATCACATGAACAGGATGAGGGAAACCACCTGCCATGATTAAGTTGCCTCCCACTGGGTCCCTCCCACCACATGCGTGGATTATGGGAAATACAATTCCAGATGAGATTTGGGTGGGAACACAGCCAAACCATAGCACCCTGGCATCAGGCCATCTTGAGTAATTCCAGGTGTCACAGTCTCTAAAACAAGCCCTAGCCCACACATCACTGACCTTGGGAATGTGGCCTATGCATAGATGTGCATCTTGACTTAGAGCTCCTGAGGGGAGAGAGCAGGACAGCCAATGAACCTTTTCAATGGGTATCTTGAGGGATCCTTCGTATCACAAACCCCTTCATCTGGGTGGTGAAAGAGTTGTCACATCAAAAAAGCAGGTGTCAGCAATGAGGCAGGGAACATGATAGGCCTTAGCAAAAAGACACAGCTCTTTTTAGGTTGTGTCAAGTTTCCCTCTACCAGTTTTATACTTCCCTAAATGCCAGCCTTCCTAGCCCTGCTATACATCCATCTTCTGATGGAGAGACCTGTCATGCTGCTCTCACAGAACTGTCTGGTTGTAAATGCAAAGAATAGAGAAGAATAGATTGACTGGCTGTAAGAAGGGGAAATTAGTTAAAAAAAAAAAAGAGGGACTAGGGCACTAAAATGCTGATTACCGGTTGTCTTGCAGGTGCTCTTCAGAGAAGGCATGCTGTGGCAGAGGAAAATCAAAACTCAATCAAAAATGATAAGTGTGAAGTCCCTGTTGATGTATGTGTTTACAAAATAAGGATATTTAAAAAGTGGGATGCAAAATTCTCCATGCATGCAGACCACAGCTAGGCATAAAAAGATCGGGAGGGAGTTTCAAAGAAAGGGTTTCTTCCATTAGTGTGCTGGAGCTGACCTGCACAAGCTAGTGAGGAAAGCTATTGTGCCTTCTTTCCACCTACACATTCAGTAACATCATGTCAGTAGCTTGGAATTGTCTATGGTTTGAGTATTTACACTATGGAAATTGTCAATGAATAAAAATCACGTTGTTGTTGCTGTTTTTCTGGGGAGTCGATTTTGTTTTTTTGAGATGGAGTCTCGCTCTGTTGCCAAGGCTGGAGTGCAGTGGCGCAATCTCAGCTCACTGTAACCTCTACCTCCAGGATTCAAGCAATTCTCTGCCTTAGTCTCCTGAGTAGCTGGCATTACAGGTGCCCAACACCATGCCTGGCTAACTTTTTTGTATTTTTAGTAGAGACAGTGTTTCACCGTCTTGGCCAGGCTGGTCTTGAACTTCTGGCCTCATGATTCACCCGCCTCAGCTTCCCAGAGTGCTAGGATTATAGGCGTGAGCCACCACACCTGGCTGAGAGTCGATTGTTAAACATTTACCAAGACATCACTTAACAGAGCCTGCTTCAATTCTCAAAAGATTTGAGGAGCAGCTGAAAGGTAAGGCTGGTATTTTATGTCCAAGGGTATTGGATCTCCTCCACTAGACTATAAGCCACTTGGGGATAAAACTATCCCTTGTTCTTATATGCTTTCTCAACACCAACTGCAATATCTGACACATTGTAGGTGCTCAATCAATATATTTAGATATAAATGTGTACATTCTAATGCAACAATTGATTTTTGAAATTCATGAGTTTTCCTACTCAAGTGAAGAGCATAAATAATTTTTTCCAAAGGTTGCATTTCATTTATTTTGAACACCTCCTTTATTAATATTATGTATACACAACAGTGTGAAAAATAGCACAGCTCTGTATCAGGACAGAAAAAGTCTAGTGTGAGGCTGCCATGCTGCATTACTATGGATAAATAACATGGGAATTGTACCCTCCAGAGTTGCGTGGTAGGACATCCCTGAGTCCTGACTCTATAATTGGCTGGCTGTGTGTCCTCAGCTTCCATTTCAGGTCCTGTAAAATGGCAGGGTTTAATGTAAGCAATTGTTTTCCAAGTCTTTATTTTGCTTTTGCCATGGAACCCTTTCTTCAAGGCACCTTTGGTGAATTCTTAAAGTTCTAGACATCATGGGCTGAAAACCACAGGCCTAGCTAGCTTTTTCTTAAAGGACCTCCAGCTCAGCAATCTCTAATTCAATGGTGGGCTTCAGGAACATTTGTTAAATTATTAGTTACGTAAAGATGGTTTACTTAGAAAAAGGGATACTTGCAACTTCATATTATATTTCTCACCAAAGTGGTTCTCTCAAACCTTGTAGACATCACATAACCTAGTGGGGCAGCTAGCTTATAATAAGTCCACTTTTCTTCTGCCAATTTTGCATGGGGAATAAGATGTTAAGACCTCTGGATCTCCTTTTCCATGCCCTTATACCTTTATACCACAGAGGTAAATCTCTAAAGAGATTTTGCCCCATGGTTTAGCTTTGAGACTTGGATTAAGAAATGGCCTAGTGATGTGGGCTTTCTGTCCTTGATATTTTTGATTATGAAAAAGATATGAGATCCCTACCTCCGAATCTTCAAGTGAGTCTACTTCCAGCCATATCAGACTACTCACTATCTTCTCAATGTATAAAACGTATCCTTTACCACTAGTCTCTTTATGCATGCTTTACATATTCATTTACTCAACCAACATATATCCATTAGGTATAGACATACATTGCTTAATGACAGGGATATTTTCAGAGAAATATGTTGTTAGGCGATTTCCTTATTGTATGAATATCAGAGTACTTACACAAACCTAGACTGCGTAGCCTACTACACACTTAAGCTACATGTTATAGCCTATTTTTCCTAAGCTACAGATCTGCACTGCATGTTACTATACTGAGTACTGTAGTCACTTGTAACACAATGGCAAATATTTTTGTATCTAAACATATATAAACATAGAAAAGGTACAGTAAAAATGGTATAAAAGATTTTTTAAATGGTACACACTGTATAGGCTACTTATTGTGAATGGAGCTTGAAGGACTGAAAGTTGCTGCAGGTGATTCAGTGAGTAAGTAGTGACTGAATGTGAAGGCTTAAGACATTACTGTACACTACTGCAGATTATATAAGCACTATACACTTAGGCTATGCTAAATTGATATAAAAACCTTTGTCTTTCTTCAATAATAAATTGACTTGCTTACTGTAACTTTTTACTTTATAAACTTTTTATTTTTCTAACTTTTGGATAGTTTTGTACTAACACTTAGCTTAAAACGCAAACACGTTTTACAGGTTTACAAAAATGTTTTCTTTCTTTATATCCTTATTTTATAAGCTTTTTCCCATTTTTCATTTTTTTATTTTTTATTTTTTTACTTTTTAAACTTTTCTGTTAAAACAAAGACACAAACATATATATTATTCTAGGCCTACACAGAGTCAGGATCAACAGTATCACTGTTTTCCACCTCCACATTTTGTCACACTGGAAGGTCTTTGGGGGCAACAGCATGCATGGAGCTTTCACATACTGTAATAACAATGCCTTCCTCAGGAATACCCCCTGAAGGCCCTGTGGGGTTATTTTACAGGAACCACCATTGTACATGCAGTCTATTATTTATTGATTAGTGATTACTGATTATTATTAATATGTTCTATCATGACTTGAATTTACTATGTGCTTAACACTGGATAAAAAGAACAAACAAGACAAACGTCATCCCTGCCTCATGGAACTTCAAATATAATGGAGCTGTTCCATTTTTTTTGAATTGCATCCTCATTCTCATCACAATTATTTTTCATTCAGAAAACTCTTTTTCATCCTTCAATTACCAACTCAGATACCAACTTCTCTGTTGAGTAGTTTTTCCTACAGCACTAAGTACCATATGTATCTTTATAAGTGTATAGCACTTATGTTTATCTTTTCAACTAAATAGGAACTTTTAAAAAGCCACAACTTTGTTTAATTTGCCTTTTTACATCCTCCTATTACATATCTGGCACAAAACAGGTAATAAATATTCGAATGACCATTTCTGTAGGTAATATCATTCTCAAAGTATTTTCAAATTATATTTATTATTCTTAAAGCACTGATCTCTTTGGCTTCACAACACAACCATCAGGTACTTATCTCTGGCTTCTCAAGACAAAATAACAGTAAGTCAGGTAGGCAAGGCAAAGATTACTATTTCCAGGTTACAAGTGAGTGAACTGGGCCCTGGAGCAGGACTTTGCATCCCTCAAGTTCAAGGTGGGATTGTAGCTGGATCCCTCAACCCTACCTCACTGTTCTTTTCTGTCCATTATACTGCTGCCCTAAATTCAAGGCCCATTATTAACCTTTTAATACACCTGGCAGTCTGCAGACGTAAGGGAGGGGGGCTGCACACTATTTTAAAAAATTAAATTAGCATCCAATAGTTACAAATAAGGAGATTTCACATTTAAAAATTCAGATTTCTACTCTTTCTTACATATTTGCCCATGATCCTAATCAGTTGGAGCTGAGGTCCAGTTGCTCTCTTTAGTCAGAGTGTGTAGTCTTCAGTGTGCCAAAATTCTCACTACTGTTTATTGTATTGCATTAAATATCCTCCATTTATTTACCCATGTTCGTGATTTGGGGCTCATTTGTGTATGCACCCTTGGACTAATCTGAATGCCATCTTTTCCCAAATGAGAAAATGGAAGGATAGGGAGAGAAAAGAACATGTCAAAGGTCACAGAAAAAAATCTAGACCTCTCTCACTACTCCTCCTCAACATAGTGTTGGAAGTTCTGGCCAGGGCTATCAAGCAAGAGGGAGAAATAAAGGGTAATCGAAAAAAAGACAAGGAGTCAAACTGTCTTTGTTTGCAGATGACATGATCCTATTTCCACAAAGCCCCATTGTCTAAGCCCAAAAGCTTCCTAAGCTGATAAGCAACTTCAAAGTCTCAGGATACAAAACTGATGTGCAAAAATCATAAGCATTCCTATATACCAACAACAGACAAGCTGAGAGCCAAATCATGACTGAACTTCCATTCACAATTGCTACAAAAAGAATACAATACTTAGGAATACAGCTAACAAGGGTAATGAAGGAAATCTTCAAGGAGAACTACAAACCACTGCTCAAAGAAATCAAAGAGGACACAAACAAATGAAAAAAACATTCCCTGCTCATGGATAGGAAGAATAAATATCGTGAAAATGGTCATACTGCCCAAAGTAATTTATAGATTCAATTTTATTCCCATCAAGCTACCATTGATAGTCTTGATATTCTTCACAGAATTAGATAAAACAATTTTATAATTCATATGAAACAAAAAAAAAGCCCAGGTAGCCAAGATAATCCTCAGCAAAAAAAAAAAAAAAAAAAAAACAAAGCTGGAGGCATCGTGCTACCTGACTTCAAACTATACTACAAGGCTACAGTAACCAAAACAGCATGGTACTGGTACAAAAACAGACACATAGACCAATGGAACAGAATAGAGAACTCAGAAATAATACCACTCAGAAATAATACCATTTACAACTATCTGATTTGACAAACTTGACAAAAACCAGCAACGGGGAAAAGATCCCCTAGTTAATAAATGGTGCTGGGAGAACTGGCTAACTGTATGAAGAAAATTGAAAGTGAATCCCTTCATTATACCTTATACAAAAACTAACTCAAGATGGATTAAAGGCTTAAATGTAAAACCCAAACTTATAAACAACCTAGAAGAAAATTTAGGCAATACCATTCAGGACATAGGCATGGGCAACAGCAACAAAGGTGAAAGTTGAAAAATGGGATCCTATTAAACTAAAGAGCTTCTGCAGAGCAAAAGAAGCTATCATCGTAGTGAACAGACAACCTACAGAATGGGAGAAAAGTTTTGCAACCTATCCATAAGACAAAGGTCTAATATCTAGAGTCTACAAGGAATTTAAACAAATTTACAAGAAAAAAGCAAACAACCCCATTAAAAAGTAGGCAAATGATATAAACAGACACTTCTCAAAAGAAAACATTTATGCAGCCAACAAACATATGAAAAAAAGCTTAACATCACTGATCATTAGAGAAATGCAAATTGAAACCACAATGAGATACCATCTCACTCCAGTGAGAATGGTGATTACTAAAGTCAAGAAACAACAGATGCTGGCAAAGATGTGGAGAGATAGGAATGCTTTTACACTGTTGGTGGGAATGTAAATTAGTTCAACCATTGTGGAAGACAGTGTGGCAATTCCTCAAAGACCTAGAACCAGAAATACTATATGACCCAGCAATCTCATTATAGGTTATATAACCAAAGGTATAAAATAATTCTATTATAAAGATGCATGCATGCATATATTCATTGCAGCACTATTCACACTAGCAAAGACATGCAATCAACCTAAATGTCCATCAATAATAGGCTGTATAAAGAAAATGTGGTACATACACACTCTGGAATATTATGCAGCCATAAAAATAAATGAGTTCATGTCCTTTGCAAGGAAATGGATAGAGCTGGAATCCATTATCCTCAGCAAACTAATGCAGGAACAGAAAACCAAACACCACATGCAATGAAAACAGATGGAGACAGGGAGGGGAACAACACACATGGTGGCCTATTGGGGAGGGTGGGGGGAGGGAGAGTATCAGGAAAAATAGCTAATGCATGTTGGGCTTAATACCTAGATTATGGGTTGATAGGTACAGCAAACCACCATGGCACACCTTTACCTATGTAACAAACCTGCACACCCTGCACATGTACCCCAGAGGTTAAAAAAAAAAAAGAATCTAGGGCAGTGAAAGTTCAAGTACACAGGCCTTCAGTCCCTAGGTTAATGCTTTCTCCTCTGCCTGGGTTTGCCTGACCTATACCCATCTGCCATTTCATGGGTGTGCTTAGGTAAGCTAGGAATCCATGCATCTTGCTACAGTGCCTAAAGACTTGTCAGGTCACACTATGTGAAGGGAGACACATGCAGCACATGTTGGGTCATGTTCTTTCACCCTGTAGTCTGGCTGAGAAAAAGAGGTTGGTGCTGCTCCAGAGATAGCAAAAAGAAGGAAGTTCTGGCTACTGGCAGGTAGGGGAACTGGACTCTGTAGAGGGTCAGGGCCTTGGAGGGCTTGCCATGGAAGTGGGGATTGGGCCTCAGTTTTGTAGGGCCAGAAGTAGAATTTTACTGCCCTATGTTGAGATACGCCAGCTGAGGAACACAAATCCCCTTAACTGAAGTTTTCAGAGCATGATATAAGAAAGATCTTCTGTCACCTTGCTAATTTCCCCTGGGGACAGAGATTATCAAGTCACCCACAAGCACAATTCACCCAGTAGCCTTTTTTCCTGGTAGGTCATTTGGCTTGAGAAACTGAATGTATCCACAGGAAGCTTCTTGGTCATAAGAGAATTAGGACAAAGGAGGTTTAACATTCCTCAAGGATGTTTCTCTTGATTTAAGGAGACTTTGGTTCAAATTTTCCTCTGAGAATCAGAGCCAAACTGACTCCTTAGAAATCATAAAACTATACTACTCCCCCTTTTCCAGCTTCTACATACCCCCTGACACACACACTCTGTTAAGACAACACAACAATGACCTCAGACAAGTTACAATACATTTGAGTGGAGTCATCAAGTATTTTAGCTAGGAGGTACTTAGATATCCCCTGGTCTTATCTCTTCATTTTAGAAATAAGGAAACCAATCTCCACTGAAAAAGCAGGATTTTCTGAAGATCATGTGGTAAATTAAGAGCAAAGCTAGTATCCAAACTCTAGGGTTCTCAATCTCCATGAGAACTTCTCTCTCCAAAGTAAGATACTTTTTTGAGGATCAACTTATCTACCTGACTGAATTGAGAAACACAGGGATCCTGTCACCAGCCATTTGCACATGCCCTCTTCAGTTTTTGGCTGGGTCACTTTTGTAGTCAGCTAGCCTCATCTAGTATGAGTTTATGTTTGCTAGTTTTTATTTCAGGGATCTTGCCCTGCTTTCATACCCTGTGACTGTTAATTTTATGTGTCACCTTCATTGGGTCCAGGGGTGTCCAAATTAAACACCATTTCTGGGCGTGTCTGCGAGAGTGTATCCAGATGAGATTAGCATTTGAATTGGTGGACTCAGGGAAGTAGATTTTCTTTCCCGTTGTAAGGAGGCATCACCCAATCTGTTGAGAGCTCAAATAAAACAAAAGGCAGAGGAAGGAGGAATTTGTGGGGATTCTTCCTGCTTCAATGATTGAGCTCAAATCTCTCATCTCATCTCGTCTCGTCTCGTCTCGTCTCGTCTCGTCTCGTCTCGTCTCGTCTCGTCTCGTCTCGTCTCGTCTCGTCTCGTCTCGTCTCGTCTCATCTCATCTCATCTCATCTCCCCCTTGGACTGGGATTTACACAGTTGGCTTCCCTGGCTCTCAGGCTTTTAGACACAAACTAAATTACACCACTGACTTTCCTGAATCTCCAGATTGCAAATGGCAGATCTTGGAACTTCTCAGCCTTTATAATCTGGTAAGCCAATTCATATGTATCACATGTCTGTTTCTCTGGAGAACCTTGAGTAATATATACCCCATGTCCTGGGACTGTAGCTTCTTTGACTATTGTAGGTCTCAATACACACCCATAGTGGGTTGTGGTCCCTTTCTTTGCTGGAGGAGCCTCCTTCATATCTGGAAAAAGACTTTGAAGTGGGGTTGCAATCCTCCTGAGAACTTCTCACATTTAAGTTTTTTCTTCTGAAAAACAGAAAAAGGATCATAACCCACTCCTCTAGAGACTCATTAACAGAAATGGGAAGCCCTTTCTGGCCTGAATGTTTGTATTCCTCCAAAGTTCACATGTTGAAATCAAGTCACCAGTTTGCTGGTGTTCAGAGCTGTGGTCTTTGGGAAGTGATTAGATTGTGAGGGCAGAACACTCATGAATGGATTAGTACCCTTATAAAAGAGGCCCCAGAGAGACCTCTTGCACTTTTCATCATGTGAGAACACAGTGAGAAGGTACTGTTAATGAACTAGATAGTGAACCCCCACCAGACACCAAATCTGCTTGTGTCTTGATCTTGGACTTACCAATCTCCAGAACTATTTCTGTTGTTTATGAGCCACCACAGTTAATGGTAATTTCTTATAGTAGCCTGAACAGACTAAGCCATCATTCATGAAACCGCATGCATTAAAGAATGTTCCTTTCTCCACTGACACCTGACTGGCCTGTCCCTATGGTTCTCTTGGCATCTTTCTGTCATCTGCCTTTATATCCAGAATAGAAGCCCCAGGTAAAGACAACCATTCACCTTTAGTGTCATTGGCAGAGGAGGACACATACACACACACAAAAAACATGCACACACACAAACACACACACACACACACATATTGCGTGAGGCCCAGTATCAGCTGTGTTTCTCATCAGAGGTGTCTGGGAAAGCAAGACAAATGGGTAACTTTAGCCCATCCAGAGATGGAATAAAGGTATACTGGAATGTCTGTGTCTTGACACTAACTGTATAAAAGAGTCTCAGGTCTAACTTTCATCCCAGTTTTTAGCACCTCATCTCTTTCCTGGAGCTTAGGGATGGCTCTGTCCATATGAAGCTTAGAAGAGGACTGAGAAATGCTCCAGACTCATTCTGAAGGGTAAATGAAAATGCCCTCTGCTTGCTTTTCCATAGTCTTCTAAACACCATCCTCCAGAGACAATCTTCATCCTCCTGCAAGAGTCAGAAGTGTTCTTTCCACCAAGAGTCACCATAATCTCTTAGGAAAGACTGCTCAAAAGTTGCTATTGTCATCTTCAAAGCATGCTTAAAATATCCAGAAGGAAAAAATGATTTAGCTCTTTAAGTAAGAAAATTTTTGAAGAAAGAGAGACTTCTTTGAAATTTCTCCTGTAATAAGGTAGATATAACAATATACAGAATTTTGTCATCTAAACTCTAGGGAAGATGAGATGACCAGATACATATTATTTAATGTACTGGATAGGAAAGGCTGGAGGCTTCTAGAGTTTTATATGCTTCCATCCTGAACTCCAGCGACCAAGGTTCTGGAAATAAAGAAAACTGAACCATAGTGGAATGATATATGCATAAAGCCCAGTCACAGTGGCCTGAAGACCAGAAACAAGGAGACAGGGATTTTGGTATATTTTAGGAAAAGAAAACTAACATTTACCCAACATCTGCCATAGGACACACTGTGCTAGACACTCTACATGTTATCTTATCAATCCTCATAACAATTCTATGTAGTGGGCATGATTATTTCAATCCTACCAATAAGCAAAATGAGGCACAGAGAGGGTGATATGTATTTTGGCTGCCAAATATGCATTTCCCCTCCTCTCGATAAAATACCCCTGGTTTTATTTTAAAGACACAAGCTCCCCTCTGTTCTCAGTATATGTGCTTCAGGCACAGTTCCAAGAGCTGAGCATGTGGCCCAGCCATAGCCAATCATCACACCGATTCCCAGCCACCATGAACTATACATGCAGCCACAGAGAACTGCATATGATCTGAGGTGGTCAGATTAGAGTGAATTCTATACTTGCATGGGAATTTCGAGGAAGCATCCCTTTTCCAACACACACAGACATGCACGCGTGTGCACCCCCCCCCCCCCCCCACACACACACACTTAGAATGATGTAGCGTGGAACTGCTGGCAGATATCTTGCCACCATGAAAGGAGAACCTTCCTATGTGTGTAGCCAACCAAAGAAACAGGGCCAAGAGAGAGAGAAAGAGATAGAGAGACAAAGACAGAGACAAAGGCTTGATACAAGTGACAGCCTTGGAGCCCCTGGATCAAGCTCCATCTACCCCTGAACTTTTCAGTTATATGGGCTCATACATTCCTTTTTCTGCTTAATCCAATTTTAGTTGTAATCTCTGTCACTTGCAATGAAAATAATTGACTAATAGAGTAAATGACATGTTCATATTTATCAACCTAATAAGCAAAGAAACTGGAACTGAAATTTACGTAACTAAGCTTTTTCTCAACTATGTTGCCTCCTAGAGGATCTTTAAATCCTCTAGGCCAATCCTTTTCTTGAATCGACTTCAAGTCTATGTATACCCTGGGCACTCTCCTTTAGCCATGTTTCAGATAATTAAATGCTTTCTTAAAGGGTAGGGCCAGAACTAAATGCAGTCCTTCAGTTATGGCCTGGGCAGCCATGAAAGAACAAGATGACTGCTTTCCTTCTTATAGAGCACATACTTCTATATGTGTAGCGTCAGATCACATTAGCTTTTTTAAAAGCCATGCCACACTGTTGACTCACTATGAATATAACTATTAACTACTATCCCTGAATCAGCCAATGCTAAACTACACTTTTCTCAGCCTGAAGTTGACTTACTAGATATTTTTAATTATTGTTACAATTCAGCATTTTTAGTATATTCACCAAGTTGTACAACCATTACCACTATCTAATTCCAGAACATTTTCATCACCCCAAAAAGAAACACTTTCAGGACCTGCACCACATTTTCCCTTCCTATCACCTTCTAGAAGCCACTAATGTACCTTCTCTGTCTATGAATTTTCTCATTATGGACATTTAATATGGGTGAAATCATACGGTAGGTAGCCATCTGTGTCTTGCTTATTTCACTTAACATGTTCTCAAGTTTCATACATGTTATAGAATATATCACTATCTCATTGCTTTAAAATTTTTATTGTGGGAAAATATATACAGTATTTATCATCTTAATCATTTGTAAGTGTACAATTCAGTGGCATTAATTACAACCACAATGTTTTATAACCATCGCTAGTATCTGTGCCCAAAACCTTTTCATCATTCCCGACATAAAATATGTACCCATTAAACAATACTTTACCTTCCTACCCATCTTCCCTCAGCCCCCAGTTACTTCTATTCTATTTTCTGTCTCTATGAATTTGCCTATTTGAGGTACCTCATATAAGTAGAATCATATGATATGTATCATATTGTGGTTGGCTTATGGTAATTATCATAACATTGTTGCATGTAGCAGAATTTCATTCCCTTTTAAGGTTGAATAATATTTTTTGGTTATACAATATTTGTTGATCCATTCATCTGTTGACACAGGTGGTTGTTTCCACCTTTTAGCTATTGTGAATATTGCTGCTATAAACATTGGTGTACAAGTATCTGTTTTAGTCCCTGATTTCAATACTTTTGGGTGTATACCTAGAAGTGGAATTGCTGCGTCTATTTCTAACTTTTTGAGGAACCACCAAATTGTTTTTCAAAGCAGCCATACCATTTTATCTTCCAACCAGCAATGCATGAGAGTTTCAATTTCTCCACATCTTCAGCAACACTTGTTATTTTCTGTTGTGTTATATTTCATTTTGTTTCTAGCCATCCTAGTGGATGTGGAGTATGACATTGTGATTTTGATTTGCATTTCCCTAATGTCTAATGATGTTGAGCACCTTTTCATGTGCTTTGTGGCCATTTGTATATCTTTTTTGGAGAAATGTTTATTCAAATATTTTGCTAATTTTCAATTGGATTATTTGTCATTTTGTTGTAGATTTGTAGAAGTTCTTTATACATATATATATTTTTTCTTTTATTATTATTATTATTATTATACTTTAGGTTTTATGGTACATGTGCGCAATGTGCAGGTAAGTTACATATGTATACATGTGCCATGCTGGTGCGCTGCACCCACCAACTCGTCATCTAGCATTAGGTATATCTCCCAATACTATCCCTCCCCCCACCCCTCACCCCACAACAGTCCCTGAAGTGTGATGTTCCCCTTCCTGTGTCCATGTGTTCTCATTGTTCAATTCCCACCTATGAGTGAGAATATGCGGTGTTTGGTTTTTTGTTCTTGCGATAGTTTACTGAGAATGATGATTTCCAATTTCATCCATGTCCCTACAAAGGACATGAACTCATCATTTTTTATGGCTGCATAGTATTCCATGGTGTATATGTGCCACATTTTCTTAATCCAGTCTATCATTGTTGGACATTTGGGTTGGTTCCAAGTCTTTGCTATTGTGAATAATGCCACAATAAACATACGTGTGCATGTGTCTTTATAGCAGCATGATTTATAGTCCTTTGGGTATATACCCAGTAATGGGATGGCTGGGTCGAATGGAATTTCTAGTTCTAGATCCCTGAGGAATCGCCACACTGACTTCCACAAGGGTTGAACTAGTTTACAGTCCCACCAACAGTGTAAAAGTGTTCCTATTTCTCCACATCCTCTCCAGCACCTGTTGTTTCCTGACTTTTGAATGATTGCCATTCTAACTGGTGTGAGATGGTATCTCATTGTGGTTTTGATTTGCATTTCTCTGATGGCCAGTGATGGTGAGCATTTTTTCATGTGTTTTTTGGCTGCATAAATGTCTTCTTTTGAGAAGTGTCTGTTCATGTCCTTCACCCACTTTTTGATGGGGTTGTTTGTTTTTTTCTTGTAAATTTGTTGGAGTTCATTGTAGATTCTGGATATTAGCCCTTTGTCAGATGAGTAGGTTGCGAAAATTTTCTCCCATTTTGTAGGTTGCCTGTTCACTCTGATGGTAGTTTCTTTTGCTGTGCAGAAGCTCTTGAGTTAAATTAGATCTCATTTGTCAATTTTGGCTTTTGTTGCCATTGCTTTTGGTGTTTACACATGAAGTCCTTGCCCATGCCTATGCCCTGAATGGTAATGCCTAGGTTTTCTTCTAGGGTTTTTATGGTTTTAGGTCTAACATATAAGTCTTTAAGCCATCTTGAATTGATTTTTGTATAAGGTGTAAGGAAGGGATCCAGTTTCAGCTTTCTACATATGGCTAGCCAGTTTTCCCAGCACCATTTATTAAATAGGGAATCCTTTCCCCATTTCTTGTTTTTGTCAGGTTTGTCAAAGATCAGATAGTTGTTGATATGTGGCATTATTTCTGACGGCTCTGTTTTGTTCCATTGATCTATATCTCTGTTTTGGTACCAGTACCATGCTGTTTTGGTTACTGTAGCCTTGTAGTATAGTTTGAAGTCAGGTAGTGTGATGCCTCCAGCTTTGTTCTTTTGGCTTAGGATTGACTTGGCGATGCGGGCTCTTTTTTGGTTCCATATGAACTTTAAAGTAGTTTTTTTCCAATTCTGTGAAGAAAGTCATTGGTAGCTTGATGGGGATGGCATTGAATCTGTAAATTACCTTGGGAAGGATGGCCATTTTCATGATATTGATTCTTCCTACCCATGAGCATGGAATGTTCTTCCATTTGTTTGTATCCTCTTTTATTTCCTTGAGCAGTGGTTTGTAGTTCTCCTTGAAGAGGTCTTTCACATCCCTTGTAAGTTGGATTCCTAGGTATTTTATTCTCTTTGAAGCAATTGTGAATGGGAGTTCACTCATGATTTGGCTCTCTGTTTGTCTGTTATTACTGTATAAGAATGCTTGTGATTTTTGCACATTGATTTTGTATCCTGAGACTTTGCTGAAGTTGCTTATCAACTTAAGGAGATTTTGGGCTGAGACAATGGGGTTTTCTAGATATACTGTCATGTCATCTGCAAACAGGGACAATTTGACTTCCTCTTTTCCTAATTGAATACCCTTGATTTCCTTCTCCTGCCTAATTGCCCTGGCCAGAACTTCCAACACTATGTTGAATAGAAGTGGTGAGAGAGGGCATCCCTGTCTTGTGCCAGTTTTCAAAGGGAATGCTTCCAGTTTTTGCCCATTCAGTATGATATTGGCTGTGGGCTTGTCATAAATAGCTCTTATTATTTTGAGATACCTCCCATCAATTCCTAATTTATTGAGAGTTTTTAGCATGAAGCGTTGTTGAATTTTGTCAAAGGCCTTTTCTGCATCTATTGAGATAATCATGTGGTTTTTGTCTTTGGTTCTGTTTATATGCTGGATTACATTTATTGGTTTGCGTATATTGAACCAGCCTTGCATCCCAGGGTTGAAGCCCACTTGATCATGGTGGATAAGCTTTTTGATGTGCTGCTGGATTCTGTTTGCCAGTATTTTATTGAGGATTTTTGCATCAATGTTCATCAAGGATATTGGTCTAAAATTCTCTTTTTTTGTTGTGTCTCTGCCAGGCTTTGGTATCAGGATGATGCTGGCCTCATAAAATGAGTTAGGGAGGATTCCCTCTTTTTCTATTGATTGGAATAGTTTCAGAAGGAATGGTACCAGCTCCTCCTTGTACCTCTGGTAGAATTCGGCTGTGAACCCATCTGGTCCTGGACTTTTTTTGGTTGGTAAGCCATTGATTATTGCCACAATTTCAGCTCCTGTTATTGGTCAATTCAGAGATTCAACTTCTTCCTGGTTTAGTCTTGGGAGGGTGTATGTGTTGAGGAATTTATCCATTTCTTCTAGATTTTCTAGTTTATTTGCATAGAAGTGTTTGTAATATTCTCTGATGGTAGTTTGTATTTCTGTGGGATCAGTGGTGATATCCCCTTTATCATTTTTTATTGCATCTATTTGATTCTTCTCTCTTTTTTTCTTTATTAATCTTGCTAGTGGTCTATCAATTTTGTTGATCCTTTCAAAAAACCAGCTCCTGGATTCATTTATTTTTTGAAGGGTTTTTTGTGTCTCTATTTCCTTCAGTTCTGCTCTGATTTTAGTTATTTCTTGCCTTCTGCTAGCTTTTGAATGTGTTTGCTCTTGCTTTTCTAGTTCTTTTAATTGTGATGTTAGGGTGTCAGTTTTGGATCTTTCCTGCTTTCTCTTGTGGGCATTTAGTGCTATAAATTTTCCTCTACACACTGCTTTGAATGCATCCCAGAGATTCTGGTATGTTGTGTCTTGGTTCTCGTTGGTTTCAAAGAACATCTTTATTTCTGCCTTCATTTTGTTATGTACCCAGTAGTCATTCGGGAGCACGTTGTTCAGTTTCCACGTAGTTGAGCGGTTTTGAGTGAGATTCTTAATCCTGAGTTCTAGCTTGATTGCACTGTGATCTGAGAGACAGTTTGTTACAATTTCTGTTCTTTTACATTTATTGAGGAGAGCTTTACTTCCAAGTATATGGTCAATTTTGGAATAGGTGTGGTGTGGTGCTGAAAAAAATGTATATTCTGTTGATTTGGGGTGGAGAGTTCTGTAGATGTCTATTAGGTCCACTTGGTGCAGAGCTGAGTTCAATTCCTGGGTATCCTTGTTGACTTTCTGTCTCGTTGATCTGTCTAATGTTGACAGTGGGGTGTTAAAGTCTCCCATTATTAATGTGTGGGAGTCTAAGTCTCTTTGTAGGTCACTCAGGACTTGCTTTATGAATCTGGGTGCTCCTGTATTGGGTGCATATATATTTAGGATAGTTAGCTCTTCTTGTTGAATTAATCCCTTTACCATTATGTAATGGCCTTCTTTGTCTCTTTTGATCTTTGTTAGTTTAAAGTCTGTTTTATCAGAGACTAGGATTGCAACCCCTGCCTTTTTTTGTTTTCCATTTGCTTGGTAGATCTTCCTCCATCCTTTTATTTTGAGCCTATGTGTGTCTCTGCACGTGAGATGGGTTTCCTGAATACAGCACACTGATGGGTCTTGAGTCTTTATCCAATTTGCCAGTCTGTGTCTTTTAATTGGAGCATTTAGTCCATTTACATTTAATGTTAATATTGTTATGTGTGAATTTGATCCTGTCATTATGATGTTAGCTGGATATTTTGCTCGTTAGTTGATGCAGTCTCTTCCTAGTCTCAATGGTCTTTACATTTTGGCATGATTTTGCAGTGGCTGGTACCGGTTGTGCCTTTCCATGTTTAGTGCTTCCTTCAGGAGCTCTTCTAGGGCAGGCCTGGTGGTGACAAAATCTCTCAGCATTTGCTGTCTGTAAAGTATTTTATTTCTCCTTCACTTATGAAGCTTAGTTTGGCAGGACATGAAATTCTGGGTTGAAAATTCTTTTCTTTAAGAATGTTGAATATCGGCCCCCACTCTCTTCTGGCTTGTAGGGTTTCTGCCGAGAGATCCGCTGTTAGTCTGATGCGCTTCCCTTTGATGGTAACCCGACCTTTCTCTCTGGCTGCCCTTAACATTTTTTCCTTCATTTCAACTTTGGTGAATCTGACAATTATGTGTCTTGGAGTTGCTCTTCTCGAGGAGTATCTTTGTGGCATTCTCTGTATTTCCTGAATCTGAATGTTGGCCTGCCTTGCTAGATTGGGGAAGTTCTCCAGGATAATATCCTGCAGAGTGTTTTCCAACTTGTTTCCATTCTCCCCTTCACTTTCAGGTACACCAATCAGACGTAGATTTGGTCTTTTCACATAGTCCCACATTTCTTGGAGGCTTTGCTCGTTTCTTTTTATTCTTTTTTCTCTAAACTTCCCTTCTCACTTCATTTCATTCATTTCATCTTCCAGGGCTGATACCCTTTCTTCCATTTGATCGCATCAGCTCCTGAGGCTTCTGCATTCTTCACGTAGTTCTCGAGCCTTGGTTTTCAGCTCCATCAGCTCCTTTAAGCACTTCTCTGTATTGGTTATTCTAGTTATACATTCTTCTAAATTTTTTTCAAAGTTTTCAACTTCTTTGCCTTTGGTTTGAATATCCTCCCGTAGCTCAGAGTAATTTGATCATCTGAAGCCTTCTTCTCTCAGCTCGTCAAAGTCATTCTCCGTCCAGCTTTGTTCCGTTGCTGGTGAGGAACTGCGTTCCTTTGGAGGAGGAGAGGTACTCTGGTTTTTAGAGTTTCCAGTTTTTCTGCTCTGTTTTTTCCCCATCTTTGTGGTTTTATCTACTTTGGTCTTTGATGATGGTGATGTACAGATGGGTTTTTGGTGTGGATGTCCTTTCTGTTAGTTTTCCTTCTAACAGACAGAACCCTCAGCTGCAGGTCTGTTGGAGTACCTGGCTGGCCGTGTGAGCTGTCAGTCTGCCCCTGCTGGGGGGTGCCTCCCAGTTAGGCTGTTCGGGGGTCAGGGGTCAGGGACCCACTTGAGGAGGCAGTCAGCCCGTTCTCAGATCTCCACCTGCGTGCTGGGAGAACCACTGCTCTCCTCACAGCTGTCAGACAGGGACATTTAAGTCTGCAGAGGTTACTGCTGTCTTTTTGTTTGTCTGTGCCCTGCCCCCAGAGGTGGAGCCTACAGAGGCAGGCAGGCCTCCTTGAGCTGTGGTGGGCTCCACCCAGTTCAAGCTTCCAGGCTGCTTTGTTTACCTAAGCGAGCCTGGGCAATGGCGGGTGCCCCTCCCCCAGCCTCGCTGCCAACTTGCTGTTTGATCTCAGACTGCTGTGCTAGTAATCAGCGAGACTCCGTGGGCGTAGGACCCTCTGAGCCAGTGCGGGCTATACTCTCCTGGGGCACCGTTTCCTAAGCCCGTCGGAAAAGCACAGTATTCGGGTGGGAGTGGCCTGATTTTCCAGGTGCCCTCTGTCACCCCTGGAAGGGGAACTCCCTGACCCCTTGCGCTTCCCAAGTGAGGCAATGCCTTGCCCCTGCTTCGGCTGGTGCACGGTGCACTCACCCACTGACCTGCGCCCACTGTCTGGCACTCCCTAGTGAGATGAAGACGGTACCTCAGATGGAAATGCAGAAATCACCCGTCTTCTGCGTCGCTGGCACTGGGAGCTGTAGACTGGAGCTGTTCCTATTCGGCCATCTTGGCTCCTCCAAGTTCTTTATATATTATGGATGTTAATAGCCTGCCAGATATATATTTTGTAAACGTTTTCTTCTGTTTTGTGGATTGACTTTTCACCTTGATATTATTCTTTGATGCACTAAAGTTCTTAATATTGCTGAACTCCAATATACCTATTTTTTGTTTTGTTTGTTTTCTGTACTTTTGGCAAAATCCAGTGCTATAAAGATTTTCCCGTTAGTTGATGCAGTCTCTTCCTAGTCTTGATGGTCTTTACATTTTGGCATGATTTTGCAGCGGCTGGTACCAGTTGTGCCTTTCCATATTTAGCACTTCCTTCAGGAGCTCTTTTAGGGCAGGCCTGGTGGTGACAAAATCTCTCAGCATTTGCTTGTCTGTAAAGGATTTTATTTCTCCTTCACTTATGAAGCTTAGTTTGGCTGGATATGAAATTCTGGGTTGAAAATTCTTTTCTTTAAGAATGTTGAATATTGGCCCCCACTCTCTTCTGGCTTGTAGGGTTTCTGCCGAGAGCATTCTCAGTAAACTATCGCAAGAACAAAAAACCAAACACTGCATATTCTCACTCATAGGTGGGAATTGAACAATGAGAACACATGGACACAGGAAGGGGAACATCACACTCTGGGGACTGTTGTGGGGTGGGGGGAGGGGGGAGGGATAGCATTGGGAGATATACCTAATGCTAGATGACGAGTTAGTGGGTGGAGCGCACCAGCATGGCACATATATACATACGTAACTAACCTGCACATTGCACACATGTACGCTAAAACCTAAATTATAACAATAATAAATAAATAAATAAATAAAAAAGATTTTCCCTACATTTTTTCCTAAAAGTTTTATAGTTTTAGCTCTTATGCTTAATACATAATTTTATATAGTTATAAATTATATAAATTATAAAATATAATTTTATATAGTTATATATAATTATATATAAAATATATAATTTTATAATTTTAGCGCTTGTGCAGAATCTATATTCTCATCAGCACATGGAATGTTCTCCAAAATAGACCATATGACAAGCCACAAAACAAGTCTCAATACATTTTTAAGAATCAAAATCATATTAAGTACCTTCTCAGACCACAGTGGAATAAAACTAGAAATCCATTCCAGAAGGAACCCTCAAAATTATACAAACACTTGGAAATTAAACAATCCACTCCTAAATGAATTTGGGGTTAACAATAAAATCAAGATGGAAATTTAAAAATTCTTCCAAGTAAATGATAACAATGACACAAGTTATCAAAACCTCTGAGATACAGCAAAAGCAGTGCTAAAGAGGACAGTTTATAGCATGAAATGCCTATATCAAAAAGCCTGAAAGATCACAAATTGACAACCTAATGTCACCTCAAGGAACTAGAGAAACAAGAACAAACCAAACCCAAAGCTAGCAGAAGAAAATAAATAATAAAGATCAGAGCAGAACGAAATGAAATTGAAACAAACAAAAAGAAAACAGTACAAAAAATTAATGAAATGAAAATTTTGTTCTTCGAAAAGATAAAATTTATAGACCATTAGCTAGTTTATCCATTTTTTTGGTTAATTTTTATAAGGTGGTAGGTAATATTTCAATTTCATACTTTTGCATGTAGTTATCCAATTCTCCCAGCATGATTTGTTAAAAAGACTGTCCTTTCTTCATTTAATGTCTTGACAACCTTATCAAAAATCAATTGACCATACATGTGTTTTTTTTTCTGAACTCTGTTTTATTCAGTTGGTCTACATATATGTCCTTATTCCAAAAAACATATTTGATTGCTGTACCTTTGCAGTAAGTTTTGAAGTAAGGAAGTCTGGGTCCTCCAACTTTAGTTTTCTTTTTCAAGATTATTTTGGCCACGTTGTGCCCCTTACAACTGCACAAGAATTGGAGGAATGGCTTTTCCAGTTCTGTGAAAAAAACCTGTTGACATTTTTTTAGGAATGTTGATGAATCTATAGATTACTTTGGGTAGTACTAAAGTCTAAACAATGCTAAGTCTTCCTATTCCTATTCATGTCATTCATTTATTTATATCTTTAATTTCTTTTCACATTGTTTTGCAGTTTTAGCATACAAATCCTTATCCTTAGTTACATTTATTTCTAAGTATTTAATTATTTAGATACTATGGTAATAGAGTTAGTTTCTTAAATTCCTGTTTGGATTGTTCATTCTTGGTATATAGTAACACAATGGATTTTTGTGTGTTGATCTTGTAGCCTATAACTGCTCAATTTGTTTTTTAGCTCTAGTAGCTTTCTTGTGGAGGCTTTGGGATTTTCGTATACATAGAATCACGTTCTCTGTGAATAGGGATAGTTTTACTTCTTCCTTTCCAATTTGGATAGCTTTTATTTCTTTTTCTTGTCTAATAGCTCTGGCTAGAACTTCCAATACAGTGTTGAATAGCAGAGGTGAAAGTGGGCATCCTTGTCTTGTTCTTAGGTGAAAGCTTTTCTTTATTCACCATTGAATATGATGTAAGTTGTGGATTTTTTACAAATACCGTTTTTCATGTTGAGGAACTTTATCTCTATCATTTGCTGTCTGAGTGCTTTTATCATGAAAGATAGTTGATTTTTATTCAATTGCCCTTTCTGTGTTAATTGAGATAATCATTTGTTTTTTTTTCTTTATTTTATTATTGTGAATGTATTACATTGATTTTCTTTTTTTGTTGTTCTTGTTGCTGTTGTTTTTGTTTTTGTTTTTGAGATGGAGTCTTGCTCTGTTGCCCAGGCTGGAGTGCAATGGCATGATTTTGGCTCACTGCAACCTCCACCTCCCGGGTTCAAGTGATTCTCCTGCCTCAGCCTCCCGAGTAGCTGGGATTACAGGCATGCACCACCATGCTCGGCAATTTTTGTATTTTTAGTAGAGACGGTGTTTCACCATGTTGGCCAGGCTGGTCTCGGCTTCCTGATCTCGTGATCAGCCCACCTCGGGCTCCCAAAGTGCTGGGATTACAGGAATGAGGCACCTCGCCCGGCCATTACATTGATTTTCTAATATCGTACTACCCTTGGATTTTTAAGAAAAATTCTGCTTAGCCATGGTGAATAATTCTTTCATTGTGCTGTTAGATTCTATTTGCTAATATTTTGTTGAAGATTTTTGCATCATACTCATAAGGGATATTGGTCTGTAATTTTCTTTACTTGTGATGTCTTTACTTGGCCTTGCTATCAGGGTAACACTGGCCTTATAAAATGAGTTAGAAAGTATTTTCTCCTTTTCAGTGTTTTTGGAAGCATTTGAGAAGAACTGGTATTACTAATTCTGTAAATGTTTGGTAGACTCGAATAGCCAAGCCAGAACTTTTAGTTTTGTGAAGGTGTTTGATCAACTTTTTAACTTGTTATAAGTCTATTGAGATTTACTGTCTCTTCTTGACTTAGTTTAGGTAATTTGTGTGTTTTGAAAAATTTGTTTATCAGGACCAGGTTGGGCAACATCGTGAGACCTCATTTCTCTATATTTTTTTAAGCCAGGTCTGGTGCATGCCTGTATTTCTAGATGCTTGGGCGGCTGAGGCAGGAGGGTTGCTTGAGTCCAGGACTTCAAGGTTGCAGTGAGCTATCATTGTGCCACTGAACTCCAGCCTAGGCAATAGAGCAAGACCCTCTATAAAAAAAAATAGACCCTAACTAAAAAAGTAATAATAATAAATAAATTTGTTCATTTCGTGTTATCTAATTTGTTTGCTCATAGTATTATCTTATAATCTATAATCTTTTTTTGTCTCTGTAAGGTTGGTAGTAATGTCCTCACTTTCATTTCTGATTTTAGTTATCTGTATCTTCTTCAGTCTAGCTAAAGGTTTGTCAATTTTGTTAATCTTTTTAAAGAACCAATTTTTGGTATTATTAATTTTCTCTGTTATTTTTCTATGTTCTACATTGTCCTATTCTATTATCTACATTCTCTACATAGGTCATCTCTGCAAATATTTTTTCTTCTGCAAGTTCTGGGTTTATTTTGCTCTTCCTTTTCCTTAAGGTTTAAAGTTAGATAATTTATTTGAAATCTTCCCTTTTTTAATGAAGGTATTTGCAGCTATAAATTTTCCTTCTGAGCACCACTTTTACTGTATCCCATGAGTTTCGGTATGTTGTGCATTTATTTTCATTTGTCTCTAAGTGTTTTCTAATTTCTTTTGTAATTTATTCTTTGATTCACTGGATGTTCAAAAGAATGTTGTTTAATTTCTGGTGAGATGTGCGATCTATCCTGGAGAATGCCCCATGTGCACTTGAGAATATTGGGTGTTCTGCTATTATTGGATTAGTGTACTGTATGTATATGTTAAGCATAGTTTATCGTGTTGTTCGAGCCCTCTAGTTCCTTACTTAGCTTTTGTCCAATTGTTCTATCCATTATTGAAAGTGGGGGTATTGAAATGTCCACCTCATTGTAGAGTTGTCCATCACTCCCTTCAATTATGTCAATGTTTGCTTCATATATTTTGAAGGTTGGATATTAGGCATGTAAATTTTTATAATATTTATGTATTCTTCCTATATCAAACTTTTAATTAAAATATAAGGTTCTTTTTTTTCTCTCCTAAGCTTGTTAGATTTAAAGTCTGTTTTGTCTGATAGCATTATAGCCACTAGCTATCTTTTGGTTATTATTTGTATGGAATATCTTTTTCCATCTCTTCATTTTCAATCTATTTGTGTCTTTAGATCTAAAGTGAATCTCTTATAGACAGCATATAATTGGGTCATTTAAAAAAATCCATTTTGCTTATCTTTGCCTTTTGAATAAACTACTTAATCCATTCACATTTAAAGTAATTACTGATGAGAAAGGACTTAGGTCTGCCATTTTGCTAGTTGTTTTCTGTATGTCTCACATAACATTGTTCCTCATTTTCTTCATTAGTGTTTTCTTGTGTGGTTTGCCAAACTTTTGTAGTGAAGTGTTTTGATTCCCCTCTCATTTTCTTTTGTGTATATTCTATAGATTTTTTTTTTGTTACGGCTACCATTGGGATTACAATTAACATGCTAAGGTAATAGTAATCTAATTTAAATGTATACCGACTTAACTTCAACAGCATATAAAAATTTTACTCCTAATCAGCTTCAAACACCTTTTTGAATTACTGATGTCACAAATTACATCTTGTACATTGTATGCCCAATAACATAGGTTAATAATTGCTTTTATGCATGTCTTTTAAATCATGGAGGAAATAAAAAGTGGGGTTGCAAACCAAAATTATAATAATTCTAGCTTTTATAGCTGTCCATGCATTTACCTTTAATGAAAACCTTTATTTTTTCATATGGCTTTGATTTACTATTTAGTATCCTTTCATGGCAATCTGAAGATCATCCTTCAGCATTTCTTACAGGGTAGGTTTAATGGTAATAAGCTCCATTATCTTTTATTTATCTAAGAATGTCATAGTTTCTCCCTCATTTTTGAAAGACAATTTGTTGAATATAGAATTCTCAATTGGCAGGATTTTTTTCTTTCAGCATTTGTAATGTATTAACTCAGTGGCTTCTGGTTTCTAACATTTCTGGCGATAAATCTGCTGATAATCTTATTGAGGATTCCTTATTTCTAACAGGATGCTTTTCTCTTTCTGATTCCAAGGTTCTGTCTTGACTTTCAACAGTTTGATTATAATGTGTCTCAGTGTGGGTCTCTTTCAGCTCATTTTATTTGGATTTCATTGAGCCTCTTGGACATGTACAGTCATGTCTTTCATTAGATTTGGAAAGTGTTCAGCCATTATTTCTTCAAATATTCTTACTGTTTTATTCCCCTCTCCCTTCTTCTTCTGGGATTGACACAATAAATATGTTGGTCAGTTTCATGGTGTTCCACATGTCCCCTAGACTCTGTTTACTTTTCTTCTATCCTTTTTCTTTCTCTTCCCCAGACTTGAGTATTTCAATTGTCCTATTTCATATTTGATAATTCTTTGTCTGTCAGATTAAATCTTTTTTGAACCATCTAGTTTCTTCTTCATTTCAGTTATTACACTTCTTAACTCCAGAATTTCATTTTAGTTCCTTTTTATATTTTCTCTTTATTGATAGTCTCATTTGGTTCATACATTATTTTCCTGTATTTGTCCATGTCTTCCTTTAGCTCTTTAGGCATCTTTAAGACAGTTGTTTTAAAGTCTTTGTCTGGTAATCTCCCAGCTAGTTTTCTTCAGGAGAGGTTTCTGCTCACTTATTTTGTTTCTTTAATTGAGTCATACATAGTTTCCTGTTTCTTCATATGCCCAGTGACTTTTTTTTGTTAAAAATTGGACATTTGCATCATTATAATCTGGTCAATCTGGAAACTAGATTCCCCATTTTTTGAGAGTTTGCTGTTTATTATTATTTATTGTAAAATGTTTCTTTGCCAGGGATCAGCCTGAGGTGAAAAAATAAAGTCTTCTAAGGTATTTTCTGAATCTGTGTCTTTCCCTGGGAATATGCAGCAGTTTTGTAAATCCCTCCTGTATATTAAGTTGCTTTGAATATTCTAGCCCTTAAATGTCTTTCTCCCAAAAAAGGTGAAAATTGGAAAAGTAGAAGACACAAACAACAAAACCAAAAAATAATCACAAAACAAAAGCAACAAAAAAAGGAGCTGTCAATTTAAGTCTTTTGGAAGCTACTTCAGCTCAAGAGGGATGAACCAATACATGTAGGGGATTAAACAATAGCAGCCTGCCTCTGTGTCTGCACCAATGTGATCAGAAGCAGCAACCATCCATTAGAGCACAGATTCCTGATATCTGGAGGATAAAGCCCATATTGCTGACTCTGTCTCTCTGCAAAACCCTTTCCAGAATAAGGACATGGCTGCCTATCATGAGGCTGAGCTGGGGAATGGGTAGTTGATACTGCATTAATGGCTGAAATTGATTGAAACTGATTACAAGTTATCATCCAGCTTTTCCCTTTATGCTGAAATTGTTTGGATAGAATCCAGAGTTCCAAAATAGACACTTCATAAGTTTTGATCCCACAGTTCTTGTCTAGGTGGAGAGACAGATTTCTGATGCTTCTTACTCTGCATTCTTGCATCTTTCCTGATGTCATGTGTATTTCTTTGCTTTTAATGATGTTGAATAATATTCCATTGTACAGATGTACCATATTTTGCCTATTCATTCTTTAATTGACGGAGATTTGGATTGTTTTCACTTCTTCGGCTATTATAAATTGTGCTGCCATAAAAATTGTTTACAAGTTTTTGTGTGGACATAAGTTTTCATTTCTCTTGATTATATATCTAGGAGTGGGAATGCAAGGTCATGTAATTACTGTATGTTTAACTCTTTCAGGAATGACAGACTGTTTTCCACAGGGGTTATACCATTCTACATTTCCACCAGTAATTTATAAAGGTTCCGGTTTCTCCATATCCTCACCAACTGTTGTTAATTTTTATTTTTTATTATAGACATCATAAGAGATATAAAGTGGCATTTCATTGTGATTTTAATTTCCATTTTCCTAATGATTAATGACGTTGAGCAACTTTTAATGTGTTTATCAGACATTTGTATATCTTCTTTGGAGAAATGCCTACTTGGATCCTTATGCATTTTTAAATTGTATTACTTGTCTTATATTGTTGACTTTTAAGAGTTATTTAGATGTTCTATATACCAGACACTGAGAGAAATGATTTACAAATATTTTCTCCCATTCAGTGTGCTGTCTTATAACTTTCTTGATTATATTCTTTGAAGTGTCAACTTTTTAATTTTGATAAAGTTTATCTGTGTTTTCTTGTGGTGGTTAAGCTTTTGGTGTCATACCTTTAAAAACTATTGCCTAATTCAAAGACATGAAAATGTGTAACTATGTTTTTTTTCTAGGATTTTTGTCATTGAAGTGATTACATTTAAGTCTTTGATCCATTTTGAGTTATTTTTTAGTATACGGTGTGTGGTGGGGGTCCAAACTTATTATTTGTCATGTGAATCTAGTTTTTCCAGACATTTATTAGAAAGACTATTCTTTCCTCACGGAATGGTCTTGTCATCCTCATCACAAATCAGTGGACTACAGATTACTGCTCTATTTATTATTACAAGTCAAAATATCTTTGTATTTAACCTGATGCAGTTTATACTATTAATTTTAATAATTTAGCAGCAAATGGTGAGAGCAAGATGGGTGACTGGAAGCTCCTAACAATAAACAATAAAACAAAAATTTTAAAAAAATAAACAAAAGCAATGAATAAACAAGTACTTTTTGGATAAAATAACCAAAAAAGAGCACCACAGAACAGCATAAAAGCAAAGAAATTCTATAGAGCACAGGAACCCAGGATGTCTGAATGGAGAATGGAAGAAAGTGCCTTGCCTCCACCACTCTATTCCTCCAGTTGGGATTATCTCAGAACCAGGAGAGACTGCATGGAAAAGGTAAGCAAGAGGACCCCAGGAGCCCCCATCACCGGAGCAGAACATGCAGTCTTTGTTACTGAAGACTCCTGCAGTCATCACAGGCTTGATCACATCTGAGGAAGCTCCCCAAAGTCTACATACTGAGCTAATCCCAGAGGAAAAGCTGATGCTATGCCTCAACTCCAACCCCATGGCCCATGCTGCTACTACTTTGCACTATATTGGAGCTGGAGCCACTACTAGAGTGACTCCATGGGGTGAACAGCTATTGCTTCTCTTTATTCCTGAAGCTCAGCCGCTTCTGCATCATGCCCACCCAGTAGTGTGCTGTCATTGAGCGGAGCTGCTGCTATGCCCTACCCACTAGAGCCAAGCTACTGGAAAGCTGTTCCATCCCCCTCATCCCAGTTGCTGGTAAACCTTCTCTTAGGGCTGAGCTGAAGTGGCACCCTAAACCCCAGGACCCAAAATCTAGATGGACCATAGAAATCATGCCCTCTAAATGCCACAGCTGATGTAGCACCCTATGCCCCAGGTCCCTCAGGCTGCCTGCACACTGGAACAGTCATGCTCCCTTGGCACTACAGCTGAGATATCACCCTGCTTCCAAGGGACCTCAGGCCTTCTGTGCACCAAAGCAGTGGTGCCACTAGCCCCAGAGCAGATGCAGCACCCCACCAGAGACTTCAGCCTTCCTGTACATCAGAGTAATTACTCCCTCTAGAACCACAACTGAGACAGTGCCCTGCTCCCAGAGGACCCCACACCTCATGCACACTGAGCAGTCACATTCTTTGGCCCTACAGCTGAAGGAGTCCCATGCTCCCCACCCAAGGACATCAGGCCTCCAGCACACTGGAGCAGTTGTACCTCTCAGCACGACAGCTGATACAATGCCCCACCCTTAATGATCCAAAGGCTACATTGACCTATGTAGCCACTTTCTGAGGCTGAGCAGACAAAGCGGCTTAAATCCCATTAAATCAGAACCTTGGCTGATTTGAGCCACCCTACCCTCCAGGCCATACATCCAGAGAATTTCACCCACCTGGAATTCAAGCAGCATCCCGTGGTCTGAGCCGCTGTTACCCTTTCTCTCCAAGAAGTAGACTCATCACTGTACTGTTCCCCCTCCCACTGGGGCCCAAGCCACAGTGGCATCTTGCCATTCCTGGATCCTTCTTGCTGCTGTACCTGGCCTCACAGATTCTAGCCTACTTTCATGTTCCACCATCCTAGAATTTAGAGTCACCCAGGAGCCTGAGCTACCACTGTGCCCTGTTGGTTCTAGGTCCCAAATTGCAGCTGTGTCCTGCTGGAGTACCCTTTCTTCTCTTGATCAATACCAGGGCCAGAAACACAACTATATCCAGTCCTCTGGGACTGAGCTGCTGGGATGTGCCTCAACAATAGACCACAAGTTAGTGAGAGAACCACAATTGGTCATGCCTTAACGAATAAACCTGCATCTCAAGTTCCAGGTGGTATAGTAGTTTTGCATGACTCTGAGCCCAGGGACCTGGCTCCACAGCCATTCCAAGCACCTGAGGCCTGAATCTCTGTTCTGTTTTAGCTGCTTGTAAGCCACGCCAAACTCAATCCCAAGAGAGATTCCCTCAGCTAAAACTCTGCACTGTGAGTAAGACAAGAACAGAAGGACCCCGAGAGCCCTTGCTTAATAATTTACACAGCCACCATCAGAGCCCCAAACTCCTGAAGCCTAGACCACTGAGGCATCCACAGTCATTGCTGATGACTACAACTGAAGAAGCAACATGGACACCACACCACTGCCCACATGAAACCAGAGCCAGAACACCTTGCTCAACTGGCACCTTCAGTTAAAAGCCTTCTCCTATGAATGCCACTCTTTAAAGTTTGAAAGACGTAACTGCATCATCAGAAACACAGACATCAACACAGGGACACAAAAAATATGAAAAAGCAAGGAAACTGAATATCACCAAAAGAATACAATAATTATTCAGTAAATGATTCCTAATAAACCAAAAATTATAAATTGCCTGAAAAAGAATTCAAATTAATGATCTTAAGAAAGCAAGATAAAAGAAAATACAAATAGACAATTCAATGAAGTCAAGAAAATAACTCATAATCTGAATAATAAATTTAACAAAGAGAAGGTATCATAAAAAAGAACCAAACAGAAATCTTGGAGCTAAAAATTCAATCAACTAAATAAAAAATATTATTGAAAGCTTCAGCATAGACTAGGTCAAGAAGAAAGAATCTGTGAAATTTTAATATAGGTCTTTTTAAATGACTCAGAAGGAAAAAAGAAAGAAAAAAATATTAAAGACAGGCTATAGGACTTATGACACACTATTAAGTGAATAAATATTTGCATTATGGTATTTACATAAGGAAAGACTCCCACAATAGATTCACCTCAATGAGGTTCTCTCCCACATTATAATCAAATTATCAAAATTCAAAGACATCACTAATCATTAGAGAAATGCAAATCAAAATCACAGTGAGATACCATCTCACACCAGTCAGAATGGCTATTATTAAAAAGTAAAAACATAACAGATGCTGGTGAGGCTGTGAAGAAAAGGAAATGCTTATACACTGCTGGTGGGAATGTAAATTAGTTCAGTCATTGTAGAAAGCAGTATGGCGATTTCTCAAAGAACTTAAAACATAGTTAGCATTCAACCCCACAATCCAATAATTGGGTATATACGCAAAGGAATAGAAATCATTCTACCATAAAGACACACACACACATACTTTATTGCAGCACTATTCACAATAGCAAAGACATAAAATCAACCTAAATGCCTATCAGTGGCAGGCTGGATAAAGAAAATGTGGTACATACATACCATGGAATACTATGCAACCATAAAAAAGAGTGAGATTATGTCCTTTGCAATAACACAGATGGAATTGGAGGCCATTATCCTAAGTGAACTAATGCAAGAACAGAAAACCAAACACTGCGTATGTTTACTTATAAGTAGAAGCTAAAATATTGAGTACACATGGACACAAAGAAGGGAACAACACACACTGAAGTCTATCAGAGGCTGGACGGTGGGAGGAGGGAAAGGATTGAAAAACTACCTATTTGGTACTATACTTACCATCACCATTACCTGGGTGATGAAATAATCTATAAACCAAACACCCATGACATGCAATTTACCTATATGACAAACCAGTACATGTACCCCTGAACCTAAAATAAGTTTTTTTTTTAAACTCAAAGACAAGGCTAGGCATAGTAGCTTATGCTTATAATTCCAGTACTTTGAGAGGCTGAGACTGGAAAATCGCTTGAGTTCAGGACTAGCCTTGGAAACACGGTGAAATCCCATCTTTACAAAAAATACAAAAAAAAAAAAAAAATGTTGGGCATGGCAGAACACTTGTGTAGTGCCAGCTATTCAGAAGGCTGAGGTAGGAGGATTACTTGAGCCAAGGATGTTGAGGCTGCAGTGAGCCATGATTGTGCCACTGCACTACAGCCTGGGTGACACAGTAATACTATGTCAAAAAAAATAAAAAGAAAGAAAATCTTAAAAAATAGCAAGAGAAAAGTATCAAATCACATATAAGGAAATGTCCATTAGACCATTGGGATATTCTTCACATAAACCTTGTAGAGAAGGAGAGAATGGGATGATATATATAATGTGCTGAAAGATTAAAAGTGCATCGAAGGACACTCTTTCCAGCAAAGCTGTCCTTCAGAAACGAAGGAAAAATAAAGTCTTTCATAGACAAGCAGAAGCTGAGGTAATTTGTTACCACCAGACCTGTCTTGCAAAAAATGTTTAAGAGAATTCTTCAAGTAGAAACAAAAGCTCAATAATTACTATCATAAATAAATATGAACATATAAGACTCACTGGTGGAGGTAAATATGTAGTCAAACCCAAAATACACAAATACTGTAACGGTGGTATGTAAATCATATATATCTCTAGTATGAATGTTAAAAGTCAAAATGGTCAAAATAAATAAGGCCATAATAAGTTGTTAAGGGATAAGCAATATAAAAAGATGAAAATTGTACATCAATAATGCAAATTTGGGGAAGGATGGTAAAAGTCTAGAGTTTTTGTATGTGACAGATGCTGTTATTAGATTAAAATAAATTATAAGATGTTTTATGTAAACCCCATGGTAACCATAAAACAAAAAATGCAGCAGATATACAAATAATGAATAGAGAGGGATCAAAGCTTAGAAATACAGAAAATGATTAAATCACAACAGCAGACAACAAGAAAGGAAGAAAAAAAGGAGGCATAAAGCAGCCAGAAAACCAAAAAATGCAGTAATAAGTTCTGAACTATTGATGACGGCTTTGAATGTAAATGGATTAGATTGTCCAAGCAAAAGACAGACTGGCTGAATGGGTTAAAATTAAATAGGATCTAAGGGCAGAGCAAGATGGCCAAATAGAAGCCTCCACTAATTGTCCCCCACAGCAGGAAAACCAAACTTTGCAACTAGCTACACACAAAATAGCACCGCCATAAGTACCAAAAATCAGGTGACCAGTTACAGTACCTGGTTTTAAGATTACATGACTGAAAGAGGCACTGAAGAGGGTAGAAGAGACAGTCTTGAATCACTAATGTCACCGTCTGCCACCCCCCAGGAGCAGCCATGTGGTACAGAGAAAATCTCTACATGCGGGGGAAGGAGAGCACAGCAACTGAGGAACTTGGAATTGAACTCTGTGCTGCCCTGTAGAGAGAAAGAAGTGCTGGGCTCAGCAGGTGCCCATGAGTGGGCAACTCATGGAAGGAGCATTTGAAGCAGCCCATGACAGAGAGAAATCATCCATCCTAGCAGTTGGAATCGAGATGCTCTGGGATACTAGGTAAACGTGAAAGGCAGTCTAGGAGAAAAGAACTGCAATTCCAAAGCAAGTCCTAGTGCTGGACTGGGCTTAGAGACAAAGGACTAGAGCAGCACATAACTTAGGGAGACACAGGCAGAGCAGCTAAGAAAGTGTTTTCACCACCTGTCCCTCAATCCCAGGCAGCGTAGCTCACAGCAACAAAAATAACACCTTCCTTCTACTTGAGGAGAGAAGTGGGAAAAGTAAGAGGACTTCTTGTTGCATCTTGGATACTAGCTCAGCCATAATAAGATAGGGCCCCAGGCAGAACTGTGACAGCTTAGCTCTTGAACAACATTTCTGGACACATCCTGGGCCAGAAGAGAACATGGTTCCTTTTAAGGGATGATGCCAGTCCTGATAGAATTTATCGCCTGCTGATTAATGAGACTCTGGGCCCTGAATAAATAACAGCAATACCCAGGTCACATGTCATGGGCCATGGGTGAGACTCAGATGTGTTGGCTTCAGGTGAGACCCAGAACATTCCCAGCAGTGGTGGCTACAGTGAGAGACTCCTTCTGCTTGAGAAAAGCAGAGGTAGAAGTAAAGGGGACTTTGGCACCTTCAGTATCAGCTCAGCCACAGTGGGGTGGAGCACCAAGCAAGCTCTTGGGGTCCCTAGCTTCAGGCCTAGGCTTTTGGACAGCATTTCTGGGCCTGTCCTGGGTCAGAGAGGAGCCCAATGTCCTGAAGGGTGAGTCTCAGGCCTGGCAGCATTCACCACAAACTGACTGAAGAGCCCTTGGGCTTTAAGTGGACATTGGAGGTGGTCAGGCAGAATTCCTCAGGAAGCAATGATGGTAGTGGCCACTGGGAGGTACTTCTCAGCCTGTAGAAAAGGGAGAGAAAAACAATAAGGACGTTGACTTGTAATTTGAGCTTCAAGCTTAGCTTCAGTAGAATAGACCAGGAAGTAGATTTCTAAGGTTTTTGATTCCAATCCCTGGCTCTCAGACAAGATCTCTGGACCCAACAGAGGCCTGGCAGAACTTGGTGCTCTGAAGGGAAGAATAGAAACATGGTTGGCTTCACCATCGGCTGATTGTACAGAACGAGGGACTTGAGTGAACATAGGTGGTAGCCAGGTAGTGGTTACAGCAGGCCTTGTGTGAGACCAAGTGTTATACTGCTTAAGTTCTGACCCATTGCAGTCCCATTGGTGGTGGCCAAAGGGGTGCCTGCATCATCCCACCAACAGCTTCAGGTGGGTCAACATAGAGAGAGTGACTCAGTTTGTTTGGGAGAAAGTAAAGGAAGAGAACAAGAGTCTCTTCTTGGAAATCCAGAGAATTCTTTCAGATCTTATCCAAGACAACCAAAGTGGTACCTCTAAGAGACTGTAAGAACCACAGCATCACTGGGCTTGGGGCACAAGTCACTTTGAATATCTAGAAAATCTTTTCAAGAAAGATGGGCAGAAACAAGTCCAGACTGTGAAGATTGCAATAAATGCATAACTCTTCAATGCCCAGACACCAGTGAACATCCCCAAGCTTCAAGACCATTCAGGAAAACATGACCTCACCAAATGAACTAAATAAGTCACCAGGGACCAATCCTGAAGAAACAGAGATATGGAATCTTTCAGAAAGAATTCATAATAGCTGCCTTGAGGAAAACACAGAGAAAGAATTTAAAATTCTGTCAGATAAATTTAATAAAGAGATTGAAATAGTTTAAAAGACTCAAGTATAAATTCTAGAGTTAAAAACTGCAAGCCTCATACTGAAGAATGCATCAGAGTCACTTATTAGCAGACTAGATCAAGCAGAATAAAGAATGAGTGAGACTGAAGACAGGTTATTTGATAATACACAGAGGAAACAATAAAAAGACTACCAGCAATAAAGCAACACCAACAAGATCTACAAAATAATCTCAAAAGGTCAAATCTAAGGGGTATTGCCTTTAAAGAGTAGGTAGACAAATGGAGAGGGATAGAAAGTTTATTCAAAGGGGTATATCAGAGAACTTCCCAAATGTAGAGAAATATATCAACATTCAAGTATAAGAAAGTTATAAAACACCAAGCAGATTTAACCCAAAGAAGATTACCTCAAGGCATTTAATAATCAATCCCAAATAACAAGGATAAATAAAGGATCCTAAAAGCAACACAAGAAAAAAAGAAAAAAAAATAGATAACATACAATGGAGCTCCAATGCATCTGGCAGCAGATGTTTCAGTAAAAGCTTTACAGGCCAGGCTAGAGTGGCATGACATGTTGAAAGTGCTAAAGGAAAAAGAAATACTTTTACCATAGAATAATATATTCAGTTAAAATATCCTCCATGCATGAAGGAGAAATAAAGACTTTCCCAAACAAAAGCTGAGGAATTTCATCAACATGAGATCTATCTTACAATAAATGTTAAAGGGAGTCATTCAATCTGGAAGTAAAGAATTTTAATGAGCAACAAGAAATCATCTTAAGATGCAAAAGTCACTAGTAATAGAAAGCACCCAGAAAAACACAGGCTAATATAACACTGTATTTGTGGTGAGTAAACTACACTTATAAGTAGAAAGACTAAATCAAAAATAATAACTACAACATTTCAATACATAGAAAGTACAAGAAGACATAAAGAGAAACAATAAAAAGATAAAAAATTGTAAGATGAAAGTGTGGAGTTTTTATTTGTTTTCATTGTGTGTGTTTGTTTATGCAATCAGTGATAAGTTGTCATCATTTACAATAATGGGTTATAAGACAGCATTAGAAAGCCTCATGGTAACTTCAAATAAAAAACATACAACAGATACACCAGAAACTAAGATGCAAGAAATTCAATCATATAACTAGAGAAAATCTCCTTCACTGTAAAAAAGATAGGAAAGAAGAAAAGGAAGAGAAGACCACAAAACAACCAGAAAACAAATAAGAAATGGGCAGGAGTAATTACCTACTTACCAATAATAACACTGAATGTAAATAAACTAAACTCTAATTAAAATACATAGAGTGGCTGAAAGGATTTTTAAAAAATACAAGACCCAATGATCCATTGCCTACAAGAAATACACCATCTATTAAGATACACATAGACGTTTTTTTTGGAGCCAAGATGGCCGAATACGAACAGCTCCGGTCTACAGCTCCCAGCGTGCGCGACACAAAAGACGGGCGATTTCTGCATTTCCATCTGAGGTACCGTGTTCATCTCACTAGGGAGTGCCAGACAGTGGGCGCAGGTCAGTGGGTGAGTGCACCCTGTGCCAGCCGAAGCAGGGGCGAGGCATTGCCTCACTCGGGAATCACAAGGGGTCAGGGAGTTCTGTTTCCAGGGGTGACAGACGGCACCTGGAAATTCGTGCCACTCCCACCCGAATACTGTGCTTTTCCGACGGGCTTAGGAAACGGTGCACCAGGAGATAATAGCCCGCACCTGGCTCAGAGGGTCCTACACCCATGGAGTCTCACTGATTGCTAGCACAGCAGTCTGAGATCAAACAGCAAGTTGGCAGTGAGGCTGGGGGAGGGGCGCCCGCCATTGCCCAGGCTCGCTTAGGTAAACAAGGCAGCCAGGAAGCTTGAACAGGGTGGAGCCCACCACAGCTCAAGGAGGCCTGCCTGCCTCTGTAGGCTCCACCTCTGGGGGCAGGGCACAGACAAACAAAAAGACAGCAGTAACCTCTGCAGACTTAAATGTCCCCTTCTGACAGCTTTGAGGAGAGCAGTGTTTCTCCCAGCACGCAGCTGGAGATCTGAGAACGGGCAGACTGCCTCCTCAAGTGGGTCCCTGACCCATGACCCCTGAGTAGCCTAACTGGGAGGCACCCCCCAGCAGGGGCAGACTGACACCTCACACGGCCAGCCAGGTACTCCAACAGACCTGCAGCTGAGGGTTCTGTCTGTTAGAAGGAAAACTAACAGAAAGGACATCCACACCAAAAACCCATCTGTACATCACCATCATCAAAGACCAAAAGTAGATAAAATCACAAAGATGGGGAAAAAACAGCAGAAAAACCGGAAACTCTAAAAAGCAGAGCTCCTCTCCTCCTCCAAAGGAAAGCAGTTCCTCAACAGCAATGGAACAAAGCTGGATGGAGAATGACTTTGATGAGCTGAGAGGAGAAGGCTTCAGACGATCAAATTACTCCGAGCTACGGGAGGATATTCAAACCAAAGGCAAAGAAGTTGAAAACTTTGAAAAAAATTTAGAAGAATGTATAACTAGAATAACCAATACAGAGAAGTGCTTAAAGGAGCTGATGGAGCTGAAAACCAAGGCACGAGAACTACGTGAAGAATGCAGAAGCCTCAGGAGCCAATGCGATCAAATGGAAGAAGGGTATCAGCCCTGGAAGATGAAATGAATGAAATGAAGCGAGAAGGGAAGTTTACAGAAAAAAGAATGAAAAGAAATGAACAAAGCCTCCAAGAAATACGGAACTATGTGAAAAGACCAAATCTACGTCTGATTGGTGTACCTGAAAGTGACAGGGAGAGTGGAAACAAGTTGGAAAACACTCTGCAGGATATTATCCAGAAGAACTTCCCCAATCTAGCAAGGCAGGCCAACATTCACATTCAGGAAATACAGAGAATGCCACAAAGATACTCCTCGAGAAGAGCAACTCCAAGACACATAATTGTCAGATTCAACAAAGTTGAAATGAAGGAAAAAATGTTAAGGGCAGCCTGAGAGAAAGGTCGGGTTACCCTCAAAGGGAAGCCCATCAGACTAACAGCGGATCTCTCGGCAGAAACCCTACAAGCCAGAAGAGAGTGGGGGCCAATATTCAACATTCTTAAAGAAAAGAATTTTCAACCCAGAATTTTATATCCAGCCAAACTAAGCTTCATAAATGAAGGAGAAATAAAATACTTTACAGACAAGCAAATGCTGAGAGATTTTGTCACCACCAGGCCTGCCCTAAAAGAGCTCCTGAAGGAAGCACTAAACATGGAAAGGCACAACCGGTAACAGCCACTGCAAAATCATGCCAAAATGTAAAGACCGTCGAGACTAGGAAGAGACTGCATCAACTAATGAGCAAAATAACAAGCTAACATCATAATGACAGGATCAAATTCACACATAATAATATTAACCTTACGTGTAAATGGACTAAATGCTCCAATTAAAAGACACAGACTGGCAAATTGGATAAAGACTCAAGACCCATCAGTGTGCTGTATTCAGGAAACCCATCTCACATGCAGAGACACACATAGGCTCAAAATAAAAGGATGGAGGAAGATCTACCTAGCAAATGGAAAACAAAAAAAGGCAGGGGTTGCAATCCTAGTCTCTGATAAAAGAGACTTTAAACTAACAAAGATCAAAAGAGACAAAGAAGGCCATTACATAATGGTAAAGGGATTAATTCAACAAGAAGAGCTAACTATCCTAAATATATATGCACCCAATACAGGAGCACCCAGATTCATAAAGCAAGTCCTGAGTGACTTACAAAGAGACTTAGACTCCCACACATTAATAATGGGAGACTTTAACACCCCACTGTCAACATTAGACAGATCAACGAGACAGAAAGTCAACAAGGATACCCAGGAATTGAACTCAGCTCTGCACCAAGCAGACCTAATAGACATCTACAGAACTCTCCACCCCAAATCAACAGAATATACATTTTTTTCAGCACCACACCACACCTATTCCAAAATTGACCACATAGTTGGAAGTAAAGCTCTCCTCAATAAATGTAAAAGAACAGAAATTATAACAAACTATCTCTCAGATCACAGTGCAATGAAGCTGGAACTCAGGATTAAGAATCTCACTCAAAACCGCTCAACTACATGGAAACTGAACAACCTGCTCCTGAATGACTACTGGGTACATAACGAAATGAAGGCAGAAATAAAGATGTTCTTTGAAACCAACGAGAACCAAGACACAACAAACCAGAATCTCTGGGATGCATTCAAAGCAGTGTGTAGAGGGAAATTCATAGCACTAAATGCCCATAAAAGAAAGCAGGAAAGATCCAAAATTTACACCCTAACATCACAATTAAAAGAACTAGAAAAGCAAGAGCAAACACATTCAAAAGCTAGCAGAAGGCAAGAAATAACTAAAATCAGAGCAGAACTGAAGGAAATAGAGACACAAAAAACCCTTCAAAAAATTAATGAATCCAGGAGCTGGTTTTTCGAAAGGATCAACAAAATTGATAGACCGCTAGCAAGATTAATAAAGAAAAAAAGAGAGAAGAATCAAATAGATGCAATAAAAAATGATAAAGGGGATATCACCACCGATCCCACAGAAATACAAACTACCATCAGAGAATACTACAAACACCTCTATGCAAATAAACTAGAAAATCTAGAAGAAATGGATAAATTCCTCAACACATACACCCTCCCAAGACTAAACCAGGAAGAAGTTGAATCTCTGAATAGACCAATAACAGGAGCTGAAATTGTGGCAATAATCAATAGCTTACCAACCAAAAAAAGTCCAGGACCAGATGGGTTCACAGCCGAATTCTACCAGAGGTACAAGGAGAAAGTGGTACCATTCCTTCTGAAACTATTCCAATCAATAGAAAAAGACGGAATCCCCCCTAACTCATTTTATGAGGCCAGCATCATCCTGATACCAAAGCCGGGCAGAGACACAACCAAAAAAGAGAATTTTAGACCAATATCCTAGATGAACATTGATGCAAAAATCCTCAATAAAATACTGGCAAACAGAATCCAGCAGCACATCAAAAAGCTTATCCACCATGATCAAGTGGGCTTCATCCCTGGGATGCAAGGCTGATTCAATATCTGCAAATCAATAAATGTAATCCAGCATATAAACAGAACCAAAGACAAAAACCACATGATTATCTCAATAGATGCAGAAAAGGCCTTTGACAAAATTCAACAACGCTTCATGCTAAAAACTCTCAATAAATTAGGCATTGATGGGACGTATCTCAAAATAATAAGAGCTATCTATGACAAACCCACAGCCAATATCATACTGAATGGGCAAAAACTGGAAGCATTCCCTTTGAAAACTGGCACAAGACAGGGATGCGCTCTCTCACCACTTCTATTCAACATAGTGTTGGAAGTTCTGGCCAGGGAAATCAGGCAGGAGAAGGAAATAAAGGGTATTCAATTAGGAAAGGAGGAACTCAAATTGTCCCTGTTTGCAGACAACATGATTGTATATCTAGAAAACCCCATTTTCTCAGCCCAAAATCTCCTTAAGCTGATAAGCAACTTCAGCAAAGTCTCAGGATACAAAATCAATGTACAAAAATCACAAGCATTCTTATACACCAATAACAGACAAACAGAGAGACAAATCATGAGTGAACTCCCATTCACAATTGCTTCAAAGGGAATAAAATACCTAGGAATCCAACTTACAAGGGATGTGAAGGACCTCTTCAAGGAGAACTACAAACCACTGCTCAAGGAAATAAAAGAGGATACAAACAAATGGAAGAACATTCCATGCTCATGGGTAGGAAGAATCAATATCATGAAAATGGCCATACTGCCCAAGGTAATTTACAGATTCAATGCCATCCCCATCAAGCTACCAATGACTGTCTTCACAGAATTGGAAAAAACTACTTTAAAGTTCATATGGAACCAAAAAAGAGCCCGCATCACCAAGTCAATCCTAAGCCAAAAGAACAAAGCTGGAGGTATCACACTACCTGACTTCAAACTATACTACAAGGCTACAGTAACCAAAACAGCATGGTACTGGTACCAAAATAGAGATATAGATCAATGGAACAGAACAGAGCCGTCAGAAATAATGCCACATATCTACAACTATCTGATCTTTGACAAACTTGACAAAAACAAGAAATGGTGAAAGGATACCCTATTTAATAAATGGTGCTGGGAAAACTGGCTAGCCATATGTAGAAAGCTGAAACTGGATCCCTTACTTACACCTTATACAAAAATCAATTCAAGATGGATTAAAGACTTAAACGTTAGACCTAAAACCATAAAAAACCCTAGAAAAAAACCTAGGCATTACCATTCAGGACATAGGCATGGGCAAGGACTTCATGTCTAAAACACCAAAAGCAATGGCAACAAAAACCAAAATTGACAAATGGGATCTAATTAAACTAAAGAGCTTCTGCACAGCAAAAGAAACTACCATCAGAGTGAACAGGCAACCTACAAAATGGGAGAAAATTTTCGCAACCTACTCATCTGACAAAGGGCTAATATCCAGAATCTACAATGAACTCCAACAAATTTACAAGAAAAAAACAAACAACCCCTTCAAAAAGTGGGAAAAGGACATGAAGAGACACTTCTCAAAAGAAGACATTTATGCAGTCAAAAAACACATGAAAAAATGCTCATCATCACTGGCCATCAGAGAAACGCAAATCAAAACCACAATGAGATACCATCTCACACCAGTTAGAATGGCAATCATTAAAAAGTCAGGAAACAACAGGTGCTGGAGAGGATGTGGAGAAATAGGAACACTTTTACACTGTTGGTGGAACTGTAAACTAATTCAACTCTTGTGGAAGTCAGTGTGGCGATTCCTCAGGGATCTAGAACTAGAAATTCCATTCGACCCAGCCATCCCATTACTGGGTATATACCCAAAGGACTATAAATCATGCTGCTATAAAGACACATGCACACGTATGTTTATTGCGGCATTATTCACAATAGCAAAGACTTGGAACCAACCCAAATGTCCAACAATGATAGACTGGATTAAGAAAATGTGGCACATATACACCATGGAATACTATGCAGCCATAAAAAATGATGAGTTCATGTCCTTTGTAGGGACATGGATGAAATTGGAAATCATCATTCTCAGTAAACTATCGCAAGAACAAAAAACCAAACACCGCATATTCTCACTCATAGGTGGGAATTGAACAGTGAGAACACACGGACACAGGAAGGGGAACATCACACTCTGGGGACTGTTGCGGGGTGGGGGGAGGGGGGAGGGATAGCACTGGGAGATATACCTAATGCTAGATGACGAGTTAGTGGGTGCAGCACACCAGCATGGCACATGTATACATATGTAACTAACCTGCACATTGCGCACATGTACCATAAAACCTAAAGTATAATAATAGTAATAATGAAAAAAAAGAAAAAATATAGGCTTAAAAAAAAAAGGTACACATAGACTAAAAATAAGGATATGAAAAAAGATATTCCATGACAATGGAAACTTAAACAGAGCAGAAGAAGCTATACTTATATCAGACAGAAAAAATTTCCAGAAAAACCTATAAGAAACAAAGTTCATTATATGATAAAGGAATCAATTCATCGACAGGATACAACAATTGTAAATATATATGCACCCAACCCTGGAGTACCAGATATATAAAGCAAATATTATTAGAGTTAAACAGAGAGAGACAGATTTCAATACAATAATAGCTGGAGAGTTCAACACCACATTTTCAGCATTGGACAGATCCTCTAGACAGAAAAGTCAACAAAGAAATATCTAACTTAATTTGCACTGTAGAACAAATAGACCTAAAAGATATTTATAGAACATTTCATTGAAGGCCTGCAGAACCCACATTCTTCTCCTCAGCACATAAATTATTCTCAAGGATAGACCATACATTAGGTCACAAAACAAGTCTTAAAACATTCAAAAAATTGAAATATCAAGAATCTTCTCTGACCACAATGAAATAAAACTAGAAATCAATAACAAGAAGAATTTTGCAAATTATACAAATACATTGCAATTAAACAAGATTCTCATGAATGACCTGTGTGTCGATGAACAAATTAAGAAGGAAATTTAAAAATTTCTTGAAACAAATGATAAAGAAAACACAACATACCAAATCCTATGGAACACAGTGAAAGGATTACTTAGAGGAAAATATAGCTATAAGTGCCTATATTAGAATGAAGCAAAACTTCAAATAAGTAACCTAATAACACATCTTAAAGAACTAGAAAAGCAACAGCAAAAAAACCCAAAATTAGTAGAAATACATAAATAATGAAGATCAGAGAAGAAACAAATAAAATTGAAAAGAATAAATGATACAAAAAATAAATAATATGAAAAGTTAGTTTTTTTAAAAGATAAATCAAATGGACAAACTGTTAGCCAGGCTAACTAAGAAAAAAAAGAGGAAATCAAAATAAATATAAGCAGAGATTTAAAAATTCAAATAATTGATAGTGGCTACTATAAACAACTATATGCCAATAAATTGGAAAATCCAGAAGAAATGGATAAATTTCTAGACACATACAACCTACCAAGATTGTGCCATGAATAAATCCAAAACCAGAACAGGCAAATGACAAGTAATAAAATGGAAGCCACAGCAAAAAGTCTCCCAATAAAGAAAAACCCAGGACTTGATGGCTTCACTGCCAAATTCTACAAAACATAAGGAACTAATACAAATACTACCGAAACTAATCTGAAAAATAGAGGAGGAAGAAATACTTTCCAACTCCTTTTATGAGGGTTGTTTTATTCTGATACCAAAACCAGACAAAGACATATCAAAAAGAAGGCCAGGGGCGGTGGCTCATGCCTGTAATGCCAGCGCTTTGGGAGGCCAAGATGAGCAGATCACGTGAGGTTAGGAGTTCAAGACCAGCTTGGCCAACATGGTGAGACCCTGCCCCTACTAAAAATATAAAAATTAGCCATGCATGGTGGCGGGTGCCTGTAATCCCAGCTACTCGGGAGGCTGAGGCAGAAGAATTGCTTGAACCCAGGAGGCGGAAGTTGCAATGAGCTGAGATCATGACATTGCACTCCAGCCTGGGTGACAAGAGCAAAACTCCATATCAAACAAACAAACGAACAAAAACCTACAGGCCAATATCCCTAATGAATATTGATGCAAAAATGCTCAAGAAAATACTAGCAAAACAAATTCAATAATACATTAAAAAATCATTTAACATGACCAAGTCAGATTTATCCCAGGGATGCAAGGATTTGTCAATATACACAAATCAATCATTGTAATACATCATATCAACAGAAGGAAACGCAAAATCCATATGATCATCTCAATTTATTTTGAAAAAGCATTTGATAAAGTTCAACACTTCTTCATGTTAACCACTATTTAAAAAACTGGGTATAAAAGAAACATACCTAAACATAATAAGAGCCATATATGACAGACCCACAGCTAGTATTATACTGAATGGAGAAGAACTGAAAGTCTTTCCTCTAAAATCTGAAACATGACAAGGATGCCCATTTTCACCACTGTTATTCAACACAGTACTAGAAGCCCTCACTAAAGCAATCAGAAAGAAATAAAGGGCATCCAAATTGAAAAGAAAGAATTCTTACTATTCTTACTTGCAGACGATATAATCTTACATTTGGAAAAATCAAAAAGAGCTCAAACAACTCCTTAAGAATAAATTGAATAATCTGATTTAAAAATAGGCTAAACAGCCAGGCGTGGAGGCTCACGCCTGTAATCCCAGCACTATGGGAGGCTGAGGTGGGCTAATCACGAGGTCAGGAGTTCGAGACCAGCCTGGCCAACATGGTAAAACTCCATCTCTACTAAAAATAGAAAAAATTAGCTAGGCGTAGTGGTGGGCACCTGTAATCCCAGCTACTCAGGAGGCTGAGGCAGGAAAATGGTTGAACCCGGGAGGCAGAGGTTGCAGAGAGCCGAGATCACGCCACTGCCGGGACCACAGAGTGAGACTCTGTCCCAAACAGAAAAAAAATAAAATAAAATAAAAAATGGGCAAAACTGCATTTTAGGTGGCCTGTGGGGGCGCCATCAAAGTGAGGAGGAGGCAAGAACTGCTTCCACTGCTGCTTATTTTTTTATTTTTATTTTTTATTTTGAGACAGAGTCTCGCTCTGTCACCAGGCTGGAGTGCTGTGGCGTGATCTCAGCTTACTGTAACCTCTGACTCCCTGGTTCACGCGATTCTCCTGCCTCAGCCTCCAGAGTAGCTGGGATTACAGGCACGCGCCACCACGCCCAGCTAATTTTTGTATTTTGGGTAGAGACAGAGTTTCACCATGTTGGCCAGCATGGTCTCGATCTCCCGACCTTATGATCCGCCCGCCTCAGCCTCCCAAAGTGTTGGGATTGCAGGCGTGAGCCACCTCCCCCAGCCTGCTTACTCTTTTTCAGTGCAGCCGAAGAAGCGGGAGTGTGAGCCGCTCGAGAGTGGGAGGCGAAGGGGGAAGGCCAGGGAGAGGCGCAGGAGCCCTTGCGGCCATGTGCGCGCCTTCCTTGTCTTGTGTGCTTCGCGAGGTAGAGCGGGCTCACAGCAGCGGTGGGGATTACTTTGCTGCTAGTTTCGGTTTGCAGCATGCCGCGGGTGTAGTCTCGGTGGTGACGGAGACGGTAGCACTGTGTCGGAGGAGTTCAGCTGGGACAGGGCGGCGGCGGCAGCAACCGCGGCGGTAGGCGGCTTGGTGGGCGAGCAGGAGGGAGCTATGGTGGTGGCGGCACAGGAGGCAGCAGCAGTGGCGGGAAGCAGAGCCGCGATCGGGGGCTGAACCGAGTCTGGAGGCACCAAAAGGGGCAGCGCCAACTCGGAGGGGGCGAAGATAGGCGCCAGTAAGAACTAGGAGGATGAAGGCCATTCAAACTCCTCCCCACGACACTCTGAAGCAACGACGGCACGGCGTGAAGAAGGGAAGATGTTTATAGGACACTACAAGGAAAAATCTGAAGGACTACTTTTCCATTTTGATAAAGCTGTAGAGTGCACCCATCACAGGGCGATCAAGGAGTTTTGGCTTTTTAAAGAATCGGAGAGTGCAGATAAGGTCATGGATCAAAAAGAACATAAACTGAATGGGAAGGTGATTGATCCTAAAAGGGCCAACGTCATGAAAACAAAAGAGCCATCTAAAAAAATTTTTGTTGGAGACCTTTCTCCAGACACACCTGAAGAGAAAATAAGGGAGTACTATGGTGGTTTCAGTGAGGTGGAATCCATAGAGCTCCCCATGGACAACAAGACCAATAAGAGGCTTGGATTCAGCTTTATTATCTTTAAGGAAGAACCAGTGAAGAAGATAATGAAAAAGAAATACTACAATGTTGGTCTTGGTAAATGTGAAATAAAAGTAGCCATGTCAAAGGAATAATATCAGCAACAGCTATAGTGGGGATCTAGAGGAGGATTTGCAGGAAGAGCTCCTGGAAGAGGTGGTGGCCCCAGTCAAAACTAGAACCAGCGATACAATAACTATTGGAATCAAGGCTATGGCAACTATGGATATAACACACAAGGTTATGGTGGTTATGGAGGATATGTCTACACTAGTTACAACAACTACTATGGATATTGTGATTATAGCAGCAGAGTGGTTATGGGAAGGTATCCAGGGGAGATGATCATCAAAATAGCTAAAAAACATACTAAATTATTCCATTTGCAACTTACCCCCAACAAGTGGTGAAGCAGTATTTTCCAATTTGAAAATTCATTTGAAGGTGGCTCCTGCCACCTGCTAATAGCCGTTCAAACTAAATTTTTTGTATCAAGTTCCTGAATGGAAGTATGATTTTGGGTCCCTCTGAAGTTTAATTCTGAGTTCCCATTAAAAGAAATTTGTTTTCATTGTTTTATTTCTTAATTGCTATGCTTCAGAATCAATTTGTGTTTTATGCCCTTCCTCCCAGTATTGTAGAGCAAGTCTTGTGTTAAAAGCCTAGTGTGCTAGTGTGACAGTGTCATGATGTAGTAGTGTCTTACTGGTGTTTTAATAAATCCTTTTGTATAAAAAAATAGGCAAAACGTTTCTCAAAAGATGACATGCTATCTTGACAAAATGAGAAATAAGCATTTCTCAAAAGAAGAAATGCAAATGACAAACAGGCATATGAAAAGATGCTCAATATTACTGATCATCAGAGAAATGCAAATCAAAACTCCAATGAGATATCTCACTCCAGTTAAAATGGCTTTTATCCAAAAGCCAGGCAATAACAAATTCTGATGAGGATTTGGAGAAAAGGGAATCTTTATACACTTTTTGTGGGCATGTAAATTAATACAGTCACTATGGAGAACACTTTGGAGGTTTCTCGAAAAACTGTAACTAGACCCACCATATGTCCAGATATCCCACTGCTGGGTATATACCCAAAAGAAGATAAATCAACATATCAAAGGGATATCTGCACAACCATGTTTGTTGCAGAGCTGTTCACAATGGCCAAGATTTGGAAGCAGACAAACTGTCCATCGACAGATGAAATTATTTTTTAAATGTGCTACATATACACAATGGAGTACTATTCAGCCACAAAAAAGAATGAGACTTTGTCATTTTTAATAACATGGATGGAAGTGGAGGCCATTATATTAAGTGAAATAAGCCAGGAAGAGAAAGACACTTCTCATGCTCTCACTTATTTGTGGGAGCTAAAAATTAAAACAATTGAAATGGAGAGAGAGAATGGAAGGATGGTTCCCAGGGGCTGGGAATCATAGTGGGTGTATTTGAGGTGGGTAGTGAGGCTTGTTAATGGATACAAAAAAATAGCTAGAAAGAATGAATAAGATCTATTATTTGTTAGCAGAACAGGATGGCTATAATAAAAATAATTTAATTGTATATTTTAAAATAACTAAAAGAGTATAATTGGATTGTTTGTAGCATAAAGGATAAATGCTTCAAGGCATGGATATCCCATTTATCCTAATGTGATTATCTTGCATTGCATGCCTGTATCAAAGTATCTTATGTATCCCCTAAATATACACACCTACTATATACCAACAAAAATTAAAAATATAAGATCTAACTATATGTTGCCTGCAAGAGATGTATTTATGCTTTAAGGACACACATAGGCTGAATATGAAAGATAAAAGAAGATATTCCATGCAAATAATAACCAAAAGATTGCAAAGGTGTCTATACTTATGACTAGTAAAATAGGCTTCAAGTCATAAACTATTGCAAGATATATGTATATACATCTTCTTAATGAATTGACATCTTTATCATTAAATATTGACATTCTATATCAGTATATATATATTCTTTTTTTTAAAAAAAAGATAAAAATGGGGTAGGGGGGCCAAGATGGCCAATTAGAAGCAGCTGTGTTCTGCAGCTCTCATGAAGAGGAATGGAAATGGAGAGTGAATTCAGTGCCTTCAATTGAAATATTCAGGTTCTCACACTGGGACTGATTAGGTGGACAATTGGACCCACTGAGAATGAAGGAAAGAAGGGTGGGGCAACAACCAACCCTGAGCAAAAGGAACCAAACTGGAGGAATCACATTATGTGACTTCAAATTATACTACAGAGCTATAGTAATCAAAACTGCATGATACTGGCATAAGAACAGACACGTAGACCAAAGGAAGAGAATACACAACCCAGAAATGACATGAAACCAAAGGAACCCCCACCCCTTGCTAAGGGAAGCAGTGAGTGATTGCATGACCCCACCTAAGAAACCATGCTTCTCACATGGATCTTTGCAACCCATGGATCAGGAGATACCCTCATAAGCCCACACCACCAGGGCCTTGGGTTTGATACACATAGCTGTTTGGAGTCTCAGCAGAGCAGTTGCTCAGGCTCACGCAAAGATCCAGGAGTTTTACAGACTCTGGCCCCAGGAATCCCGGCAAGGTGGGAGATCCATCTGTACATTCCTCTAGAAAGAGGACTGAAACCAGAGAGCTAAGCAGCATCATTCTTTGGGTCCCACTTCCATGGCACCTCACAAGTTAAAACCCACTGGCTTGGAATTCCAGCCACCAGTGCAACCAGCTGGAGACTGCTGAGACGAATGAGTTCCTATGGGGAGGGGCAGCCACCATTTCTGCAGTTAGGTTGACTCAGCCATTCTAGCCTGCTGGCTCTGGGAGATCCAGGTGTTCCTGATGAGGAGGAGCACCCCACAACATAACACAGCTGCTGTACCAGATCGTGGCCAGATTGCTTAAGTGGGACCCCAATCCATCCCTCCTCACTGGGTGGGGCCTCCCAATGGGAATTTCAGCAACTCCAGCCAGGGTTATACAGACAGATTTCTGATCTTTCCTTCAGGCAGAGCCCCCAGGGGTAGGGGTGGCCACAGTCCCTGCAGTTTAATCCACTCAGTCATTTTAGCCTGCTGGCTCTGGAAAGTCTAGGTGGCCTGGACAAGGAGGAGCCCCCACAACACAGCACAGCTGCTGTGTCAGGTTGTGGTCAGACTGCTTCTTTAAGTGGGACCCTGATCCATCCCTCCTCATTGGGCAGTGGCTCCCAGTGGGAATTTCAGCAACTCCAGCCAGGGTTATATGGAAAGAACTCTGATCTCTCTCTGGGATGAAGACCAGAGAGGAGGGTTGGCCAATGTCTCTGTAGTTTAGTTAACTCAGCCATTCTAGCCTGCTGACTCTGGAGAGCCTGGGTACTCTGGACAAGGAAGGGTCCCCCCAATGCAGCACACCTTCTCAATCAAAAAGCAGCCAAGCTTCTTTTTAAAGCAAGTCCTTGATTCTTTTCCTCCTGACTGGATGAGAACTCTCAAACAGAGGTCTCCAGACACCTCCTACAGGAGTCTCCAGGCTAGCATCGGGTCAGTACCCACATGGGATGGAGATTCCAGAGAAGGAAGCAGGCTGCCATCTGTGCTTTTACACAGCAAGCACTGGTGATACCTCCAGGTAAAGAAAAATCTGAGGCAACTAGGTTCTGGAGCAATCCCCCAGCAAACCACAGCAGCTTTACATAAGAGTGACCTGACTGTTAAAAGACAAACAAACAGACAAAATCAACAACAATAACATCAAAAAAAACCCCACAAGACCCCATTCACAGGTCAGCAACTTCAAAAATTGAAGGTAGATAATAAGATCACGAGGAGAAGAAAGAATCAACACAAAAATACTGAAAACTCAAAAAGCCAGAGTGCCTCTTTTCATCTAAATGATTGCAACACCTCTCCAGGAAGGGCACAGAAGTTGGCTGAGGCTGAGATGGATGAACTGACAGAAGTAGGCTTCAGAAGGTGGGTAATAAAAGAATTCACTGAGTTAAAGGAGTATGTTCTAACCTCAAACCAAAAAGAGCTTGTATAGCCAAGACAATCCTAAGCAAAAAGAACAAAGCTGGAGGCATCACACTAACCAACTTCAAACTATACTATAAGGCTACAGTAACCAAAACAGCATGGTACAGGTACAAAAACAGACACAAAGAACAACAGAACAGAATAGAAAACTCAGAAATAAGACTACACATCTACAACCATCTGGTCTTTGCCAAACCTGACAAAACAAGCAATGGGGAAAAGTCCCTATTTAATAAATGGTACAGGAAGATCTGGCTAGCCATATGCAGAAAATTGAAACTGGACCCCTTCCTTACACCTTGTACTAAAATTAATTCAACATACATTAAAGACTCAAAAACCCAAAACTCTAAAAACCATAGAAGAAAATCTAGGCAATACCATTCAGGACTTATGTATGGGCAAAGATTTCATGACAAAAACATCAAAAACAATAGCAACAAAACCAAAAATTGACAAATTGGATCTAATTAAACTAAAGAGCTTCTGCACAACAAAAGAAAATATCTTCAGAGTGAAGGACATATAGAATGGGAGAAAATTTTTGCAATCTATCAATCTGACAAAGGTCTAATATCCAGAATCTACAAGGAACTTAAACAAACTTATAACAAACAAACAACCCCATTAAATAGTGGGCAAAGGACATGAACAGACATTTCTCAAAAGAAGACATTATACATTTATGAAAAAAAGCTCAACATGACTGATCATTAGAGAAATGCAAATTGAAACCAGAATAAGACAACCATCTCACACAAGCCAGAATGGCTATTATCAAAAAGTCAAGAAACAACAGATGCTGGTGCGTCATTGGAAAGATGAGAACGTTTCTACACTCTCTGTGGGAATGTAAATTAGTTCAACTATTGTGGAAGACAGTGTGACAATTCTTCAAAGACCTAGAACCAGAAATACCATTTGACCCATTAATCCCATTACTAGGTATATACTCAAAGGAATATAAATTATTCTATTATAAATATACATGCATGACTATGTTTATTGCAGCACTATTCACAATAGCAAGACATGGAATCAACCCAAATGCCCATCAATGATAGAGTAGATGCAGAAAATGTGGTACATACACATCACGGAATACTATGCAGCCATAAAAAGGAATGTGATCATGTCCTTTGCAGGGACATGGATGAGACTGGAAGCCATTATCCTCAACAAACTAATGCAATAAATGAAAACCAAATCCCAGATGTTCTCACTTATAAGTGGGAGCTGAACAATTAGAACATATGGACACATGGGAAGGAACAACCCACACTGGGATCTGCTAGGGGGATTGGGTGGAGGGAGAACATCAGGAAGAATAGCTAATGGATGTTGGGCTTAATACCCAGGTGATGAGTTTATCTGTGCAGCAAACCACCATGGCACACGTTTACCTATATAACAAACCTGAACATCCTGCCTATGTACCATGAAGCTTAAAATAAGAGTTGAAGGAATAAAAAGGAAAATCTATCTAAAATAAATTAATTAACCAAATTAATAAACAGATAGTATAATAAAAATAGTTGGAAGATTCAAAATTTAAAATGAAAGTAAAAATTACAACAAATGCCTCAGAAACAAAAAGGATCATAAGGTAGTAGTAAGAATAATTTTATACCAATAAGTTGAGTAACCTAGAGGAAATGCATAAATTCCTAGAAGAACACAACCTACCAATATTGAGTCAGAAATATAAAGCTTGATTAGATCAATAACAAATGAAGTTATTAAGGAAATAATAAAAAATCTCCCAACAAAGAAAAGCCCAGGATCAGATGGCTTCAGAGCTGAATTCTATCAAACATTCAAAGAAGAATTAATACCAACACTTCTTTAATTCTTCCAAAAAATAAAGCTAGAGTGAATACTTACAAACACATTTTATGAGGCCAGCATCACCTTGATACCTATGGCAGAAAAAGACATCACAAGAAAAAAAACCTACAACCTGATAAATATTGATGCAAAAATTCTCAATCAGATATTAGTAATCCAGATACAACAACATGTCAAAAAGATTGTGCATCATGACCAAGTGGGATTTACCTGTGGCATGTAGGTCTGTTCAACATATGCAAATCAATCAATGTGATACACCACATTAAAACAATGAAAGATAAAAACCATATCATCATCCCAATCGAGGCACAAAAGCAGTTGACAAATTCCTAAATACTTTCTTGTTAAAATCTCTTAACAGTTTAGGTATAGAAGGAAGTTCCTCAACATAATAAAAGCCATTTATGAAAAACTCACAGCTAACATTATAATCAATGGGGAAAAACTAAAATCTTTTCCAGTAAGATTGAGTACAAGGCAAGGAAGCCCACTATCACTAGTTCTATTCAATGTAGTACTGGAAGTACTAGCAAGAACTGTCACACAAGAAAAAGAAATAAATGGCATCTAAATCCAAAAGGAAGTAAAATGATCTCTATTGCAGATGAGATGATCCTACATGTAAAATCTCCAAAGATTTTACAAAAAACATTGTTAAAACCAATAAATTTAGTAAAGTTGCAGAATATAAAATCAACATACAAAATTTAGTGGAATTTTTATACTTAAATAATCTAAAAAAAGAAAACAATCTTATTACACATAGGATTTTGAAAACACCTAGGAATAAATTTAACCAAGGAAGTGAAATATCTGTATACTAAAAACTGTAAAACACAGATGAAAGAAATTGAAGAAGACATAAACAAATGAAAAGATATGGAAGACATAAACAAATTCTCATGGGTTGGAAGAATAAATTTTCATACTACCCAAAGCAATGTACAGATTCAATGGAATTTGTATCAAAATCCGAGTGGCATTCTTCAAGAAATTTTTTAAAAGCCTAAAATTTGTGTGAAACCATAAAAGACCCAAATAGCCAAAATAATTCTGTGAAAGAAGAATAAAGTTGGAGGCATCAAATTTCCTGATTTAAAATAGTATTACAAAGCTATAGTAACCAAAACAGTATGGTACTGGCATTAAAACCAGGTACATAGTGGAACATAATACAGAAGACAAAAATAAATACAAAAATTTATGGTAATTTAATTTTTGACAAGGGCATCAAAAGTACATAATGAAGAAAAAATACTCTCTTCAATAAATGGTGCTTGGAAAACTGGATTTCCACATGCAAAATAATAAAAATTTTACCTCTATCTTACATCATACACAAACTCAACTCAAACAGGATAAAAGACCCATAGAGGACAAGAAGCTATAAAACTCCTAGAAGGGAAAATAGAGGAAAATCTCCTGGACTTTGGCCTTGACAATATTTTTTTTAAATATCACTGCAAAAGCTCAGACCACAAAAGCAAAAATAAGTGGGACGAAATCACACAAAAAAACCTTCTTCACATCAAGGAAACAATCAACAAAATGAAATGGCAGCCTATAAATTGAAACAAAACTATTTGCAAGCCATATATTTGATAAGGAGCTAACAACAAAAAATTATAAAGAACTTATACAACTCAGTAGTGGGAAAACAAATAACCCAATTTAAAAATGGCCAAAGACATGATTGATAATTCTCTAAAGAAAATACAAAATTGGCTAACAGGTGTATGAAAAGGTGCTCAATATAATTATTCATCAGGGAAATGGAAATCAAAATCACTGTGAGATAACACCTCACACCCATTAGGATGACTATTATCAGGAAGTCAAAAGATAAATGTTAATGAGGAGTTGGAGAAAAGAGAACTCTTATATTCTGTTGGTAGGAATGTAGACTGATACAGCCATTACGGAAAACAATATGAAGATTTCCAAAGAAATCTTAAAAATAGATGTACCATGTGACCCAGCAATCCTTCTTCTAGGCACATATACCCAAAGGAAGTGAAATAACCACCTCATAAAGTTATCTGCACCTCCTTTTTCATTGTAGTATTATTCATGGTAGTCAAGGTAAGGAAGCAAATAAGTGTTAATTGATGGAAAAATGAATAAAGAAACAGTGTCTGTTACATATACACAATGGAATATTGTTCATCCATTAAAAAAAGAGCAAGATTTTCCATTTTCCAGAACATGGATGAGTCTGAAGGATGTTATGCTAAGTGAAGTAAGCCAAATACAGAAAGAAACAAATACTGCATCATCTCATTTATATGTGGAATAGTAAAACATTTGAATATAGAAATAGAGAGCAAAAAAATATGTTACATGATACAAAGTAGAAAATATGTAGGATGAACAAATCCAGAGATCTAATGTATAACTTGAGGATTATAAGAAATAAAATTGTACCATATATGGGATTCATGCTAAATGAGTAGATTTTAGTTGCTTTAGCCACAATAACAAAAAAATGGGTAACTATGTGAGATGGTAGATATATTAGTCTGCTTCACTATAGTAACTTTTTTGCCATCTATATTTATTCCAAACATGTTGTACACTTTAAATATGTACAATAAAATTTACTTAAGCAATAAAATGAAAACAAATAAAATTATAACAGCAGCAGCAGCAAAAAGAGTGGCAATAGTACTAGCAGCAGCAGTACCCATATATTGGGTATGATCATTTAGCCAATCTCTATTTGTCCGTTTCGACCAAGAGACATTCAAAAAAGATGTGGTAATATGCCTACCATAGGCCAGGTAATCACATATTTCATTTCCCGCAATTTATTAGGCTAGTTACAATAAAGGCAATGCAGCTGATTCATCCGACAAGTTATTTGTTTCAAGGTAAGCCTATGATAGCTATACTGATTACTGCTTCATTTTCTACATTCCCACACATTATTCTTTCCATGGTCTGTTCCAGAATCTTGCCTCAAAACAAAGTTAAGCTGTTTGGTCTCTGGGTTTTCAATAACTGTTACCTTCCTTTTTTTTTTTTTTTTTTTTGGAAAAATGAGGCATTTTTCTATCTCCTGCTCTTTGGAATTATTCCTACTTTCCAGGATTATTGGCTAATGGTTATACTTGGAATGAAACCCAGGACGGCAACAAAGATTTTGGAAACTCCAATGAGGTACTCTGAGACATACCTAGGTTGGTTTGCCTGGCGATGGAAAAAAATCTTGTTAGGATACCTCTTTTTATCTCAGTTACCTGGAGTAGAATGTCTGAGCTGTGACAAATTTAGGGATCCCAGTGAGTGGTATAGCTACTCAGAAAAGCTGAGCCACCTGATTCTCTAGGGCAGTCTAAAGACTCACAGAAGAGATAACTCACTGGTTAACCTTGGGCAAATCTCATTTGTGTCTTTGGATTTTTATTTCCTACCTGCAAGATGAGAGAATGGACCAAGAAGACGGTGAAGATCCCTTTCAGTTCTGAGACTAGCTGTCCCGATGTGAAGGCTATAGGACTCCAGTAGGGCTCCAGGGTGGAGAGATACTTATGAAAGAGGTAAAAGGGACTGCGCACAGTAGCTCACTCCCATAATCCCAGCACTTTGGGAGGCCGAGGCAGGAGGATCACTTGAGGTCAGGAGTTCAAGATCAGCCTGGCCAACATGATAAAACCCCATCTCTACTAAAAATACAAGAATCAGCTGGGCATGGTGTCATGTGCCTGTAGTCCCAGTTACTTGAGGGGTTGAGGAAGGTGGATCACCTGAGCCTGGGAGGCAGAAGTTGCAGTTAGCCGAGATCCCACAAATGCACTAAAGTCTGGGTGATACAGCAAGACTCTGTCTCACAAATCTTAAAAAAAGGTAAAAGGTAAAAGGTACTGATCCTTTCATTTCCCTGGGGCATGGGAAACTTGCCTGTTTCCACTTCCTCCCCACAATACCAATGTATTCTTGACCCAAAAATAGATATAAAATAAACACACACAAACAAAGCCTAAGCCTCTAAAGGAATGCAGGCCGGCAGGAGTCTGCAAGGCTATAACCTCTGGGCTCTTTCCATTGCTTGGCTCCCAGGAACCTAGAACAGCAAGTCTCTCAGGAGAGGAGACAGACAAGGCTGTCTAAGTCAGTACCAATTTCTCCTTCCCTTAGAGGAGAGGGCATGACAGCCCCACTGGCAGATTGGAGGTTGGGGGAAGAGGTGTGGCAGAGACCACAAATCCTCTGTGGGATTTTTAAATCCAGGAAAAACAATTATAAAGCAACAGCCATTGGCTCCAGAGTAGTCAAGCACTAACAAGAAAAGGGCCTTGGGTCAGTCTGATGACCCATGACAACAGCACTTCTGCATAGGGTGAAACAGAAACCCCAAGCCAGAATTCTATCCTGTGGAGAGGACTCAAGCTTTCTCAGAAGCTGGGAGGAAAGGGACTGAGACATCTCGAGAGTTGACAGAGCACAGGAGAAAAGGAGAGTTTATGGAGGTGAGGGGAGAAAGTGCTTGGAAACACACCAGGATGACAAGTCAACACAGTGGGGAGAGGAAGAAAGTTTATGTGGGCTATCTTCATTCATATGATGATATACTAGGCTGTTTTTGTGAGTGCTGTTTCCCTTACTACTCACAATACTCCTAGAAGTCATTATTAGCCCACGCTACTGATACAGAAACCGGGGCACAAAGCTGTGAAGTGATTTGGCCAAGGTTACACAAATATTAACAAAGCTAGGATTTAAAGCCAGGTCTTCCTGCCTTCAAAGGTCTCCTTCTACTACATAAGTCTGCCTTATATTTTTTAGGACCGCTTAAGTTCTTAAAACCACAGTCACTTGATTATATTCTCACTATCCCAGCTCATTCACTCATTTTTAAATTCATCTGTCTATTCAGCAAGCACTTTTGCACCCTATATTACACAGTGTGAATTCTCTAGGTGCTGGGGACATAAAGAAGAGTTGTGTCTAGACCATGAGGATCTTCCAGCTCAGTGGAGGATTCCAAAGGTAAGCAACTAACTCCATTATAATGTAGTTGGTGCTACAATGGAGAAAGTGCTGGTATAGGCTTTCCCAAGAAGTTAATGAGTGAACAGAGCTTTCAATTACAATATCATAAATAATAATTTCACTACCCTAAATATACCTTGTGATACACCTATTCATCCCTCCCCCACTTCCCTGGAAGAACCTCTAGAAACCACTGATCTTTTTACTGTATCCATAGTTTTGCCTTTTCCCAAGATGTCATACAGCTGGAATTTTACAGTATACCACATTTTCAGATTAGCTTCTTTCATTCAGTAGTGTGTAGTTAAGGTTCCTCCATGTCTTTGTGGCTTGATAGTTAATATCATTTTATTGCTGAATAATATTCCATTGTATAGATGTAGCAAAGTTTGTTGATCTCTTCACCTCTTGAAGGATATCTTGGTTGCTTATGCATAAAATTGTTACACACATTTCATATGCAGGTGTTTGTGTAGATATACATTTGTGACTCTTTGGGGTAAATACCAAGAAGTGCAATTACTGGATTGTATGGTAAGATTATGTTTGGTTTCATAAGAAACTGCCAAACTGTCTTCAAAGTGGCTGTAACATTTTTTATTTTCACCAGCAATGAATGAGTTCCTGTTGCTACACATTCTCATCAGCATTTTGTGTTATCAGGGTTTGAGATTTTAGCCATTCTAACAGGCGTATAGTAATATTTCACTGTTGTTGCAATTTGCAATTCCCTGATGATGTATAATGTTGAGCATCTTTTCATATGCTATCTATATTTTATTTGGTAAGATATATGTTCAGATCTATTTATCATTCTCTAAATTGAGTTTTTGTTTTTTCTTATTGAGTTTTGAGTGTTCTTTGTATATTTTGGATACCAGTAATATCAGATGTGCTTTGCAAAGATTTTCCTCTGGTGTGTGGCTTGCCTTTATATTCTCTTAACAATGTCTTTAACAGAGCATAAATACTTAATTTTAATAAAATCCAAATTATCCATTTTTCATGTCATGGATCATGCTTTCAGTGTTTATCTAAAAATTTTCACCAAAGCCAAGATTACCTAGATTTCCTCTTATGCTATCTTCCAGGAGCTTTATAATTTTTGCATTTTACATTTAGGCCTATAATTCATGTTTTGTGGAAGTTGTAAGATCTGTATCTGAATTCTTTTTTGCATATGGATGTCCAGTTGGTCCAGCACCGTTTTTGAAAAGACCACCTTTTCTCCATTGAATTACCTTTGCTTCCTTGTTAAAGATCAGTTGACTACACTTCTTTGGGTCTATATTACTGGGCCCTTTATTCTGTTTCATTGGTCTATTTTTCTACTATCTCACCAATACCACACTATCTTGATTATTGCTACTTTATATTAAGTCTTCAGGTCATGTAGCTTCACTCCTCCAACTTCGTTCTTCTCCTTCTATACTGTGCTGGCTATTCTGGGTCTTTTGCCTTTTCATGTAAACATTAGAAGAAGTTTATCAATATCAACAAAAAACTTGAAGGAATTTTAATTGGGATTGTATTGGATCTCTAGATCAAATAGGGAAGAACTGGCATCTTGATAATATTGAGTATTCCAGTTCATGCACTTGAAATATTTCCTCACTTATTTAGATCTTTGATTTTTTTAATCAGAATTGAGTAGTTTTCCTCACCTTTTGTGCATATTTGTTAGATTTATATCTATATATTTTTTGGTGCTAATGTAAATGGTGCTATGTTTTTGTTTTGTTCTGTTATTTTTTTGTATTGCTAAATTCTTTTTAATATATTCATTCACTCAAAAATATGTATTTCCTTTTTTTCTCATTTTAAATATTGCCTTTATGACATCATTTAATTCTTTATTACCTAAGTTTATTTACCCTAAATAGATATTGAATTTATTACATAATTTTAGAGCCCCACAATTGTATATGTTTCAGGCTCCACAGAGCATATATCCACTCTTTATTTATTTATTTATTTTTAATTATACTTTAAGTTTTAGGGTACATGTGCACAACATGCAGGTTAGTTACATATGTATACATGTGCCATGTTGGTGTGCTGTACCCAGTAACTCGTCAATTAACATTAGGTATATCTTCTAATGCTATCACTCCCCGCTCCCCTGACCCCACAACAGGCCCTGGTGTGTGATGTTCCCCTTCCCATGTCCATATGTTCTCATTGCTCAATTCCCATCTATGAGTGAGAATATGCGGTGTTTGGTTTTTTTTTTCCTTGTGATAGTTTGCTGAGAATGATGGTTTCCAGCTTCATCCATGTACCTAAAAAGGATATGAACTCATCCTTTTTTATGGCTGCATAGTATTCCATGGTGTATATGTGCCACATTTTCTTAATCCAGTCTATCATTGTTGGACATTTGGGTTGGTTCCAAGTCTTTGCTATTGAGAATAGTGCCACAATAAACATACCTGTGTATGTGTCTTTATAACAGCATGAGGTATAATCCTTTGGGTATATACCCAGTAATGGGATGGCTGGGTCAAATGGTATTTCTAGTTCTAGATCCCTGAGGAATTGTCACACAGACTTCCACAATGGTTGAACTAGTTTACAGTCCCACCGATAGTGTAAAAGTGTTCCTATTTCTCCACATCCTCTCCAGCACCTGTTGTTTCCTGACTTTCTAATGATCGCCATTCTAACTGGTGTGAGATGGTATCCCCTTGTGGTTTTCATTTGCATTTCTCTGATGGCCAGAGATGATGAGCATGTTTCATGTGTCTTTTGGCTGCATAAATGTCTTCTTTTGAGAAGTGTCTGTTCATATCCTTCGCCCACTTGTTGATGGGGTTGTTTGTTTTTTTCTTGTAAATTTGTTTGAGTTCATTGTAGATTCTGGATATTAGGTCTTTGTCAGATGAGCAGATTGCAAAAATTTTCTCCCATTCTGTAGGTTGTTTGTTCACTCTGATGGTAGTTTCTTTTGCTGTGCAGAAGCTCTTTAGTTTAATTAGATCCCATTTGTCAATTTTGGCTTTTATTGCCATTGCATTTGGTGTTTTAGACATGAAATCTTTGTCCATGCCTATGTCCTGAATGGTATCGCCTAGGTATTCATCTAGGGTTTTTATGGTTTTAGATCAAACATTTAAGTCTTTAATCCATCTTGAATTAATTTTTGTAATTAAAATTACAAAAGGGATCCAGTTTCAGCTTTCTACATATGGCTAGCCAGTTTTCCCAGGACCATTTATTAAATAGGAAATCATTCCCCCATTTCTTGTTTTTGTCAGGTTTGTCAAAGATCAGATAGTTGTAGATATGCAGCGTTATTTTTGAGGGTTCTGTTCTGTTCCATTGGTCTGTATCTCTGTTTTGGTACCAGTACCATGCTGTTTTGGTTACTGTAGCCTTGTAGTATAGTTTGAAGTCAGGTAGCGTGATGCCTCCAGCTTTGTTCTTTTGGCTTAGGATTGACTTGGCGATGCAGGTTCTTTTTTGGTTCCATATGAACTTTAAAGTAGTTTTTTCCAATTCTGTGAAGAAAGTCATTGGTAGCTTGATGAGGATGGCATTGAATCTGTAAATTACCTTGGGCAGTATGGCCATTTTCACGATATCGATTCTTCCTACCCATGAGCATGGAATGTTCTTCCATTTGTTTGTATCCTCTTTTATTTCATTGAGCAGTGGTTTGTAGTTCTCCTTGAAGAGGTCCTTCATGTCCCTTGTAAGATGGATTCTTAGGTATTTTATTCTCTTTGAAGCAATTGTGAATGGGAGTTCACTCATGATTTGGCTCTCTGTCTGTTATTGGTGTATAAGAATGCTTGTGATTTTTGCACATTGATTTTGTATCCTGAGACTTTGCTGAAGCTGCCTATCTGCTTAAGGAGATTTTGGGCTGAGATGACGGGGTTTTCTAGATATACAATCATGTCATCTGCAAACAGGGACAATTTGACTTCCTCTTTCCCTAATTGAATACCCTTTATTTCCTTCTCCTGCCTGATTGCCCTGGCCAGAACTTCAAACACTATCAACATGATGTTGAATAGGAGTGGTGAGAGAGGGCATCCCTGTCTTGTGCCAGTTTTCAAGGGGAATGCTTCCAGTTTTTGCCCATTCAGTATGATATTGGCTATGGGTTTGTCATAGATAGCACTTATTATTTTGAGATATGTCCCATCAATACCTAATTTATTGAGAGTTTTTAGCATGAAGGGCTGTTGAATTTTGTCAAAGGCCATTTCTGCATCTATTGAGATAATCATATGGTTTTTGTCGTTGGTTCTGTTTATATACTGGATTGTGTTTATTGATTTGTGTATGTTGAACCAGGCTTGCATCCCAGGGATGAAGCCCACTTGATGATGGTGGATAAGCTTTTCAATGTGCTGCTGGATTCGGTTTGTCAGTATTTTACTGAGGATATTTGCATCGATGTTCATCAGGGATATTGGTCTAAAGTTCTCTTTTTTCGTTGTGTCTCTGCCAGGCTTTGGTATCGGGATGATGCTGGCCTCATAAAATGAGTTAGGGAGGATTCCCTCTTTTTCTATTGATTGGAATAGTTTCAGAAGGAATGGTACCAGTTCCTCCTTGTACCTCTGGTAGAATTTGGCTGTGAATCCATCTGGTCCTGGACTTTTTTTTGGTTGGTAAGCTATTAATTATTGCCTCAATTTCAGGGCCTGTTATTGGTCTATTCAGAGATTCAACTTCTTCCTGGTTTAGTCTGGGGAGGGTGTATGTGTCCAGGAATTTATCCATTTCTTCTAGACTTTTTAGTTTATTTCCGTAGTGGTGTTTATAGTATTCTCTGATAGTAGTTTGTATTTCTGTAGGATTAGTGGTGATATCCCCTTTATCATTTTTTATTGCATCTCTTTGATTCTTCTCTCTTCTCTTCTTTATTAGTCTTGCTAGCAGTCTATAAATTTTGTTGAAAACCAGCTCCTGGATTCATTGATTTTTTGAGGGGTGTTTTGTGTCTCTATTTCCTTCAGTTCTGCTCTGATTTTAGTTATTTCTTGCCTTCTGCTAGCTTTTGAGTGTGTTTGCTCTTGCTTCGCTAGTTCTTTTAATTGTGATGTTAGGGTGTCAATTTTAGATATTTCCTGCTTTCTCTTGTGGGCATTTAGTGCTATAAATTTCCCTCTACACACTGCTTTGGAAGTGTCCCAGATATTCTGGTATGTTGTGTCTTTGTTCTTGTTGGTTTCAAAGAACATCTTTTTTTCTGCCTTCATTTCGTTATGTACCCAGTAGTCATTCAGGAGCAGGTTGTTCAGTGTCCATGTAGTTGAGTGGTTTTGAGTGAGTTTTTTAATCCTGAGGTCTAGTTTGATTGCACTGTGCTCTGAGGGACAGTTTGTTATAATTTCTGTTCTTTTACATTTGCTGAGGAGAGCTTTACTTCCAACTACGTGGTCAATTTTGGAATAAGTGTTGTGTAGTGCTGAGAAGAAAGTACATTCTGTTGATTTGGGGTGGAGAGTTCTGTAGATGTCTACTAGGTCAGCTTGGTGCAGAGCCGAGTTCAATTCCTGGATATCCTTGTTAACTTTCTGTCTCATTGATCTGTCTAATGTTGACAGTGGGGTGTTAAAGTCTCCCATTATTATTGTGTGGGTGTCTAAGTCTCTTTGTAGGTCTCTAAGGACTTGCTTTATGCATCTGGGTGCTCCTGTATTGCGTGCATATATATTTAGGAGAGTTAGCTCTTCTTGTTGAGTTGATCCCTTTTCCATTATGTAATGGCCTTCATTGTCTCTTTTGATCTTTGTTGGTTTAAAGTCTGTTTCATCAGAGACTAGGATTGCAATACCTGCCTTTTTTTGTTTTCCATTTGCTTGGTAGATCTTCTTCCATCCCTTTATTTTGAGCCTACGTGTGTCTCTGCACGTGAGATGGGTTTCCTGAATACAGCACACTGCTGGCTCTTGACTCTTTATCCAATTTGTCAGTCTGTGTCTTTTAATTGGAGCATTTAGTCCATTTACATTTAAGGTTTATACTGTTATGTGTGAATTTGATCCTGTCGTTATGATGTTAGCTGGTTATTTTGCTTGTTAGTTGATGCAGTCTCTTCCTATTCTCGATGGTCTTTACAATTTGGCATGTTTTTGCAGTGGCTGGTACCGGTTTTTCCTTTCCATGTTTAGTGCTTCCTTCAGGAGCTCTTTTAGGGCAGGCCTGATGGTGACAAAATCTCTCAGCATTTGCTTGTCTGTAAAGGATTTTATTTCTCCTTCACTTATGAAGCTTAGTTTGGCTGGATATGAAATTCTGGGTTGAAAATTCTTTTCTTTAAGAATGTTGAATATTGGCCCCCACTCTCTTCTGGCTTGTAGAGTTTCTGCCAAGAGATGAGCTGTTAGTCTGATGGGCTTCCCTTTGTGGGTAACCCGACCTTTCTCTCTGGCTGCCCTTAACATTTTTTCCTCATTTAAACTTTGGTAAATCTGACAATTATGTGTCTTGGAGTTGCTCTTCTCGAGGAGTATCTTTGTGGCATTCTCTGTATTTCCTGAATTTGAATATTGGCCTACTTTGCTAGATTGGAGAAGTTCTCCTGGATAATATCTTGCAGTGATTTCCAACTTGGTTCCATTCTCCTCGTCACTTTCAGGTACACCAATCAGACGTAAATTTGGTCTTTTCACATAGTCCCAGATTTCTTGGAGGCTTTGTTGATTTCTTTTTATTCTTTTTTCTCTAAACTTCTCTTCTTGCTTCATTTCATTCATTTCATCTTCCATCACTGATACCCTTTCTTCCAGTTGATTGAATCAGCTACTGAGGCTTGTGCATTTGTCATGTAATTCTTGTGCCATGGTTTTCAGCTCCATCATGTCCTTTAAGGACTTCTCTGCATTGGTTGTTCTAGTTAGCCATTCGTCTAATTTTTTTTCAAGGTTTTTAACTACTTTGCCATAGGTTTGAACTTCCTCCTTTAGCTCATAGTAGTTTGATCGTCTGAAGCCTTCTTCTCTCAACTCGTCAAAGTCATTCTCCATCTAGCTTTGTTCCATTGCTGATGAGGAGCTGCGTTCCTTTGGAGGAGGAGAGGCACTCTGATTTTTAGAGTTTCCATTTTTTTCTGCTCTGTTTTTTCCCCATCTTTGTGGTTTTATCTACCTTTGTTCTTTGATGATGGTGACGTACAGGTGGTGTTTTGGTGTGGATGTCTTTTCTGTTTGTTAGTTTTCCTTCTAACAGACAGGACCCTCAGCTGCAGGTGTGTTGGAGTTTGCTGGAGGTCCACTCTAGACCCTGTTTGCCTGGGTATCAGCAGCAGAGGCTTCAGAACAGCGGATATTGGTGAGCAGCAAATGTTGCTGCCTGATCTTTCCTCTGGAAGTTTTGTCTCAGAGTAGTACCTGGCCATGTGAGGTGTCAGTCTGCCCCTACTGGGGGGTGCCTCCCAGTTAGGCTACTCAGGGGTCAGAGACCCACTTGAGGAGGCAGTCTGAAGTTCTCTGATCTCCAGCTGCATGCTGGGAGAACCACTATTCTCCTCAAAGCTGTCAGACAGAGACATTTAAGTCTGCAGAGGATTCTGCTGCCTTTTGTTTGGCAATGCCCTGCCCCCAGAGGTGGAGTCTACAGAGGCAGGCAGGCCTCCTTGAGCTGTGGTGGGCTCCACCCAGTTCGAGCTTCCCAGCTGCTTTGTTTACCTATTCAAGCCTTGGCAATGGCGGGTGCCCCTCTGCCAGCCTCGCTGTCGCCTTGCAGTTTGATCTCAGACTGTTGTGCTAGCAATGAGCAAGGCTCCGTGGGCGTAGGCCCCTCCAAGTCAGGCGTGGGATATAATCTCCTGGTGTGCCATTTGCTCAGTTGGAAATGCAGAAATCCGCTGTCTTCTGCATCACTCACGCTGGTAGCTGTAGACTGGAGCTCTTCCTATTCGGCCATCTTGGCTCCACCTGGTGTTGTGTTTTTAATTCCAAATTCTAATTGTTTATTGCTGGTACATAAAAAGGCAATCGAATTTTATAGCTTTACTTTGCATCCTGCAAACCTGTTATACTTACTTTTTAGTTTCAGGAATACCTTGTTGATCTTTGGTATTTTCTAATATAATATAATCATGTTATCTGTGAATAAAAACAGTTTTATTTCTTACTTCCAAAGGTGTATACATTTTCTTTACTTGTCTTACTGCATCAGCTAGGACATCCACTATGATGTTGAATAAAAGCAGAGAGAGTGGTCATTGTTCCCTTATTCCTGCTCTTAAGGAGAAATCATTCTGTTTCTTGATATTAATTATGATATTAGCTGTAGAGTTTGGGGTTTTTTTTGGCAGATATCCTTTATCAAATTGATGAAGTTCCCCTTTATTCATAGTTTGCTGGGAGTTTTTATCCTGAATATGGGGTTGGATTTTTTCAAATGCTTTTCCTACATCTATTGATAGAATCATATACATTTTTTATCTTGTTGATAGATAAACTACATTAATTAATTTTCAAATGTTGAATCAGTCTTACATACTTGAAGAAATCCTTCTTGGCCCCAGTGTACAATTATTTTTATAAATTATTAGATTCTCCCCGGGATGGAGTTCCCAGGGGAATAAGCGAGCTGCCACCTTTGCTCTTTGGGTGACTCAGCCCTTCCAGCCTGAGGGCTTTGGAAAGTCCAAATCAACTGAGGACAGAAGGGAACCCCCAGGACAGCACTACTCCTCTACCAAAACGTGGCCAGGCTGTTTCAAGTGGGTCCCCCATTTGTTCCTCCTCCTTTGTTTGGGCAGGACCTCCTGACTGGGGCCTCCAGCCACTCCTGCTGGTATTCACTGGCTGACAGACATTTGAAAACTTCCTGGGAAAGAGTTACCAGAGGGAGAGGCAGGTCACCACCTTTACTGTTTGGGCAATTTAGCCATTCCAGCCTCCAGGCTTTGGAAAGTCCAAGCTGGCTGAGGGCAGAAGGAGTACCCCAGCACAGCACAGCTGCTTTATGAAAGCATGGCCAGACTGCTTCTTTAAGTGAGTCCCCAATCCTGTTTCTCCTGACTGAGTGAGACCTTCCAACTGGGGTCTCCAGCCACCTCCTACAGGTGTATTTTTGTTGGCAACATGTTTGTACTTCCATGAGACAAAGCTCCCAGAGGAAGGGGCAGGCTGTTATCTTTGCTGTTTTGCAGCCATCACTGGTGATACCCCCAGGTACTGGAAAATCTGAAATGACTAGGGACTGGAGTGGGCCCCCAGAAAAGAGCAGCAGCCCTAAGGAAAGGTGGCAAGTCTGTTAAAAGAAAAGAACACAATAAAAAACAGAAAACCCCATCCAAAGGTCATCAACTTCAAAGATTGGAGGTAGATAAGCCCATAAGGATGAGAAAGATAAAGCATAAAAACACTGAAAACTCAAAAAAGGCCGAGTGCCCTCTTTTCTCCAAATGACCACATCACTTCTTCAGCAGGGGTTCAAAACTGGGCTGAGGTTGAAATGGCTGAAATTGCTGAAATGACAGAGGTAGAATTTGAAATATGGATAAAAACGAACTTGCTAAAAGAGCATGTTGTAACCCAATTCAATAAAGCTAAAACTTATGATAAAACATTTCAGGAGCTGACAGACAAAATAGCCAGGATAGACAAATATGTAACCAACCTGATAGAGCTGAAAAATCCTCTTTCCTCACACCTTCCACCTTTTGATAGACCCCAGTGTGTGTTGCTCCTCTCTATGTGCCCAAGTGTTATCCTCATTTATCTCCCACTTATAAGTGAGAAAATGTAGTATTTGGTTTTTTATTCCTATGTCAGTTTTCTAAGGATAATGGCCTCCAGCTCCATCCATGTTCCTGCAGAAGACATGATCTCATTCTCTTATGTGGTTGCATAGTATTCCATAGTGTATATGTACCACATTTTCTTTATCCAGTCTATCATTGATGAGCATTTAGGTTGACTGCATGTCTTTGCTATTGTGAATACTGCTGCAGTAAACATGTGTGTGCATGTGGCTTTGTAATAGAATGATTTGTATTCCTTTGGATATATACCCAATTATGGGATTTCTGGGTCAAATGGTGTTTCTGTCTTTAGGTCTTTGAGAAATTGCCACACTGTCCTCCACAATGGTTAAACTAATTTACAATCCCATCAACAGTGTATAAATGTTCCTTTTTCTCCACAACCTCACCAGCATCTGTTATTTTTTGCCTTTTTAATAATAGCCATTCTGGCTCAGGTGAGATGGTATCTCATTGTGGTTTTGATTTGCATTTCTCCAATAATCAGTTGCCGAGACCAGCTCAGTTGGGGAGACCCCAATCCAGTGGCGCTAGAGGAATTAAAGACACACCCACAGAAATATAGAGGTGTGAAGTGGAAAATCAGGGGTCTCACAGCTTTCAGAGCTGACGGCCCCGAACAGAGATTTACCCACATATTTATTAACAGCAAACCAGTCACTAAGCATTGTTTCTATAGATATTAAGTTAACTAAAAGTATCCCTTATGGGAAATGAAGGGATGGGCCAAATTAAAGGGCTAGGTTGGGCTAGTTAACTGCTACAGGAACATGCTCTTAAGACACAGATTGCTCATGCTATTGTTTGTGGCTTAAGAATGCCTTTAAGTGGTTTTCCACCCTGGGTGGGCCAGGTCTTCCTTGCCCTCATTCCTGTAAACCCACAACCTTCCAGCTTGGGCATTAGGGCCATGATGAACATGTCACAGTGCTGCAGAGATTTTGTTTATGACCAGTTTTGGGGCCAGTTTATGGCCAGATTTTGGGGGGCTTGCTCCCAGCAATCAGTGATGTTGAGCTTTTTTTATATATGATTATTGGCCACATGTATTTTTTTTGAGGGGGAAGCATCTGTTCCTGTCCTTTGCCCCCTTTTTAATGGGGTTGTTTGTTTCTTGTAAATTTGTTTAAGTTCCTTACAGAAGCTGGATATTAGACCTTTGTCAGATCCATAGTTCACACAAATTTTCTCTCATTATGTAGGTTGTCTGTTTACTTTGTTGATACTTTTGCTGTGCAGAAGTTCTTTAGTTTGATTAGATCAATTTGTCAAATTTGCTTTGTTGCAACTGCTTTCGGTGACTTTGTCATGAAATCTTTGCCTGTGCCTATGTCCTGAATGATTTTGCTTAGTTTATCTTCCAGAGTTTTCATCATTTTGGATTTTACATTTAAGTCTTTAATCCATCTTGAGCTAATTTTTGTATATGGTGTAAGGAAGGGGGTCCAGTTTCAATTTTCTGGTTTTGGCTAGCCAGTTATCTCAGCATCATTTATTGAATAGGGAATTCTTTCCCCAGTGCTCGTTTTAGTCAGGTAGAAGATGAGATACTTGTAGGTGTGCGGTCTTATTTCTGGGTTCTCTCTTCTGTTCCATTTATCCATATGCCTGTTCTTGTACCAGTATCATGCTATTTTGGTTACTGTATCCTTGTAGCATAGTTTGAAGTTGGGTAGTGTGATGCCTCCAGATTTGTTCTTTTTGCTTATGATTGCCTTGGCTATTTGGGCTTTTTGGTGTTGTTGTTCCATATGGATTTGTAAATGTTTTTTTCTCATTCTGTGAAGAATCTCAAAGGTAGTCTAATGGGAATAGCATTGAATCTATAAATTGTTTTGGGCAGTATGGCCATTTTAATGATATTGATTCTGTGATTCTTCCTGTCCATGAGCCTGGAATGCTTTTTTATTGGTTTGTGTCATCTCTGATTTCTTTGAGCGGTGGTTTGTAGTTCTCCTTGTAGAGATCTTTCACCTCCCTAGTTAGCTACATTCCTAGGTATTTGCTTCTTTTTGTGGCAGTTGTGAATGGAATTACCTTTCTGATTTGGTGCTCATCTTGACTGTTGTTGATATATAGGAATACTAAAAATTTTTGCACTTTGATTTTGTATCCTGAGACTTCGCTGAAGTTGCTTATCAACTTATGATGTTTTTTGGCTGAGAATATGGGTTTTTCTAGATATAGGATCATGTCATCTGCAAACAGGGATAGTTTTACTTCCTCTCTTCCTATTTGAATGCGCTTTATTTCTTTTTCTTGCCTGATTGCCCTGGCCAGAACTTCCAATACTATGTTGAATAAGAGTGATAAGAGACGGCATCCTTGACTAGTGCCAGTTTTCAAGGGGAATGCTTCCAGCTTTTGCCCATTCGGTATAATGTTTGCTGCAATTTGTCATGTATGGTTCTTATTGGTTTGAAGTATGTTTCTTCAATACTTTGTTTATTGAGAGTTTTCAACTTGAAGGTATGTTGAATTTTATCAAAACCCTTTTCTGCACCTACTGAGATAATGATGAGGCTTTTTTCTTTAGTTCTGTTTATGTGATGAATCACATTTATTTATTTGCATATGTTGAACCAACCTTGAATCCCAGGAATAAAGCTTACTTTGTCATGTCTGATAAGTTTTTTGATGTTCTGCTGGATTCAGCTTGCCAGTATTTTGTTGAGGATTTTTGCATAGATGGTCATTAAGGATATTGGCCTGATGTTTTGTTTTATGTTGTTGCTGTTGTATCTTTGCCAGGTTTTGGTATCAGGGTGATGCTAGCCCCATAGAATGAGTTAAAGAGGCGTCCCTCTTTTTCAATTTTTTTTGGAATAGTTTTAGTAGAAATGGTACCAACTCTTCTTTGTACATCAGGTAGAATTCAGCCATGAACCTGTCTGTTCCTGGGTTTTTTTGTTGTTGTTGTTGTTGTAGGTTATTATTGCCTCAATTTCAGATCTTGTTATTGGTTTGTTCAGGAATTTAATTTCCTCCTGGTTCAGTCTTGGGAAGGTGTATGTGTCTAGGAATTTATCGATTTCTTCTACATTTTCTAGTTTATGTGCATAAAGTTGTTTATAATATTCTCTGATGTTTTTTATTTTTGTAGGGTTAATGGTAATATCCCCTTTGTCATTTCTGATTTTATTTAAATCTTCTCTCTTTTCTTGTTTTTATTTTTTAGTTTAGCTAGCAGTCTACCTATCTTATATCTTTTTTTTTCAAAAAATCATCTCCTGAATTCATTGATCTTTTGAATTTGTGTGTGTGTGTGTGTGTGTGTGTGTGAATCCCCTTCATTTCAGCTCTGATTTTGGTTATATCTTGTCTTCTGCTACCTTTGGATTTGTTTTCTGTTGATTCTCTAGTTCATTTAGTTATTATGTTAAGTTGTTATCTTGAGTTGTTAACTTTGTAACTTTTTGCTGTGGACATTTAGTGCTATAAATTTCCCTCTTTCCTACTGATCTGGTTCTTTGGATCTTTGTTCTCATTAGTTTCAAAGAACCTCTTGAGTTCTGCCTTAATTTCATTATTTACCCAATAGTCATTAAGGAGCAGGTTATTCAATTTCCATTTAATTTTATGGTTTTGGCTACTCCAGCTTTCTTTTGATTAATGACAGCATGGTATATTTATTACTTTACTGTTACTCTACATGTGTCTTTATACTTAAAATTGGTTTCTTGTAGACAACATATAGTTGGGTCCTATTTTTTAATCAACTTTCACAATCTCTGTCTTTCAATTGGTATATTTAGTGCATTGTTATTCCCAGTGATTTTTTATATAGTTGGATTATTATGCACCATATTTCTTAATGTTTTCTATTCGTTGACCTCATTCTTTGTTTCTTATTTGTCTTATACTTTTTTCTTTCTTCCCTCATTTTAATTGACCATTTTTATATTATTAGCTTTTGTCCCTTCTCTTAACATGTCAATTTTATTACTTTTGAAAGCTATTTATTTATGTATTTATTTAGAGACAGAGTCTTTGTCTTGCACCCTAGGTATCAGCTCAGAGACTTTGTCTTGCAACTTAGGCACCAGCTCAGACAAAGTATCTAAACAAATACATAAATAAATAGCTTTCTAAAGTAATATAATTAATAGGTGGCACTTGTTTCACCCAACCCCAGCTCTGTCATCCAGGCTAGAGTGCAATGGTGTCATCATGGCTTACTGTAACCACAAACTCCTGGGCTCAAGTGATCCTCTCACCTCAGCTTCCCAAGTAGATAGGCTTACAGACATGTGCCAACATGACAGACTAATTTTTAAAAAATATTTTTATAGAAATTGGGTCTCACTATGTTGCCTTCACTTATCTGAAACTCCAGACCTCCAGCAATCCTCTCATCTTGGCCACCCAAAGCATTGGGATAAAAGATATAGAACACCACACCTAGTCCTTTCTAAACTTTTAACAGTGGTTGCCTTTAAGTCTGCAATATACATTTGCAAGTAATCCAAGTCCTCTTTCATATAACACTATATCACAGCCCATATAGTGCAAAATACTTTAATAAAGAGCATTCCTAATTCCTTCCTCCAATCTCTTATGTCTTTCATTTCACTCATCTTTAAGCTATAATCACTGAATACATTATTCCTAACTGTTAACTGTTAGCACAACTAAGCATAAGAGAAATACAGAGGGGCAGAGCAAGACAGCAGAAGAGAAGGTTCCACTGATCATCCTCCTGTAAGAACACCAATTTAACAACTATCTACCACACAAAAAAAGCACCTTGATAAAAATGAAAAATCAGATGAGAGTTCACATTACCTGGTTTTAACATCATATCCCCGAAAGAGACATTGAACAAATAATAATAATAAAAACAGTCTTGAATCACCAGTGTCTCCCTTCCCCTGTCCCTTGGCAGCAGTATCATGGTACAGAGAGTATTTCTGTGCTCTGTGGAGAGGGAGAGTGCAGCAATTGTAAGGCATCGAATTCAGTGCTGCCCTGTTATAGCAGAAAGAAAAACCGGACCAAACTCAGCTCATAGCTGCCAACAGAGGGAGCACTTAAACCAGCCATAGCCAGAAGGAAATTGCTGATTCCACCAGTCAGAACTTGAGATCCCACAGTGTTTGCCACCATGGGCTAATGTGTTCTGGAGCCCTAAATAAACTTGAAAGGCAGTCTAGGCTACAATGACTGCAACTCCTAGGTGAGTCTTGGTGTTGTACTTGGCTAAGAGCCAGTGGACTGGGCTGTGAGAGCGGTCATGAAATCTACGAAAACATCAACCAGGGTGGCTAAGAGAGTACTGGTATCACCCCTTGCCTAAACACAAACCACACAGCTTGCAGCTCCAAAAGAGACCGCTTTCTTCTGCTTGAGGATAGGAAAGAGTGGGGACAACTTTGTCTGGTGGTATCTTGGACACCACCTCAGCCACAGCAGGGTAGGGCACTGGTCATAGCTATCAGACATTTCTACACACACCCTCACCAGAAGGGAACCACCTTCCTTAAAGGGAAAGACCCAGTTCTGGCAGGATTCATCACCTGCTGACTAAAGAGCCCTTGGGCCCTGAATAACCAGCAGCAATACCTAAGTACTATGTTGAGGGTGTCGGGTTGAGACTCTGAGGCTTGCGTCCTCAGGCGAGTCTCAAAACGATCCCAGCTGTGGTGGTTATAAGGAAAAACTACTTTTACTTAAGAAAAGTGGAAGGAAAAGTAAAGGGGACTTTTTGTCTTGCACCTTAGGTACCAGCTCAGCCACAGGAGAGTGGAGCACCAAGTGGTCTCTTTGGGTCCTCAGTTCCAGGACTTCGCTTTTGAACAGCATTTCTGGACCTGTGCTGGGCCAGAAGGGAGATCACTGTTCAAACAGGTGAGTCCAAGACCAGGCAGAATTCACCACAAGCTGACTGAACATCACCACAATATCCCTTTGGGCCTTAAGGGAACATCTACAGTAGTCTGTGAGTACTCCCCATACACCTGTGGTGGTGGTGACAACAGGGTGGGATTCCTTTGCCTTTGGAAAGGGGAGGGAAGAGTGGGAAGAACTGTATCTTGTGGGCCAGTTCAGCCACAGTACAATAGAACAACAAGTAGACTGCTAAGATTTTAGACTCTCATCCTTGGCTCATGAATGGCACCTCTGGACATGCCTGAGATTCACAACACTGAATGGAAGGACACAGGCCTAGCTGGCTTTGCCACTTGTCAATTGTACAGACCCAGGGACTTCAGCGAACATAGGCAGAAGCCAAGGAATGGTTACAGTAGGCAGTGGGGGAGACCCAGTGTTATACTGGTTTTAGGTGTGGCTCACCACTGCAGTCCTAGTGATGGTGGCCACAGTGGTGCTTGTGTCACACGACCCCAGCTCCAGGTGGCTCAGAACAAAAAAAGAGACTCTGTTTGTTTTGGAGGAAGTAAGGTAAGAGAATAAGAGTCTCTGCTTGGTAATCTAGAGAATTATCCTCGATTTTTTCCAAGACAATCAAAGCAGTACCTCTATGAGTCTGAAAAAACAAAAAACAAAAAACAAAAAACAAAAACAAAAACAAAAAAGCAAATACAGCTTAGATCACAACACCCAAGTACTTTCAAATATCTGGAAAGCCTTTACAAGCAGGAAGGGTGCAAACAAGCCCAGACTGCTAAGACTACAATAAATACATAACTCTTCAATGCCCAGACACAGATGAACATCTACAACTGTCAAGACAATCCAGGAAAACATGGCCTCACCAGATGAACTAAATAAGCCACCAAGGACCAATCCTGGAGAAACAGAGATATGTGAACTTTCAGGCAAAAGCTCAAGCTAGCAGTTTTGAGGAAACTTAGATAAATCCAAGATAACACAGAGGAAATTCAGAATTCTATCAGATAACTTTCACAAACAGATTGGCATAATTAAATAGAATTGAGCAGAAGTTATTGAGTTGAAAAATACAATTGGCATACTGAAGAATGCATCAGAGTCTTTTAACAGCAGAATTGATCAAGCAGAAGACAGAATTAGTGGGCTTAAAGACAGGTTATTTGAAAATATACAATCAGAGGACATATAATAAAAAAGAATGAAAACCAATGAAGCATGCCTACAGTATATAAAAACAGTCTCAAAAGGGCAAATCTAAGCATTATTGGCCTTAAAAATGAGGTAGAGAAAGAATTGGGGTAAAAAGTTTGTTGAAAGGGATAATAACATAAATTCCCAAATTTAGAGAAAGATTTTATTATCCAAGTACAAGAATATTATAGAACACCAAACAGATTAAACTCCAAGAAGACAACCTCGAGGCATTTAATAATCAAACTCCCAAAAGATCAAGGATAAAGAAAGGATCCTAAAAGCAACAAGAAAAAATAAACAAATAACATACAATGGAGCTCCAATACATCAGGCATTAAGCTCTTCAGTGGAAACCTTACAGGCCAGGAGAGAGTGGAGACAGTGGCATGACATATTTAAAGTGCTGAAGGGAAAAAAAGACAAAAAAACAAAAAAAACCTTTTACCCTACAATAATATATTCCATGTAAAACCCTTCAAATATGAAGGAGAAATAAAGACTTTTCCAGACAAATAATAGCTGAGGGGTTTTATCAGCACCAGACCTGCTCTACAAGAAATGCTAAAGGGAATTCTTTAGTTAGAAATAGAAGGACATTAATGAGAAATAATAATTCATCTGAAGGTAAAAAAACTCATTGGTGATAGTAAACAGAAAAACAGAATATTATGACACTGTAACTGTAGTGTATAAACCACTCTTATGTAGAAAGGCTAAACAATAAACCTATCAACAATAAAAACTACAAAGACTTTTCAAGATGCAGATAATACAATAAAATATAAATGAAAATGAGTAGTTAAAAAGCAGGGGGCCAAAATTAAGTCATAATTTTTTATTAGTTTTCTTTTTGCTTGCTTGTTTGTTTGATTATACAGTGTTAGGTTGTTATCAGCTTAAAATAATGAGTTATGTTGTGTTTAAATAAAATTTGTGTTTAAATAATTGTAAACAACATAAGAGGGAAATGTATAGCCATAAGTGCCAACATCAAAGGAAGAAGAACTTCAAATAAACAACCTAACAATGTATCTTAAAGAACAAGAAAAGGAAGCACAAACAAACCCAAAATTAGTAGAAGAAAATAAAAAACAAAGATCAGAGAAGAAATACATGAAATTGAAATGAAGAAAGTAAAACAAAACATGAGTGAAACAAAAAGGTTTTTTTTGATAAGTTAAACAAAATTGACACACCTTTAGCCAGACTGAGAAAAAAAGAAAGAACATACAAACAAATAAAATCAGAGATGAAAAGGAGACATTATAACCAATACTGCAGAAATTCAAAGGATCATTAGTGGCTGCTATGAGCAACTATATGCTAATAAATTGGAAAATCTAGAAGAAACGGGTAAATTCCTAGACACATATAACCTACCAATATTGAGTCATGAAGAAATCTACAACCTGAATGAACCAATAACAAGCAATGAAATTGAAGCCAAAATAAAATGTCTCCCAGTAAAGAAAAGCCCAGGACCCAATGGCTGCACTGCTAAATTCTACCAAACATTTAAAGAACTAATACCAATCCTACTGAAACTATGCTGAAAAATGAAGGAGGAGAGAATACTTCCAAACTTATTCAATAAGGCTACTAGTACTCTGATACCAAAACCAGGCAAAGACATAGCATAAAAAGAAAATTACAGGCCAATATCCCTAATGAATATTGATGGAAAAATGGTAAACAGAATACTAGCAAACTCAATTCAACAATACAATAAAAAGATCATTCATCATGACCAAGTGGGATATATCCCTGGCATTCAAGGATTGGTCAATATACACAAATCAATCAATGTGATATATCATATCAACTGAATGAAGGACAAAATCCACATGATCATTTCAATTTATGCTGAAAAAGCAGTTGATCAAATTCAACATCACTTCATGTTGAACTCTCTCAAAAAACTGGACATACAAGAAATATTTCTAAACATAATAAAAGCCATGTATGATAGACTCACCGCTAGTATTATACTGAATGGGGAAAATCTGAAATCTTTTTCTTTAAAGATCCGGAACATAACAAGGATGGCCACTTATACCATTATTCAATGTAGTATTGGAAGTCCTAGCTAGAGCAATTAGGCAAGAGGAAGAAATAAAGGGCATCCAAATTGAAAAGGATGAAGTCAAATTACTCTTGTTTGCAGGTAATATAATCTTATATTTGGAAAAACCTAAAGACTTCACCAAAAAGCTATCAGAACTGATAAACAAATTAGATAAAGCTTCAGGATACAAAATCAGCATACAAAAAATGAGTAGCATTTCTAATATGCCAACAGTGAACAGTCTGCAAAAGAAATAAAAAAGTAATCCCATTTACAATAGCAACAAATAAAATTAAATACCTAGAAATCAACTTAACCAAAGAAGTGAAAGATCTCTATGATGAAAACTGTAAGACACTGATGATAGAAATTAAAGAGGCCACCAAAACAAATGGAAAAACATTCCAAGTTCATGAATTGGAAGGATCAATATTGCTAACATGTCCATACTACCCAAAGCAATCTACAGATTCAATGCAATCCCTATCAAAATACCAGTATTTCTCACAGAAACAGAAAAAACAATTCTAATATCTATATGCAACCACAAAGACTCAGAATAGCCAATGCCATACTAAGCAAAAATAACAAAACTAGAGGAATCACATTACCTGACTTCAAATTATACTACAGAGCTATAGTAATCAAAATGGTATAGTACTGGCATGAGAACAGAAACATAGACCAAGGGAACAGAATAGAGATCACAGAAATACATAGACACAACTAAAGCAAACTCACTTTTGACAAAGGTGCCAAGAATATACACTGGGAATAGGACAGTATTTTTAATATATGGTGCTGGGAAAATTGGATATCCATATGCAGAAGAATAAAACTAGATCCCTATCTCTCACCATATACAAAAAATAGAATCACAGTGGATTGAAGACTTAAATCTGAAACCTCACACTATGAAACTGCTACAACAAAACATTGGAAAACTCTCCAGGGCAAAATTTTCTTGAGTCACACCCCATAAGCACAGGCAACTAAAGCAAATGGGATCACATCAAGTTAAAAAATTCTGCACAGCAAAGAAAACAATCATCAAAATGAAGAGACAATCTATAGAATAGGAGAAAATATTTGCAAACTACCCATCTGACAAGGAATTAATAACCAGACTATATAAATTGCTCAAAAAACTCTACAGGGAAAAAAATTTAATAATCCAATTTAAAAATAGGCCAGGTGCAGTAGCTCCAGCATGTAATCCTAGTACTTTGGGAGGATGAGGCAGGCAGATTGCTCGAGCACAGGAATTTGAGACCAACCTGGGCAATATGGCACACCCATCTCTACAAAAAATGGAAAAATTAGCCAAGTGTTGTGGTATGTACCTGTGGTCCCAGCTACTCATGGGGCTGGAATGGCAGGATTGCTTGAACCAGGAAGGTCGAGGCTGCAGTGAGCTGTGATCATGCTACTGCACTCCAGCCTGGATAATAGAGCAAGACCCTTTCTCAATAACAACAAAAAATGGGCAAAAGATTTGAATATACATTTCTTAAAAGAAGACGTACAAATAGCAAACAGGCATATGAAAAGGTGCTCAACATCACTATTCATCAAACAAATGCAAATGAAAACTACAACGAGATATCTTCTCATCCCATTGAAAATGGCTTGTATCCAAAAGACTTTCAATAAGAAATGCTGGGAAGGATGTGGAGAAATAGGAACCCTCATACTCTATTGATGGAAATGCAAACTAATACAACCACTATGGAAAACAGTCTGGATGATCCTGAAAAATACTGAAAATAGAGCTGCCACAGGATCCAGCAATCCTACTGCTGGGTACATACCCAAAAGAAAGGAAATCAACATAGTAAAGAGATATCTACACTCTCATGCTTGTTGCTGCCCCGTTCACAATAGCCAAGATTTGGAAACAACCTATGAGTCCATCAACAGATGAATAGATAAATAAAATATGGTGCCTATACTCAATGGTGTACTATTCAGCCATAAAAATAAATTAGATTTGTAACAACATGGACTGAACATGGATGGGACTGGAGTTCGGTATGTTAAGTGAAATAACCCAGAAACAGAAAGACAAACACCTCATGTTCTATCCTATTTGTGGACTCTAAAAATCAAAATAATTGAACTCATGGAGATGGAGGGTAGAAGGATGGTTACTGGAGGCTAGGAAGAGTAGTGGGTGTTGAGGGTGGGGAGGTGAGGATAGTTAACGGATACAAAAATTATAGTTAGAAAGAATGAATAAGACCTAGTGTTTGATAACACAACAGGGTGACTGTAATAAATAATAATTTAATTGTACAATTTAGAATAACTAAAAGAGTATAATTAGGTTGTTTGTAACCCAAAGGATAAATACTTGAGGGGATGGATACCCGATTCCCCATGATGTGGTTATGATGCCTGTATCAAAACATCCCATGTACCCCACAATTATATACTACTATGTACCCACAAAAATTAAAACTAAAAATTTTTTAAAATTGGAAAATAAAAGATTTTATTTTATCTTTATTTATTCTTTTCCTAATGCTTTTTTTCTGCTCAGTTCTGAGTTTCTGCCCTATATTATTTTTCTCCTTTCTGAAGAACTTTTTAAGATATTATTTGCAAGGCAGATGTACTGGTGACGAAATCCTCAATTTTTGTTTGCCTGAGTAAGTATTTATTTCTCCTTCATTTTTGAAGATTAATTTGACTAGATATAGAATTTCAGGTGGTGAATTTTTTCTTTCAACACTTTAAATATTTTACTCCAGTGTCTTCTTGTATGCATGATTTCTGAAAAGAATTATAATGTAATTCTTATCTTTGCTCTTCTATACAGACGACTTTTTTCTCTCCACGTTTCTTCTGAGACTTTATTTTTCTATACAGTGGGAACATTTAACATCCTCTAGTCCAGCTATTTTAAAATATACAACGTATTTTTGTTAAGGTTAGTCACCCTACTGTACAATGAAACACTAAAACTTATTCTTAAGATGATGGATATGCTAATTTCTGTAATTTGATCATTACATATTGTATACATGTTTTGAAACATCACACTGTACCCCATAAGTATATACAATTATGTGCCAATTAAAACATTAAAAAAGATTCTTTTTTTTTATTTTCTGCAGTTTGAATACAATATGCCTAGCTTATTTTTTCAGTAGTAGTTTTTCTTTTAATCTTGTTTGGCATTATTTGAGCTTCCTGCATTTGTAGTTTGATGTCCATTATTAATTTTGTAATTCTCAGTCATCATTGTTTAAATATTTCTTCTGTCCTTTTCTTGTTTTCTTTTCCTTTTGGTACTCTCATTATGTTTGTGTTACAGCTTTTGTAAATGTCTCACGGATTTTGGATATTCTGTTCTGTCTTTTCTTTCTTTTTTCTCTCTTTGTTTCAATTCTGGGAGTTTATACTTGACATCTTTATAAGCTCACTGATTCTTTCCTTGGCTCTTTCCCATCTATCAATTACCCCATCAAAGACATTCTTTATTTCTGTTACATTATGTTTGATTTCTAACATTTCCTTTTTATTGTTTCTTACAATTGTTATATCATTGCCTATCTTACTCATCTGGTTTTTACATGGTCCTTTTTTTTTCTATGAGAACTCTTAGCCTATAGATAATAGTTGTTTTAAATTATCAGTCTAATAATCCCAATATCTTTGCCACCATGCCTTTTTGACTCTGATGCTTGCTCTGTCTCTTCAAACTGTGTTTTTGGCAATTTAGTATCTTCTGTAATTTTTTTGTTGAAAGGCAGACATAATGTACTGGCTAAAAAGAACTGAGGTAAACAGGCCTTTAGTGTGAAGTTCTATGTTTATCTGGCTAGGAGTTAGTCTGTGTTTATTGTTTGCTGTAGCTGTAGAGGTCAGAGGCTAAAATTTCTTCTAATGTTCTCATTATCGTCTTCATCGTTGTCTTTGGATTTTTTTAGATATTTCTTCCTCATTATGTTTGGAGACATATAATTCTTTCATTGTATTTCCCTGTCATTGTACAGGACACTGGTTTATGTGGTGCGAAGGTGTTGAGGGAGGAGAAGCATTCTATATTCTTATGACTAGGTCTCACTCTGTTAGTGAGCCTGTGACCTTGGGCTATAACTTCTAAAAGTGCGTCTCAGTTTTTGTCCCCCTCTGTTGTCAGATAGAAGGGACAGAGAGGGATCGAGTTGGTTATTTCTCTCAGCCCAGGTTAGTTAAGCTTTAGAAAAATTTAGTCAATTAAGATCTGATGAAACAGTTTCACTTGAAGGCAGGTATTGTTTAGAAAAACAGAAAACTCTGGGCCTATTGCAGAACTCTGGGCATATTTCCCCCTCACCAGCTGGAATTAGTAGGAGATTTTTCTCAGATTTTCTCTGTGAGAACCTCTGGACTCAGAAAGGTAAAACCCACAGAAAAGTGTACTTTCTCTGCTTTTCCATGCAGAGTCCTCAGCAATTCATAACTCATGGGTTAACATTTTTCTACTCCTATACTGTCACCAATGGAAATTTTTTTTCTTTTTTTTATTATACTTTAAGTTTTAGGGTACATGTGCAAAAAGTGCAAGTTAGTTACATATGTACACATGTGCCATGTTGGTGTACTGCACCCAGTAAATCGTCATTTAACATTAGTTATATCTCCAAATGCTATCCTTCCCCCCTCCTCCCACCCCACAACAGGCCCCAGTATGCGATGTTCCCCTTCCCATGTCCATGTGTTCTCATTGTTCAATTCCCACCTATGAGTGAGAACATGCGGTGTTTGGTTTTTTGTCCTTGGGATAGTTTGCTGAGAATGATGGCTACATTCCCACATGTCCTACAAAGGACACTTTTTTTATGGCTGCATAGTATTCCATGGTGTATATGTGCCACATTTTCTTAATCTAGTCCATCATTGTTGGACATTTGGCTTGGTTTCAAGTCTTTGCTATTGTGAATAGTGCTGCAATAAACATACGTCTGCAAGTGTCTTTATAGCAGCATGATTTATAATCCTTTGGGTATATATCCAGTAATGGGATAGCTGGGTCAAATGGTATTTCTAGTTCTAGATCCCTGAGGAATCGCCACACTGACTTCCACAATGGTTGAAATAGTTTACAATCCCACCAACAGTGTAAAAGTGTTCCTATTTCTCCACATCCTCTCCAGCACCTGTTGTTTCCTGACATTTTAATGATTGCCATTCTAACTGGTGTGAGATGGTATCTCATTGTGGTTTTGATTTGCATTTATCTGATGGCCAGTGATGATGAGCATTTTTTCATGTGTCTGTTGGCTTCATAAATGTCTTCTTTTACGAAGTGTCTGTTCATATCCTTCACCCACTTTTTGATGGGGTTGTTTGTGTTTTTCTTGTAAATTTGTTTGAGTTCATTGTAGATTCTGGATATTAGCCCTTTGTCACATGAGTAGATTGCAAAAATTTTCTCCCATTCTGTAGGTTGCCTGTTCACTCTGATGGCAGTTTCTTTTGCTGTACAGAAGCTCTTTAGTTTAATTAGATCCCATTTGTCAATTTTGGCTTTCGTTGCCATTGCTTTTGGTGTTTTCGACATGAACTCCTTGCCCATGCCTATGTCCTGAATGGTATTGCCTGGGTTTTCTTCTAGGGTTGTTATGGTTTTAGGTCTAACGTTTAAGTCTTTAATCCATCTTGAACAAATTTTTGTATAAGGTGTAAGGAAGGGATCCAGTTTCAGCTTTCTACATATGGCTAGCCAGTTTTCTTAGCACCATTTATTAAATAGGGAATCGTTTCCCATTTCTTGTTTTTGTCAGGTTTGTCAAAGATCAGATAGTTGTAGATATGTGACATTATTTCTGAGGGCTCTGTTCTGTTCCATTGATCTATATATCTGTTTTGGTACCAGTACCATGCTGTTTTGGTTACTGTAGCCTTGTAGTATAGTTTGAAGTCTGGTAGCATGATGCCTCCAGCTTTGTTCTTTTGGCTTAGGATTGACTTGGCGATGCGGGCTCTTCTTTGGTTCCATATGAACTTTACAGTGGTTTTTTCCGCTTCTGTGAAGAAAGTCATTGGTAGCTTGATGGGGATGGCATTGAATCTATAAATTACCTTGGGCAGTATGGCCATTTTCATGATATTTGTTCTTCCTACCCATGAGCGTGGAATGTTCTTCCATTTCTTTGTGTCCTCTTTTATTTCATTGAGCAGTGGTTTGTAGTTCTCCTTGAAGAGGTCCTTCACATCCCTTATAAGTTGGATTCCTAGGTATTTTATTCTCTTTGAAGCAATTGTGAATGGGAATTCACTCATGATTTGGCTCTCTGTTTGTCTGTTATTGGTGTGTAAGAATGCTTGTGATTTTTGCACATTGATTTTGATTTTGTGTCCTGAGATTTGCTGAAGTTGCCTGTCTGCTTAAGGAGATTTTGGGCTGAGATGATGGGGTTTTCTAGTTATACAATCATGTCATCTGCAAACAGGGACAATTTGACTTCCTCTTTCCCTAATTGAATACCCTTTATTTCCTTCTCCTGCCTGATTGCCCTGGCCAGAACTGCCAACACTATGTTGAATAGGAGTGGTGAGAGAGGGCATCCCTGTCTTGTGCCATTTTTCAAGGGAATGCTTCCAGTTTTTGCCCATTCAGTATGATATTAGCTGTGGGTTTGTCATAGATAGCTCTTATTATTTTGAGATACGTCCCATCAGTACCTAATTTATTGAGAGTTTTTAGCATGAAGGGCTGTTGAATTTTGTCAAAGGCCTTTTCTGCATCTATTGAGATAATCATATGGTTTTTGTCTTTGGTTCTGTTTATATACTGGATTATGTTTATTAAATTACATATGCTGAACCAGCCTTGCAGCCCAGGGATGAAGCCCACTTGATGATGGTGGATAAGCTTTTTGATGTGCTGCTGGATTCTGTTTGCCAGTATTTTATTGAGGATTTTTGCATCAATGTTCATCAAGGATATTGGTCTAAAATTATCTTTTCTTGTTGTGTCTCTGCCAGGCTTTGGTATCAGGATGATGCTGGCCTCATAAACTGAGTTAGGGAGGATTCCCTCTTTTTCTATTGATTGGAATAGTTTCAGAATGAATGGTACCAGATCCTCCTTGTACCTCTGGTAGAATTCGACTGTGAATCCATCTGGTCCTGGACCCTTTTTTAGTTGGTAAGCTATTAATTATTGCCTCAATTTCAGAGTCTGTTATTGGTTTACTCAGAGATTCAACTTCTTCCTGGTTTAGTCTTGGGAGGGTGTATGTGTTGAGGAATTTATCCATTTCTTCTAGATTTTTTAGTTTATTTGCATATAGGTGTTTATAGTATTCTTTGATGGTAGTTTGTATTTCTGTGGGATTGTTGGTGATATCCCTTTTATCATTTTTTATTGCATCTATTTGATTCTTCTCTCTTTTCTTCTTTATTAGTCTTGCTAGCAGTCTATCAATTTTGTTGATCTTTTCTCAAAACCAGCTCCTGGATTCATTTATTTTTTTGAAGGGTGTTTTGTGTCTCTATTTCCTTCAGTTCTTCTCTGATCTTAGTTATTTCTTGCCTTCTGCTAGATTTTGAGTGTGTTTGCTCTTGCTTCTCTGGTTCTTTTAATTGTGATGTTAGTGTGCCAATTTTAGAGCTTTCCTGCTTTCTCTTGTGGGCATTTAGTGCTCTAAATTTCCCTCTACACACTGCTTTGAATGTGTCCCAGAGATTCTGGTATGTTGTGTCTTTGTTCTCGTTGGTTTCAAAGAACATCTTTATTTCTGCCTTCATTTTGTTATGTACCCAGTAGTCATTCAGGAGCAGGTTGTTCAGTTTCCATATAGCTGAGTGGTTTTCAGTGAGTTTCTTAATCCTGAGGTCTAGTTTGATTGCACTGAGGTCTGAGAAACAAAGTTTGTTATAATTTCTGTTCTTTTACATTTGCTGAGTGCTTTACTTCCAACTACGTGGTCAATTTTGGAATAAGTGTGGTGTGGTGCTGAGAAGAATGTATATTCTGTTGATTTGGGGTGGAGAGTTCTATAGATGTCTATTTGGTCTGCTTCGCGCAGAGCCGAGTTCAATTCCTGGATATCCTTGTCAACTTTCTGTCGCGTTGATCTGTCTAATGTTGACAATGGGGTATTAAAGTCTCCCATTATTATTGTGTGGGAGTCTAAGTTCTTTGTAGGTCTCTAAGGACTTGCTTTATGAATCTGGGTGCTCCTGTATTGCATGCATATATATTTAGGAGAGTTAGCTCCTCTTCTTGAATTGATCCCTTTACCATTATGTAATGGCCTTCATTGTCTCTTTTGATCTTTGTTGGTTTAAAGTCTGCTTCATCTGAGACTAGGATTGCAACCCCTGCCTTTTTTTAATGTTCCATTTGCTTGGTAGATCTTCTTCCATCCCTTTATTTTGAGCCTATGTGTGTCTCTGCACTTGAGATGGGCTTCCTGAATACAGCACATTGATGGGTCTTGACTCTTTATCCAATTTGTCAGTCTGTGTCTTTTAATTGGAGCATTTAGCCCATTTACATTTAAGGTTAATACTGTTATGTGTGAATTTGATCCTGTCATTATGATGTTAGCTGATTATTTTGCTCATTAGTTGATGCAGTTTCTTCCTAGCCTCGATGGTCTTTAAAATTTGGCATGTTTTTGCAGTGGCTGGTGCTTGTTGTTCCTTTCCATGTTTAGTGCTTCCTTCAGGAGCTCTTTTAGGGCAGGCCTGGTGGTGACAAAATCTCTCAACATTTGCTTGTCTGTAAAGGATTTTATTTCTCCTTCACTTATGAAGCTTAGTTTGGCTGGATATGAAATTCTGGGTTGTAAATTCTTTTCTTTAAGAATGTTGAATATTGGCCCCCACTCTCTTCTGGCTTGTAGAGTTTCTGCCAAGAGATGAGCTGTTAGTCTGATGGGCTTCCCTTTGTGGGTAACCCAACCTTTCTCTCTGGCTGCCCTTAACATTTTTTCCTTCATTTCAACTTTGGTGAATCTGACAATTACGTGTCTTGGAGTTGCTCTTCTCGAGGAGTATCTTTGTGGTATTCTCTGTATTTCCTGAATTTGAATGTTGGCCTGCCTTGCTAGATTGGGGAAGTTCTCCTGGATAATATCCTGAAGAGTGTTTTCCAGCTTGGTTCCATTCTCCTCGTCACTTTCAGATACACCAATCAGACGTAGATTTGGTCTTTTCACATAGTCCCAGATTTCTTGGAGGCTTTGTTGATTTCTTTTTATTCTTTTTTCTCTAAACTTCTCTTCTCGCTTCATTTCATTCATTTGATCTTCCATCGCTGATACCCTTTCTTCCAGTTGATTGAATCGGCTACTGAGGCTTGTGCATTTGTCACGTAGTTCTTGTGCCATTGTTTTCAGCTCCATCAGGTCCTTTAAGGACTTCTCTGCATTGGTTATTCTAGTTAGCCATTCGTCTAATTTTTTTTCAAGGTTTTTAACTTCTTTACCATAGGTTTGAACTTCCTTCTTTAGCTTGGATTAGTTTGATCATCCAAAGCCTTCTTCTCTCAACTCGTCAGAATCATTATCTGTCCAGCTTTGTTCCGCTGCTAGTGAGGAGCTGCTTTCCTTTGGAGGAGGAGAGGCGCTTTGATTTTTAGAGTTTCCATTTTTTCCGCTCTGTTTTTTCCCCATCTTTGTGGTTTTATCTACCTTTGGTCTTTGATGATGGTGACGTACAGTTGGGGTTTTGGTGTGGATATGCTTTCTGTTTGTTAGTTTTCCTTCTAAGTCAGGACTCTCAGCTGCAGGTCAGTTGGAGTTTGCTGGAGGTCCACTCCAGACCCTCTTTGCCTGGGTATCAGCAGTGGAGGCTGCAGAACAGCGGATATTGTTGAGCAGCAAATGTTGCTGCCTGATCGTTCCTCTGGAAGTGTTGTCTCAGAGGAGTACCTGGCCGTGTGAGGTGTCAGTCTGCCCCTACTGGGGGGTGCCTCTCAGTTAGGCTACTCAGGGGTCAGGTACCCACTTGAGGAGGCAGTCTGTCCATTCTCGGATCTCCAGCTGCATGCTGAGGGAACCACTACTCTCTTCAAAGCTGTCCGACACGGACATTTAAGTCTTCAGAGGATTCTGCTGCCTTTTGTTTGGCTGTTCCCTGTCCCCAGAGTTGGAGTCTACAGAGGTAGGCAGGCCTCCTTGAGCTGTGGTGGGCTCCACCCAGTTCGAGCTTACTGGCTGCTTTGTTTACCTACTCAAGCCTCAGCAATGGTAGGTGCCCCTTCCTCAGCCTCGCTGCTGCCTTGCAGTTTGATCTCAGACTGCTGTGCTAGCATTGTGTGAGGCTCCATGGGCATAGAACCCTCAGAGCCAGGCACGGGATATAATCTCCTGTTGTGCCGTTTGCTAAGACCATTGGAGAAGTGCAGTATTAGGGTGGGATTGACCTGATTTTTCCGGTGCCGTCTGTCACCCCTTTCTTTGACTGGGAAAGGAATTCCCTGACCCCTTGCACTTCCCCGGGTGAGACAATGCCTCGCCCTGCTTCGTCTCATGCTCGGTGCACTGCATCCACTGTCCTGCACCCAGTTTCCGATGCTCCCCATTGAGATGAACCCAGTACCTCAGTTGGAAATGCAGAAATCACCCGTCTTCTGCATCGCTTACGCTGGGAGCTGTATACTGGAGCTGTTTGTTTTTGGCCATCTTCACCAATGGAGATTTTTGCTCCTGGGCTTCTGTTCTGGTTAGCTATGATTCTCTGTATCTGCCAATCTGTCTCTTCAATTTTGTGGGCAGCATTTTGCTCTATGATTTGAATTATTGTATGGATCTAAGAAGAGATGTTGGCTTTTGATTTGCTCAGTTTTTTTTCTTACTGAAGATGGAAGTGACAACATCTAAGCTTCTTACATGGAAGACCTGAACCTGGAAGTCCATTTATTCTTTTAAAAATTAATTCAGGATTCATTGAGCAGCTACTACATGTCAAGCATTGATGTAGGAACAAGAAATACAGCAGTGAGTAAGATAGACAAAAGTCCTGCTCTTAAGTTTATATTCTGGTTGATGAGACCAAATAAAAAAATAAACATTCAAAGTACTAGCTATGGGGAAGCTGGAAAGATGGCCGAATAGGAACAGCTCTGGTCTGCAGCTCCTAGAGATTTTGACACAGAAGGCAGGTGTTTTCTGCATTTCCAACTGAGGTACCCAGTTCATCTCATTGGGACTGGTTGGGAAGTGAGTGCAGCCCACAGAGGGTGAGTTGAAGCAAGATGGGGCTTTGCCTTACCCAGGAAGTGCAAGGGGTTGAGGAATTCTCTCCCCTACCCAAGGGAGGCCATGAGGAACAGTGCACTGTGGCCCAGATACTATGCTTTTCCCATGGTCTTCACATACCTCAGACCAGGAGATTCCCTCCAGTGCCTATGCCACCAGAGCCCTGGGTATCAAGCACAAAACAGGGTGGCCATTTGGGCAGACACTGTGTTAGCTGCAGGAGTTTATTTTTCCATATCCCAATGGTGTCTGGAATGCCAGCAAGACAGAATTTTTCACTCCCCTAGAAAGGGGGCTGAAGCCAGGGAGCAAAGTGGTCTGGTTTGGCAGGTCCCACCCCCACAGAGCCCAGCAAGCTAAGATCCACTGGCTTGAAATTCTTGCTGCCAGCATAGCAGTATGAGGTCCACCTGGGACGCTCGAGCTTGGTGATGGGAGGGGCGTCTGCCTTTGCTGAGGCTTGAGTACACGGTTTTACCCTCACAGCGTAAACAAAGCTGCTGGGAAGTTCAAACTGGGCACAGCCTGCCGCAGCTCAGCAAGGCTGCTGTGGCCAGATTGTCTCTCTAGATTCCTCCTCTCTGGGCAAGGAATCTCTGAAAAAAAGGCAGCAGCCTCAGTCAGGGGCTTATAGATAAAATGCCCATCTCACTGGGACAGAGCACCTGGGGGAAGGGGCAACTGTGGGTGCAGCTTCAGCAGACTTAAACATCCCTAACTGATGGCTTTGATGAGAGGAGTGGATCTCCCAGCACAGTGTTCAAGCTCTGCTAAGGGACAGACAAATGGATCTCTGACCCTCATGTATCCTGACTTGGACACCACTCCCAGTAGGGGCTGACAGTCACCTCATACAGAGAGCTCTGTCTGGCATCTGGTGGATGCCCCTCTGGGATGAAAATTCCAGAGGAAGGAATGAAACAGGGTCTGGATTGCACCTCCAGCAAATACCGGCAGACCTGCAGCAAAAGGGCCTGACTCTTAGAAGGAAAAATAACAAACATAATGGGATAGCATCAACATCAACAAAAAGGACATCCACTCAGAGACCCCATCCAAAAGTCACCAACATCGAAGACCAAAGGTAGAAAAATCCATGAAGATGTGGAGAAACCAGCACAAAAAGGCTGAAAATTCCAAAAACCAGAATGACTCTTTTCCTGCAAAGGACCATGACACCTTGCCAGCAAGGGAACAAAACTGGATGGAGAATGAGTTTGATGAATAGACAGAAGTAGGCTTCAGAAGGTGGGTAATAACAAACTTCTCTGAGCTAAAAGAGCATGTTCTAATCCAATGGAAGGAAGCTAAAAACCTTGAAAAATGGTTAGACAAATTGCTTACTAGAATAACCGTATAGAGAAGAACATAAACGACCTGATGGAGGTGAACAACACAGCATGAGAACTTCATGAAGCATACACAAGTATCAATAGCTGAACAAATCAAGCGGAAGAAAGATTATCAGAGATTGAAGATGCACTTAATGAAATAGAGAGAAGACAAGATTAGAGAAAAAAGAATGAAAAGGAATGAACAATGTGGGACTACGTGAAAAGACCAAGCCTACATTTGATTGGTGTACCTAAAAGTGATGAGGAGACTGGAACCAAGTTGGAAAACATTCTTCAGGATATTATCCAGGAGAACTTTCCCAACCTAGCAGGACAGGCTAACATTCAAATTCAGGAAATAAAGAGAACACAACAAAGATACTCCTCAAGAAGAGCAACCCCAAACACATAATCATGTGGTTTTTGTTGTTGGTTCTGTTGATGTGATGGATTATGTTTATTGTTTTGTTATGTTGAACCAGCCTTGCATCCTAGGGATGAAGCCAACTTGATCATGGTGGATAAGCTTTTTGATGTGCTGCTGGATTTGGTTTGCCAGTATTTTATTGAGGATTTTATCAGGAATATTGGCCTGAAATTTTCTTTTTTTGTTGTGTCTCTGCCAGGTTTTGTTATCAGGATGATGCTACCTCATAAAATGAGTTAGGAAGGATTCCCTCTTTTTCTATTGTTTGGAATAGTTTCAGAAAAAAATGGCACCAGCTCCTCTTTGTACCTCTGTTAGAATTTGACTGCGAATCCATCTGGTCCTGGACTTTTTTTGCTTGGTAGGCTATTAATTACTGCCTCAATTTTAGAACTTGTTATTGGTCTATTAGGGGATTTGACTTCTTCCTGGTTTAGGCTTTGCAGGGTGTATGTGTCCAAGAATTTATCCATTTCTTCTAGATTTTCTAGTTTATTTGCATAGAAAAATTTTATAGTATTCTCTGGTGGTAGTTTGTATTTCTGTGGGATCTGTGGTTATATCTTTTTTTATTGCATCTATTTGATTCTTCTCTCTTTTCTTCTTTATTTTTCTGGCTAGCAGTCTATTTGTTAATCTTTTCAAAAAACCAGCTCCTGGATTCATCAATTTTTTGAAGGGTTTTTTTGTGTCTCTATCTCCTTCATTTCTGCTCTGATCTTAGTTATTTCTTGTCTTCTGCTAGCTTTTGAATGTGTTTGCTCTTGCTTCTCTAGTTCTTTTAATTTTAATGTTAGTGTGTTGATTTTAGATCTTTCCTGCTTTCTCTTGTCGGCATTTAGTGCTGTAAATTCTTCTCTAAATACTGCATTAAATGTGTTCCAGAGATTCTGGTGTGTTGTGTCTTTGTTCTCATTGGTTTCAAAGAACATCTTTATTTCTGCCTTAATTTCATTATTTACCCATTAGTCATTTAGGAGCAGGTTGTTCAGTTTGCAAGTAATTGTGTGGTTTTGAGTAAGTTTCTTAATCCTGAGTTCTAATTTGATTTCACTGTTGTCTGAGAGACTGTTATGGTTTTTGTTCTTTTGCATTTGCTGAGAAGTGTTTTACTTCCAATTATGTGGTCAATTTTAGAATAAGTGTGATGAGGTTCTGAGAAGTAGGTATATTTTGTTGATTTGGGGTGGAAAGTTTTGTATTTGCCTATTAGGTTCGCTTGGTCTAGAGCTGAGTTGAAGACCTGAATATCCTTGTTAATTTTATGTCTCATTGATCTGTCTAATATTGACAGTGGGGTGTTAAATTCTCCCACTGTTATTATGTGGGAGTCTAAATCTCTTTGTAGGTCTCTAAGAAATTGCTTTAGGAATCCAGGTGCTCCTGTATTGGATGAATGTATACTTAGGATACTTAGTTCTTCTTGTTGCATTGATCTCTTTACCATTATGTGATGACCTTCTTTGTCTCTATTGATCTTTGTTGGTTTAAAGACAGTTTTATTGGAGACTATGATTGCAACCCCTGCTTTTTTTTTTTTCTTTTTCTTTTTTTTTTTTTGGCTTTCCATTTGCTTGGTAAATATTCCTCCATCCCTTTATTTTGAGCATATGTGTGACTTTGCACGTAAGATGGGTTTCTTGAATACAGCACATCGATGGGTCTTGACTCTTTATCCAACTTGCCAGCCTGTGTCTTTTGATTGTGGCATTTAGCCTATTTACATTTAAGGTTAATATTGTTTTGTGTAAAATTAATCCTGTCATTGTGATGTTAGCTGGTTATTTTGTCCATTCATTGATGCAGTTTCTTCATAGTGTTGATGGTCTTTAGAATTTCATATGTTTTTTCAGTGGCTAGTACCAGCTGTTCCTTTTTATGTTTAGTGTTTCTTTCAGGAGCTCTTGTAAGGCCATCCTGGTTTTGAGAAAATCTCTCAGTATTTGTGTCTGTAAAGGATTTTATTTCTCCTTTGCTTATGAAACTTAGTTTGGCTGGATATGAAATTCTGGGTTGAAAATTCTTTTCTTTAAGAATGTTGAATATTGGCCCCCACTCTCTTCTGGCTTGTAGGGTTTCTGTAGAGATATCTGCTGTTAGTCTAATGGGCTTCCCTTTGTGGGTAACCCGACCTTTCTCTCTGGCTGCCCTTAACATTTTTTTCCTTCATATCTACCTTGGTGAATCTGATGATTATGTGACACAAGCCTGGTTCAACATAACAAAACAATGAACGTAATCCATCACATCAACAGAACCAACAACAAAAACCACATGATTATCTCAATAGATGCAGAAAAGGCTTTCGATAAAATTCAACAGCCCTTCATGCTAAAAACTGTCAATAAACTAGGTATGGAGGGAACATATCTCAAAATAATAAGAACTATTCATGACAAACCCACAGCCAATATCATACTGAATAGGAAAAAACTGGAAGCATTCCCTTTGAAAACTGACACAAGACAAAGATGCCCTCTCTCACCACTCTTATTCAACATTGTATTGGCAGTTCTGGCCAGGACAATCAGGCAAGAGAAAGAAATAAAGGGTATTCAAATAGGAATAGAAAAAGTCAAATTGTCTCTGTTTGCAGATGACAAGATTGTATATTTAGAAAACCTCATGGTCTCAGCCCAAAATCTCCTTAAGCTGATAAGCAACTTCAGCAAAGTCTCAAGATACAAAATCAATGTGCAAAAATCACAAGCGTTCCTATACACCAATAATAGAGAGCAAAATCTTGAGTGAACTCCCATTAAAACTTGCTACAAAGAGAATAAAATACCTAAGAATACAACTTACAAGGGATGTGAAGGACCTCGTGAAGAAGAACTACAAACCACTGCTCAAGGAAATAAGAGAGGACACAAATAAATGGAAAAACTTTCCATGCTCATGGATAGGAAGAATCAATATCGTGTAAATGGTCATACTGCCCAAAGTAATTTATAGAGTCAATGCTATCCCCATCAAGCTACCAATGTCTTTCTTCACAGAATTAGAAAAAAGAACTTTAAATTTCTTATGGAACCAAAAAAGAGCCTGCATATCCAAGAAAATCCTAGGCAAAAAGAGCAAAGCTGGAAGCATCACGCTACCTGACTTCAAACTATACTACAAGGCTACAGTAGCCAAAACAGCATGGTACTGGTACCAAAACAGAGATATAGACCAATGGAACAGAACAGAGGCCCCAGAAATAATGCCACACATCTACAACCATCTGATCTTTGACAAACCTGACAAAAACAAGCAATGGGAAAAGGATTCCCTATTTAATATATGGTGTTGGGAAAACTGGCTAGCCATATGCAGAAAACTGAAACTGGACCCCTTCCTTACACCTTATAGAAAAATTAGCTCAAGATGGATTAAAGACTTAAATGTAAGACTTAAAACCATAAAAACCCTAGAAGAAAACCCAGGCAATACCATTCAAGACATAGGCATGGGCAAAGACCTCATGAGTAAAACACCAAAAGCAATGGCAACAAAAGCCAAAATTGACAAATGGGATCTAATTAAACTAAAGACTGTCTGCACAGCAAAAGAAACTATCATCAGAGTGAACAGGCAACCTACAGAATGGGAGAAATTTTTTGCAATCTGTCCATCTAACAAAGGGCTGATATCCAAAATCTACAAATAACAAACTAATTTACAAGAGAAAAACAACCCCATCAAAAAGTGAGTAAAGGATATGAACAGACACTTCTCAAAAGAAGACATTTATGTGGTCAACAAACATATGAAAAAAAGCTCATCATCACTGGTCATTAGAGAATGCAAATCAAAACCACAATGAGATACCATCTCACACCAGTTAGAATGGCGATCATTAAAAAGTCAGGAAACAACAGATGCTGGAAAGGATGTGGAGAAATAGGAATGCTTTTACGCTGTTGGTGGGAGTGTAAATTAGTTCAACCATTGTGGAAGATAGTGTGGTGATTCCTTAAGGATCTAGAACCAGAAATACCAGTTGACCCAACAATCCCATTACTGGGTATATACCCAAAGGATTATAAATCATTCTACTATAAAGACACATGCAGAAGTTTTTTTTTTTTTCAACACTATTCACAATAGCAAAGACTTGGAATCAACCCAAATGTCCATCAATGATAGACTGGATGAAGAAAATGTGGCACATATACACCACGGACTACTATGCAGCCATAAAAAAGATGAGTTCATGTCCTTTGCAGGGACATGGATGAAGCTGGAAAACATCATTCTCAGCAAACTAACACAACAACAGAAAACCAAACACCGTTCTCACTCATACGTGGGAACTGAACAATGAGAACACATGGACACAGGGAGGGGAACATCACACACTGGGGCCTGTTGGGGGGTGGGGGCTAGAGGAGGGATAAAATTAGGAGAAATACCTAATGTAGATGATAGGTTGATGGGTGCAACAAACCACCATGGCACGTGTATACCTATGTAAGAAAACTGTACATTCTGCACATGCACCCCAGAACTTAAAGTATAATTTAAAAACTACTAGCTATGCAACTGTATACAAAATATTTTATTTAAATCAACTATCTTTTTACTTGCAGAAATTCATTTTAAAAGGAAACTATAACACTTTTGTAAGTGGAGAAGCAGCAATATTCCACCATCAAAAGATAAGCATAAAATAAATTTCTAACTTGTAAAGAAATGATCATGGTAGCCACTATAATCATATCAAATATCACCTCTAGAACCCATGCCACATGTTGGGAAGCATTTAGTTGAGCCCATTGCTTTTTACATGAGGAAATCAAGATTCATAAGGCAAGAGTAGTTTGAGCACATCCTCAGTCAGATCTCATATATCCAAGGGCCAAATATATTCCCTCATTTTTTTTTTATCAGAGAGAAGAGACACACAAGAAAGCTGCATATGGTCATGCAAGTTCTTCATAGCACAACTCTAGGACATGCCAGTTACTTGGACTACAATGTGAATGATGTTCCTTGGAGTTGAACAGTGTACAACCTGAACCTGTGTGACCGTATGCAAAGTCCCTCAGGACTCAATATTAGGGAAATAGAGCACAATGATTAAAAGTGCAAGATTTGGAGACAGCTGCTACCCCTCTTCTGGCCCTCACTGTGCTCTTAGTAGAAGGTGGTTGCTCTTTCTGTGATGCTTACAGGACAGAAAAGTATCAGAAGGGTGAACCTAGAAGGACAATTACTGCACTCAAGTAATCCATGTTTTTCTTTTGCCTCTCCAAGGATAAAAGATGTGGGGTCTCTATGGGGTAGATACTCCTGGTCTTTCCACACTGAAGATGCAGCATGGGTATAAGTCAAAATTACAAAACAAGTCATAACTGCAAAGGAAAAATGTACCTTTATAAAGGAAAGGTCACTTCATCAAGTGATCAAACATAGCTTCGTTAATAAAACACAAACCAATGTGTGTGTGTGTGTGTCCTGATGTGCTGTACAATACTAAATACCAGCATCACCTATGAAGTACTCTTACCAAAAATGTTTAATCTAAATCTATTTATTCCTTTAGACCTAAATTCCAGTTTTACAGAAAATATAGGGGATGGAGGATCAAATTAAATTATACCCTGGGGAAGCAATTAAACAAACCCAGGATGTGGAACATTTATAAGACAACTGATCTGGTCTCGTTAAAATATCAATATCATGTGGGAAAACAGATGAGAGGACCTTTCTAGATTAAAGAGACATAATGAAATACAACTTGAGGACCTTAGTTGGATTCTGCTTCAAAAATTCCATTTTGGGAATCTATTGGGGAAAATTTGAATGTGGATTATATATTAGATAATATTGTGAGTTATTACTAATTTTCTATACCATGGTGATTGTATTACAGTTACGTAGGAAAATGCCCCCATTTTTAAAAGCTGCATGCTAAAGCATTTAGGGGTAAAGTATCATGTTATCTGCTACTTACTTTCAAATGGCTAGCCAAAACTAAAGAATATACACAATGTAACATTTCTCAGGAAATCTTTGTGGAGTATATGGAAAACTTTAACTGCACGATACTACAGTTTGGTGGACTTAGCTGTTCAAAAACCTGTACCTAAATGGAGCTCAACTTATACCAACAGATGAATGGAAAACAACAATATGATATCCAAAAGGGATAAAGTGAAATCCTAAGCTTGGATTTAAAAATAAATCAATTGTATAAATACAGGATGAGGAAGATCTGGCTTAACAGCAAGTCAAGTGCAAAACACAGAATAAAATCCAGGCTCTTCAGGTGACTCAGAGGGGAATTTTAAGCAATGGCCCAGCATGATTTACATACACATCAAGGACTTGGTGAACTTAGTGACTGATCAGACATGGGATGGAAGGAGGGGAAAGGGAAGAAACAAAAGAGGAGCTTGGGCTCAGAAGTCAAACTGCCTGGGTCTTAATTCTGATTCTACCACTTATTAGCAGGCAAACATGAATAAGTCAGTTAACCTCTCTATGCCTCATTTCCCTCATCTGTAAAATAACATGATAATAGTATCTACCTTAGATTGTGAGAATTAGATAAGATGCTACATGTAGAGAATAGTCCTCAGCATATAAGAATCACTCATATATGTGAGCTATTATTTGTCCCTTTTACTGGAAAAGGCATTATTCCTGCTTTCTGTACTGCTCACTTTGCCCACTGCTTACACAACAGGCTATAGTGGAAAAACACACTTGCCTAGAATCGATGGGGCCTAATTCAGTCACTATCTGTCTGGGCCTACATTTAAATTAGGGAAGCACTAGGTCATCTATACGGCCCTATCAAGCTCCATCTTTCAGTGCCCCTGGGATTCTGCACCTCCTACTTTGAGGCTGGAGCAGAGATTAGTTTTAATGCCTGAGGGGTTGCATTCTTGAAGTTGGAAAAACTATCAATTTGCCATAAAGCTCGGCCTGCATTGGTAAAATGTGGTCTCTAGAGGGTGCTCAAATCACAAAAAGTACTCAATTAAAGGTTCTCAGAAAGAGAACCTAATCAGTAGGATTCCTATAAGCAGGAATAAGCAGAGGAGACAGCTGCTGTCAAAGAGAAGGCCTAACTGGTGACTGCTGTTCTAGATACATTAGGGCTCTCCCAGAGTACAGTCAAGGGTGGGGTGAGTACTCATTTATCAGCCCATGTCCTACAGTTTAGCTGTGAGCACAATCCCAATGTTGACAAGAAATGGTACTCAAGTTTTGACATCTCATTTCCCAATAGCTTCCCAGCTGGGTCCAAGTGTTATGTAGGATTTCAGAGACCCTGGGAAGAAGTGACACTGGTGGAAGTATATTCAAAGATTTTCACTCCCAAATGAGGTTTGGAGGGGGAGGAGGTGAGGGGAATGTGAATAGCCTAAAAGAGAGGACATACAGATACTCAAAAGATTACTCGTTCCTGGACTGGGCTTAAGTGACCATGGAGCCCTCTAGAAAAGGAACTAAGCTGATGAGGCCTAAGTGAGGTCATGAGGCGGAGAGAACTTAAACGTTCTTCAGTGACCTGAGCAGTGAGAGTTTGAGAGTCTGTTTTCTGAGTGGCATGCCCCAGCTTTCTTCCCCATTCCAAAACATGGCAGGCCTCTTTCCTGCTACGAGTGACTCTGACACTCAAACGAGACAATTTCTAAAAATATTATCTGCCGTTTGCCTATTTCCAATTTTTGTAAAGTATAAAATCTTAATCTTTGGGTTTAACGAGGTGCTCACCCACACACTTTAGCTGGAATCCTTCCCTCATGACCTTCTTCCCCTTTCCTCTACCAATTAGGGCTCGAAAGGCACAAGGAGAAGGAGCTTTCTACTAGAGATCCCTTCCCAGGTCTGATGTCTTGTCTTGTTGTTTTTTTCCTCAGAAATGATTTCATCTGAACATAAATCTCCTCAAGAATGAAGATGGTTATTTCTCTGGGCCTGTTTCTCCATGTCAAAAAAGGAAAAGACCTCAGTGAATTTATGTTAGCGTTAAACCTCTTAAGGAATCTAAAGATTATTAGCCAAGCTTTTCCTGAGAGCCATTTGGGGAAAGGAAAGAAAGGAAGAGAACATGAGAAGAGCATAGAGGCCTTTAAAGGAGTATTATCACAAAGGGACTCAGCATTCCGGGGGCAGTGCTTACTTACTCTGGCCTTTTGCTGCCTGAATGTGGTGACTGGTGATACCCCAGGGCAGCAAAAGAAATATTCCTCCCCTGAGTCTATACCCACAGGATACTCCTGGTTCTGACTGGGACCTTCCCCAGGCACAGCAGTCCACTGTACTAAAATATGCCAGGTCATATTGTAAGAAATCTAGGACTGTTTTGTTATGCCTTTGCTTTTGTTTTTGTTTTTTTGCAAGGTGACATAAAACATGGAAAACATGTGGGGTTTAGGCATCAGACAGCTCTCAGCTGGAATCCAAGTTTGACCACTTCTCCTGGGTGACCCCAGGCAACTTACCTAACTTTTGTATGCTCCTCTTTCTTCACCTGTAAATTATGGATAATCATATTCTGATTCATAGTGAGTACTAATTAGAATGTACCCAATTATAGTGCTCAGTTCATATTGTACTCAGCAAAGTGGAGGTTTCTTCCTTCATGAGTCCTTGTCACACAATGGCTTCTGAAAAATATTCTGTAATCTTTCTGGGCCAACATTTCTTCATCTGCAGAATTGGGGTAGTGTGGATAGGAGACTGTCACTCAGAGGAAATGTGGGCCTAAATGGAATTAAGTCATGGATAGTGAGGGACCTTTATTACATCTCAAGAGCTAATGCCAAAAAGCAAACAAAAAAAACAAACAAAAACAAACAAACAAAAAACCCTGTAGTTGTTGGAACTAAACACCTGATGATTTTGCCAGCTGGTTTGGAGGTCAAATTTGGTTTTGGGCTCTGAGCTTTGCTTATTCCTGAAAGATTTGGAGGAGCTATGGGCCCAACCTCAGATTCTAAGTGTGAGAAGAGAACAAACTGCTCACTCTGAGTAACTTAAATCACAGGCTGGGCACACTGAGCAGGGGTATCTTGCTGCTAATTAACACACACACACACATGCTCCCTGCCAAGGTAAGGTGTAGAAGGTGGCTCCAGTGCCAACACTGAACTTAGGACCATTTGGGGATGGCTATCTAGTGCCAAAGAAATTAAAAAGCAGGACACAGAGGGCAAACACAAAGTCTCACTGATGGAGTTCAAATTGACCACTGTAGCCTCATTCTGACCCTCCCCCAACTCGCATGCGTGTGTGTGCACACATACACACAAACACTCAGGCTGTGGTAACCAGGAGCAGGAAGATAGGATGGAAGGGGGTATTTTTCATCCCAGAGAGAGTTTCTGATGGTAGTCTGTCAGAGAGTGAGATAGAAGAGCCAGAGGTTTTCAGACTGAAAATGCTTCCATTCCACTTGTCTGGAATCTACAGGTCTTGGTCAGCCAAGGCTGCCTCCTCCAACTGTCAGGGCTATGGTCACCTAGAGGACAGCTTCTCCTTGCTGGGATCAGACAGAAAGCAATGGAAAAAGTGACGACATTCACTTACCCAGCTTCCTGAAAAGCCTAAACTGCTATATAAATGTCAGGAACAGCAATTTGTATTGCACTTGATTGGGTTCTGCTTGTTGGACGTAAGGTCTGTCCTGAAGATAATTGTGTTCCAAGTCAGATAAGTGCACTAGTTACCTTTGTTGGATTTTTTCCTCCTGACTTTATGAAGCTCTTTGGAGAAAATAATGTTTTCCACAAGGCAACTGGAGGTAGTTTTAACAGCTCTCAAATTGAACTGGAAATACTAAAATTTTGTCACTGAAAGGGCCCTAAGAAATTCTTTAGAAAAGCAGCTTCATGTCATGAATGGAGACACTGAGGCATAGAAAGAGGTTAGATAATAAAACAGGTCTATGATCAGTGACTGAGACATACATCTGGCAACAAAAGTCTTCTTTGCTATAATTTGGATCATTCTCAGGTTCAGTCCCCTCCCCAAGAATCAGGAGGGAAGAAAAGAGGTTAATTGGAAGGACAGATCCTTACCTATTTACCCCACTGAGACAATTCAGAAGTAAATCCAGCAGCCCCAAGGGGCATACCATGGCCTGATTTAAGAAGCCTCACCCCATATTAGAGTTAGTTGGTAGTCAGATAACTAAAATAATGGTAACAATAGTTTAAACTATGCTGGTTAATACTGGTTTAGCATCTCTCATCTGGTTCCTGTACTAAATGCTTCACACACAGTCTCTCATTTCATTGTCACATTCATTCTGCAGGGTAGGTCTGAATGTTCCCATTTTATAGATGACAGAACGGAGGTTTAAAAAGGTTGAGTAACTTGTGTAAGGACACATAGCTAAGCAGTGGAGGTGCTGGCTTTGGAACCCAAGTCTGGCTGAACCCAAGGTCTGGGAGCTTAATTATTACAGTCCCCTACATGGGGTCACAAATGTCTCCTTCATCTGAGGGCTACCCGATCTTTCCTATCAAGAGCTCTCTCGCTCTCTCTCTCTCCTAAATTCCCTTGTCATGGATTTCTGTCTTATATTCTCACTATTTGTGTCTTTGTCTTATTTCCTTCACAGGCTATAAGCTTTTTGATAATATAGGCTGTGTGCATGTGTGTGTGTGTGTCTGTATATTATTAGCATCTAGACCAATGTCAGGTACGTAGAAAGTACTTCCGTTTCATAAATGTTTATTGACTAAAAGATGTTGATGACAGCCAGGTTTGCAGAGCAGCTATGCAAAAATGACAAGCCAGGTTCACATCCCTGTCTTTCTACCAGTTTGAAGTAAAAAGTCTATCTTCAGGCTTCACCTGAAGTCAGACCACTGATACCAAGTCACCACAGCCTTTTCAATATTTCCTTTCCTCCTTCATCTCCATGGAAACCCCATCCTCAGCTTCTACTGGGGGGAAAACGACCCCCATAGAGTGGCTTTACAGCTGACAGAAGCATAAAAAGGGCTGGTCTAATTCTAAACAGGAGGCTTTGAGTCACCAAATGCTCCTAGACCTTGATGGTAGGTGCTGGCAATAGGCTGAACACCCCATGAATCACATCAGCCAAGCCACTGTGGGTTAGACCTGAACATCTCGATAGAGACATGAAAGACCAACCCTCCTCACTTCACAGACAGGGGAACTGAAGTCCAGAGAGGGGAAAGGACTGCCTCAGTATCACATGTGCATTCAGTGGCCAAGCCAAAGCTGGATCCCTAGGCACACTGTTGCTTAGCATGGGGCTGTTCCCATTCCACCATACTGTGTTTTTGATCAGAAGGGCTTCCATGGATTGTCACCCTAGGGGGAAGTTTTTGTTACAATGCTCCCTGAAGTATATTTGAAAAGTGATACAGTAGTTTTATTTTCCAGAGTGGGAAAATGGAGGCCTGGGCAATGAGCTCCCTCACACAAAACTAAATAAAAATTCAATAAAAGGGAAATTGTTTGAAGAGGAGAAAAAAGGAAGAGATAATTCTAAATAAATATATCACCTTTCCATGCTTTTCTTGGTTCTCCCCCACATTATTAGAAGATGGCAGTGGGTTACAACTCCCTAATAGGTCTACTAAAACACACCTTGAGATTGTACAATCTTCCCATGCTGATTGCCGTTGCCAATACCCTGTCTCCTCTATCCATGCTTTGGGAGATTTCAAGAGAATGGAAATACGAAAATGTTTCCATTCTCCAGCCAGCAAGGAGTTATCACAGGGTTATTGAAATAACATTATTTTTTTACTTTGCTTAGCAGAAAAACATTAAGGACTTCTGTTGGTAATAGTAAGATCTAGGTACTGGCTCCAGGCAGAATTAATATTAGTTATATAGCATTTAACAGTTTATTTATCCTTTTTAAGCCTCAGTTTCCTCAATCTCTTTGGGATCCCACTCATTCACCTGATCACCCATCCTCTATTTTCTGAACCACCTGCCTATTTATCTACCCATCCACATATCCATTTGCCCACTGTTTGCGTATCTACTGCTTATCCTGGATAGGTTAAGGGGTTAAGTAATAGCTCTGGTGACAAAATTGCTCAGTTTGAAACCTAACTTCTTACTTTCTGACTGAGTGATATTAAGCAAGTAACTTAATCTCTCTGTGCCTCAGTTTTCTCATGTAAAATTGGAGATGAAAATAATATCTATGTCATATGGATGTTTTGAAAATTAAATGAGTTAGTCTGTTTAAAGCATTTGAAAGGTGCTTGACATATAATACACACCAGAACGTAAATGTTAGCTTCTATTGTTGCATCCCCACTAGATGTCAGGCACTTTTCCAGGTTCTGAGGATTCAAAGTGAGTTAAGATAGTCCCCCAGACTTTCAGAGTTCCATGTAGAGGGGAAGGCAGATATAGAAAAAAAGAATACATTATAATTTAGTGAGAAAATTGTATTAATATAAGTTTTTGCAAGGTACAGTAGTAGCAAGAGAAGTGAGGGACCAAGATTGCTGCTGGCGTTGGGGTTGGGGAATGCCTAGCAGAGAGAAGATAACAGTGAGCTTGGTATTAATGGGCAAGGTACAAGGGATGATGTGAGAGTGCAGTGCCTGCAAACGTGTGTAGAAGTACCAAATGATGTGGTGCATTTGGAGAACTACAGCTCTGTCAGTGTGGCTGGTGAGCTAGGCCTAGGCCAGAGTGGCAGGTCCAATCAGAAAAGTCCTCATAAGCCCTGATAAGGAGCTTATCCTTTACTGACAGCAGTGGGAAAAGAACAGAAGTAGGTTTCTAGCAAGGTAGGGACAAAATCAGACATTTCCTTGGGGACAGGCACTCTAGGCACTGGGTGAATCTATAGGGTAAGGGGGAAGCAGGAGAAGAGTCTGGAGATATGTTGAGGGCCTGAGTGGACAGGAAGATAGAAGAAGTGCAGGCAGCGTCAGAACATTTGCATTCAGATATAATGTTGCATTCAGATATAATGTTGCATTCAAATATAACCTTGCATCAGAGAATAAACAAATAAAGAAACTCAGAACAGGGGTGTCCTAAATGAGGTAGGCATGGGAATCCTAAGGGACCTCTAAGGAGGTTCCACCAAATCCAGAGTTCAAAAACCCTAAGCTTGGCAAAAAATCTAATGAAAAGTGACCTCTCAGTCCATGTAGCTATTTTTAGACTTGTGTATTGGGAGCAACATGTGCAGAAGAGCATGTACATGGCTCATTTCTGCTCTTCATTTAGATCTCTGGGAGCACATCACAAACTCAGAGAGGCCTTCCCTGACCACTCTGTCTAAAATAGTAGGGTTCTATCCATGGGTTACCGCTCTCTGCCCGGGCCAGACTAGGTTCTACTGTGGGCAGAGGGAAAAGAAACAGGCCCTTGCCCTCAAGATTCCCACAGTTTGTGGCTCTCTCTCTCTCTCTCTCTCTCACACACACACACACACAAACAAACACACCATCCGCCAAACAAGAAAACAGCTAGTTAGTACTAAATATTATGGTGCAGCCTAGAAGTGTAACAAAAGTTGACAAGATAAACAGAAGAGTGTGGGAGGGGAGCGAGATAAGTTTCTCAGAGAGAGGGTGGAATCTGAAAGTGCACTGAAAGATGAGCAGGAATTTAGTTGAAGTGGACAGGTAGCAGAATAGTGGTGAAGAACTTGGGCTCTGAAATCAGTCAGTCTTAGGTATGAAAGTGGATTCTGCTTACTATATGTTCTTAGACAACTTGCTTTGGCTTTGCCTCTCTAAGCCCCAGTACTCAACCGTAAAATGGAAAAAAGCAAAAATACTTATTTTATAATGTGATTGTGAGTATAAAGGACATGGTGAAGCAGTCAGAAAATCTTCGCTGTTTCTGTTATTGATCTTCCATGCCTTCTGACATTCATTTTCTGTGATCTTCTCACTTAAGATGGTCACTTCCTCACAGGGTCCCAAAGACCTACACCCACTGTGGCACCCCACTCAGGCTTTCCTTCTAGGGAAAATTCCATGTGTTATCCGTGCTTTTTCTTCCTTTTCCTCTTCATATCTAACCTGGTCTGTGTCACATTTCCATAGGACTCTGTTTCCTAGCTCTTTGATCTGATAAATTAATTTCTAGTAACAGATCAGTAATTGATAATGACCTCTTTCAGAGATTTTTCATTTATTTGTAGGACTCCTAGCCACATAATATTAATCCCCAGAGGCATATAGAGAAACCAGAGGGTTTCCAAACAGTCTACATCTTTAAGAATTGGAGACATGCCCCTGCTCAGGCCTTAGGTACCTCTAAGGCATTCCTTTGCAGTCACCTGCTCTAAGAGGAACCTCTTCCCACTGTTCTCCTCGGGCCCCAAACTGCTTACTTCTCCCTTTTTCTTTGGCTTGTCCTGCATTTCAGCTCAAAGTGATTTACCTTAGCATTTCTGATTGGAAACACACAGGACACTGTTTTTCAGTAACCTTAAGACACCTGGCCTAGCACCAAGCCCAGACCCACATTCTTCCTTGACCTGAAGTAATTGAGCAGAAGGGACACCATGCCCTTCAGGCAGACCAGAGGCCTGTCTTTTGATCTCTTGCTCAGCCTCATCAATTATTCCTTTAACACTGGTGCAGCAAGCACACTACACAGATCTCCCTGGCCAAGTTGTTCTTGCCAAATCCTGCACCTAAGTGCAGGGGAGTGTTACAGCCTAGAAAGTGTTACAACATTAGGAAGGGTTAAAGATGAAAGATAACACAGAAATCGACACCTGGAAGTATCTGGGGTAAATTTCATATCATCAGCCTGGCTTCATCCTGTTGCCATTATTAACCCTATTCAGAGTGTTAGGTTCCTATTCTTGCTAGAAGTTGGCATTTTCTGGGAAAGATTTTACTGTTCCTTCCTTCTGGAGTGATAATCACTACTTATCTGTGTGGCCCCCCGACAGACAACATAGTCACAGTGGCCATGTATAACAATAATAACATCAGCAAAACCCCACTTATGAGCAGCTTACTTTGTGCCAGGAACTGCATTAAGTACTTAACAGACAGTAACTCATTTAATCCTCACAATAACCCTAGAAGGAAGGTGCTATCATCGTGATTATTATCCCCCATTTTACAGATGAGAAAACTTAGACACAGAGAGGTTGAGTGACTTGGTCAAGGTCACACACCTAGCAAGTAGTAAATCTGGGATTCAGAACCAAACAGTGTAGCTCTCTCAGCCATGTCCTTAACCCCCATTCTATATAGTCACTCAAAATTGACTTCACATATTGAGTGAAGCCTTATTAACTGAGCCCCAATGGTAATGGATTTGCTGCATCTATGTGCAAGAGGTTTGTTGAGCTGATTGCAAGTAAACTGGTAACCCACTTAAGAAAAAATATCTTTCCTTTTATAGCTGCTAAAATTAAAAAGAGAAACATCACCATGGCCTTGAATTTTTGTATCCACCAGATCTACACACATTTGCACATATTTGACGTTCCAAAGAGCCTGTATTCATTAACGCAAGCCCGCTCTATGGGAGTAGATAATTCATGCTATTGTATGTGCTAACATCAAACAGCATATAGTTCTCCCAGATTCCACGATTCAGATAAGCTTCATTCCAAATTAATCTTAGTTTGTATAGTACAACATAGCTTGGCTTTTTAGGGTCCCGTTACTCAACAGGCTTACCAAACACCTATCATGTGCCAGGCACTGCTTGGGGTGCTAGAGCCAGAGACTGATGTAATATGAGCCCCACCCCCAGCAGTCCACAATATTTCTATGTCGAATGTGGAGCACCATAGGTACTAGGAGAGGCATGGTTTGGAGGCTCTGGGAGGGCAGGGACTGCTGTATCCCCAATGTCTTTAATATAGTGGGCACACAACAAATATTCGTTGAATGAATGAGCAAGAGCAATATTTAAATGAGATGTTAAAATTGTGGTTTTGCCCACAGAAATTTGTAATTGGGAAAATATCACATGCAAAACAGACCTAATATTTATCAAATATAATAAACTAAATCACAAGTGTGATCCAACTAGTTCTGAGCACTCCTATAGCTGCCCTTTTTTTTTTCTCATAACAGTCATGAGTTAGAGAGAGATAGGAAATTTTCTCTGCAGGATACAGGTGGAGAAATTGAAGCCCAGAAAAACATAGACTTGTAGGGTCAGAAGGGATCTTAGAGGTCATCCTGTGCAACCTCTAATCCTGCCCAAAATGACATTTTCCCTCCACCCCACCCCATAACTATTGGAAAATTCTGAAAGCTGAAGATATACCTCTCATTCGCTAGTAAAATGGTCCAGAATTCTCCCCCACAGCATCTCTGACAAGAGGTCATTCAGGCCCTCATGTTTACTGGTCCTTTGTTGGACAGCTTGTCTTAATAGACAAGTCTTCATTAGATAGGACTGCAACTTTCCTCCCCATAACGTGTCCTGGGTTTTTCTCTCTGGAAATCATCCAAATGATCCTCCCTCTTCCACATGCCAGCCCTTCAGAGAAAGAAAGAGGTGTATCCAAGGCCCCTGGAGGTCCTCCCATTTCTACCATCCAACTTGTGATTTTCAAGATAACAGACATCTTTTCATAGAAAGCAGTGATGAGATTCACTCAATAAATACTCTTTGAGCATTGGGCTAAGGAAGGCTGTGCCCTCTAAAAATTACCAATCTAGTAAAAAAAAATGTTTCTTTTCCTCATAAACTTGTTGCCATATGTGGAGTAATTAATGTAATACCTGAGGTGCAGTACATAAGAAGGGGATCTAGCTGGTAAGGGACTCAGGGAATGCTTCACAGAAGTGGCATATATTTTGGCCTTAACAATTGAGAAAGAGTTCTCTAGATGGAGAACCTAAAGAGCTTCAAAAAAGAGAACAATGTGTGAAAGTTCAACAAAACATGCGGTTAGGGATATACCAAAAAGATTGGTGTGGCTGGGGTAAGCCTAAGGAGAGGAAATGGTGGAAAATAAAGAGACAGATCTGTAAGGGCTTCCCTTGGTCATGCCAAAGTGAATGGACTTTACCTGCTGACCAAGAGCCCAGTAAGTTATCTATGGTTTAGAAGTAGGAAAGCAAAAGTCAAAGAGTGTCACAGATGAAATGTGAGAATGAATTTGGGTGGTAGCAGCAGCAAGGATAGAGGTTAAAAGACAATACCAATCCATGATTACTAATGCATATGCCCACAGAAACAAGGTGGACAACGTAAATGCGTGAAATGGGCTAGATGCAATACTACAGGGAGTGCTGGGGACTGTGACAATTGAGATTTAAACTTTGCCAAAAGGGAGTTGATACTCATTTCTAGTCAATAAATGCCCTGCAGGAATAGGGGAAATCAGATTTTTTTTTAATTTATTATTATTATACTTTAGGTTTTAGGGTACACCTGTGCAATGTGCAGGTTAGTTACATATGTATACATGTGCCATGATGGTGTGCTGCACCCACTAACTCGTCATCTAGCATTAGGTATATCTCCCAATGCTATCCCTCCCCCCTCCCCCCACCCCACAACAGTCCCCAGAGTGTGATGTTCCCCTTCCTGTGTCCATGTGTTCTCATTGTTCAATTCCCATCTATGAGTGAGAAAATGCGCTGTTTGGTTTTTTGTTCTTGTGATAGTTTACTGACGATGATGATTTCCAATTTCATCTATGTCCCTACAAAGAACATGAACTCATCATTTTTTATGGCTGCATAGTATTCCATGGTGTATATGTCCCACATTTTCTTAATCCAGTCTATCATTGTTGGACATTTGTGTTGGTTCCAAGTCTTTGCTATTGTGAATAGTGCCGCAATAAACATATGTGTGCATGTGTCTTTATAGCAGCATGATTTATAGTCCTTTGGATATATACCCACTAATGGGATGGCTGGGTCAAATGGAATTTCTAGTTCTAGATCCCTGAGGAATCGCCACACTGACATCCACAAGGGTTGAACTAGTTTACAGTCCCACCAACAGTGTGAAAGTATTCCTATTTCTCCACATCCTGTCCAGCACCTGTTGTTTCCTGACTTTTTAATGATTGCCATTCTAACTGGTGTGAGATGGTATCTCATTGTGGTTTTGATTTGCATTTCTCTGATGGCCAGTGATGGTGAGCATTTTTTCATGTGTTTTTTGGCTGCATAAATGTCTTCTTTTGAGAAGTGTCTGTTCATGTCCTTCACCCACTTTTTGATGGAGTTGTTCATTTTTTTCTTGTAAATTTGTTGGAGTTCATTGTAGATTCTGGATATTAGCCCTTTGTCAGATGAGTAGGTTGCAAAAATTTTCTCTCATTTTGTAGGTTGCCTGTTCACTCTGATGGTAGTTTCCTTTGCTGTGCAGAAGCTCTTGAGTTTAATTAGATCCCATTTGTCAATTTTGACTTTTGTTGCCATTGCTTTTGGTGTTTTAGACATGAAGTCCTTGCCCATGCCTATGTCCTGAATGGTAATGCCTAGGTTTCCTTCTAGGGTTTTTATGGTTTTAAGTCTAATGTTTAAGTCTTTAATCCATCTTGAATTGATTTTTGTATAAGGTGTAAGGAAGGGATCCAGTTTCAGCTTTCTACATAGGGCTAGCCAGTTTTCCCAGCACCATTTATTAAGTAGGGAATCCTTTTCCCATTGCTTGCTTTTGTCAGGTTTGTCAAAGATCAGATAGTTGTAGATATGCGGCATTATTTCTGAGTGCTCTGTTCTGTTCCATTGATCTATATCTCTATTTTGGTACCAGTACTATGCTGTTTTGGTTACTGTAGCCTTGTAGCATAGTTTGAAGTCAGGTAGTGTGATGCCTCCAGCTTTGTTTTTTTGGCTTAGGATTGACTTGGTGATGCGGGCTCTTTTTTGGTTTCATATGAACTTTAAAGTAGTTTTTTCCAATGAACATTGATGCAAAAATCCTCAATAAAATACTGGCAAACCAAATCCAGCAGCACATCAAAAAGCTTATCCACCATGATCAAGTGGGCTTCATCCCTGGGATGCAAGGCTGGTTCAATATATGCAAATCAATAAATGTAATCCAGCATATAAACAGAACCAAAGACAAAAACCAATTTTGATAATTGAGATAATCAATATGATTATCTCAATAGATGCAGGAAAGGCCTTTGACAAAAGTCAACAATGCTTCATGCTAAAAACTCTCAATAAATTAGGTATTGATGGGACATATCTCAAAATAATAAGAGCTATCTATGACAAACCCACAGCCAATATCATACTGAATGGGCAAAAACTGGAAGCATTCCCTTTGAAAACTGACACAAGACAGGGATGCCCTCTCTCACCACTCCTATTCAACATAGTGTTGGCAGTTCTGGCCAGGGCAATTAGGCAGGAGAAGGAAATAATGGGTATTCAATTAGGAAAAGAGGACGTCAAATTGTCCCTGTTTGCAGATGACATGATTGTATATCTAGAAAACCCCATCGTCTCAGCCCAAAATCTCCTTAAGCTGATAAGCAACTTCAGCAAAATCTCAGGATACAAAATCAATGTGCAAAAATCACAAGCATTCTTATACACCAATAACAGACAAACAGAGAGCCAAATCATGAGTGAACTCCCATTCACAATTGCTTCAAAGAGAATAAAATACCTAGGAATCCAACTTACAAGGGATGTGAAGGACCTCTTCAAGGAGAACTACAAACCATTGCTCAAGGAAATAAAAGAGGATACAAAGAAATGGAAGAACATTCCATGCTCATGGGTAGGAAGAATCAATATCATGAAAATAGTCATACTGCCCAAGGTAATTTATAGATTCAATGCCATCCCCATCAAGCTACCAATGACTTTCTTCACAGAATTGGAAATCAGATTTTTATGCGAAACCTCCCAATCACATTTAGTGACTTCTGTGCTAAGTGTAAACTTAAAGTGACTAATGGAGATGGTAAGGAAGGGGGAAAAGTCTACTTTGGGGAACTGGGAGGAATGGTGGTGCCACTCAACTAGACACGGAATAGAAGAGGAGGGGCTGCTTTACCTCGGAGGTGGGGGTACAGAGTAGCAGAGGATAATGAGTTCTGTCTTGGACATAATGAATTACAGGATCTGTAGAAAGCCAGATGGTGATGGCAGCTAGGATTTTGGAAATATCCTGGATCTGGAGAAAGCAAGTTGAGATTAGAGGTTTAGGGGACACTGACGTAGGTAGAAAGCACATATGAAAATAATGATCCTTTTGGCTCTTTCTCAAGAGAGAAAAGCCCAGATCACAGTTCCTGGACCCTTCATTGAATCATAGGCCTGGGGAATTCTCTGGATACATATGGCTGTGTTGAAGGTGGGGAATTGGACAAAGCTAGGAGTACTCAGGGAAAGATGAAGGAAGGAAGGAAGGAAGGAAGGAAGGAAGGAAAGAAGGAAGGGGAGGAGGGAGGGAGGGAGGGAAGGGGCGAGGGGGCGAGGGGGCAAGGGGGGGAAAATGGAAGGCTCACTTTCAGTGGGGCCACCAGAATCAATTTCCCATTAGCTAGCTGCTTCATATCATTTAGGGAACCTTTTAAAATATGGATTCCCAGCTCCTCCATACACCTATTGAGTCTGAATGTTTCTCCTCACCACTACCCCAATCAGTCTTAGTCCTCACCACCTCCTTACTCTATTATTCAAGAAGCCATAGTCCTTAAGGCTCACAAGGGCCTCAGAAACCATCTCATTCAAGTCTTTTAATAACTCAGATGGGGAGCTGAAGACCGGGAAGGAGACAAGACTTCTAAAAGTAAGTCATAAAGCCAGGACCATATTCTGTAATCTGAATTACTCAGCCTCTTTTCTGATGTGTATGTCTGTGAGAGAGATCATTCATGATCTGTCTTTCAGCATAAGGCTGAGTTCCTGCCCTCGGTGAGTAACTTGAAGCAATTCCGTCTTCCCAACTGAGCCAGAGACTAACCATGAATGTTGCCTCCTGAGTAGCATCTGGCACCTGACTATCCCCAAAGCAGCAGGAACATATATGTATAAAATTAGGCACTGATGCAGATACATAGACAGGTCTTGAGAGAAAATCAATACCGGAAAATGCACAGCAATGAAATGCCAAAGAACCCATAATAGGAAGCCCTGCCTCCCATTAAGGAACAGATGGACAACCCTGTTCATACCTGTCAAAGTCTTAGAGTCTGACGCCCAGATGCTTGGCCACAGGAAAAGACTTTCAGAAGTCTTTCCACCTCAGAATGGATGCAAATCAGGCAATTTTCCAATCATTCATTTACTATCTTTCTGGATATCCAGTGTTTGGGTTTGAAAACACCATCCTCTAAATTAAAACCTGGCTGAATGCCAGGGCCTGAGGAGTGCAAGGGGGCAAGAGCAAGCCACAGCTAACCACAGAAAAGGTCTGCCTGCTGAAGGGTCTCCCCAGTGCTCCCAAGAATGTGGAAATGCCACTAGCTTTGTGGAGAAATAGGCCCCAAAATAACTGTCATGCAGTGGAGTCATAGAAGTAAACACAGGTGCTGGAGAAATACAAAGGAGGCACAGTCACAATAGCTAAGAGATGGTCAGGGAATGCATTCTAGAAATGTTATCTTAGCCAAGTACTGAAAGATGTCAGTCAGATGCAGGAGAAAAGGTAGGCAATCCATGTGAATGGAGTAACACAGAAGTGAGGGAGACATGGGGCCCTAAAAGAACTGTAATGTCAGTCTGCAGAGGAGGTTATGAATGAGAGAGCCGAGAGAGATGGAGCTGGAAAGGCTGATAGCAGTCAGCTCAGGAACATTGCCATAAACCAATCAAAGAATTGGGACTATACATGGAAAGAAATTGATAGCTATGGAATTGGCTTTAAGGTAGATTAATATGGTTAGCATTCACTGTAGCAACAGCATTGACAATAAATTGGAGGGGGTAAAATTGGAGGTTGAGTGACCACTTGGAAGATTGAGGCAATAATCTAGGCAAAAGCTAGTAAGAACCTAGAAGTTCCCTCATGCTGCCCCGTTGTAGGCATATCCTCCCCACCTCTAATCCTTGGCAACCACCATTGATCTGTTCTTCATCACTATAGTTTTATCTTTTCAAGAATGCCATGTAAATGGAACCATACAGTAGGTAACCTCCTAAGGCTAGCTTATTTCACTGAGCATAATATCTTTGAGATTCATCCATATTGTTGTGTGAATCAGTAGTGTATCCTGTTTATTGCTGAATAATATTCCATTGTATGCATATACTATATTTACCTATTCATCCATTGAAGGACATTTAGTTTGTTTCCACTTTTTGGCTATTATAAATACTACTGCTATGAGCATTTATGTACAAGTCTTTGTGTAGGCATATGTTTCCATTTTTCTTGCCCACCTATATACCTAGGATTAGAATGGCTGGGTCATATGGTAACTCTGTGTTTAACCTTGTGAGTAACTTCAAACTGTTCTTCAAAGTGGCTGCAATTGATGATCCGTGCAGTGAACCACCATGGCACACTTTTACCTATGTAACCTGTACATCCTGCACATTTTATTTTATTTTATTTTATTTTATTCTTCAACTTTTATTTTAAGTTGAAAAATAAAATAAAATCCCACCCTCAATGTATGAGGATTCCAGGTGTTCCATATCCTCATCAGCATTTTGTGTTGTCAGGGTTTTGTTTTGTTTTGAGACATTCTAGTGAATGTGACATAGTGTCTCATTGTGGTCTCGATTTGAATTTTTTGCATTTTCCTAATAGCTAATGATGTTGAACTTCTTTTCATATGTTTATTTAACATCTGTATATTCTTTTTAGTGAAATGTCTGTTCATGTTTTTTGCCCATTTTCTAATTGGATTTTTTTTTTTTTTTTTTTTTTTTTGCTGAATTTTGAACACTCTATTTAGACACTAGTTCTTTGTCAGATATGTGGTTTGCAAATATTTTCTCTCAGTATATAGCTTATCTTTTCATTCTCTTAACAGGATCTTTTGAAGAGTAGAAGTTTTGATTTTGACAAAGTCTAATTTATTTTTTTAATGAATTATGCTTTTTATGTCTTGTCTAAGAACTGTTCACAATGCTTTTGATGTCTTGTGTGAGAACTCTTCACAAAGCACTAGGTCTCAAAGATTTTTCTCCTGAGTTTTCTTCTCAAACTTTTGAAGTTTTATATTTTATATTTAAATATGTGATCTGTTTTGTGTTAATATTTGTATAAGATGTGGGGTTTATATTGTTTCCTTTAAAATTTTTTTTAATTCTTATGGATGTAAACAATTGCTGTATCATCATTTGTTTTAAAAGGTTATCTTTCCTTCATTGAATTGTTCTTTTAATTTTGTCAAAAATCAGTTGGCAATAATTTGGGAATCTGTATCTGTGTTCTCTATTCTGGTCCACATTCTATGTGTTTATCCAGTCACCAACACCATCTTATCTCGATTACTCTAGCTTTACAGTAAGTCTTACAGTCAAGTAGTTTAAGTTCTGCAACTTTTTCTTTTATCAAGATTGGGTGAGTCTAGTTTCTCTGTCCTTTCATTTAAATTTTAGAATATGCTTGTCTATATATACAAAAATCATACTAGGATATTGATCAGAATTGTGTCATATCTATAGATCAATTTTAGAGAATTGAATCTTAGCGATATTGAATCTTCCAACCCATGAACACATTATGTTTCTCTTTATTTAGATCTTCTTGGATTTATTTCATCAGCATTTTGTAGTTTTGAGCAACAGATACTGCAAATGTTTTGTTAGATTTATACCTTATATTTTCTGAGCTATTCTAAATTTTATTTACTTTTAAATTTTCTTCTCTCATTGTGTGTTGCTAGTATATAGACACACAATTTGTTTTGTGAATTGATCTAATAACCTGTGGCTGCACTCAATTATCTTCTTAGTCCTAGGCATTTCTTTGTAGATTCCTTGAGATTTTCTACGTACAAAATCATATTGTCTGTAAATAGAGCCTGTTTCAGTTCTTTCTTTCCAGACTTTATTCCCTTCAGTTTTTTGTCCTGTTGCACTGCGTAGGACTTCTAAAACAGTGTTGAATAGGAGTGGTAATAATGGAGATCATTGACTTGTTATGAAATTTAAGGAGGACGCATTTAGTTTTTCATCACTAAATATGATGTCAACTATAGGGATTTTGTAGATGTCCTCTGTCAGGTTAAGAAAGTTCTCTTCCATTCTTAGTTTCCTGAATTTTTATAATGAATAGATGTTGAATTTTGTTAAATCCTTTTACTGAATCCATTGTTATTATTATGCAATTTTTCTTCTCTTTATAATATAGTGGGTTGCATTGATGGACTTTCTAATATGGAATCAGCCTTGCATTACTAGAATAAGCCCCATGTGGTCATGGCGCATTAACCATTTTTTGTTTGTTTGTTTTGATCAAATTTTTATTGTGGTAAAACATAAATAACATAAAATTTACTATTTTAACCATTTTTAAGTGTATACTTCAATGCCATTAAGCATATTCTTTTTTTGGCTTTTATTTTAGGTTCAGGGGTATGTGTGCAGCTTTGCTACATAAGTAATCTTGTATCACAGGGGTTTAATGTACAGATTATTTCATCACACAGATGCTAAGCATATTACCAAATAGTTATTTTTCCTGCTCCTCTCCCTCCTTCCACCCTCCAACCTCCGGTAGGCCCGAGTGTCTGTTGTTCCTCTCTTTGTGTCCATATGTTCGCACCATTTAGCTCAGAATTATAAGTGAGAGCATGCAATATTTGGTTTTCTGTTTCTGTTAGTTTGCTAAAGATAATGCCCTCCAGCTCAATCCATGTTCCTGCAAAGGACATGATCTTATTCTTCTTTATGGCTGCATAGTACTCCATAGTGTATGTGTACCACATTTTCTTTATTCAAGTCTTCCATTGATGAGCATTTAGGTTGACTCTATGTCTTTGTTATTTTGAATACTGCTGCAGTGAACATACATGAGCGGTTGTCTTTATGATAGAAAGATTTATATTCCTTTAGGTATATACCCAGTAATTGGATTGCTGGATAGAATGGTAATTCTGTTTTTAGGTCTTTGAGGAATTGCCACACTGCTTTCCACAAAGGTTGAACTAATTTGCACTCCCATCAACAGCATATAAGCATTCCCTTTTCTCTGTAACCTCTCCAACATCTATGTTTGACATTTTTCCTTTTTTTCTTCAAATTTTGCTTTAAGTTCAGGGATACACGTGCAGGATGTGCAGGTTTGTTACATAGGTAAATGTGTGCCATGGTGGTTTGCTGCATAGATCATCCCATCACCTAGGTATTAAGCCCAGCATCCATTAGCTGTTCTTCCTGATGCTCTCCCTCCTCCACACCCTCCTCCAACAGGCCTCAGTGTGTGTTGTTCCCCACTTGTTTCCATGTGTTCTCATCATTCAGTTCCCACTTATAAATGAGAACATGTGGTGTTTGGTTTCATATCCTGTGTTAGTTTGCTGAAGGTAATAGCTTCCAACTCCATCCATGTCCCTGCAAAGGACATGATCTCATTCCTTTTTATTGCTCCATACTATTCCATGGTGTATATGTACCACATTTTTGTTATCCAGTCTATCATTGATGGGCATTTAGGTTGGTTCCTAAATGCCCATTTTCACTATTGTGAATCTGCTGCAATGAACATAGATGTGCATGTGTCTTTATGATAGAATGATTTATATCCTTTTGGGTATATATACAGTAATGGGATTGCTGGGTCAAATGGTATTTCTGCCTCTAGGCCTTTGAGGAATTTTCACACTGTCTTCCACAACGGTTGAACTAATTTACACTCCCACCAGCAGTGTAAAAGTGTTCCTTTTTATCTGCAACCTTGCCAGCATCTGTTGTTTTTTGACTTTTAAATAATAGCCATTCTGACTGGTGTGAGATGGTATCTCATCGAGGTTTTGATTTGCATTTCTCTAATGATTAGTGATGTTGAGGGTTTTGTTCATATGTTTTTTTGACTGCATGGATGTCTTCTTTTGAAAAGTGTCTGTTCATATCCTTTGCCCACTTTTTAATTGGGTTGTTTGTTTCTTGTAAATTTGTTTAAGTTCCTTGTAGAATCTGGATATTAGATGTTTGTCAGATGGATAGATTGAAAAAAAAATTATCCCATTCTGTAGGTTGTCTGTTCACTATAATAGTTTCTCTGGCTGTGCAGAAGCTCTTTAGTTTAATTACGTCCCATTTGTCAATTTTTGCTTTTGTTGCAATTGCTTTTGGTGTCTTCATCATGAAACCTTTGCCCATGCCTATGTCATGAATAGTATTGCCTAGAACTTTTTCTATGGTTTTTATGGTTCTTACATTTAAGTCTTTAATCAATCTCAAATTAAGTCTTGTATATGGTGTAAGGAAGGAGAATAGTTTTATTTTTCAGCATATGGCTAGCCAGCTCTTCCAGCACCATTTATTAAATAGGGAATACTTTCCCCATTGCTTGTTTTTGTCAGGTTTGTCAAAGATCTACGGTTGTAGGTATGCCACCTCCTTTCTGGGCTCTCTATTCTGTTCCATTGGTTTATGTGCCTGTTTTTGTGCCAGTACCATGCTGTTTTGGTTACTGTATCCCTATAGTATATTTTGAATTCAGGTAGTGTTAGGTCACCCACTTTGTTGTTTTGCTTAGGATTGCCTTGGCTATTTGGGCTCCTTTTTGTTTTCATGTGAATTTTAAAATAGTTTTTCTAATTCTGTGTAGAATGCCATTGGAAATTTTGTAAGGATAGCATTACATCTGTAAATTGCTTTGGGCAGTATGGACTTGTTAACAATATTGATTCATCCTATTAATGAGCATGGAATATTTTTCCATTTGTTTGTCTCACCTCTATTTCTTTGAGCTGTGTCTTTGTAATTCTTATTGTATATTTCTTACATCTCCTTGGTCAGCTGAATTCCTATGTATTTTATTCTTTTTTATGTCTATTGTGAATGGGATTGCATTCTTGATTTGGATCTTGGCTCGACTATTCTTGGTGTATAAGAATGCTAGTGATTTTCATACATTGATTTTGTATCCTGCTACTTTGCTGAAGTTGTTTATCAGCTTAAGGAGCTTTAGGATTGAGACTATGGGGTTTTCTTGATATGGAATCATGATATCTGCAAACAGGGATAGTTCGACTTCCTCTCTTCCTATTTGGATGTGTTTTATTCCTTTCCATTTCCTGATTGCTCTGGCCAGGACATTACATTCTATTTTGAATAGAAGTGGTGAGAGAGTGCAAACTTGTCTTCTGCAGGTGTTCAAGGGAACTGCTTCCAGCTTTTGCCCATTCAATATCATGTTGTCTATGGGTTTGTCATTGATGGTTCTTAATTTTTTGAGGTATGTTTCTTGAATACCTAGCTTTTTGAGAGTTTTTAACATGAAGAGGTGTTGAATGTTATTGAAAGCCTCTTCTGCATCTATTGAGGTGATCATGTGATTTTTGTCTTTAGCTCTGCTTATGTGGTGAATCATATTTATTGACTTGCCTGTGTTGAACCAACCTTGTATTCCAGGGATAAAGCCTACTTGATTGTAGAGGATAAGTTTTTGATGTGATACTGGGTGCATTTTGCTAGTATTTTGTTGAGGATTTCTGCATCAAAGTTTATCAAAGATATTGGCCTGAGGTTTTCTTTTTCTATTGTGTCTCTTGCAAAGTTTTTCTAGCAGGGTGATAATTTATAGACTGAGTTAGTGAGAAGTCACTCCTCCTCAATTTTTTGGAAGAGTTTCAGTAGAAATGATAGCAGTTCATCTTTGTACATCTGGTAGAATTGGGCTGTGAATCAATCTGGTTCAGGGCTTTTATTGCTTGGTAGGCTATTTATTACTGATTAAATTTCAGAGCTCATTATTGGTTTGTTCAATGATTGAATTTCTTCCTGGTTCAGTCTTTGAATGGCATATGTGCCCAGGAATTTATCAGTTTTTCCTAGATTTTCTAGTTTCTGCACATAGAGGTGTTCATAACAGTGTCTGACAATTATTTGTATTTCTATATGGCTAGTGGTTATATCTCCTTTGTCATTCCTGATTGTGTTTATTTGGTTCTTCTGTTTTTATACTGTATTATTCTACAAGTAGTCTATCTTACTAATTTTTTTGAAAAACCACTCAGCTTCTGAACTTATTGATCTCTCTAATGTTTATTTTACATCTCAATCTCCTTCAGTTCAGCTCTGACTTTGTTTATTTCTTGTCTTCTGCTCACTTTGGGGTCAGTTTTTCTCTTTCTTCTCTGGTTCTTTTTGTTGTGACGTTAGGTTAATTTGAGATCTTTCTAACCTTTTCATGTGGCTATTTACTGCTAAAAATTTTCCTCTTTTTTTTAAATAATAATTTTCTTTTTTATTTTTATTTTATTTTATTTTATTATTATTATACTTTAAGTTTTAGGGTACATATGCACAATGTGCAGGTTAGTTACACATGTATACATGTGCCATACTGGTGTGCTGCACCCATTAACTCGTCATTTAGCATTAGGTATATCTCCTAATGCTATCCCTCCCCCCTCTCCCCACCCCACGACAGTCCCCAGAGTGTGATGTTTCCCTTCCTGTGTCCATGTGTTCTCATTGTTCAATTCCCACCTATGAGTGAGAACATGCGGTGTTCAGTTTTTTGTCCTTGTGACAGTTTGCTGAGAATGATGATTTCCACCTTCATCCATGTCCCTACAAAGGACATGAACTCATCCTTTTTTATGGCTGCATAGTATTCCATGGTGTATATGTGACACATTTTCTTAATCCAGTCTATCATTGCTGGACATGTGGGTTGGTTCCAAGTCTTCTTTGCTATTGTGAATAGTGCCGCAATAAACAAACGTGACATATGTCTTTATAGCAGCATGATTTATAGTCCTTTGGGTATATACCCAGTAATGGGATGGCTGGGTCAAATGGTATTTCTAGTTCTAGATCCCTGAGGAATCGCCACACTGACTTCCACAATGGTTGAACTAGTTTACAGTCCCACCAACAGTGTGAAAGTGTTCCTATTTCTCCACATCCTCTCCGGCACCTCTTGTTTCCTGACTTTTTAATGATTGCCATTCTAATTGGTGTGAGATGGTATCTCATTGTGGTTGTGATTTGCATTTCTCTGATGGCCAGTGATGGTGAGAATTTTTTCATGTGTTTTTTGGCTGCATAAATGTCTTCTTTTGAGAAGTGTCTGTTCATGTCCTTTGCCCACTTTTTCATGGGGTTGTTTGTTTTTTTCTTGTAAATTTGTTTGAATTCATTGTAGATTCTGGATGTTAGCCCTTTGTCAGATGAGTAGGTTGTGAAAATTTTCTCCCATTTTGTAGGTTGCCTGTTCAATCTGATGGTAGTTTATTTTGCTGTGAAGAAGCTCTTTAGTTTAATCAGATCCCATTTGTCAATTTTGGCTTTTGTTGCCGTTGCTTTTTGTGTTTTAGACATGAAGTCCTTGCCCATGCCTATGTCCTGAATGGTAATGCCTACGTTTTCTTTTAGGGTTTTTATGGTTTTAGGTCTAACGTTTAAGTCTTTAATCCATCTTGAATTAATTTTTGTATAAGGTGTAAGAAAAGGATCCAGTTTCAGCCTTCTACATATGGCTAGCCAGTTTTCCTAGCACCATTTATCAAATAAGGAATCCTTTCCCCATTGCTTGTTTTTCTCAGGTTTGTCAAAGATCAGATAGTTGTAGATATGCGGCATTATTTCTGAGTACTCTACTCTGTTCCATTGATCTATATCTCTCCAATAACAGGCTCTGAAATTGTGGCAATAATCAGTAGTTTACCAACCAAAAAGAGTCCAGGACCAGATGGATTCACAGCCGAATTCTACCAGAGGTACAAGGAGGAACTGGTACCATTCCTTCTGAAACTATTCCAATCAATAGAAAAAGAGGGAATCCTCCCTAACTCATTTTATGAGGTCAGCATCATCCTCATACCAAAGCCAGGCAGAGACACAACCAAAAAAGAGAATTTTAGACCAGTATCCTTGATGAACATTGGTGCAAAAATCCTCAATAAAATACTGGCAAACCAAATCCAGCAGCACATCAAAAAGCTTATCCACCATGATCAAGTGGGCCTCATCCCTGGGATGCAAGGCTGGTTCAATATATGCAAATCAGTAAATGTAATCCAGCATATAAACAGAACCAAAGACAAAAACCACATGATTATCTCAATAGATGCAGAAAAGGCCTTTGACAAAATTCAACAGCCCTTCATGTTAAAAACTCTCAATAAATTAGGTATTGATGGGACATATCTCAAAATAATAAGAGCTATCTATGACCAACCCATAGCCAATATCATACTGAATGGGCAAAAACTGGAAGCATTCCCCTTGAAAACTGGCACAAGACAGGGATGCCCTCTCTCACCACTCCTATTCAACATAGTGTTGGCAGTTCTGGCCAGGGCAATTAGGCAGGAGAAGGAAATAAAGGGTATTCAATTAGGAAAAGAGGAAGTCAAATTGTCCCTGTTTGCAGATGACATGATTGTATATCTAGAAAACCCCATTGTCTAAGCCCAAAATCTCCTTAAGCTGATAAGCAACTTCAGCAAAGTCTCAGGATACAAAATCAATGTGCAAAAATCGCAAGCATTCTTATACACCAATAACAGAAAAACAGAGAGCCAAATCATGAGTGAACTCCCGTTCACAATTGCTTCAAAGAGAATAAAATACCTAGGAATCCAACTTACAAGGCATGTGAAGGACCTCTTCAAGGAGAACTACAAACCACTGCTCAATGAAATAAAAGAGGATACAAAGAAATGGAAGAACATTCCATGCTCATGGGTAGGAAGAATCAATATTGTGAAAATGGCCATGCCGCCCAAGGTAATTTATAGATTCAATGCCATCCCCATCAAGCTACCAATGACTTTCTTCACAGAATTGGAAAAACTACTTTAAAGTTCATATGGAACCAAAAAAGAGCCCGCATTGCCATGTCAATCCGAAGCCAAAAGAACAAAGCCGGAGGCATCACTCTACCTGACTTCAAACTATACTACAAGGCTACAGTAACCAAAACAGCATGGTACTGGTACAAAAACAGAAATTTTCCCCTTAACAGTGCCTTAGCTGCATTCCAGAGATTCTGGTACATTGTATCTTGTTTTCATTAGTTTCAAAGAACATCTTGATTTCTTCCTTAATTTCATTATTTACCCAAAAGTCATTCAGGAGCAGGCTGTTTAATTTCCATGTAATTATATGATTTTGAGCAATTTTCTTAGTCTTGAACTCTATTTTTATTGCACTGTGGTCTATGAGAATGGTTGGTATAATTTTTGTTCTTTTGCGTTTGCTGAGGATTGTTTTATATCTGACTGTGTGGTCAATTTTAGAGTATGTGCCATGTGCAGATGAGAAGAATGTATATTCTGTTGTTTTAGGGTGGAGAGTCCTATAGATGTCTGTCAGATCCATTTGGTCCAGTGTTGAATTCAGGTCCTGAATATCTTTGTTAATTTTCTGCCTTGATGATCTAATATTGTCAGTGGATTGCTGAAGTCTCCCACTATTATTGTGTGGGATTCTATGTCTTTTTGAAGGTCTCTAAAAACTTGCTTTATAAATCTGAGTGCTCTTGTTTTGCATGCAGGTATATTTAGGATAGTTAGGTCTTCTGGTTGAAGTAGACCTTTACCATTATGTAATATCCTTTTTTGTCTTTTTTGAACTTTGTTGATTTAAAGTCTGCCTTATCTGAAATTAGAATTGCAACCTCTGAGTTTTCTGTTTTCCATTTGCTTGGTAGATTTTTCTCCATTCCTTTATTTTGAGCCAATGTTTGTCATTGCATGTGAGATGGGGCTCTTGAGGACAGCATACTATTGGTTCTTATTTCCTTATCCAGCTTGCCCCTCTGTGCCTTTTAGTTAGGGCGTTTAGCCCGTTTACATTGAAGGTTAATATTGATATGTGTGGATTTGATCTTGTCATCATTAATCATATTTTATGTTGCTGGATTCAACTCACCAATATTTCGTTGAGTGTTTTCAGGTCTATGTTCATGAAAAATAATGGTCGACATTTTCTTTTCCTGTATTGTCTTCATCTGGCCTTTTTAAAATTAATTTTTAATTTTGGGGTACATGGTAGGCATATATCTTTATGGGCTACATGAGATATTTTGATACAGATGTGTATTGTGTATTAATCACATCAGGGTGAATGGATCTTACTCATTCTTTCTAAATATTTTTTGTACTCAATAACCATCCCCACTTTTCCCCATGCACTACCTTTCTCATCCTCTGGTAACTATCCTTCTACTCTCTATGTTCATCAGTTCAATTATTTTAAATTTTAGCTCCAACAAATATGTGTGAACAGGTGAAGCTTGTCTTTCTGGCTTATTTCACTTAACACTTAAAAATGACATCACAATTAACAAATGACAGGATCTCATTCTTTTTATGGCTGAATTGTGCTCCATTGCATATACATACCACAATTTCATTATCCATTCATCTGTTGATAGACACTTAGTTTGCTTCCAAATCTTGGTATTTGTCAGTAGTGCTGCAGTAAACATAGGAGTGCAGATATATCTTTGATATACTGATTTCCTTTCTTTTGGTTATATACCTAGTACTGGGATTGCTGGATTATATGGTAGCCCTATTTTTAGTTTTGTGAGGAACTTCCAAACTCTTCTGGTTGTACTAATTTACACTTCCAGCAACAGTGTACAAGTATTCCCTTTTCTCCACATCCTCACCAGCAGTTGTTATTGCCTATCTTTTGGATACAAGACATTTTCACTGGTGTAAGAGGATATCTCATTGTAGTTTTGATTTTAATTTCTGTGATGATCAGTGATGTTGAGCACCTTTTCATATACCTGTTTGCCATTTGTATGTCTTCTTTTGAGAAATGTCTATTCATATTTTCTTTCCATTTTTAAATTGGATTATTTGATTTATTCCTATAGAGTTGTTTGCTCCTTATATGTTCTGGCTATTAATCCCTTGTCAAACGGATAGCTTGCAAACATTTTCTACCATTATGTGGGTTGTCTGTTCACTTTGTTGATTATTTCCTTTGCTGTGCAGACAGTTTTTTACTTGATGTAATCCCATTTGATCATTTTTGCTTTGATTGCCAGTGCTTGTGGGGTATTATTTGAGAAATTTTGCCCAGCTCAATGTCCTGGAAAGTTTCCCCAATGTTTTTATAGTAGTTTCATAGTTTAAGGTCTTAGATATAAGTCTTTAATCTATTGTGATCTGATTTTTGTAGGGGTCTAGTTTCATTCTTCTGCATAAGTATATTCAGTTTTTCCAGTACCATTTATTAAAGAGACAGTCCTTTCCCCAATTTATGTTCTTGGCAACATTGTCAAAAATGACTTTACTGTTGATGTATGTATTTGTTTCTGGGTTCTCTATCCTGTTCCATTGGTCTATGTCTCTGTTTTTATATCAGTACCATCCCTTTTTTTTTTTTTTTTTTTGCTATAGTTCTGTAATATAATTTGAAGTTAGGTAATGTGATGCCTAGAGTTTTTTTATGTTTTTTTTTTTTCTTCCTCAGGAGAGATTTGGCTATTCTGGGTCTTTTGTGGTTCCATATAAATTTTAGGATGTTTTTCTTCTGTTTTTGTGAAGATTGTCATTAGTGTCATTAGTGTCTCGAATCTGTAGATTCATTTGGGTAGTATGGACATGTTAACAATATTGACTCCTGCAATCCATAAACATGGGTATTTCCATTGTTTCATGTCCTCTTTAATTTCTTTCATCAATGTTTTATAGGTTTCATTGTAGAGATCTTTCACTTCTTTGGTTAATTCCTAGGTATTAAATTTTATTTGTAGTTACTGAAAAAGTGACAACTTTCTTAATTCCTTTTTCAGATTGTTCACTGTTGCCATACAGAAATGCTATTAAATGTGTATGTTGATTTTGTATCCTGAAACTTTATTAAATTTGTTTACCAGTTCTGATAAATGAAAGAGGAGACATTAAAACTGATACAACATAAATGCAAAGGATCATAAGAGGCTATTGTAAATAATTATCTGCCAAAAATGGATAACCTAGAAGAAATGGATAAAGTACTAGACACACACCAGACCAATAATAAGTGAGGAGATTTAATCAGTAATAAAAATTCTTCAATCAAGGAGAAGCCCAGGACCTGATGGCTTCACAGCTAAATTCTAAAAAACATTTAAAGAACTAATACCAATTCTCCACCAACTTCCAAAAAATCAAAGAGAAGGCAACACTTCCAAATCTTTTTTACAAGACCAGCATTACCCTGATACCAAAGCCAGAGAGACACCACAAGAAAAGAAAACTACAGGACAATATCCTTGATGAACATAGGTCCAAAAATCTTCAACAAAATGCTAGCAAACAAAATTCAACAACATATTAACAGTATCATTCACCATGATTAAGTGGGATTTATCACTGGAATACATGGATGGTTCAATATACAAAAATCAATAAATATGATATACCACATTAAAAGAATGAAAGACAAAAATGATATTACCATCTCATTAGATGCAGAAAAAAGCATGTGACAAAAGTCAACATCCCTTCATGATAAAAACGCTCAACAAATAAGGTATAGGAGAAATGTACCTCAACACAATAAAGGCCATATACAATAAACCCATGATAACATCATACTGAACAGGGTAAAGTTGAAAGCTTTTTCCCTAAGATCCAGGTAAGACAAGGATGCCCACTCTCTCCACTTCTATTCAACAACTATTGTAAGTTCTTAATTAGCAATAAGGCAAGTAAAAATAAATAAAAGTCATCCAAATTTGAAAGAAAGAAGTAAAATGTTGCTGTTTACTGATTACACAATTTTATATATAGAAAACTCTGAAGATTCCACCAAAAAAATCTGTTAGAATTGGTGAACAGATTCAGTAGAGTTGTAGGGTACAAAATCAACATACAAAAATCAGTAGTGTTTCTATAGACTAACAATAAACTTTCTATAAAAGAAATAAAGAAAATAATCCCATATACTATAGCAACAAAAAATGAGAATAAATTTAACCAAGGAGGTGAAAGATGAGTCCACTGAAAACTATAAAACATTAATGAAAGAAATTGAATAAGATACAAATAAATAAAAAGATGTCTTGTGTTCATCAATTGGGAGAATTAAAATTGTTAAAATGTCCAAACTATCAAAGTGTCTACAGATTCAATACAATCCCTGACAAAACTCCAATGTCATTTTTTATAGAAACAGAAAAAAATTCCCAAAATTCAGATAGAACCATAATAATCTCCAAATTACAAGGCAGCTATGAACAAAAAGAACAAAGCTGAAAGCATCAAACTATACATCAAAGAGATAGTAATTAAAACAGCATAGTACTGGCATAAAAAAATAGACACAATGACTAATGGAAGAAAATAAAGGGCCCAGAAATGAACTCACACATCTACAGACAATTGATTTTTGACAAAGGTGCCAAGAATATACAATGGGAAAAGGATTGTCTCTTCCATAATGTTGGGAAAACTGGATATCCATATGCAAAAGAATAAAATTGGATCCTTAACTGACATCATATACAAAATCAACCCAAAATAGATTACAGACTTAAACATAAGACCTGAAAACATAAGACCTTAAGCATAAAACTACTAGAGAAAAACATAGGGTGGGAACCCGTGCAACATTGTTCTGGGCAATATTTTTTTTAAATATGACCCCAAAAGCACAAGAAACAAAAGCAAAAATACACCAAGAGGATTACATCAAAGTAAAAAGTGTCTGCACAACAAAGGAAACAAAACTGAAAGGACAACCTATGGATTGGGAAAAAATATTTACAAGTCATATATGTGAAAAGGAATTAATATCCAAAGTATATAAGAAACTCAACTCTACAGTATGAAAACAAATAATTCAATTAAGAAACGGGCCAAAAACCAGAATACACATTTCTCAAAAGAAGGCATACAAATAGCTAACAATTAAATGAAAATGCTCAACATCATTGATCATTAGGGAGATGCAAATTAAAGCCACAGTGAGATATCACCTCATACCTGTTAAAAAGGCTGTTATCCAAAAGATGAAAGATAAGTCTGGGCAAAGATATAGAGTAAAGAGAATGTTTGTATACTGTTGATGATAATGTAAATTAGTACAGCCATGAAAAAAAGTAAAACGTTTCCTCAAAAAACTGAAAGAATTTGCATTTAATCCAGCTATCTCACCTCTGGGTATTTACCTGAAAGATTTGAAATCAGTATGTTGAAGACATGTCTGCACTCTGATGTTCACTGCAGCACTGTTCACAATAGCCAAGTTATGAAATCAAACTAAGTTTTCATCAAGGAATGAATTAATAAAGAAATTGTAGTATGTATAGACAGTAGAATATTTTTCAGCCATAAAAAAGAAGAAATTCTGTCATTTATGATTACATGAATGAAATTGGAGAATATTATGCTAAGCAAAATAAACCAAACCCAGAAAAACACTTCATATGTGCAACCTAAAACAATTAAACTCATAGAAGCAGAGTATAGTATGATGGCTACCAAAGGAAGAGGGTGAGGGAAATAGGGAAATGATAATAAAGGGTACATAGCTTCAGTTAGATAGGAGGAATTAGCTTGATTTTTTTAGAGCTATTCACAGTGCAATAAATACAGCTAATAAGTAATGCACACTTCAATATCACTAAAAGTAAATTTCAAATGTTCTCATTGTACAAAATGTTTCATATTTGAGGTGAAGTGTTGAATATATTAATTAGCTTGATTCAACCATTTCACATTGTATTCAAACGTCATAATATTACTTCTTACTTCATAAATATATACACCTGTAATTTCAATACATTAATACAAGAAATACATTAATAAAACAAAAATCAATACATTAATACAATACATTAATACAAGAAAAATTGTAAAAGATATTGAACAATTCATGTTGTCTATTTATTCTTTTAATCTCGGATAAAGTTTAATAGTTTGTGGGTTTCAAGGAATTGGTCTATTTCAACTAACTTGAATTTCTTTGCATAGTATTCTTCATTTTATTCTCTTATTTTGTTTTAATGTTTGTAAACTTTCTACTGATATTCCCTTCTTTTATATGAGATATTGTTGATTTATGTCTCTTTCTATTTCTCTCTGTCAGCCTGGCTAGAAGTTTATTGGTTGTATTGAACTTCTCAAAGAGCTAGCTTTTGGTTTCCTTAAATTTTCTCCATTTCATTGATTTCTGCTTTTTTTCATCATTATTTCCTTTCTTCTACAGCTTTGAGTTTACTTTGCTCTTTTTTCTAGTTTCTTAAGTTGGAAGCTGAGATTATTGATTTGAGGTGTTTTCTTCTTTGGTAGTATTAGCATTAAAAATATAAATTTCCCTCTGAGCACTGCTTTAGCTGCATTGCACAACATTGACATGTTGTATTTTCTTTCCTTCATTGAAAATATTTTCTAATTTTACTTGAGACATTTTCTTTGACTCACTAGTTATTTATAATTGTTTTGTTTACTTTCTAAGGATTTGGAGACTTTCCAATTATTTTTCCTTTTTTTATTTTTTTTATTTTTTAATTTATTTTATTTATTTATTTTTTTATTATTATTATTATTATACTTTACGTTTTATGGTACATGTGCACAATGTACAGGTAAGTTACATATGTATACAGGTGCCATGCTGGTGTGCTGCACCCACTAACTCATCATCTAGCATTAGGTATATCCCCCAATGCTATCCCTCCCCCCTCACCCTACCCCACAACAGTCCCTGAAGTGTGATGTTCCCCTTCCTGTGTCCATGTGTTCTCATTGTTCAATTCCCACCTATGAGTGAGAATATGTGGTGTTTGGTTTTTTGTTCTTGCGATAGTTTACTGAGAATGATGATTTCCAATTTCATCCATGTCCCTACAAAGGACATGAACTCATCATTTTTTATGGCTGCATAGTACTCCATGGTGTATATGTGCCACATTTTCTTAATCCAGTCTATCATTGTTGGACATTTGGGTTGGTTCCAAGTCTTTGCTATTGTGAATAATGCTGCAATAAACATACGTGTGCATGTTTCTTTATAGCAGCATGATTTATAGTCCTTTGGGTATATAGCCAGTAATGGGATGGCTGGGTCGAATAGAATTTCTAGTTCTAGATCCCTGAGGAATCGCCACACTGACTTCCACAATGGTTGAACTAGTTTACAGTCCCACCAACAGTGTAAAAGTGTTCCTATTTCTCCACATCCTCTCCAGCACCTGTTGTTTCCTGACTTTTTAATGATTGCCATTCTAACTGGTGTGAGATGGTATCTCATTGTGGTTTTGATTTGCATTTCTCTGATAGCCAGTGATGGTGAGCATTTTTTCATGTGCTTTTTGGCTGCATAAATGTCTTCTTTTAAGAAGTGTCTGTTCATGTCCTTCGCCCACTTTTTGATGGGGTTGTTTGTTTTTTTCTTGTAAATTTGTTGGAGTTCATTGTAGATTCTGGATATTAGCCCTTTGTCAGATGAGTAGGTTGTGAAAATTTTCTCCCATTTTGTAGGTTGCCTGTTCACTCTGATGGTAGTTTCCTTTGCTGTGCAGAAGCTCTTTAGTTTAATTAAATCCCATTTGTCAATTTTGGCTTTTATTGCCATTGCTTTTGGTGTTTTAGACATGAAGTCCTTGCCCATGCCTATGTCCTGAATGGTAATGCCTAGGTTTTCTTCTAGGGTTTTTATGGTTTTAGGTCTAACGTTTAAGTCTTTAATCCATCTTGAATTGATTTTTGTATAAGGTGTAAGGAAGGGATCCAGTTTCAGCTTTCTACATATGGCTAGCCAGTTTTCCCAGCACCATTTATTAAATAGGGAATCCTTTCCCCATTTCCTGCTTTCCTCAGGTTTGTCAAAGATCAGATAGTTGTAGATATGTGGCATTATTTCTGACGGCTCTGTTCTGTTCCATTGATCTATATCTCTATTTTGGTACCAGTACCATGCTGTTTTGGTTACTGTAGCCTTGTAGTATGGTTTGAAGTCAGGTAGTGTGATGCCTCCAGCTTTGTTCTTTTGGCTTAGGATTGACTTGGTGATGCGGGCTCTTTTTTGGCTCCATATGAACTTTAAAGTAGTTTTTTCCAATTCTGTGAAGAAAGTCATTGGTAGCTTGATGGGGATGACATTGAATCTGTAAATTACCTTGGGAAGGATGGCCATTTTCATGATATTGATTCTTCCTACCCATGAGCATGGAATGTTCTTCAATTTGTTTGTATCCTCTTTTATTTCCTTGAGCAGTGGTTTGTAGTTCTCCTTGAAGAGGTCCTTCACATCCCTTGTAAGTTGGATTCCTAGGTATTTTATTCTCTTTGAAGCAATTGTGAATGGGAGTTCACTCATGATTTGGCTATCTGTTTGTCTGTTGTTGATGTATAAGAATGCTTGTGATTTTTGTACATTGATTTTGTATCCTGAGACTTTGCTGAAGTTGCCTATCAGCTTAAGGAGATTTTGGGCTGAGACAATGGGGTTTTCTAGATATACAATCATGTCATCTGCAAACAGGGACAATTTGACTTCCTCTTTTCCTAATTGAAAACCCTTTATTTCCTTCTCCTGCCTAATTGCCCTGGCGAGAACTTCCATCACTAGGTTGAATAGGAGTGGTGATAGAGGGCATCCCTGTCTTGTGCCAGTTTTCAAAGGGAATGCTTCCAGTTTTTGCCCATTCAGTATGATATTGGCTGTGGGTTTGTCATAGATAGCTCTTATTATTTTGAGATACATCCCATCAGTACCTAATTTATTGAGAGTTTTTAGCATGAAGGGTTGTTGAATTTTGTCAAAGGCCTTTTCTGCATCTATTGAGAGAATCATGTGGTTTTTGTCTTTGGTTCTGTTTATATGCTGGATTACATTTATTGATTTGCGTATATTGAACCAGCCTTGCATCCCAGGGATGAAGCCCACTTGATCATGGTGGATAAACTTTTTGATGTGTTGCTGGATTCTGTTTGCCAGTATTTTATTGAGGATTTTTGCATCAATGTTCATCAAGGATACTGGTCTAAAATTCTCTTTTTTGGTTGTGTCTCTGCCAGGCTTTGGTATCAGGATGATGCTGGCCTTATAAAATGAGTTAGGGAGGATTCCCTCTTTTTCTATTGATTGGAATAGTTTCAGAAGAATGGTACCAGCTCCTCCTTGTACCTCTGGTAGAATTCGGCTGTGAACCCATCTGGTCCTGGACTTTTTTTGGTTGGTGAGCTATTGATTATTGTCACGATTTCAGCTCCTGTTATTGGTCTATTCAGAGATTCAACTTCTTCCTGGTTTAGTCTTGGGAGGGTGTATGTGTCGAGGAATTTATCCATTTCTTCTAGATTTTCTAGTTTATTTGCGTAGAGGTGTTTGTAATATTCTCTGATGGTAGTTTGTGTTTCTGTGGGATCGGTGGTGATATCCCCTTTATCATTTTTTATTGCATCTATTTGATTCTTCTCTCTTTTTTTCTTCATTAATCTTGCTAGCGGTCTATCAGTTTTGTTGATCCTTTCAAAAAACCAGCTCCTGGATTCATTAATTTTTTGAAGGGTTTTTTGTGTCTCTATTTTCTTCAGTTCTGCTCTGATTTTAGTTATTTCTTGTTTTCTGCTAGCTTTTGAATGTGTTTGCTCTTGCTTTTCTAGTTCTTTGAATTGTGATATTAGGGTGTAAATTTTGGATCTTTCCTGCTTTCTCTTGTGGGCATTTAGTGCTATAAATTTCCCTCTACACACTGCTTTGAATGCATCCCAGAGATTCTGGTATGTTGTGTCTTGGTTCTCGTTGGTTTTAAAGAACATCTTTATTTCTGCCTTCATTTCGTTATGTACCCAGTAGTCACTCAGGAGCAGGTTGTTCAGTTTCCACGTAGTTGAGCGGTTTTGAGTGAGATTCTTAATCCTGAGTTCTAGCTTGATTGCACTGTGATCTGAGAGACAGTTTGTTATAATTTCTGTTCTTTTACATTTATTGAGGAGAGCTTTACTTCCAAGTATGTGGTCAATTTTGGAATAGGTGTGGTGTGGTGCTGAAAAAAATGTATATTCTGTTGATTTGGGGTGGAGAGTTCTGTAGATGTCTATTAGGTCTGCTTGGTGCAGAGCTGAGTTCAATTCCTGGGTATCCTTGTTGACTTTCTGTCTCGTTGATCTGTCTAATGTTGACAGTGGGGTGTTAAAGTCTCCCATTATTAATGTGTGGGAGTCTAAGTCTCTTTGTAGGTCACTCAGGACTTGCTTTATGAATCTGGGTGCTCCTGTATTGAGTGCATATATATTTAGGATAGTTAGCTCTTCTTGTTGAATGAATCCCTTTACCATTATGTAATGGCCTTCTTTGTCTCTTTTGATCTTTGTTGGTTTAAAGTCTGTTTTATCAGAGACTAGGATTGCAACCCCTGCCTTTTTTTGTTTTCCATTTGCTTGGTAGATCTTCCTCCATCCTTTTATTTTGAGCCTATGTGTGTCTCTGCACGTGAGATGGGTTTCCTGAATACAGCACACTGATGGGTCTTGAGTCTTTATCCAATTTGCCAGTCTGTGTCTTTTAATTGGAGCATTTAGTCCATTTACATTTAAAGTTAATATTGTTATGTGTGAATTTGATCCTGTCATTATGATGTTAGCTGGTTATTTTGCTCGTTAGTTGATGCAGTTTCTTCCTAGTCTCGATGGTCTTTACATTTTGGCATGATTTTTCAGTGGCTGGTACCGGTTGTACCTTTCCATGTTTATCGCTTCCTTCAGGAGCTCTTTTAGGGCAGGTCTGGTGGTGACAAAATCTCTCAGCATTTGCTTGTCTGTAAAGGATTTTATTTCTCCTTCACTTATGAAGCTTAGTTTGGCTGGATATGAAATTCTGGGTTGAAAATTCTTTTCTTTAAGAACGTTGAATATTGGCCCCCACTCTCTTCTGGCTTGTAGGGTTTCTGCCAAGAGATCCGCTGTTAGTCTGATGGGCTTCCCTTTGATGGTAACCCGACCTTTCTCTCTGGCTGCCCTTAACATTTTTTCCTTCATTTCAACTTTGGTGAATCTGACAATTATGTGTCTTGGAGTTGCTCTTCTCGAGGAGTATCTTTGTGGCATTCTCTGTATTTCCTGAATCTGAATGTTGGCCTGCCTTGCTAGATTGGGGAAGTTCTCCTGGATAATATCCTGCAGAGTGTTTTCCAACTTGGTTCCATTCTCCCCGTCACTTTCAGGTACACCAATCAGACGTAGATTTGGTCTTTTCACATAGTCCCACATTTCTTGGAGGCTTTGCTCGTTTCTTTTTATTCTTTTTTCTCTAAACTTCCCTTCTCACTTCATTTCATTCATTTCATCTTCCAGGGCTGATACCCTTTCTCCCATTTGATCACATCAGCTCCTGAGGCTTCTGCATTCTTCACGTAGTTCTTGAGCCTTGGTTTTCAGCTCCATCAGCTCCTTTAAGCACTTCTCTGTATTGGTTATTCTAGTTATACATTCTTCTAAATTTTTTTCAAAGTTTTCAACTTCTTTGCCTTTGGTTTGAATATCCTCCCATAGCTCGGAGTAATTTGATCGTCTGAAGCCTTCTTCTCTCAGCTCGTCAAAGTCATTCTCCATCCAGCTTTGTTCCGTTGCTGGTGAGGGACTGCGTTCCTTTGGAGGAGGAGAGGTACTCTGCTTTTTAGAGTTTCCAGTTTTTCTGCTCTGTTTTTTCCCCATCTTTTTGGTTTTATCTACTTTTGGTCTTTGATGATGGTGATGTACAGATGGGTTTTTGGTGTGGATGACCTTTCTGTTAATTTTCTTTCTAACAGACAGGACCCTCAGATGCAAGTCTGTTGGAGTACCTGGTCGGCCGTGTGAGGTGTCATTCTGCCCCTGCTGGGGGGTGCCTCCCAGTTAGGCTGCTCAGGGGTCAGGGGTCAGGGGTCAGGGACCCACTTGAGGAGGCAGTCTTCCCGTTCTCAGATCTCTAGCTGCGTGCTGGGAGAAACACTGCTCTCCTCAATGCTGTCAGACAGGGTCATTTAAGTCTGCAGAGGTTACTGCTGTCTTTTTGTTTGTCTGTGCCCTGCCCCCAGAGGTGGAGCCCACAGAGGCAGGCAGGCCTCCTTGAGCTGTGGTGGGCTCCACCCAGTTCAAGCTTCCCGGCTGCTTAGTTTACCTAAGCGAGCCTGGGCAATGGCGGGCGCCCCTTCCCCAGCCTCGCTGCCGACTTGCTGTTTGATCTCAGACTGCTGTGCTGGCAATCAGTGAGACTCCGTGGGCATAGGACCCTCTCAGCCAGGTGTGGGCTATACTCTCCTGGGGCACCATTTCCTAAGCCCATCGGAAAAGCACAGTATTCGGGTGGGAGTGGCCCGATTTTCCAGGTGCCGTCTGTCACCCCTGGAAAGGGAACTCCCTGACCCCTTGCACTTCCCGAGTGAGGCAATGCCTCGCCTCTGCTTAGGCTGGTGCACGGTGCACTCACCCACTGACCTGCACCCACTGTCTGGCACTCCCTAGTGAGATGAACATGGTACCTCAGATGGAAATGCAGAAATCACCCGTCTTCTGCGTCGCTCACGCTGAGAGCTGTAGACCGGAGCTGTTCCTATTCGGCCATCTTCCCCAATTATTTTTCTACTATCAGTTTCTAGTTAATACTATTGTGGTCAGAAAAAAAATTCATTGTTGAATTTCAATTCTCTTTAATTTCTTAAAGTTTATTTTCTGATTCAGCATATGGTCGATCTTAGTGAATGTTCCATGTTTATTTGTAAAGAATGTGTATTGTACTGTTGTTGTATAAAGTGTTTTATAAATTTCTATTTTATCTAGTTGATTGACGATGTTTAAATTTTCTATATCCTTGCTGATTTTCTGAGTACTTCTCTGAATTACTGAAAAATGAATGTTGGAAGTCTCCAACTATAATTGTGAAATTTTGTATTTCTTCTTTCATTTTTACAATCTATTGCTTTATTTGTTTTGAAACTCTGTTGTTAAATGCATAGGCATTTAGGATTGTTATATCTTCTTGGTGAATTGGCCCTTTTATCATTACATAATGTCTCTCTGTATCCTGGGTAAGCTCCTTACTCTGAAGTCTAGTTGAGTTGGTATTAAATATAGCCACTCCAGCTTTCTTTTGAAGAGTGTTTGCATGCTATATTTTTCCCATAATTTCCTTTTGAACTACCTACATCATTATATATAAAGTAGGTTTCTTTTTCTTTCTTTCTTTCTTTTTTTTTTTTTCTTTTTTCTTTTGAGAAGGACTCTTGCTCTGTCCCCTATTCTGGAGTTCAGTGGCATAACCTCGGCTCACTGCAACCTCTGCCTCCCAAGTTCAAGCGATTCTCCTGCCTCAGCCTTCCGAGTAGCTGGGGTTACAGGCGCGGCGCCGCCACACCCAGCTAATTTTTGTTTTTTTAAGGAGAGACGGGGTTTCCCCTGTTGGCCAGGGTAGTCTCTAACTCCTGACCTCAAGTGATCCACCCACCTCGGCCTTCCAAGGTGCTGGGATTACAGGCGTGAGCCACCGCACCCAGCCCTAAAGTAGGTTTTTTTATAGGTAGCACATAGGTGGATTGTGTTCTTTTATCCGCTCTGCCAAACTTTGTCTTTTAATTAATGTGCTTAGGTCATTTACCATTAATGTAATTATGGATATGTTTGAATTTAAATCTACTTTTCAATGATTTTTCAGTTTTTTGAATTCCTGTTTCTTATTCCTTGCCGTCTTTTAGATTATTTGATTTTTAAATTCAACTCTAATGTATCTATTGGCTTTTTGTTTGTGCTTATTTTTTACTGTATCTCTTTGTATAGTTTCTCCTGGTCACACTGGGAATTAAACTATACATAATTATTTTTTCAGAGTTTATTTACCTCTTCAGGTGAAATGTAGAGCTCTTATTACCCTATAGATCACTTTACCCTCCCCCCTTTTTGTTGTAGATGTAGGTGTATTACATCTACATACATTAAAGGCCTACTATATATGTATAATTTCGTATTTTGACCAATCAAACATTTTAAGTACTTAAGAAGACAAAAATTATCTGCTATATTTACCCAGATGTTTACCATTTCTATTGCTCTTCCTTCATTCCTGATATTCCAGGTATCTCATAATCCTTTTTATTTCTGTGGAATTGGAAGTAATGTCCCAACTTTCATTTCTGATTTTAGTAACTTAGGTCTTATTTCTTTTTATCTTAGTCAGTCTAGTTAAAGGTATGTTAATTTTGTTAACTGGGACAAATAGTCAATTACACAATAATACAGACTTCAATATCTCAACTTGTAACAATAGATAAAACAACCAGACAGAAGATCAATGAGGAAAAAAGGACTTTAGCAACACTATAAACCAATTATGCCTAAAAGAAATATATAAAAAAAAAACACTCCACCTAACAACAGCAGAATCCATACTCTGTATTAACAAGTAACTAGTAAGGAGATTGAATCAGTAATCAAAAACCTCCTAACAAAAGCCCTGGATCACATGGTTTCACTCCTGAATTTTACCAAACACTTAAAGAAGAAGGAACACAAAGAGCTACCATCATTCTTAAAGGTGAAAGCCTAACAGCTTTTTCTCTAAGATCAAGAATAAGGCAAGGATGCCAGCTTGCACCACTTCTACTAAATTTAATTTTGAAAATTCTAGCTAGAACAATTAGGCAAGATAAAGAAATACAAGGCACCCAAGTTTTGAAAGGGAGAATAAAGTTATTTCTCTTAACAGATGACACAATGTCACATTTATAAAATCCTAAAGATTCTACAAAAATCTCTTAGAGCTAGTAAACAAATTCAGCAAACTTGCAGGTTACAAAATGATCAATAAACATCACTTGCATTTATTTACACTAACAACAAGCCATCTGGAAAGGAAATTAAGAAAACAATTCCATTTACAATAGGATCTAAAAGAATAAAATATTTTGGGATAAATTTAATGAGGGAGATGAAAGTCTAGTACCCTGAAAACTGTAAAACATTGCTAAAATAAATTAAAGACATAAACAAATGGAAACTCATCCTGTGTTCATGCATAGGAACACCTAATATTGTAAGGATGACAATATCCCCAAAGTGATTGATGGATGCAATCCCTATCAGAATTCTAATGGCTTTTTTTTTTACAGAAATGGAAAATCTGGCCCTAAAATTCATATGGAATCTCAAGGGACCCTAAGAAGTGAAACAATCTTGAAAAAGAACACAGTTGGAGGACTCACACTTTCTGATTTCAAAACCTACTACAAAGTTACAATCATCAAAACAGTGTGGCACTGGCCTAAGGACAGACTTATAGACCTTTAGAATAGAACGGAGATCCCCAAAATAAACCCTCACCTGTGTGGTCAATTGATTTTTGACAAGGATTCCAAGACCATTCAATTGAGAATGGACAGTCTTTTCAATAAATGTTGCTGGAAAAACTGGATATCCATTTCCAAAATAATGAAGTTGTACCCTTACCTTACATCACACACAAAAAAATTAGTGAAAATGGATAAAAAATCTAAATATAAGAGCTAATAGTATAAAACTCAAAGAAAAGAAACCATAGCAAATCTTCACAACATTGGTTTTGGCAATGATTTCTTGGATATGACATTCAAAGCACTAGCAACAAAAGAAAAACGGATAAACTGTACTTTATCCAGATTAAAAGTATTTTTTAATCAAAGAACACTATCAAGGAAGTAAAATATAACCCTCAGAAAGGGAGAAAATATTTGCAAATAATATATCTGACAAGTAATTAATATCCAAAATATATGAAGAGCTCCTCCAAGTCTACTATAACAACCAAAAATGCAATTAAATAATGGACAATGAACTTGAACAGACATTTTTCCAAAGAAGACATACAGGTTCTTTATCAAAAGATGTTCAATGTCACTAGTTATTAGGGAAATGCAAATCAATCCCACAGTGAGATACCACTTCACACCCACTAATATGGCTATTTTAAAGAATGGAAACTAACAAGTATTGGCAAAAATGTAGAGAAACTGAAATATTTGTGCATTGTTAGTGGTAAAGCTAACAATGGTACAGCCACAGTAGAAAATGGGTTGGCAGTCACTCAAAAAAGTTAAAGAATTACCACATGATCCAGCAATTCCACTTCTATGTATACACCCAAAAAAATAAAATCAGGGTGCTGGGCATGGTGGCTCACACCTGTAATCCTAGCATTTGGAGATCAAGGCGGGTGAATCACTTGAACCTAGGAGTTTGAGACCAGCCTTGGCAACATGACAAAACCCTATCTCTACAAAAAATACAAAAATTAGCCAGATGTGGTGGCATGCACCTGTCATCCCAGCTACTTGGGAGGCTGAGGTGTATGGAATGCTTGAGCTCTGATCACATCACTGCACTTCAGGCTAGGTGACAGAGTGAGATCCCATCTAAAACAAACAACAGCAAGAACAACAAAAATTAAAAGCAGGGACTCAATCAGATTTGTGTACACCAATGTTCATAGCAACATTATTCACAATAGCCAAAAGGTGGAAACAACTTGTGTCCATCAAAACAGATAAACAATGGATAAGCAAAATGTGAGATACATATATATTTACATATATATATAGGAATATTATTCAGCCTTCAGCCTTAAAAGGAATACAATTCTGATATATGCAATAACATGGATGAACCTTAAAAACATTATGCTAAGTGAAATAAACTAGATACAAAATGCCAAATGTTGTATGGTTCCACTCATGTGGGGTACCTAAAATAGGCAAATTCATAAAGACTGAGAATAGAATAGAGGTTAACAGAGGCTACAGAGAGAGAGAAAGGGATGTTATTATTTAATGAGTACTTACTTTCTGTTTGGGATATTGATGAAAATGTTCTGGAAATGGATAGTGGTGATGGTTGCATAATATCATGAATGTACTTAATGCCACTGAACTGTACACTCAAAATGTAGAAAATCATAGAGTTTTAAAAATTTTATCTATAAGTATCTTTAATATGCTTAGTTAATTTCTAGATACTTAATTCCTAGATACTAGATCATTTTCATTGTTATTGCAAATGGTATCTCACATATCTTTTTTATTATGTTGCTGAGACAGGGAAATGTTATTAATTTTTGTAAGGTGAGTTTTATTTGGCATGCTAAACTCACTTATTAGTTTTAATAGTTTATTTTTTGGTATTTCGTATCTACAAATAATGAAAACTTTAGGCCTTCTCTTCCCATATTCATGCCTCTTTTTAAAAATTCTACACTATGTAGGGTAGAAACTCCCATACTCTGTGAAACAGTATGAGTGATAGTAGGCATGGATCTTGATCTCAATCTTAAATGGGATTTTATTTAAAGTTCCTCTATTAAGTACAGACAGTTCCCAACTTATAATGGCCCAATTTATGATTTTTTTGACTTTAGATGGTGCGAAAACAATATGCATTCAGTAGAAACTATACTTCGAATTCCCATACAATGATTCTGTTTTCACTGTCACTACAGTATTCAATAAATTACATGAGATATTCTTTTTTTATGTAAAATAGGCTTTGTTTTCAATGTTTTTTTCCCAACTGTAGGTTAATGTAAGTGTTCTGAGCATCTTTAAGACAGGCCAGGCTAAGCCAGGATGTTCAGTAGATTAGGTATATTAAATGCATTTTTGACTGATGATATTTTCAATTTACAATGAGTTTATCAGGATGTAACCCCATCAGAAGTCAAGGAGCATATGTATGTTTGCTGGCTTTTTCATACATAACGTCTACAAAGTTAACAAGTTTTCTTTTTATTCCTAATTTACTAAGACTTTCTGTTGTTACTGTCAGTAAGACTTGAACCTTATCAAATATTTTTCCTGCAACAATATGTCTGCCTCCCTTGACAGACTGTGAACATCATGAGTGCAGGCCTCAAGTCTGTCTTGTTCACTGTTATATTTTCAGTGTTCAGCAGTATTCCTGACACATAGTGGTTACACAATGAAGATACATTGAAGTGAACAGGTTCAAACCCTTGAGTACCTGTATGTGTAGAAGCCATCAATCCTGGACTTAAGCTCAATATATTCTTTCAGTAAAGACAATTTTTTAATTGTATAACTCAAATGACACTGAGCATCTCACTAGTTTATGGATTGTCTAAAACGCCACGGCACTCTCTTATTCATCTACCCCAATCCTCTAGCATCTAGCCTTGTCCTGGCACATAACCAGTGCTTAATTTATAGTTCATGAATGGATTTCATTTTTGAATCTTTTTTGTTTTTAAAATCTCATCCTTTGAATGCACAATTAGAAAAACGTTCTTTGTTTTGTCAGACCACACATTTAGATTTTCTATTTGGAAAATAGGGATTCTGTACCTGTATGCTAGGAACTGGGGTAGCTATGCCACCAACACCATCTTTTCCCTTTCTTGACTTCTACTCATTGTCTAGACCACACAGCCCAACACTCAACACTCAATTTTATTGATAATAATGAAGTAATTGCCATTTCCTCTGTGCCAGGTACTATGATAAGCATGTTGATATTTATTCTTACATTCACATCTCCATGAGATAAATACCATTATTGTTCTTATTTTACAGATGGGGAAAGTCAGGATCACAAAAAGTTGCACAACACATAATTGGTGGATCTGGAATTCAAATTCAAACCCAGGTGAGTCTGGCTACAAAGGCACACACTCTCAACCATTATGTCAGTGGCTTTCAAATATTTGTCCACTACCCACAGTAAGAAATTCACTTTAAATTGCAAATCTCTATACACTATCAAATTTATGCATGTATGTATATAACATACATATGTATGTGTGTGTGTGTGTATATATATATAATATATATAACATATATATAATGCATACATAACAGATAGTTTCACAAGCCAATACCTGGAATGACTGCTATTTTTTTATTCTATTCTGTTCTGCTCTTTAAAACACAAATATCTATACTCTGTATTGATTTCATGACTCACTAAAGAATTGTGACCCCCAGTTTGGAAAACACTGCACTACACTGTGCTAAATCCTCAAACTTATTTATCCTTCACCATCTTCATTGCTACCACCTTAGTCCAGGACATCATCATCTCGTGCTTGAATTATGGAAAGAACCCCTTCACTGGGCTGTTTACTTTTGCTCTTGCCCCATTCTTAACACAACAACCAGAGGAATCTTTTCCAAGTCTAAACCATCTCAATCCTATTCAAAACTCTCCAAAAATTTCCCATCACATTCAGAATAAAATCTGAATTCCCAATCAGCCTACAGAGGTTTACATAGCTAGACACTGCCTACCTTTCTGATGTCATGTTTTTCTCCTCTCCCCTTTGCTCACTGTGCTCCAATCACATAGGCCTTCTTTGTGTTCCTTGAACACCACAGCTTGCTCCTGATAAAGGTTTTTGCACTTGCTTTCCCTCCATCTGGATCACTCTGTGCTCCAATTTTCTTGTGCCTGGCTCTTTCTCCTCCTTCAGATTTTAGCACCGATGTCATATCTTCAGAGAGGAATATTCTGACCACTTCATAGCAAGTAGCTCCTTAAACCAACCCAATTTTCTTTCTTATAACACCACCATCTTATTTTCCACATAGCATTCTATCACCATCCAAAATTACTTTGTTAATTTTTATATATGATTATTGTCTGTCTTATTCACTGTTGCATTCCCAGCACCCAAAACAATGACTGGAACATAGTAGTTGTTAAATAATATATTTGATAAAGGAGTGCTTCCTGGTCTACTCCCTCAGCTTAAGTCTAAGTACAGGCAATTTGCACATTTTTTCTGATTCCTCCAGGGCCCAGCCTAGGCCAGTGCCCACATCTTTGACACAATTTATGTTTGCCCATTGGTTGTTTCAGCTGGTCCTTACCAAGAGAAGAACAAGCCTTCTCTTTGTCCTCACAGTCCCTCCAAAAAGCAGGGAGAGGCAACCATCCTGGTTCTTTCTAGAAGGCCAGAAACGGAGGCCAGAGAGAGATTCATGAAAATTCTATGCCCAGTCAGTGGCTATAATCCAAGCATTCTGGAAACTTGGACTCCTTGCATCTAAATCTCATGGTTTTAAGAGAAGAAGTCCTGTCCTAATCAGTGCAGGACTCTGGAAACAGATGAGGCATCAGAGACAAGGGGCTACTTCATTTAAAGATGAGACACAGGGAAGAGAGGAGGCAACCTTCAGCCCTAGACAGCAGCCTTCTCAGGCAAGGGACTTTGACCTCCCCTGCTCAGAAGGGGTGAGTCAGTGACAAGGTGTGTCCCTCAGTCTCAGGTGGTCCTAGCCAGAGTAAAAAAAAAGCAGATTCAAGGGAATACAGTGTCTGGTTTCTGGACCTATGAAAGGTTGTCACTAGCAGAGGGAGCAGACTGCTCTGTGTTGCCCCAGGGTGCTTAACTAAGATCTGTGGGTAAAAAATCCCAGGGAGGTAGATATCAGCTAAGCACAAAGATAGTATCAATGACAATATGTACTTATTTGTGAAGCAATGAACTGTCTGTTACTAGAATTGCTCATGCAAAATTGTATGAGTACCAACTTAAAGCCATTGACCTAGCAGATTTTTCACCTCTAAAGGTTCTTCCCTATGATACTTTTATGGCTGGCTGCTTCTTGGCCTTCAGATCTCAGCCCACATGTCCCTTTCTCAGAGAGGCCTTCCTGACCATCCAATATAGGGTAGCAACCCAGGCAGTCCTATTTTAATTATCTGCTCAACACTAATCATTATCTAATACGTATTGTGTTTCTTCATTGCCCCCACACCGCCACCATACCCTCTAAAATATAGGCTTCAGGAGAGCGAGGACCTTCTTTTGTCTGTCTTATTTAATTTTATATCTGCAGAGGCTAGAGCATTGTGTATCACATTGCTAGTGCTTAATAAATACCTATTGAATGGCTAAATGAAAAGGCCAAATGACATATGTCAGGAATATTGCAGAAAAGACTCATACATATATAGACTTCTACATACTACTACATACATAGTAAATCTTCTACAAGATTTACTACATGACTTTTTTTATACTAGATAACGATGCACTTTACGTTATAATATTACTCAAATCTCTTTAAATATAGATGCAGTCTACAGCTATACCACCCTGAACGTGCCCAATGTCATCTAAATATAGACGCAAAAAATCTCAACAATATGCTAGAGAAGTAAATCTATCAATATATAAAAAGACATATACTTCATTACTGAGACGTAACCCAGGAAAAAAATGTATTTTTACATCTGAAAGTCAATTAATGTAACACACCATATTAATAGGATAAATGTCAACAACCACAGGATCATCCAAAAAGATGCTGAAAAATCATTTGAAAAGTTCGATGTTCCTTCACAATAAAAGGCTCAATAAATAATAAACAGAAGAGAACTTTCTCAACTTACTTTAAAGGACAGATGAAAAGCCCACAGCTAACATCACAAAAAAAAATTTCCCATAAGAAAAAAAAAGTAGAATATATATATAGTGGATAAGGATATCCAGTACCTGACAAATAAGGAAAGTAAATATTCAAACAATTAACAAAGACTAATTTTTCAATGACCCATTAATTATATAACAATTAAACAAATATATAAATTTACACTTACCTAAAAATTAGAAAAACGTTTCAATTCACCCATAGATTTAACACACTTTAGAATGAATAGAAAAAAAAAAATGCTCTGCGACACATTTAAAGCAGTGTGCAGAAATTTATACAACTAAATGCCCTCAAGAGAAAGCAGGAAAGATCTAAAATTGACACCCTAACATCACAATTAAAAGAACTAGAGAAGCAAGAGCAAACACATTCAAAAGTTAGCAGAAGGCAATAAATAGCTAAGATCAGAGCAGAACTGAAGGAGACAGAGACACAAAAAACCCTTCAAAAAAATCAATGAATCCAGGAGTTGGTTTTTTGAAAAGATCAAAAAAATTGATAGACTGCTAGCAAGACGAATAAAGAAGAAAAGAGAGAAGAATCAAACAGATGCAATAAAAAATGATAAATGGGATATCACCATTGATCCCACAGAAATACAAACTACCATCAAAGAATACTATAAACAGGTCTATGCAAATAAACTAGAAAATCTAGAAGAAATGGATAAATTCCTCGACACATACACTCTCCCAAGACTAAACCAGGAAGAAGTTGAATCCCTGAATAGACCAATAACAGGATCTGAAACTGAGGCAATAATTAACAGCCTACCAACCAAAAAAAGTCCAGGACCAGAAGGATTCACAGCCGAATTCTACCAGAGGAACAAGGAGGAGCTGGTACTGTTCCTTCTGAAACTATTCCAATGAATTGAAAAAGAGGGAATCCTCCCTAACTCATTTTATGAGGCCAGCATCATCCTGATACTAAAGTCTGGCAGAGACACTACAAAAAAAGAGAATTTTAGACCAATATTCCTGATGAACATCAATGCAAAAATCCTCAATAAAATACTGGCAAACCGAATCCAGCAGCACATCAAAAAGCTTATCTACCATGATCAAGTGGGCTTCATCCCTGGGATGCAAGGCTGGTTCAACATATGCAAATCAATGAATGTAATCCAGCATATAAACAGAACCAAAGACAAAAAACACAAGATTATCTTAATAGATGCAGAAAAGGCCTTTGACAAAATTCAACAGCCCTTCATGCTAAAAACTCTCAATAAATTTTGTATTGATGGGAACTATCTCAAAATAATAAGACCTATTTCTGACAAACCCACAGCCAATATCATACTGAATGGGCAAAAACTGGAAGCATTCCCTTTGAAAACTGGCACAAGACAGGGATGCCCTCTCTCACCACTCTTATTCAACATAGTGTTGGAAGTTCTGGCCAGGGCAATCAGGCAAGAGAAAGAAATAAGGGTTATTCAATTAGGAAAAGAGGAAGTCAAATTGTCTCTTTTGCAGACGACATGATTCTATTTTAGAAAAGCCCATCGTCTCAGCCCAAACTCTCCTTAAACTGATAAGCAACTTCAGCAAAGTCTCAGGATACAAAATCAATGTGCAAAAATCGCAAGCATTCTTATACACCAATAACAGACAGAGAGCCAAATCATGAGTGAACTCCTATTCACAATTGCTTCAAAGAGAATAAAATACCTAGGAATCCAACTTACAAGGGACGTGTAGGACCTCTTCAAGGAGAACTACAAACCACTGCTCAACGAAATAAAAGAGGACACAAACAAATGGAAGAACATTCCATGCTCATGGATAGGAGGAATCAATATCGTGAAAATGGCCATACTGCCCAAGGTAATTTATAGATTCAATGCCATCCCCATCAAGCTACCAATGACTTTCTTCACACAATTGGAAAAACTACTTTAAAGTTCATATGGAAGCAAAAAAGAGCCCACATTGCCAAGTCAATCCTAAGCCAAAAGAACAAAGCTGGAGACATCACGCTACCTGATTTCAAACTATACTACAAGGCTACAGTAACCAAAACAGCATGGTACTGGTACCAAAACAGAGATATAGACCAATGGAACAGAACAGATGCCTCAGAAATAATACCACACATCTAAAACCATCTGATCTTTGACAAACCTGACAAAAACAAGAAATGGAGAAAGCATTCCCTATTTAATAAATGCTGCTGGGAAAACTGGCTAGCCATATGTAGAAAGCTGAAACTGGATCCCTTCCTTACACCTTATACAAAAATTAATTCAAGATGGATTAAAGACTTAAACGTTAGACCTAAAACCATAAAAACCCTAGAAGAAAACCTAGGCAATACCATTCAGCAAATAGGCATGAGCAAGGACTTCATGTCTAAAACACCAAAAGCAATGGCAACAGAAGCCAAAATTGACAAATGAGATCTAATTAAACTAAAGAGCTTCTGCACAGCAAAAGAAACTACCATCAGAGTGAACAGGCAACCTACAGAATGGGAGAAAATTTTTGCAATTTACTCATCTGACAAAGGGCTAATATCCAGAATCTACAAAGAACTCAAACAAATTTACAAGAAAAAGTCAACCCCATCAAAAAGTGGGCAAAGGATATGAACAGACACTTCTCAAAAGAAGACATTTATACAGCCAATGGACACATGAAAAAATGCTCATCATCACTGGCCGTCAGGGAAATGCAAATCAAAACCACAATGAGATATCATCTCACACCAGTTAAAATGGTGATTATTAAAAAGTCAGGAAACAACAGGTACTGGAGAGGTTGTGGAGGGATACGAACACTTTTACACTGTTGGTGGGACTGTAAACTGTTTCAACCATTGTGGAAGACAGTGTGGTGATTCCTCAAGGATCTAGAACTAGAAATGCCATTAGGATCTAGAACTAGAAATACCATTTCACCCAGCAATCCCATTACTGGGTATATATCCAAAGGATTATAAATCATGCTGCTATAAAGACACATGCACACGTATGTTTATTGCGGCACTATTCACAATAGCAAAGACTTGGAACCAACCCAAATGTCCAACAATGATAGACTGGATTAAGAAAATGTGGTACATATACACCATGGAATACTATGCAGCCATAAAAAAGGATGAGTTCATGTCCTTTGTAGGGACTGGATGAAGCTGGAAACCATGATTCTCAGCAAACTATCACAAGGACAGAAAACGAAACACTGCATGTTCTTGGACACAGGAAGGGGAACATCACACACCGGGGCCTGTCATGGGGTAGGGGGAGGGGTGAGGGATAGCATTAGAAGATATACCTAATGTAAATGACGAGTTAATGGGTGCAGCACACCAACATGACACATGTATACATATGTAACAAACCTGCACGTTGTGCACATGTACCCTAGAACTTAAAGTATAATAAAAAAAAAATGTAACTGCCTTTTAAATAATTACCAATAAACTCATGTACTATTTCTTTGAAAGTACCTACTGAATTCTCACTGCAAAGTTTACTTGCAAAAGCAGTGAAAATCTCGTCTAGATATCCTCTTTAATAATGAGTTACTGATAAACACAATAAATAACTCATATACCATTTCATTCATGTTCTGAATTTTCTCAACCACTCTACAATAATTAGTTTGCATCAGGCTTTCCATATTACTTACATTTATAGGATTTCATTCCAATAGATGTCATGTGATTTTTAATATAATTAAAATGGAATGTTTTTGTATTTTCCATATTATTATGCATAGTTGCATAGTAAGGGGTGCATTCTTATATTTATACGGTCCATTTGCAGTGTGCATTATCATGTGTCTTTGAATAAATATGAAAGAAATGAAGGCATTCCCACATTTTAGACATTTATAGAGTTTTCCTCCACAATGAGTTATTTTATGTCATCAAATAGAACTGGAAGAGCTAAAGGCCTCATAATGTTTCTAACACTCATAAGGTTTTTCTTCAGAGTCCTTTCCCATTTTCAAACCACATTTCTTCTAGTCATAGGTTTTTTCTTCAGTTTGTTTTGTTTCATATCTTTGAAAGAAACCAAGAAAATTAAATGCTTGCCTACATTTCTTCCATTCACAAGATTTCACTCCAGTGAGTTCTTTCATGTATTCGAGAATCACCAGTATATCTGAAGGCTTTAACCACATTTTTTTAGGTTTATAGAATTTTCATAGGGTTTATCTCTGGTATGAGTTATTCCACAGTTATGAAGATGGCTGGAACAACTGAAGGCTTTCCCACATTCCTTATATTCACAGGGTTTCTCTCCACTATGGTTCTTTTATGTCTATAAAGGTAACTGGAATGACTGAAGGCTTTCCCACATTCCTTACATTTATAAGGTTTCTCTTCATGATGAATTATTTCATGTCTATAAAGGTTCCTGGAACGACTGAAGGCTTTGCCACATTTCTTGCATTCATAGGATTTGTCTCCACTGAGTTCTTTCATGTCTTTGAATAAAATGCTCAATAAATAATGAACAGAACAGAATGGCTGAAGGATTTACCATATTGCTTTCATTAATAGGGTTTCTCTCCAGAATGATATTTTTTATGGTTATAAGGAGAAATAAAATATGCAAAGGATTTACCACATTTCTTATACTCATAGGGCTTTCCTCCAGAGTGAATACTTTCATGTCTTTTATTAAAAAACAAGGGAAAATCAAATGATTTTCCACATTCCTTACATTCACTGGGCTTTGCTCCAGTGTAAGTTTTTTATGTATTGGACAGGAAATAGAAAAACTGAAGAGATTACAATTTTGTTTACATCCACAGGGCTTAACTGCAATGGGAATTCTCTGCTGTATTTGAAATAAATTGGAAAAATCAAAGGCATTCTCGCATACTGTACATTTATAAGGTTCATTTACAATGGGAGTTACCATGTGTCTTTGAGTAGTTGTGAGATAAATAAGGGCTTTCTGACACTGTTTAGATTTAGATGGCTTCTCTCCACATTCTGCACACTCATATTGTTTGTATCCAGAGTGAGATATAATGTGCCTATGAAGGGACAAATGATATATGAACACTTTTCAACACAATGCATTCATGTAGTTTTACTCCAGTGCTAAGGTTTTTTGTTCAGGCTAAGATTTGGAATCTGGGTGAAGGTTTCTCTCCACTGACTACATTATTTAATTTCATCCAGTCTCTTTATCATATGATTTCTGGAAAAATGACTACCACATTATCAATGGTTGTCTCACTAATGATTTTCTATTTATTAAAAGGTCTTGAACTTAGATTGCTACCAATATCAGAAAATTCCAGATTTTCTGCACTGACTAAAGTGTTTGAAAGTAAATGGATTGATTACTCTCCAACAGAGCTACCTCCACCACAGCTATTATCAAATATTTATATATGCAGTTTCTTAGCACTGTTTCCAGTGCTACTTTGCAAACACTGAGCATTTATGTTACATGGAAGCATATATTTTTAGTCAACATTTTTTATGAATAAATATATTCAAAGTTTGCTTATTTTTTTGGTTTGCTTGAAGTTAAATGACTGTGATATGCTGAGATTCCCTTAAGCAATAATGTTTTCTCTTGTGAGTGGAAATTACCTCAAATCTCTGAAAGAATTTTTTGTACTGATTTTCAATATGTTTGTCTCTCCATTGGTTTTCTACATAACCCAAGTTCCTTAAGATTTGTTGGATCACACCTTTATGTAGATTCTTCCAGGAAGGACCTTGCAAAGGCCACTCTTCCCAGGTAAATGTCACAATCACATCTTCAAAGGCCACTGAGTCCATTTCCTGACTTACTGGGTGTGCCAGCACCCTTTCTGCAGATCTCCCAGTACCTACAGGCCACAAGGATTACAGAGGTTGTGATGAAGCCACCTTGGGATTCCAGGAGCTGAGAAGAAGAGCAATAGAGATGGGACCCCGACCTTATGCCATGGAAACCAAAGTCTCACGAGATTGTGGAAAGCAGTCCCATTCTCTCTGGCTGCATGCTTGATTGGACCTACTAGATGACTTTCTTTAACTTTTATTTTAGGTTTAGGGCTATGTGTGCAGGTTTGTTATATAGGTAAAATTGTGTCATGGGGATTTGGTGTACAGATTATTTCATCACCCAGGTACTAAGCATAGTATCCATTAGTTATTTTTCCTAATCCTCTCCCTCCTCACACCATCATCCCTCAAGTAGGCCCCAGTGTCTGTTGTTCCCCTCTATGTGTCCATATGTTCTCATCATTTAGCTCCCACTTATAAGTGAGAACACGTGGTGTTTGGTTTTCTGTTCCTGCATTAGTTTACTAAGGATAATGGCCTCTAGCTCCATCCGTGTTCTTGCAAAGGAAATTACTTGTTCTTTTCTATGGTTGCATAGTATACCATGGTGTATATGTATCACTTTTTTTTTTTAATCCAGCCTACCATAGATGGGCCTTTAGGTTGATTCCATGTCTTTGCTATTATGAATAGTGCTACAATGAACATACACATACATTTGTCTTTATGGTAGAAAAATTTATATTCTTTTGGGTATATACCCAGTAATGGGATACTAAATGACTTTTAAGGTTTTTGCAGTTTCAAACACAAAGGTATCAGAGCTTGTGACACATGTGAGGCAACCATATGGGTCCCAGAGTTGTTCTTGAGAAGTGATTCTCAAAGTGCAGTCCCCAAGCCAGGAACATCAGCACTATCTGGGAACTTGTTAGAAATGCAAATCCTTGAGCTTCACCCAGACCGACTGCACCCAGGCCAACTGAATCATAAACTTTTGTGGAAGGGCTGAGAGGTGTGTGTTTAGATATGCTCTTCAGGTAATTCTGATGCATGCTCAAGTTTGAGAATCACTGGTCTAGAGAAAGCAGTAGTTGGCTCCCTATGGCAGCCCAACACACAGCACTAGGCAGAGCACATCTCATTCCTACTTCCACGGCTTCAACTGCCACCTCTCTGTATCTTGCCAAGACCCTCGCCAAGGCTCTTGGTATTGCCTTACATTCAAATTGTCTAAATGAGAACTTACAGAATTCTCCCCAAACCTGACTCTTTTCCCTTGAACCAAATTTTGTCCTTTACACAGAATCCCTCAGACTCCAAATCCTGAGTCCTTCTATTTCCCTCTCTCTTTCAAATAGTCACCAAATCCTGTTGATTCTTTTGGACAGCATCTTTTGCATCTGTCTTTTTCTTTTCATCTCCACTGTTTTCCGTCTTCCATTTCTTCCCCTCCACAGCCTGAGCCTTCATGGCCTCATCTCAGCTGGACTAGCTCCTAGTTGATCTTTCTGCCTCCAGCTTCCACTGGGAGGCAAAAATGGCCTCCAGAGCTTTGTTCACAGGAGCTCCCACTCTCAGCATAAATACCCTTCATCCTTATTACCATGCACTGTGGCAATGCAGTTCAGAAAGAAAAAGCATGGATTCTTGCAGGTAGGCTGCTTGAGTTCAAATAGTGGTCTCAACTTGTATTAGTCCATTTTCACACTGCTATAAAGAAATACCCAAGATTGAGTAATTTATAAAGAAAAGAGGTTTAATTGACTCACAGTTCCACATGGCTGAGGAGGCCTCAAGAAACCTACAATCATGGTGGAAGGCACCTGTTACATGATGAGAGAAGAGAGAGAAGGGGGGAACTGCCAAACACTTTTAAAACCATCAGATCTCATGGTAACTCCTTCACTATGATGAGAACAGCATAGGGAAAACTGCCCCCATGATTCCATCACCTCTCACCAGGTCCCTCCCTCGACATGTGGGGATTACAATTCAGGATGATATTTGAGTGGGGACACAGAGCCCAACCATATAATTGCACCCCTGGTCCCTCCCAAATCTTGTGCTTTTCACATTGCAATACCAATCATGCCTTCCCAACAGTTCCCCAAAGTCTCAACTCATTATAACACTAACTCAAAAGTAAAAGTCCAAAGTTTCATCTGAGTCAAGGCAAATCCCTCTCACCTATGAGCCTGTAAAATCAAAAGCCAGTTAGTTACTTCCAAGATACAATGGGGGTATAGGCATTTGGTAAATGTTCCCATTCCAAATCGGAGAAATTGGCCAAAACAAAGGGGCCACATGCCCCATGCAAGTCTAAAACGTGGCCAGGCAATCATTAAATCATAAAGCTCAAAAATCTCCTTTCACTCCATGTCTCATATCCAGGGCATGCTGGTGGAAGGGGTGGGCTCCCAAGGCCTTAGGCAGCTCTGCCCCTGTGGCTCTGCAGAGTACAGCCCTCTTGCATGCTTTCACTGGCTGGCATTGAGGGCCTGCAGCTTTTTCAGGTGCATGATGCAAGCTATCAGTGGATTGATCTTTCTGGGATCTGGAGGATGATGGCACCCTTCTCACAGCTCCTCTAGGCAGTGCTTCAGTGGAGACTCTGTGTGGGGGGCCCAACCCCACATTTTTCTATCATACTGCCCTAGCATGCCCTCCATGAGGACTCCTCCCCTTCAGCAGACTTCTGTCTGAACATCCAGGCATTTCCATACATCCTCTGAAATCTAGGTGGAGGTTCCCAGAGCTCAATTCTTGTCTTCTGCATACCTGAAGGCCCAAAACCATGTGGAAGCTACCAAGGCTTGTGGCTTGCACCCTCTGAACCCATGGTCAGAGGCATACCTTGTCCCCTTTCAGCCATGGCTGGAGCTGGAGCATCTGGGACACAGGGCACCAAGTCCCAAGGGTGCACAGAGCAGTGGGGTCCTGAGCCTGGCCCACAAAACCATTTTTCCTCTTTAGTCCTCTGAGCCTATGATGGGAGGGGCTGCAGTGAAGATCTCTGACATGACCTGGAGACATTTTCCCCATTGTTTTGGTTATTAACATTCGGGTCCTTGTTACTTATGCACATTTCTGCAGCTAGCTTGAATTCCTCTCCAGAAAATGGGTTTTTCTTTTCTACCACATAGTCATGCTGCAAATTTTCCAAAACTTTATGCTCTGCTTCTCTTTTAAACATAAGTTCCAATTTCAAACCATCTTTTTGTGAATGCACGTAACTGAAAGTTTTCAGAATAATCCAAGTCACCTCTTGAATGCTTTGCTGCTTAGAAATTTCTTCCACTAGATACCCTAAATCACCTCTCTCAAGTCAAAAATTCCACAGATCTTGCACCCTGTGAAGCCATGGTCAGAGCTGTACCTTGACCTCTTTTAGCCATGGCTGGAGCTGGAGCATCTGGGATGCAGGGCACCAAGTCCCAAGGCTGCACTATTGTGCAGGGGCAAAAATGATGCCAGTCTCTTTGCTAAAGCATAGCAAAAGTGACTTTCATTCCAGTTCCCAATAAGTTCCTCATTTCCATCTGAGACTACATCAGTCTGGACTTCATTGTCCATATCACTACCAGCATTTCGGTCAAAAAAATTCAGCAAGCCTCTAGGAAGTTCCAAACTTCCCCACATATTCCTGTCTTGATCTGAGACCTCCAAACTGTTTCAACCTCTTCCTGTTACTCAGTTCCAAAGTTGCTTCCACATTTTCAGGTTATCTTTATTGCAGTACACCACTATTCTGGTACCAATTATCTGTATTAGTCTGTTTTCACACTGCTATAAAGAAATACCTGAGAATAGGTAATTTGTTTAAAAAATATGGGTTAATTGACTCAGTTCCCCATGACTGGAGAGGCCTCAGGAAACCTACAGTCATTTCAGAAAGTGAAAGGAAAGCAAGGCACCTCTTACATTGTGGCAGGAGAGAGAGAGAGAGAAGTGGGGGAATTGCCAAACACTTTTAAAGCCATCAAATCTCCTGAGGACTCCTTCACTATCATGAGAACAGCATGGGGGAAACTGCTCCCATAATCCAATCAGCAACCACCAGGTCCCTCCCTTGACACATGGGGATTACTATTCAGGATGAGATTTGGGTGAGGGCCCAGAGCCAAACCATATCACACCTCTTCCTAGCTGTATGATCCTGGGCATGACCTCTGACGTCTCTGTGACTCTTATTTCTCATCTGAAAAATGGGGATCACGGTCAGAGTTCCTACTTTATGGGATTGTGGTGAGAGTTAAATGGGTTACTGTATGTAAAGTACATAGAATGATGCTTAGTTTGAGGTAAGTATAATACATGTGTTTGTTATTGTTAGTAGTCTTAATACCTAATCTTGAAACCCAAATCAATTCCTATCCTTTCTTTGAAGACTGCCTTGACATCCAGAAGAAACTTCTCTTTCTTTTGTTTTCCTGTAACATTTAATCTCAGTGATAGAGTCAGATGGAACATTAAGGCTCAGAGAGGGTCTAAGACTTATCCAAGGTCAACCTAAGTCACTACTAGTTGAGACTAAGGCTCCCTGGCACCACAACATTCTCAGATGCTTCTGAATCCTTCATTTCAATCCCTTTCAATCTTACGTATCCAGAAAAAATAAAAATAGCAGGGGCCCCAGAATAATCAGAAAACACATATTTTAAAATAGCCTTTAAGGTGCCTTTAGTCTTCTTGGTCAGACGAATGGAAGTACAGGGGGTTGGTGTTGAGAAAAAGACCAAGTGTGAGGAATGTGAGCACTAAACGTGTGAAGATAGAATCCAGCTGTGTCTACACTCAGGCTCAGACATACACATTATCTCCATTCTTTTGCCAACTTTTGCCAGGTAAATGGCAGGGGGATGACCATTGCTCAAGGAGGCTGAGACCCTGTCTCAGAGCAAAAGGGGGAGAGGGATGGGTGGACTAAAACAGGTGGCTATGATTTAATGGATGTCTGTATGATTTGAGAACCCTGAGGCATTGGGCTAGGCACTGAAAGAGCAAGTCATAAAGATGACTAATAATTGGCTTGGCTCTGTGACATGGCAGTCTTCTTCCAGCTTCCTTGACAGGCTGGAGAAACCATTAAAATGTGTGCAGAGCTTGTTCTAACAAGTTGCTGCAGGACCAAAAAAGAGATTTGAAAGAATTGTGGCTTTCCAGACAGCAACCTTTCTGGCAAGCAGGAATCAGTCTGGACTGTCAGAGATTGGGATACCCTGGGTTTTAGTGTCCATAGGCTCAGCTGCCCAGAAAAGTGAGCTCCCCTCACAGAATGAAACACCTAAGTAAACTGAGGACAAGGTAGTCAAGTAGGTGTTATAGTTTGAACGTTTGTCACCCTAAACCTCATACTGAAATTTGATCCTAATTGCTGGAGATGCAGCCAAATGGAAAGTGTTTGAGTCACGGGGGCAGAGAGCTCACTAATAGATTAATGGCCTCCCTGTGAAGAGGGGTGGGGAGGGTGAGTGAATTCTCACCTTATTAGTTCCCAGGACAGCTGGTTGTTAAAAACAGTCTGGGAATATAATTCGAATTGGATTTCCAAGATGGCCAAATAGGAACAGCTCTGGTCTGCAGCTCCCAGGAAGATCGACACAGAAGATGGGTGACTTCTTCATTTCCAACTGAGGTACCTGGTTCATCTCACTGGAACTGGTTGGAGAGTGGATGCAGCCCACAGAAAGTGAGCTGAAGCAAGGTAGGGCATCGCCTCACCTGAGAAGCGTAAGGGGTTGGGGGATTTCCCTTTCCTAGCCAAGGGAAGCCATGACAGACTGTACCTGAAGAAACGGTACACCTCTGACCAAATACTGCACTTTTCCCACAGTCTTAGCAACCGGCAGACCAGGAGATAACCCTCCCATGCCTGGCTCAGTGGGTCTCATGCCCACAGAGCCTTGCTCACTGCAGTCTGAGATTGACCTGAAATGCTGCAGCTTGATGGAGAGATGGGTGTCTGCCATTGCTGAGGTTTGAGTAGCTTACAGTGTAAACAAAGCAGCTGGGAAGCACAAACTGGGCAGAGCCCACCACAGCTCAGCCTACTACATCTATAGATTCCACCTCTGGGGGCAGGGCATAGTAGAACAAAAGGCAGCAGACAGCTTCTACAGACTTAAACGTCCCTGTCTAACAGCACTGAAGAGAGCAGTGGTTCTCTCAGCATGGTGTTCAACCTCCGAGAATGGACAGACTGCCTCCTCAAGCAGGTCTCTGATCCCCGTGTAGCCTGACTGGGAAACACCTCCCAGTAGGGGCCGACAGACACCTCAAACAGGTGGGTGCCCCTCTGGGATGAAACTCCCAGAGGAAGGATTAGGCAGCAATATTTGCTGTTCTGCAGCCTCTGCTGGTGATATCCAGGCAAACAGGGTCTGGAGTGGACCTCCAGCAAATGCCGATAGACCTGCAGCTGAGACTGTTAGAAGGAAAACTAACAAACAGAAAGGAATAGCATCAACATCAACAAAAAGAACATCCATACCAAAATCCCATCTGTAGGTCACCAACAACAAAGACCAAAGGTAGACAAAACCACAAAGATGGGGAGAAACCAGAGCAGAAAACCTGAAAATTCCAAAAAACAGAGCACCTCTTTTCCTCCAGAGGATTGCAGCTCCTCGCCAGCAAGGGAACAAAACTGGATGGAGAATGAGTTTGACGAGTTGACAGAAGTAGGCTTCAGAAGGTCGGTAATAACAAACTTCTCTGACCTAAAGAAGCATGTTCTAACCCATTGCAAGGAAGCTAAAAACCTTGAAAAAATGTTAGATGAATGGCTAACTAAAATAAACAGTGTAGAGAAGACCTTAAATGACCTAATGGAGCTGAAAATCACAGCACGAGAGTTTCATGATGCATGCACAAGCTTCAATAGGCGATTTGATCAAGTGGAAGAAATGATATCAGTGATTGAAGATAAAATTAATGAAATAAAGCAAGAAGACAAGATTAGAGAAAAAAGAGTGAAAAGAAACGAACAAAGCCTCCAGGAAATATGGGATTATGTGAAAAGACCAAATATACGTTTGATTGGTGTACCAGAAAGTGACGGGGAGAATGGAACCAAGTTAAGAAAACACTCTTCAGGATATTATCCAAGAGAACTTCCCTAACCTAGCAAGGCAGGCCAACATTCAAATTCAGGAAATAGAGAACACCATAAAGATACTCTTTGAGGAGAGCAACACCAAGACACATAACTGTCAGATTCACCAAGGTTGAAATGAAGGAAAAAATGTAAAGCACAGCCAGAGAAAAAGGTCAGGTTACCCACAAAGGGAAACCCATCAGGCTAACAGTGTATCTCTCAGGAGAAACCCTACAACCAAGAAGAGAGTGGGGGCCAATATTCAACATTCTTAAAGAAAAGAATTTTCAACCCAGAATCTCATATCCTGTCAAACTAAGCTTCATAAGTGAAGGAGAAATAAAATCCTGTACAGACAAGCAAATGCTGAGAGATTTTGTCACCACCAGGCCTGCCTTACAAGAGCTCCTGAAGGAAGCACTAAACATGGAAAGAAACAATCAGTACCAGCCACTGCAAAAACATGCCAAATGGTAAAAACCATTGACACTATGAAGAAACTGCATCAATTAATGGGCAAAATAACCAGCTAATATCATAATGATGGGATCAAAGTCAAACATAACAATATCAACCTTAAATGTCAATGGGCTAAATGCCCCAATTAAAAGACACAGACTGGCAAATGGGATAAAGAGTCAAGACTCATTGGCGTGCTGTATTCAGGAGACCCATCTCAAATGCAAAGACACTTATAGGCTCAAAATAAAGGGATGGAGGAAGATCTAACAAGCGAATGGAAAGCAAAAAAAAAAAAAAAAGCAGGGGTTGCAGGCCTAGTCTCTGATAAAACAGACTTTAAACCAACAGAGATCAAAAAGACAAAGAAGGCTGCTACCTAATGGTAAAGGGATCAATGTAACAAGAAGAGCTAACTATCCTAAATATATATGCACCCAATATGGGCGCACCTAGATTCATAAAGCAAGTCCTTAGAGACCGACAAAGAGACTTAGACTCCCACACAATAATAATGGGAGACTTTAACACTCCACTGTCAATATTAGATCAACAAGACAGAAGGTTAACAAGGATACACAGGACTTGAACTCAGCTCTGGACCAAGCAGATCTAATAGACATCTACAGAACTCTACACCCCAAATCAACAGAATATACATTCTTCTCAGCACCACATCACACTTATTCTAAAATTGACCATGTAATTGGTAGTAAAACACTCCTCAGCAAATGTAAAAGAACAGAAACCACAACAAACTGTCTCTCAGACCACAGTGCAATCCAATTAGAATTCAGGATCAATAAACTCACTCAAAACCACATAACTACATGGAAGCTGAACAAGCTGCTCCTAAATGACTATTGTGAAAATAACGAAATTAAGGCAAAAATAAAGATGTTCTTTAAAACCAATGAGAAGAAAGACACAAAGTACCAGAATCTCTGGGACACTTTCAAAGCAGTGTGTAGAGGGAAATTTATAGTACTGAATGCCCACAAAAGAAAGCAGGAAAGATCTAAACTGACACCCTAACATCACAATTAAAAGAACTAGAGAAGCAAGAGCAAACAAATTCAAAAGCTAGCAGAAGGCAAGAAATAACTAAGATCAGAGGAAACTGAAGAAGTTAGAGACACAAAAAAACCCTTCAAAAAATCAATGAATCCAGGAGCTGGTTTTTTTAAAAAATCAACAAAATTGATAGACCACTAGCAAGACTAATAAAGAAGAAAAGAGAGAAGAATCAAATAGATGCAATAAAAAATGATAAAGGGGATGTCACCAATGATCCCACAGAAATACAGACTACCATCAAAGAATACTATAAACACCTCTATGCAAATAAACTAGAAAATCTAGAAGAAATGAATAATTTCCTGGACACATACACTCTCCCAAGACTAAACCAGGAAGAAGTTGAATCTCTGAATAGACCAATAATAGGATCTGAAATTGAGGTAATAATTAATAGCTGATCAACCAAAAAAAGTCCAGGACCCAGACAGATTCACAGCCAAATTCTACCAGAGGTACAAAGAGGAACTGGTACCATTCCTTTTGAAACTATTTCAATCAATAGAAAAAGAGGGAATCCTCCCTAACTCATTTTATAAGTCTAGTGTCATCCTGATAACAAAGCCTGGTAGAGACAAAACAAAAAAAGAGACTTTTAGACCAATATCCCTGATGAACATCTATGTGAAAATCCTCAATAAAATATGGGCAAACCAAATCCAGCAGTACATCAAAAAGCTTATCCATCACGATCAAGTCGGCTTCATCCCTGGGATGCAAGCCTGGTTACACCTATGCAAATCAATAAACTTAATCTATCACATAAACAGAACCAAAGACAAAAACCACATGATTATCTCAATAGACGCAGAAAAGGCATTCAAAAAAATTCAACAGCCTTCATGCTAAAAACTCTCAAAAAACTAGGTATTGATGGAACGTATCTCAAAATAATTAGAGCTGTGTATGACAAACTCACCGCCAAGATCATACTGAATGGGCAAAAACCGGAAGCATTCCCTTTGAAAACTGGCACAAGACAGGGATGCCCTCTCTCGCCACTCCTATTCAACATAGTATTGGAAGTTCATGCTAGGGCAATCAGGCAAGAGAAAGAAATAAAGGGTATTCAATTAGGAAAACAGGAAGTCAAGTTGTCTCTGTTTGCAGATGACATGATTTTATGTTTATAAAACTCCATCAGCTCAGCCCAAAATCTCCTTAAGCTGATAAGCAAATTCAGCAAAGTCTCAGGATACAAAATCAATGTGCAAAAATCACAAGCATTCCCATACACCAATAATAGACAAACAAAGGGCCAAGTCATGAGTGAACTCCCATTCAAAATTACTAAAAAGAGAAGAAAATACCTAGGAATCCAACTTACAAGAGATGTGAAGAATCTCTTCAAGGACAATGAAAAACCACTGCTCAATGAAATAAAAGAGGACACAAGCAAATGGAAGAACATTCCATGTTCATGGATAGGAAGAATCAATATCATGAAAATGGCCATACTGCCAAAGGTAATTTACAGATTCAATGTTGTCTCCATCAAGCTCCAACTGACTTTCTTCACAGAGTTGGAAAAAACTACTTTAAAGTTCATATGGAACCAAAAAAGACCCCGCATTGCCAAGACAATCCTAAGCAAAAAGAACAAAGCTGGAGGCATCACACTACCTGACTTCAAACTGTACTACAAGGCTACAGTAACCAAAAAAGCATGGTACTGCTACCAAAACAGAGAGGTAGACCAATGGAACAGAACAGAGCCCTCAGAAATAACACCACACATCTAGAACCATCTGATCTTTGACAAACCTGACAAAAACAAGAAATGGGGAAATTATTCCCTATTTAATAAATGGTGCTGGGAAAACTGGCTAGCCATATGTAGAAAGCTGAAACTGGATCCCTTCCTTACACCATATACACAAATTAACTCAAGATGGGTTAAAGACTTAAATGTAAGACCTAATACCATAAAAACCCTAGAAGAAAATCTAGGCAATACCATTCAGGACATAGGCATGGGCAAAGACTTCATGGCTAAAACACCAAAAGCAATGGGAACAAAAGCCAAAATAGACAAATGGGATCTGATTAAACTAAAGAGCTTCTGCACAGCAAAAGAAATCGTCAGAGTGAACAGGCAACCTACAGACTGGGAGAAAATGTTTGCAATCTACCCATCTGACAAAGGGCTAATATCCAGAATCTAAAAAGAACTTAAACAAATTTACAAGAAAAAAACAAACAACCCCATCAAAAAGTGGGCAAAGGATATAAACAGACACTTCTCAAAAGAAGACATTTATGCAGCCAACAGACATATGAAAAAATGCTCATCATTACTGATCATCAGAGAAATGCAAATCAAAACCACAATGAGATACCATCTCACACCAGTTAGAATGGCGATCATTAAAAAGTCAAGCAACAACAGATGTTGGAGAGGATGTGGAGAAATAGGAACGCTTTTACACTGTTGGTGGGAGTGTAAATTAGTTCAATCATTGTGGAAGACAGTGTGGCCATTCCTCAGGGATCTAGAACTAGAAATACCATTTGACCCAGAGGTCCCATTACTGGGTATATGTTCAAAGGATTATAAATCATGCTACTATAAAGACACACACACACGTATGTTTATTGTGGCTCTATTCACAATAGCAAAGACTTGGAACCAACCCAAATGTCCATCAATGATAGACTGATTAAGAAAATGTGACACATACACACCTTGGAATACTATGCAGCCATAAAAAAAGATGAGTTCATGTCCTTTGCAGGGATATGGATGAAACTGGAAATCATCATTCTCAGCAAACTATCACAAGGACAGAAAACCGAACACCACATATTCTCACTCATAGGTGGGAGTTGAGCAGCAATAACACATGGACACAGGGCAGGGAACATCACACACCGGGACCTGTCAGGGGTGGGGCACTGTGGGTGGGATAGCATTAGGAGAAATACCTAATGTAAATGACAAGTTGATGGGTGCAGCAAACCGACATGGCACATGTATACCTATGTAACAAACCTGCATGTTGTGCACATATACCCTAGAACTTAAAGTAAGCATTCTTATACATCAATAACAGACAAACAGAGAGCCAAATCATGAGTGAACTCCCATTCACAATTGCTTCAAAGAGAATAAAATACCTAGGAATCCAACTTACAAGGGATGTGAAAGACCTCTTCAAGGAGAACTACAAACCACTGCTCAAGGAAATAAAAGAGGATACAAACAAATGGAAGAACATTCCATGCTCATGGGTAGGAAGAATCAATATCATGAAAATGGCCATCCTTCCCAAGGTAATTTACAGATTCAATGCCATCCCCATCAAGCTACCAATGACTTTCTTCACAGAATTGGAAAAAACTACTCTAAAGTTCATATGGAACCAAAAAAGAGCCCGCATCGCCAAGTCAATCCTAAGCCAAAAGAACAAAGCTGGAGGCATCACACTACCTGACTTCAAACTATACTACAAGGCTACAGTAACCAAAACAGCATGGTACTGGTACCAAAACAGAGATATAGATCAATGGAACAGAACAGAGCCGTCAGAAATAATGCCACATATCTACAAGTATCTGATCTTTGACAAACCTGACAAAAACAAGAAATGGGGAAAGGATTCCCTATTTAATAAATGGTGCTGGGAAAACTGGCTAGCCATATGTAGAAAGCTGAAACTGGATCCCTTCCTTACACCTTATACAAAAATCAATTCAAGATGGATTAAAGACTTAAATGTTAGACCTAAAACCATAAAAACCCTAGAAGAAAACCTAGGCATTACCATTCAGGACACAGGCATGGGCAAGGACTTCATGTCTAAAACACCAAAAGCAATGGCAACAAAAGCCAAAATTGACAAATGGGATCTAATTAAACTCAAGAGCTTCTGCACAGCAAAAGAAACTACCATCAGAGTGAACAGGCAACCTACAAAATGGGAGAAAATTTTTGCAACCTACTCATCTGACAAAGGGCTAATATCCAGAATCTACAATGAACTCCAACAAATTTACAAGAAAAAAACAAACAACCCCATCAAAAAGTGGGCGAAGGACATGAACAGACACTTCTCAAAAGAAGACATTTATGCAGCCAAAAAGCACATGAAAAAATGCTCACCATCACTGGCCATCAGAGAAATGCAAATCAAAACCACAATGAGACACCATCTCACACCAGTTAGAATGGCAATCATTAAAAAGTCAGGAAACAACAGGTGCTGGAGAGGATGTGGAGAAATAGGAACACTTTTACACTGTTGGTGGGACTGTAAACTAGTTCAACCCTTGTGGAAGTCAGTGTGGCGATTCCTCAGGGATCTAGAACTAGAAATTCCATTCGACCCAGCCATCCCATTACTGGGTATATACCCAAAGGACTATAAATCATGCTGCTATAAAGACACTTGCACACGTATGTTTATTGCGGCATTATTCACAATAGCAAAGACTTGGAACCAACCCAAATGTCCAACAATGATAGACTGGATTAAGAAAATGTGGCACATATACACCATGGAATACTATGCAGCCATAAAAAATGATGAGTTCATGTCCTTTGTAGGGACATGGATGAAATTGGAAATCATCATTCTCAGTAAACTATCGCAAGAACAAAAAACCAAACACCGCATATTCTCATTCATAGGTGGGAATTGAACAATGAGAACACATGGACACAGGAAGGGGAACATCACACTCTGGGGACTGTTGTGGGGTGGGGGGAGGGGGGAGGGATAGCACTGGGAGATATACCTAATGCTAGATGACGAGTTGGTGGGTGCAGCGTACCAGCATGGCACATGTATACATATGTAACTTACCTGCACATTGCGCACATGTACCATAAAACCTAAAGTATAATAATAATAATAATAATAATAATAATAAAAGAAAAAAAAAAAGAATCATAAAAAAATAAATAAATAAATAAAAGAAATAGTCTGCCAAAAAAAAAAAAAAAAAAAAAAGAAAAAAACCAAAAAAAAAGAATTGTAGGGAGGGAGAGGGGATGGGTTGAAAAACTAACTGTTGGGTACTATGCTCAGTACCTGGGTGAGGTGATTAATCATATCCTGAACCTCAGCATCACACATTATACCCAGGTAACAAACCTGAACATGTACCTCCTGAATCTCAAATAAAAGTTGAAATTATTTTTAAAAAATGAATATAATTCATAAGTGTTCAGCTCAGCAACTTTTCAAAAATTGAACATGTTTACGTAACTGGCATTCTAGATCAAAAAATAGAACATTATCAGGACTCTAAAAGCTCCCTCCTTCCTGTACTACTTACCCTTCCAAAGTAATCACTGTCCTGATTTCTAGACAATAAATTAATCATGTCTGATTTTGAAAGGCATATAAATGGAATCATAGAAAAAAAAAACAGTCCGGCACCCCCACCCCTTTCTGCCTTTCATCCTTTCTTCCCTTGTGATCTCTGCATGTGTCAGCTCCCCTTCACCATCTGCCATAAGTGGAAGCAGTCTGAGGCTCTCATCAGATGCGTAATCTTGAACTTTTGAAGACATTGGAATCGTGAGCCAAACAAATATTTTTTCTTTATAAATTACGCAGCTTCAGATATTTCTTTGTAGCAATACTAAACAAACTAAGATGAAAGGTTTACTCAGGGACAAAAAGCAGTCAAGGGGAGATTGAGATGGGATCACAGAATCTTAGAACTGAAAGGCTCTCTCCTCCTCCATTGCTCAGACAGGAAACAAGGGTACCAAAAAGGGAAGAAAGGAGCCCAAAGTCACACAGTAAGATACAGATATCAGATATCAGATTGAGGTTGAGGGAACTTAATTTCCAATCTATTCACTGCTTTTTTTATTTTTTTTTACTAATTTTGTGAGGCATGTAATTGATATCAAGTTACATATTTAACACTAGTATGACCCTTAAAATAAGATGGAGGTTGAAGACAATTTTTTTTATTTGAGTATAGCTTCAGTCTCTTAAAATAATATGAAATTTGATCCACAGTTTGAGGATGGGAGAGACTCAATGTACAGAACATTCATGGTATTAATGTTGCCCCCCCCACCCCAAGTATTCTTTCTCTCTCCTAGAATGGCTATGGCAATCAAATAAAATAATATTAGTGAAAAATCCCATCTCCACAACACAGACACTTATCCTCTGCTTTCTGTAAAATAAATAATAAATTTTATTGAGTACAGTGTCTGTGACAGGGATTGTTCTGAATTCTTTACAGATAGTAATCCATCTTTTCATTACAGCAATCCTTTAAGGCAGTTGCTGTTGTTATCATCCCAATGTTAAGGCAGGTACTGTAATTATCACCTCAACTTTAGGGATGACAAACTCAGGCACAGTTATGTGACTTCCCCTGAGTCACGATGGGAGGAGCAAGAAAGAGTTGTCTGAACCCTAATTTTCAGAGCAAAGGCTTTTAAGAAGAAAACTGAGGTCAGGTGGAGTTGTTCGGGTTCAATATTATAGTCTCTAGCATTTTCTGAACACATTATATTTTCTATGTGATTCTCTACACATTCTCTCTTTGTTTCTTCACAGTAAACCTAGTGGCTAAGGAGGGAGGGAGGGAAGGACACACCACATCCATTTTATTGATAGATGAGGAAACTGAGTTCCAGAGAAAGAAAGAGCAATGCAGGTCTAGGAGAACAAGAAAGTCAGAACTTTGCCCTAACTGCTAGGCGGGCAGTAGGCAGGCACTTCTACAATGCAGGGCTATGGGATTCCATCCCAAGGCTTCAGGGAAGACACTCCCTGATTCCTGAGACAGCTGCTGGGAGGCTGTAGACCATCTTCATCTGTGTGGTGCCTGCCATAGGTTCAGCCAGCCAGAGAGGAATCAACATGAGACCATCCACACTGTCTTCTGGCCAAGCCTAGAGTGGCTCAGAAAGGATAGACATGGCAGCATCAGGACCTGAAACTTCATCACCCTGTTGTTGAACGTTGCTTCAGATTTTATTTTCAGATAGCAAATTACTAATTCATCAAAATGGCCTAGTGGAACTAGGGAACCAAGTTTTGAATAGAGAGTCAGGAGCTACAGGGGACCCAGCTGCTTAGTTTCCTTTGTGATTTTGGCCAAGTGCTGCCCCTGATTTGAGCCTGAGTTTCTCCTTTTGTTACATGAGGAGGTTGGACTCCTTTGTTAATTAAATTTCCCTCTAGTACAGGAGTTTTTAGCCTGAGGTCCAAATTTAAAATTCAGGAGTTAATTTGAATGGAAAAAAAATGTGTCTTCATTTTTACTAAGCTCTGACTGAAAATTGTCATTTCCTTCAATGATGAATGTTGGCACCAAACCACAGTCGTATTAGAAGCAGAGATATTTTTGTATCATATTACAGTTGTGGCAAAAATAGTAAAGTATTATTAAAGCTCATCACCTTTTGTAATTGTGTTAATTAACTAATGCATCAACAATGATAGACATATATTACTGTATTATAGATTTTAACAGCTTCATTGATATATAATTTACATACCATGAAGTTCACCTGTTTAAAGTATAGAATTCAATGATTCTCTGTATTTAGATTTGTGCAATCATCGTCATAATCTAATTTAGAACATTTTCATCACTCTAGAAGGAAATCTTGAACCCACTGTTGAAATTCTTCAGCCAAAGACCACCAGGGAATACACCTATGTTTGGGTTTATTACTTATTGCAGGAAGAGAGAACACACACCATGGGGAACCAGGGGGTGTCTCATTAAGAGGTAGAAGAAAATAACTCATTATAGGATTTGGGTTTTCGTTGGGTGATTTGTTCTAGATTGTATGCTATCAAAATGGAGGACAATTTTGTGATTGCACATCTTAATAACTGTTATCTATAAGGAGGGAGACTAGAGCAAGAATAAAGGTGTAATTGGTAAAGAAGTAGCAATCATTCATTTTGGCCAAGGAGGGGTGCTTGGTACAGATAGCATAGCAAGCTGATTTTTGCCTGTGCTTAGACAGAAGTAAGAAGTGACCTTGGCCTGTCTCATTATATCATGGTCTCATAGTAATCTTGTCTGAAGTTGGTATTTTGTGAGACTATTGATATCGTCTATGAAAATAACATTATTTAGCTGTAAGTGCGAGGCCAGCCTTAAATGTTAGAGACTGCTATTTTTTTAATTCTCTTATTTGGATAAGGACAGATGAAGCTGGGCCATAGCACATCAATCCAGAGTACCCAGATATTAACCACTGAAAGATGTTGATTACAATCTATAGGGTGTCCATCCAATGTTGTTTATAGTTTATCCGGGGTTAACTCTTTCTACTACTTCTGTTATAGGATGAGATTTTGAAACACCTGACTTGACAATAGCTTCTTAGTAGCATTTAAGACTCTGGACAGGATATATTGGCCAACCGTAACCTAGGCAATTGTCAGAAACAAAATGATTATTAGTCTTTGCCATAAGTCCAAACTCAGGCAATGGAAATATGTCCAAGAATTCAGTGGGGTCTGTTTCAGAAATCCAGGTGGCTTTTTCTCTTAGCCTAGTCACAGGCTGTTCTATTTGTCCTGTAGTATTTATATAGATGCAATAAAAAAATTGCCATAGCACAATTCCCCTTGGCTGGCTAAGAGGAAAGAAAGGGCTATACAATTACCCATGACAACTTTGGTTGATTAATTCAGACTAATTTGTTGGGCTTCCAAAACAGAAGTAACTTATAATTTAATGACTTGTGAAAAAGTTTTCAACCACCCTTTCTAGTTCTATTATTCCCACTATGAGAACTGCAGATCACAGAATATTCATGGAAAAGAAATTGGTTATCCCTCCAGGAAGTTTTACTGAATAACTTGTACTTGTTTTATTTTGGAGGCTTCAGGGTATTGCCTTTAAATAAATAAAATTTACTGCAGGGATAGTTTTAAATATCTGGAAATCTCTAACAATTGCTGTTAACACATAGGAAAAATTAATGAACATGAAAACTCATTTTTCCTATCTACCTGCAATGTATCCTTTACCCAACCTCTCCTCATTCTCCCCTGCTCCCTACTCTCCCTAGCCTCCAATACTGGGTTTTTCTTTATAGGAAGTTTCTTGATTACTTATTCAATCTTTTTACTTTTAATAGGTCTAAGTAGACTTTCTGTTTCCTCTTGAGTCAGTTACAGTAGCTTATATCTTTCTAGGAATTTTTGTTCATTTTATTTACATTATTTATTGACATATAAGTGTTCCCAGGATTCCTTTATAATTTTTATTTCTATATAGTTAGTAGGAGTAATATCTCCTGATTTTAGTAATTTTAGTCTTCTTTTTTATTTGTCAGTCTAGCTAAAAGTTTGTCAACTTTAAAAAACTTTTAAAAGAAACAACTTTTGGGTTTGTTGATTTTCTCTATTTTTTTCTATTTTCTATTTCATTTATTTTAGTGATAACTGTGAAAAGAAAATAAAAACTCAGGATCCCAATTCACTATGCCAAACAGAAAAAAAATTAAGCTAAAAGCTGAGTCATGATGGGGTTGTTTGTTTTTTTCTTGTAAACTTGTTTGAGTTCATTGTAGATTCTGGATATTGGCCCTTTGTCAGATGAGTAGGTTGCAATAATTTTCTCCCATTTTGTAGGTTGCCTGTTCACTCTGATGGTAGTTTCTTTTGCTGTGCAGAAGCTCTTTAGTTTAATTAGATCCCATTTGTCAATTTTGGCTTTTGTTGCCATTGCTTTTGGTGTTTTGGACATGAAGTCCTTGCCCATGCCTATGTCCTGAATGGTAATGCCCAGGATTTCTTCTAGGGTTTTTATGGTTTTAGGTCTAACATTTAAGTCTTTAATCCATCTTGAATTAATTTTTGTATAAGGTGTAAGGAAGGGATCCAGTTTCAGCTTTCCACATAGGGCTAGCCAGTTTTCCCAGCACCCTTTATTAAATAGGGAATCCTTTCCCCATTTCTTGTTTTTCTCAGGTTTGTCAAAGACCAGATAGGTGTAGATATGTGGTGTTATTTCTGAGGGCTCTGCTCTGTTCCATTGATCTGTATCTCTGTTTTGGTACCAGTACCATGCTGTTTTGGTTACTGTAGCCTTGTAGTATAGTTTGAAGTCAGGTAGCGTGATGCCTCTGGCTTTGTTCTTTTGGCTTAGGATTGACTTGGTGATGCGGGTTCTTTTTTGGTTCCATATGAACTTTAAAGTAGTTTTTTCCAATTCTGTGAAGAAAGTCATTGGTAGCTTGATGGGGATGGCATTGAATTTATGAATTACCTTGGGCAGTATGGCCATTTTCACGATACTGATTCTTCCTACCCATGAGCATGGAATATTCTTCCATTTCTTTGTATCCTCTTTTATTTCATTGAGCAGTCGTTTGTAGTTCTCCTTGAAGAGGTCCTTCACGTCCCTTGTAAGTTGGATTCCTAGGTATTTTATTCTCTTTGAAGCAATTGTGAATAGGAGTTCACTCATGATTTGGCTCTCTGTTTGTCTGTTATTGGTGTATAAGAATGCTTGTGATTTTTGCACATTGATTTTGTATCCTGAGACTTTGCTGAAGTTGCTTATCAGCTTAAGGAGATTTGGGGCTGAGATGATGGGGTTTTCTAGATATAGAATCATGTCATCTGCAAACAGGGACAATTTGACTTCCTCTTTTCCTAATTGAATCCCCTTTATTTCCTTCTCCTGCCTAACTGCCCTGGCCAGAACTTCCAACACTATGTTGAATAGGAGTGGTGAGACAGGGCATCCCTGTCTTGTGCCAGTTTTCAAAGGGAAAAAGTGGGCAAAGGACATGAACAGACACTTCTCAAAAGAAGACATTTATGCAGCCAAAAAACACATGAAAAAATGCTCACCATCACTGGCCATCAGAGAAATGCAAATCAAAACCACAATGAGATACCATCTCACACTAGTTAGAATGGCAATCATTAAAAAGTCAGGAAACAACAGGTGCTGGAGAGGATGTGGAGAAATAGGAACACTTTTACACTGTTGGTGGGACAGTAAACTAGTTCAACCATTGTGGAAGTCAGTGTGGCGATTCCTCAGGGATCTAGAACTAGAAATATCATTTGACCCAGCCATCCCATTACTGGGTATATACCCAAAGGACTATAAATCATGCTGCTATAAAGACACATGCACACGTTTGTTTATTGCAGCACTATTCACAATAGCAAAGACTTGGAGCCAACCCAAATGTCCAACAATGATAGACTGGATTAAGAAAATGTGGCACATATACACCATGGAATACTATGCAGCCATAAAAAATGATGAGTTCATGTCCTTTGTAGGGACATGGATGAAATTGGAAATCATCATTCTCAGTAAACTATCACAAGGACAAAAAACCAAACACCACATGTTCTCACTCATAGGTGTGAATTGAACAATGAGAACACATGGACACAGGATGGGGAACATCACACTCTGGGGACTGTTGTGGGGTTGGGGGAGGGGGGAAGGATAGCATTAGGAGATACAGCTAATGCTAAATGACGAGTTAATGGGTGCAGCACACCAGCATGGCACATGTATACATATGTAACTAACCTGCACATTGTGCACATGTACCCTAAAACTTAAATTATAATAATAACAAAATAAAACAATTTTTAAAAAAAGCTGAGTCATGCAAGAAATTGCCTTTCCTTTTGTTCCTAAGCAGATAGCTGCAGATAAAAGTTTAAATATTTCCACAGGTAGCTACTATATGTTCACCTTATCTTTATGTAAAGTACAGATTTACTGAGCATGAGAGTAATACATAACTGACTATTCCTCTACCTGCTCCTCTTCTCTTGCAACATGTAGATTCAATAATGTGACCATAGCCTCCCTCTTTCCCTTCTAGCCTACTTTTCTCCTTTAAATATCAAAGCCCCCCAAATCATCTTTGGATAAAGGCATAGACTTGTCTCCCAGGCATGTCCTTAACCTTGGCAAAATAAACATAAATTGATTGAAATCTGTCTCAGATACTTTTTGGTTTGCATAACTTTCAGGTCACATTTGACAGAAACCAGTCTTACAAATTAATCCATCTTGGGGAAGTCTTGTGACTCAAGGGCAACATTCTCTCTCTGAATAAATAATCTTACTATAAATTTCTCAAATTGTTGATGTGTTGATCAATGTATAACCTACGGACACTAAATTGAATGCTGATTTATTTTAAGGTTAGCTCAAGCATGAATTTCCACTGGATTGCCTTGCACCTAGACATATTTAGCCTCTATGATATAATCTCTTTATAACTTTTGTATTGTATCCTCCAATGAAAAGAGGACAACTCCAGTATGAAGAGTCCCTCTCCCTTCTTTTAAACTTTTCTATAAAATCCTTTCACCTAGTGACAGATTTCAGAACACCCCCCAGCTCTGGTGGTATGTCTTCCAGGTTGATCCTCACATTTGGCTTCCAATAAAGTTTTATCAAATTATTTCTGCCTCAATAGCCTTAATTTCAGTCAAATTTAATTATAATCTTTATTATTTTCTTCTTTCTGCTCACTTTGGCTTTACTTTGGGTTAGGTAATTGGTTTAAGATCATTCTTCTTTTGTAATATAGGCATTTATAGCTATAAATTTTCAAGAACTACTTTAGCTGAATCTCAAGTTTTGGTATGTTATGTTGGTGCTTTTATTCATCTTAAACTGTTAATTTTTTGAGTAGTCTCTTCTTTGAACCATTAATTATTTAGAAGTGTGTTTTATAAATTCCACATACATATGAAGTCAAATTTTCTTCTGCTGTTGATTTTTAATTTTATTTCATTGTGGTCAGAGAGTCTGATATTGTGAAATGTATATTTGGTCTTTGTCCCCATTCCCAGCATACAACTCCCTAAATCGTTGGAATCTTCAAAGTGATAAGTATCTTTTTGTATGCTAATGAGTTGACCACAGGAGGCATGGTAGTGCATGCCTGTAATTCCAGTACTTTGAGCGGCCGAGGTGGGCGGATTGCTTGAGCTCGGGAGTTTGAGACCAACCTGGGCAACATAGTGAGACCTAATCCCTAAAAAAAGAAAAAAAAATGAGTTGACTGATGGCTGTAGCCTTTAGGTAGCTTCAGGATGGATGCTGGTCACCAGAAAGACAAAGGCAGAATTAGAGGGCTGGAACTTTGAGCCCCACCCCCTGACCTCTAAGGAGAGAGGGGCTGAAGATGAAGCTGATCACCTATGGCCAATGATTTAATCAATCATGACTATGTAATGAGGCGTCCATAAAACCCCCAAAAGGAGTGGATTCGAAGAGCTTCCTGATAGCTGAACACATAGAGATTTCTGGAAGGTGGTGCACCGAGGAAGGATTTGGACAATTCGCGCAGGTAATCCTGTACCTCCACCCTATGCATCTCTTCATCTGTATCCTTTGTAATATTCTTTTAAAAAACCAGTCAGTGTAAATAAATGTTTACCTGAGTTCTGTGAGCCACTCTAGTAAATTGATCAAACACGAGTAGGGAATCATGGGAACCTCAATTTATAGCCCATCAGTCAGAAGCACAGGTGAAACAACCTGGGCCTTGCAATTGGCATTAGAAGCAGGGAGCAGCCTTGTGGGACTGAGCCCTCAACCTGTGGGATCTGCTGCTATCTCCAGGTAGATAGTGTTGGAATTGAACTGGGTTGGAGGATATCCAGGTGGTGTCTGCTGCAGAATTGCTGGCTTGCTTGATGTGCACTTACATCTGCTGTCAGAAGCACCTTGAGAGAGTATAGTGGGAGAAACTGAGGGTTTTTTTTTTTTTTTCTCAGAGAGCACGAAGTGCATGATTTCAATCCTCCTAAATCTACTGAGGCTGGTTTCATGACCTAGCATGTGATCTATCCTGGAGGATGTTGCATGTGCACTTGAAAAGAATGTGTATTCTGCGGTTGTTGGATAGAGTGTTATACAGATATTGTATAGTTGATTTATAATGTTGGTCAGTTCTTCTATATCATTGATATATTCTGTTATTCTGCTATCTTTACTATTCTAAAATGGCCATCTTTATGCATGTTGACAGTTTTTGCCTCAGTGTCTATTTTGTCTCATATTAATAAAGCCACTTAAGTTCTTGGCCAGGTGCAGTGGCTCATGTCTATAATCCTAGCACTTTGGGCGGCCAAGGTGGGTGGATCACTTGAGGTCAGGAGTTTCAGACCAGCCTGGCCAACATGGTGAAACCCCAGCTCTACTAAAAAATTACAAAAATTAACCAGGCATTGTGGTGGGTGCCTGTAATCCCAGCTACTCAGGAGGCTGAGGTGGGTGAATCACTTGAGCCCAGAAGGCAGAGGTTGCAGTGAGCCGATGGCTCCAATGCACTGCAGCCTGGGCAACAGAATGTGAGACTTCTTCTAAAAAAAAAAGAAAAAGAAAAGCCACTCATGTTCTCATACGATTGCTGTTTGTATAGTACAACTTTTTCTTCCCTTTTACTTTCAACCTATTTGTATCTTTGAATTTAAATTGTGCTTCTTGTGGAGAGCACGAAGTCTGATTACGTCTGATGATCACTGCCTTTGATTGGATTATTTAATCCATTCACATATTATGTTACTATTGATATGATTGGACTTATGTCTGCCATTTTATTTTATTTTATTTTAAAACATTTTTCTGTAGAGATGGGTCTCACTGTGTTGCCAAGGCTGGCCTCAAACTCCTGGCCCAAAGTGATCCTCCTGCCTTGGACTCCCAAAATGCTGGCATAACAGGTGTGAGCCATGATGTCTGGCCTTTGTTTTCTATGTGCTCCATGACTATATATTTCCCCTGTTCTTCCTTCACTATGTCCTTATGTCATAAATGGATGCTTTTTAGTGTAAAATATTAATTTCTTTAATTTTTTAACCATAATTTTTTGAATTATTTTATGAATGATTCCTCCAGGAGTTACAATATGAATCATAGTGAATCACAATCTACTTTAGATTTATATAAAATTATTTCTAGTAAGGTATAGAAACTTTACTCCTATGTAGCTCCCTTCCCCCTTTTTCATGTTATTACTATTATAAATATTATACCTATATATGTTTTTAAACAATACATTTTTATAATTTTCATTTCATATAATTTAATGTCTTTTTTTTTTTTTTTGACAGAGTTTTGCTCTTGTTGCCCAGGTTGGAGTGCAATGGTGCGATCTTGGCTCACTGCAACCTCCACCTCCTGGGTTCAAGCGATTCTCCTGCCTCAGCCTTCCGAGTAGCTGGGATTACAGGCATGTGCCACCACGCCCGATTAATTTTGTATTTTTAGCAGAGACAGGGTTTCTCCATGTTGTTCACGCTGGTCTCAAACTCCTGACCTCAGGTGATCCACCCGCCTCGGCCTCCCAAAGTGCTGGGATTACAGGCTGAGCCACTGTGCCTGGCCAATTTTATGTCTTCTTCAAGAAACAAAGAGAGTAAAGAAGGCACACATATTTATAGTTTTTTTTTAAATTAAACTTCTTGTTTACCATTTCTGGTTGTCTCTATTTCTTTCTGTAGATTTGAGTTGTCCTCTGCTCTGTTTCCTCACTTTCATATAGCTTAGTTCCTACTCTCTCCCTTTATATTGTTATTGTCAAATACGTTGCATTTCTATATGTCATAGACCCCAAAATAAATTTTATGTCATTGTTTTATGTAATTGTTTTTTAATTGGCATATTATAGAATTCACCACTTTAAAGGGTACATTTCAATAGAATTTCAGATATTCACAGAGATGTGCAAGCATCACCACTAAGTCCAGTTATACTCATAACCCCCGAAAGAAACTACTTACCCATTACCAGTCACTCTCCATTCTTTCCTATGCCTAACCCTTTGCAGCCACTAATCTGCTTTCTGTCTCTAAATTTGCCTATTATGGGCATTTTATATAAACAGAATCACATAGTATGTGGCCTTTTGTGTCTGGTTGCTTTCACTTAGCACAATATTTTCAAGGTTTATCCATTATGTAGCATGTATTGGGACTTTATTTCTTTTTATGGTTGAATAAAATTCCATTGCATAGATAAACCATATATTGTTTACCTATTCATCAGTTTATGGACATTGTGTTGTTTCCATCTTCTGGCTATTATTAACAATGGTGCTATGAGTATTTGGGTCCAAGTTTTCATGGGAACATGCTTCCAATTATCCTGGGTGAATACTTAGGATTGGAAATTCTGAGTCATATAGTAACACTACTAAATACTATGTTTGGAACTATTTGAGGGACAGCAAAACTGTTGTCTACAGAAGCTGCACTATTTTACATTCCCATCAGCAATATATGACAGTTCTAATATGTCCACATCCTTACCAACATATTTTATTTTCTGTTTTAAAAAAATTATAGCCATAATTGTGGGTGTTAAATGATACTGTGTTGAAGGCTAGATTTGCATTTTCATAATGAATAAATATGCTGAACATATTTTATTATTGCTTATTGGCCATTTGTATATCTTCTTTGGAGAAATGTCTATTCAAATTTTCTATCCATTTAAAACATTTTATTATTTATCTTTTTATTGATGAGTTTTAAAGTTCTTTAGATACTCTGAACACTAGACAGTAAGTCAGACATGTGATTTATAAATATTTTTTCCCATTTGTGTATTGTCTTTTTCTTTACAATGTTTTTAAATGCACATTTTTAATTTTGATGAAGTTCAGTTAATCTATTTTTGGTTTTGTTTTGTTGCTTGCTCTTTTTGGTGTCATAGATATATATCTAACAATCTAAGTTCATAAAGATTTACTCCTATGTTTTCTTATAAGAATTTTACAGTTTCAGCTTTTACATGTATGCCTCTGATCTATTTTGAGTTAATTTTTGTATATGCTGTGAGGTAAGGATCCAAACTCATTCTTTTGTATGTGGAAATCCAGTTGACATAGCACCATTTGTTGAAAAGATTATTTTCCCTCATTGAATTGTCTTAACACCCTTGTCAAAAATCAGTCAACCTATAACATAAGGTTTTATTTCTAGACTTTCTGTTTTATTCCATTTATCTATATCTATCTATCTATACATCTTTATATCAGAATCACACATTCTTGATTACTGTAGCTTTATAGTCATATCTGAAATTGAGAATATTACTTTTCCAAATTTGTTTTTCTCTTTCAAGAACTTTTTGGCTTTTGGATTGCTTGCATTTTCATATGAGTTTTAGAATCAACTTGTCAATTTCTGGAAAACAAAACAAACTAAAAAAGACCAAAAAAAAAAATAACGTAACTGCGATCTTAATAGAGACCACATGCAATCTGTAGATCAATTTAGGGATTAATGTTATCTTAACAATATTAAGTCTTCCAATTCATGAACATGGGATAGCTTTCCATTTTTTTATGTCTTTAAATTCCATCAACATTTTTTGTTTTAGTTTCAGGATACAAGTTTTACACTTCTTTTGTTAAATTTATTCACAGGTATTTTATTTTTGATACTATTATCCATGGAATTTTAAAATGTTTATTTCCACATTGTTCACTATTAGTACATAGTGTGTGCAACTGATTTTTGTATATTGAGCTTGTAGCCTGCAACATTGCTGAGTTGATTTATTGGCTCTCAACTCTTTGGGTGAATTCCTAAGGATTTTCTATATATAAGACGGTGTCATCTGCCAATAGAAACATTTCACTTCTTCCTTTCTAATATTGACACCTATTTTTGTCTAATAGCTCTCACTAGATTCTCAACTACAGTGTTGAATAGAAGTGGCACAAGTGGACATCCTTGCTGGTTAATGATTTTAGGAGGAAAGCTTTCAGTATTTAAACATTAAGAATTATGTTAGCTGAGGGTTTTTTGTAGATGCCCTTACTTAGGTTGAGGAAGTTCCTTTCTATTCCTAGTTTTTGAATGTTTTTATCATGAAAGGATGTTGGATTTTGTCAAATGATTTTTTTGTGTGTCTATTAACATGATCATTGCGGTTTTGGTCTTTTATCATATGGTGTATTGCATTGATTGATTTTTCATATGTAAAACCAATCTTTCATTTCTGGAATAAATCTCACTTTGGTCATAGTGTGCAATCTTTTGTAAGCTTCTGGATATTTGTCTGCTAGTATTTTTGTTGAGGATTTTTACACCTATATTCACAAAGAACATTAGTCTGTAGTTTTATTGTCTTATGATATCTTTGCTTTGTTTACTTTTGGTAACAGAGTAATTTTGGCCCAACAGAATGAGTTGGGAAGTGTTCTCTCCTCTTCCACTTATCTTGGAAGAGTTGTAAGAGATTGTTGTTATTTTTTCTTTAAACCTTTGGTACAAGTCACTAATAAAGTTATCTCATCCTTGACTTTTCAAGATTTTAGAATAATATTCAATCTCTTTACTTGTGATATCTCTATTTATATCTTCTCTTTTTTTCTTGTGTCATTTTCAGTAGTTTGTGTCTTCATGGAAATTTCCTCTAGGTTCTCTAAATTGTTGCATACAGATGTTCATAGTACTCATTTATAATCCTTTTTATTTATTTAAAATCAGTAGTAATGTCCCCTCCTTTATTTCTTATTTTAGTAATTTGAGGTTCTTTCTTTTTTCTTGGTCACTTAATGTACAAGTTTGCCAAATCTCTTGATCTTTTTAAAGAACAAACCTTTTTTTTTTTTTTTTTTGGACAAACCTTTTTTGTGTGTGATTGTTTCTTCTATTGCATGTACTTATAGTCTATTCTTTGAGTGGACACACATGAAAATGCCCTAATTTCTGACTTTTGGCTGACTTTTTGGCTCTGCACAAATTAAGGCAGAGTTTTAAACTGCTTGCCTGAATGTTGAAGACTTGTTCCAACATATACACTGAGCTACTTGGCAAGAGCTAAGAAGCTTACTGGTTCCGAGCATTTAAGAATATCTCTGTCCAATTATTAGTCAACCACTCAGCTAACCAAAACAGAAACTTCAGTGGCCACACCGGTTAAAGAATACAGACTTTACAGAGTTAGTTGAGGAAAGTCACTAATCAAGCAAATAGTAACAAGTGACAACAAACACACACCCAGCAGAACCTGATTTCCAGAGTTGCCACATTATATTACTTAAAAGGTAAATTTTTCAACACATGCAAAGAAACAAGTATGACCGTTATACAGTGGGGGAATCATTCAATAGAAACTGGCTCCGAGGAAGGACTTTGGACTTACTAAATAAAGACTTAAAATGAGCTATTTTGAATATGTTCATAGAACTAAAGAAAACATTTCTAAAGAATTTTCTCTAAAGAAAAGTATATGAATAATGTCTCACTAAATAGGGACTATCAATAAGGAGAATGAATGTATAATAAAGAACCAAATAAAATCTCTGGAATTGAAAAGTTAGATAACTGAAATTAAAAATTAATTAGATGTGCTCAGTGAAAGATTCGATATGGCAGAAGAAAGAATCAGTGAGCTTGAAGATAGGTCATTTGTGGTTATCTACTCTAAGGAAAAGAAAGAAAAAGAATGGAGAATAAACAGGCCTGTGGGACATAGGTGTAACAAAGTAAAAACCATGGAAGTCCCAGAAGGCAAGGGTAGAAAGAAACGGACAGAAAGAATATTTGAAGAAATAATAGCTGAAATCATCCCAATTTTGATGAAAAACACTAATTTACATATTCAGGATGCTCGATGAACTTTACATAGGATGAACTCCACAAACTTCATACCTAGGCACATCATAATCAAACTGCCAAAACCAAAGACAAAGAAAGAATCTTGAAAACAACAAGAAAAAAATGACTCAGCATATACAAGAAACCACAAGAAGATCAACCTTTACCTTCTCATCAGAAACAATGGAAGCAGTGGGATGGCTGAGTCTACGTACAGAAAGAAACAAAAAATTCCTGCCAATCAAGAATCACATATATGGCAAAGGTATCCTTCAAAGTTGAAGGAAAGATTCCTAGATAAACAAAAACAGACAGAATTCATTGCTAGAAGACATGTTTTACAGGAAATATTAATGGACGTTCTTCAGGCTGAAAAAAGTGACAGCAGACAGTAATTTGAATATACCTGAAAAAAAAACAGCTCCAGTAAATGCAATTATATAGATAACGATAATAGACAATATAATTACATATTTGTTTCTTAACCAATTTAAAAAGCAATTGCATAGGATAACATTGGTAAAGTCCTTTCAGAGTAAAACCTCCAAAAATTTCCCCATCCATTAAAGCAATATAAAACCTGGTAAAAATTGTCAGAATCAACTTTTTCAGAACACTGGAAGTTAGCCAAAGGCTTGCAGTAGCTGGGTAGTGTTTACTCAAGAAATACGACTGACTCTTGGTAAGAGCAATGAGATTTGTTATGTTTTAACTTGCCCTAGTCCCATTCTCCACTATCCAGTTAAGCAGTAACTTTGAAAAATAACAGCCTACTTTCTTCAGCATCTTATCAGCCCTTGGAGAAAGCAGAATGGAGCTGCAGCTCTTTAAAAATCTTATTCCCAAAGAATTGTCATTATCTGACCTGTCTGGTGGTTTCCTGGAGGAACCCCCTTACAAGCCTGACTCGGAGTTTTCCCAGTGATAAAAGCCCTCTATCTTGGCAGGGGGCAGGGGGGATGTTTGTTGAAAATAATTACAGGCAGGAGTTTTAAATTTGCAGCTGCCTAAGACAATTGATAACATTTGGGGTAAACAGCAGACTAACCAAAATATTAACAGGAAAAGCTGAACAATAAGATGTACATACAAACTTTGAAAAGGTCCGCACATGTACCATAGAGCCTAAAGTATAATAATAATAATAATAATAATAATAATAAAAAAAAAAAAGAAAAAAAAAAAAAAAGAAAAAAAAAGAATGTCAAAAAAAAAAAAAAAAAAAAAAGAAAAGGTCCAACATATTCTTAGGAATTTGGAAGACCATACATGTGCCTAGGAATGTCTGTATACTCAGAAAGACTTGAGAAGGCTCTAAGTTGTCACTTCTGGCTAACCTTGAAGCTGTGCAAAAATAGGAGGAGAAAGCTAAGGTAAACATGTAAACTACCTGGCTACGTATGGAGTTGTAAACTGCCTGGATGAATACCCCAACAAAGTACCCCTCAGCAAAGACTAGGAGATGTATTGGCTTCAGGCATTTAAGGAAATCACTGTGCAATTGTTAGCTGACCACTAAGCTAACTGAGTGGAGACTTTAGTGGTCACAAACAAAGTATATGAACTTTACAGAATTTGTTCATAAAATTTGCAAAAGAAACAAAAACAACAATTACAATAAGCATCAACAACAGCAAACCCTGGGAAGCAGGGAAAATCTGCTGTCCAGAGTTACCATATTATATCACTTAAATTATAGTGTTTTCATTTTTAAAATTATGAGATGAGCAAAAGCACGGGAAATTATGATCCACACACGATAAAAAGCAAACAATTAGAAACTGTCCCTGTGAAAACTCAGACATGGGACTTACTAGACATTACTTTAAATCAATTATTTTAAATATTGTCAAAGAACTCCTTTGGTTCTTCATGATTTCCTTTAAACCATATCTAAATTAAAATTAAAAGAAAGCATGAAACTGATTTCTCATCAAATATCAATAAAGTGATAGAAATTATCAAAAGGACCAATAGATATTCTAGAGTTTGATATAGGTAAATATAAAAGACAATATAAATTTTACTACTATATGACTTAAAATACAACTACATAAAGCAACAATTATGAATCTATGTTAGTGGGTACACAATGTATAAAGATGTAACTTGTGACAATAATGGCATAAAGATGGGGGGACACAGTGAGATAAAAGCAGTATTTTTGTATATTATTGAAATAAAGTTGGTATCAATCCAAATTAAATTGCTATATATTAAGATATTATTTATAATTCTCAGGGAAACCACCAAAAAAATAAAACCAAGAAATGTGGTAAAAGAAACAGTAAGAGAATGAAAATGGTACACAGGAAAATATCTATTTAACTCAAAGGAATGCAGTAATAGAGGAAGAAAAAGACCTCAGAAACTTGAAAACAAGTAGCAACCTGGCAAGCAGAAATCCTACCTTATCCATAATTAGGTTAAAAGTCAATGAACTTAAATTTTCCATTTAAAAGGAAGATACAAAACAAATAGCTAACTGGCCGGCAGAAATCCTACCTTATCCATAATTAGGTTAAATGTAAATGAACTTAAATTGTTCATTTAAAAGGAAGATACCAAGAGATTTGATAAAAATAACATGATGCACATACTTTCTATGAGAGACACGATTTAGAATCAAAGACACAACAAATAGGCTGAAAGTAAATAGTTGCAAAAATGTATATCATGCAAATAATAACCAAAAGAGAAGTAGAGTGGCTATACTAGTATCAGGCAAAACAGACTCCTTCAAATTATCTACAGATTGATGTAGTCCCTATTAAAATCTCAACTTATTTCTTTTCTTTTCTTTTTATTTTTTATTTTTATTTTCATTTTTTTGAGACAAAGCTGGAGTGCAGTGGTGTGATCTCTGCTAACTGAAACCTCTGCCTCCCAGGCTCCAGTGATTCTCCTGCTTCAGCTTCCCAAGTAGCTGGGATTATGGGTGCCTGCCACCATGCCCAGCTAATGTTTTTGTATTTTTAGTAGAGACGGGGTTTTTCGCCACGTTGGCCAGGCTGGTCTCGAACTCCTGACCTCAGGTGATCCGCCTGCCTCGGTCTCCCAAACTACTGGGATTATCGGCGTGAACCACTGCACCCAGCTCCAACTGATTTCTTCACAGAAGGCATTAACGTTTGATTTTTCTGGCTCTTGTTATAATGAGTGATTTTTTTTTATTGTATCCTAGACATTTTGTATATTATGTTAGGGGGCTCTGCTCCTATATAAATGTTTTATTTTAGCAGGGAGTCATCTTGTTTATGTTAGGAGGCAGGTCCTGGTCTACTTTTGTGGGCCATGGTTCCAATGACAATTTAATTTTCCTTAGGATCTTTATGCTGCTATTTCAGTCTGCTTAATTTATCTGTTGCTTCTGGGGCCCCAACTTGCTTCTGCTGATGCTGCCTGAGGTGTGGGAGGAGTTTTCCCTAGGCCAAACCACCTGGCAAATCTAGGTTAGGGCAAAAGAGTCATTGTCCTGCAGGGAGAATGAGCACTTCCCAGGCAGGGCTGCTTATTTTGATGGGACAACCCTGTTGATGCCACCTAGTCACCTTGCGTGTCTCAATGGGAAAGGGGAGTCTCAGGCCTGTTAGGAAAAGGAAGTGGTTCCTTTAGCTGGTTATTGTCAGTGGGGCTCCCAATCAACCCTCTTTGACTGTGCTGCCAGGATAACCTTATGTTGGGACACCTATTCTATCTTGCGGATGGTTGAGCCTTCCTGGGCTGCCTTCTGTTGCTAGGTTGACAATCAGGAAATGCCAGGTTGTGGTTGCCTACTTCTCTTGGATGGGTGATCCGTGATGCCCTGTGGTTGTGCTATTCCTTCAATCCTGTGGTCCCATCCCAGCTTGCTTTCTTCTTATCACTTTTTCAAGTTTTGGTGGTGTCTTGCACTATTTTCAGAGTTTATAGTTGTACTTTGAGAGGAAGAGCAGGGAGAAATTAGCTGAAACTATCTTTTCTAGGCCAGAAGTTCCTGTGAAGCATTTCAAAAAATCCTTATTAATTGTCACAAACAATGAGCAATATGTGATTTCTACCATCAAGGAACTATGGTCTAGTGGAAAAGATGAGACAAGAATATAAACAATTATAATAGCTGCATTTACTATTTAACATATGTCAGTTTATAGTTAATAAATATTCAGTTTCAAACATTTATTAACTTGTGCAACTTCTGAGGGAAGTACTTATATATTGCCCATTTTAAGGATAATCAAGAAAATTTAAGCAACTTGTTCAATGTCACATAGCTAATAGGTAGCAAAGTCAGGATTGGGATCTAAGCAGTCTAGCTGAAAAGCTGCTGCTCTTGCGACTATGCTAAGTCACGTGCCAACAGAAAGAGACAAATGAATGACTATAGTGTTTAGGAGAGCAAATGAGCCCATCATGATGTGGAATCCTGGAGGAAGTGGCCTTTAGGAGGCATCGTGAGAGATAAACAGGATTTCAATGGGAAAAAGTGATGGAAGTCTAGATAGAGGGAAGAGCATGTATAAAGGCCCTGTGGTGGTAACAATGGGGGCCTACCAAGGAAACAGCTGAAGTATCTAGTATATCAAGAGGTGGGAGTTGGGGCTGCAAAGGAGGTTGGAGCCATAAGAGAAAAGGCTTTTAATGTCACGCTGAAGAAGTCATTCTTAATTTCATAGGCAATAGTGATCTCACAAAAGGCGTGGCCTGAACAGTTGGGTGATACTTAAAGAACATTCTGGTGGCGGTAGTTGAAAAGAATGGAGCCCAGTGGAGGCTAGGAATAAAGGCCTGACCTAGGACCATGGCAGCTGAGATGAAGAAGAAGGGACAGATTCAAGAGATATTTAAGAGGTAGAATCAGCAGAATTATTGTACTGATTAGAAATAGAGACTGAGTGAGACAAATGGGTCAATGATAACTCTCAGTTTAGGAGCCTGGATGGCTTGTAATATCATTAACCAAAATGTTGAATTCTTCTGGCTTCATGAAATGGAAAAGGCAGTATAGATCCTCTGTATAGCAGTTATTTTGAGACATAAAGCCTATCATTCTGTTGACAGGCAGACTTCTTTTTTTCAAGGCAAAATTACTTTCACCTTTCCTCATGGATTCTATTTCCAACCGCTATATTCATTTTCCTTTGCTTTCTTCTGGACATGCTCTAATCTCTGACACTCTCAGAATGCAAGACACAGGCAGAGTGGTGAGGGTAGGGTGGAGGGAGGGAGGCAGAGAGAAAGAAAAAAAAGTGTGTTGGGACAATGAGTCTAAGACATAAGAATATCCGCTGGATTCTAACCTTTAACTCAGAGGACACAAAGAGACAAAAGACCTATGGATATCCTACTCTATCAGTACTGCAGTTCCCACGTCAGAGCCTTGTCCATTTTGACAAAGAATCAGAGGACAAAAGAGTGATGATGAAGCCTTCAGGGTTAAGACAAGGAACCATGAGTCCTGGAGCCTAACTCCAGCTCAGCCTCAGACCATTGGAGGGACCTTGGGAAATTCTCTTCTATTCCAGGTACTCTCTTCTGCTATAAATACTCAATTAGGTTTAACCATATGCAATTGTCAATAGTAGGCTAGTTTTGATTGACACAAATAGCAATACCTCATGGTTCAACTTAATACTCTTATCTATTGTAGTCATGTACCTGCTTATTTTACCAGCCTGTATGCATGTGCATTCACACACAGGTGCAAGCATGCACACACACACACACACACACACACACCACTGCTAGACTGGCAACTCCATTGTGGCTGAGACAGGTCTGGATCTCTGGGAAAAAAAAAATAAAAGCCCTGATTTATAGTGTCTTCTGATTTCCATTATGGAAATTATTCCCACCATAGTCAATTTCAGTCTACCAATGTGATGTCACTGGACGTAGAGTTAGGAAGAGATGTGCACAATTGGCTCCTGAGAGCTGTTACCAGCCGGCCCTGGCACATCACTGCTTGTTTCCATATCTATAAGCACCTAGCACAGGATCTCAGACTTAGCATGCGGGAAGTAAAAATTTATTACTTTGGAGATGCAGCCTCCTCCCTGAGAATTCAAGCTGCACAGATAATGCCAGTAATAATGACAACCATTTTGTCTTCTTCCTTTACAGTTTTCAAAATACTCTTTATAACCATTGCACAGGAGAGGGACATGGCAGAGATCCATATTCTTACGTAATGACTGAAGAAGCTGAGCCCTAGAGCAATGAGGGAAGTGCCCAAGGTCACACAGATGAGCAGGCCAGAACCAGAAAGGCAAGTCTTTGATCTAACTCCCAGGAGGATAAGTGAACACTCCTACTGCCATTGGACTGTACTCATTGGAGCTCAGCTCTATCTCAGGTTATGGTGAAGATACTTTTTGACTCATGAGCCTGAACCTGGGATGCTGCAAACAGTTTCCACCAGCTGCCCACAATTATTCTAAATAGTGGCTGCCAGGAATAAAGCCAGCCAAGGAGGAAATTACATGAGACCATCTGTACCCTGCATGGTCCTCTGGCTAAGCCAAGAACATAGTCAGTCTTGGTACTGAGAATGAGAGTGAGAAAGAGAGGAATGTCAAAAGATTGAAATTGAGGAGTTGGGAGCAGCAAGAGAGTGAATTCCTCTAAGTATGCCAATTTTTCATTTTCCTAAAAAAAACCCACTCACAAGTCAAAACTAAAACTCTAAACTTACTGTGTCCAATGACTGGCCTATCACAGTGTTGGTCTCGCTACTGGCAGGCTTAAAGTTTTTTTTTAAAAAAATTTTCTATTATTAAAAAAATTGTGGGTACACAGTAGGTGTATATATTTATGGGGTTCTTAACATGTTTTGATACAGGCATGCAATGTGAAATAAGCACATCATGGAGAACAGGGTATCTATCCCCTCAAGGCCCAAGCCTCATGAGAGAGATGAACTCATAGAGGGCAGAGGACAACCAGTGCCAGAGTATTTGCATAATACTACCACCTTGAATTTCTATATACTTTTATAATTTTCAAAAATTAATTTAATATCCCATGTCTACAGCGTTGTTCAGTGGGGGAAATTAGAATGGCCTTCACTGGATCACAGGACTGGTGAGAGGGAGGATCACTGGGCATTACTGGTCCTGTTTAGCATCTAAGAAAACAGGCTCAGACCTATCCAGGTTCTCAAAGACTTGCCTGTTACTCTGGCTGCTCCCAACACAGGCCTGTCCCAAGCAATTATTTCAACTTCCAAGTGAACAGGGTTACTTCTCAGACTGGCCTACCACTAAGCCCAGCCCCAAAGGTGGAACCAGAGATATCCTAGAAATACTTGGCTTTATGTCTGGACTACCCTGAAAGTAGTGCTCAAGGGACCCTAAGGAAAGCATCTTGGTGGGTCCCCTGTTTGCAACCTGTATGCAGATATGGCTCACTTGCTCACACAAAAAGCTACTGGAGACTTGTAAAAGCCCAGCCTTGGCACCAAGCACCAGCGACTGTCATCTCCTTCCTGCTCACCTGTTTGGTCCCATTGTTATGCACTTGCTTCCCCCCTTGGCATTGGGCTTCCGATGCCCCCTTTAGGTCCCTTACTTGCATGATGATTTTAATTCTGATTAAGCAGCTCACACCTTAGCCTGGTTTTTCAGGTACAATGTGATGCAGGTCTCTGGGCTTTCAATTGCAGGTCAAATAAACACTTGCCACTGACTTCGTTTGAAGTCTCCATTTCAACCTTCCCTCAGAGAAGAAGCATTAAACTTTGAGCCTGAATGCTTACAGCCCTGGCTCTCCTGAGACCCTGGGTCTAGCCACCAATAGACACTCACATAACTCAATGGGAGAAGCACACGAGGTCCACACTCTAACTTCTCCATCTGCTGAGCGCTACAAAAATGTGATCAGTTTCACCAAATTCTCTCCAACTACAGGGTCCTACCAAAGATCCAAAATGAGGCTGCCTATGTGCCAAGGATAGGAGCCACAGTGATAGTTAAGATTGACCACCATATGTGCAGGGCCTGCATGGGCCAGGCAGTAGACAGAGAGGCTTCATACACATTATTGCTATCTCCCATGACGAGGTGCAGATTTCTTCTATTTTATAGATTAAGACGCTGAGGCTTAAAGAAGGTCTCACTTATCAAGGTCATACAGCTGGTAGGTCATGGAGCCAGGAATAAGACTTGGGTCTGTTTGACTCCAAAATTCATAATATCACGTAGACTCTTACAGGTATCCCGGAATCATGACAAAGAGCTTCAGTAAATTTGTCCAAAGTGTTCACCTTAGCATACTAAAATATAGAATTACCTGCTCTATGATGGTGGCTTTTTAAACCTTATTCATTCTTCCTCAAAGAATGTCAGCATTAGGCCAGGCACAGTGGCTCATGCCTCTAGTTCCAGCACTTTGGGAGGTTGAGGTGGGCAGAGAGCTTGAGTCCAATAGTTGGAGAGCAGCCTAGGCAACATGGTGAAAGCCCAGTTCTACCAACAATACCAAAAATTAGCCTGGTGTAGTGGCCTGTGCATGTAGTCCCAGCTACTTGAGAGGCTGGGGTGGGAGGATTGCTTGAACCTGGAAGGTGGAGGTTGCAGTAAGCCAAGATTGGGCCACTGCTCTCCAGAGTGAGACCCTGTCTCAAAAAAAAAAAAAAAAAAAAAAAGTCAGTGTTAAAAGTATGTTAGAGAACATCAAGGAAAGTAATGGCCCCATACCTCTCTGCCTAGGTTAGGCAGTCCCTAAGAGATCATATCCTATTCTGGGACCCATGCTTGAAGGGGGCACCAACACACTGGGGTATATCTAAGAGGGAGCAAGAAGGCTGGGGGAGGGGGCTAAGACCCAAGGCACATAAGGAAGGACTGGAAGGAGCTTACTTGTTATGGTCTGAATGTTTATGTAATCCCCAAATTCATATGTTGAAACCTGGCCCCCAATGTGATAGTATTAGTAAGTGAGGCCTTTAGGAGGTGATAGGTCATGAGGGTTCTATTCTTATGAATGGGATTAATGCCCTTATAAAAAAAAAAAAGGCCCCAGGAAGGTGTTTGCTCCTTCTACCATGTTAGGACAAAGCAAGAAGGCACCGGCTGGGCATGGTGGCTCACGCCTGTAATCCTAGCACTTTGGGAGGCTGAGGTGGGCAGATCACCTGAGGTCAGGAGTTCGAGAGCAGCCTGGCCAACATGGTGAAACCCTGTCTCTAATACAAATACAAAAATTAGCTCAGTGTGGTGGCGCAAACCTGTAATCCCAGCTACTGCAGGAGAATCACTTAAAACCAGGAGGTGGAGGTTGCAGTGAGATGAGATCACGCCACTGTACTCTGGCCTGGGTAACAGAATGAGACTCCATCTGAGGAAAAAAAAAAAAAAAAAGCAAGAAGGGGCACCATCTATGAGAAAGTGGGCCTCACTAGACACTGAATCTGCTGGCACTTTAATCTTGTGCTACCTAGCCTCCAGAACTGTGAGATATAAATTTCAGTTGTTTATAAGCTACTGAGTATGTTATAGCAGGCCAAATGGACTAAGACAGAGCTGAAGCTAGTTAGGCCTGGAAAAGACATCTCTACAGGTGACTTAAGTCAGCTCATGTCACTGCTCCCATCTCAGGAGTCTTTACAATGTCTTTACAGTTGTCTACAAGGCCCTGTTTCATCCCCCTAGCCCCAACACTACCTCTATGATATTATCTCCTAGCATTGTCCCCCTCACTCACTCTACTTCAGCCATTCTGGGCTCATGTTTGTTCCTGCAATACATTATATGCTCTCACCTCAGAGCTTTAGCTCTTCTCTCAGATGTGACCTGCTCAGTGAGTCTTCTCTGACCACTCTATTTTAAACTGCAATCCCTGTCTCTCATCCTCTACTTAATTTTTCTCCATTGTACCTATCATCATTTGACACTCTATTTTATTTTATTTTCTGCCTCCCCACTCTCACAAAAAAGTAAGCTCTGTGAAGGTAAGGGTTTTATCTCTCCTGTTCACTTCCACATGCTTGGCATGTAGAAGAGAGTCTGACACAAAACAGGCACTCGATAATATTTATTGATCCAAAGAATACCACCTCTGCCTTCAGATCTAGAAGGGCTATGATGGGGTAGATAGCAGACAAGATCTGTGTGGCACCCAAGGACTAAGCTAGGACAATTCCAGCTCAATATAAGAAGGGACATCTTAGGTATTAAAACTTCTCCAGGAGTCTTTGCCAGTTGCAGTGAGCAGGCAGGGGACACATGGTGTAGGGGGGACTTCAAGCATCAAAACGGGCAGGGTGAGAAAAAAACTGCAGCTCAAAATTCCATGTTCTCCAACCCCCTTATTTACAGTGAGGAAACTGAGACTCTGAGAAATCACCCGAGTTCCCAAGAGTTATAGGAAAAGCAGTGACTAAAATCTTGGAGTCTTGAGTTCTAGGATAGTGAAATCACTTTTTTCCCCAATGAGAAAGTCTTCTGTGGCAGAGTAATTTCTAGAAATATTTGTTTGTGTCTGTTGTCTCCCTATGTCCCCATTCCCCATTTTTCTGCTCCATGGAGGTAACCAGGCCCTTGACAGACCTCTTACAAGAGGGATTTTGCAGTGTAGAAAGAAGAATCAGACTGAAGCCACTAAATCTATCATTCTTTTATAGAATCCCCCAAACCACAGTGAAGACATAATATCCTACAGGCAAAGGAAGGAGGGAAGAGACTTCTGAGAGCCCAGAGAGAGAAAAGAAGAACGAGAAAAGAGAGAAAAGAGAAAAGAAGCTCCAGCTGGGAAGGAAGAGTTCCTGAGTCTGGGACTGTAGGAACCCTTAGCTGTAGAAACTCCTCCTCAAGGAGAGGGTGGACATAGCCCTAAGGTGCTCAGAGGGAGGAAGAACCTAAGATCTCAGGGCTCTTAGCTTTCCTTCCCCTACTATTGGTGTAAAAAATGAGGGTGTCAGTGGCGACTGGAATAGATGGGAGATTCGTTGCCCTTGACCTGATTTTTGATCACCACAAATAGTCCCTGGATTCCAGTGCCACCCTTGAGGGAATGGGGACTCCCAGTCATGACTGACATGGAATTTCCCACTTCCCTGTTTGGATGGGGAGTCTGGGGTCAGAATTCAGTTACTTCAAAGAAAACAAACAATGGCTGTTTCTTGCCCTGACACATCTGAGTTTGAAGATGGAGATGGATGCCCATTCCGTTTTCGGCCTCTTAAAGGACATAACGTTACTTAGAGCATCATCCACTTCCTGTTGGTGATGGGTGCTGCACAGGAGCCCTTAGAAAGCTGCATGAAGTGCCTCATAGGCTGGAAGGAGCAGAGAAAATGTGCTCGGGCATCCAGAGGGAGCAAGTGGGAAAGTAGGAGAGAAACTGAGGGAACAAAGAACAGCCTTCAAGAGCCCATCAGACAGCAATTATTCTCCCAAAGAAAGAGACTATTTCCCACTGTGGCTATTAAGTGATTTACAATTAAGTAGCTCCTCATGAGGCAGCGCTCCAATTGATGATAAAGGTCTGAGTGGCGAAAGCTGAGTGGTGGGAGGCCCTGTCTCCAGGCATCTAAGTGCTCATGTCTATTGACTCACTCTGCTATTCATCATCTTTCCCAGGGCACTTATTAGCAGATTTAAGTGGGAGGAGTGTTGAGCTCACCTAGAGGGAAACAATTCTCAGAGATCCAAGGCTGGGGGTTGGGTGGGGGATGGGAGTCTCACCCTGGACTCCACCAGGGCCACAGCCACCAAGCTCCCCTGCTGACTGGGGGAGAGGGCCTTGGAGCTTGGAGGCTGGGCTGGGCATAGTGGGATAGGGAGGCAGCTAGAGGTCCCTTTCAGCTTTAGGATGCTCTAACCTGAGGCCAGCTGCTGGGACCATTGCTATGAGTTACCCCTAATGTTCAGCTGACAGCTTCACTATAAGTGCAAAGGTAAAAGCACAAGATTTGGAGTCCAGTTAGCTAGTTGGGTGAATTTTGGAAAGGGTCTTAACCTCTCTGAGTCTCAGTTTTCTTATCTGAAAATAGGGATAATACCAAATGTCAACTTCATAGGGTTAAGTTGAGGATTACACAAGAAAATGTAGTGTTTAGTGCCTGGCACATATCAATGATATTATTCATTCTGTGCTTGGAGAATTATTAGCAGTAAACTTTCTCTTCTACCACCTCTTCTACCCCAGCCTGCCCTACCCTCTTCCACACTGACTTGCAGTCAGTATTCTATATAACCATGAGCAAGTCACTCTACTTCTCCATGACGCTTTTACTCATCTACAAAGTGGGGATGAAATTACCTGCTCTTTTCATCTACTTTTTAGGGCCATTTAGAAGATAACAAAGATGGAAAGAGTTTGCAAACTACAAAATGTCACGCTGAGGTCACTTGCTCTTACTGGTTAGTTTTGGCTCCCAGAAGCCAGGCAGCTCAGCTAAAGCCTAGGAGTTATTAAGCAAAGGAAGAACACGATCAGTAGGGCCCAGAGCCCAGTCAACTTCCTTGGAAGTGGGGCAGCGGGGAACTAGCAGCTTGTCCACAGCAGTTTCCAAAAGGCTTACAAAAACCTCTCTTATCTGTTGGATTTACGTCTGCTTTAAACATTAACTGGAAACAAGGGCTGACCACTTGCTAGGCACAACCCCAGCCCTCAAGCAGACCATAGAACAGTGCTAGAGCTGACCAAAGTGAGTTTCCTGATGGTAAAAGGAAGTTCTTAAGAAATTCCCTCCATCAACGCCACCCACCCCCACCGACCCCCACCCCAATAAGCACTGCAAAGCACTCCTCAGGGGACCACAGCAAAGGCAGCCATCTGTCATGGAAGAACAGGAAGAGCTCTTGTCCAGCAGGTTCAATACACCAGCATCATGTGGGTAAAACAAAAAATACTCCCTCCCAGGCCACCTGAGTCAGAATCAGGGTGAGAAATCCTGCACTTAGGTAGTTGAAAAAGTCCTGAGTCATTTGAGGTAGCCCAGTCTTCTGACTTGCATATGGGAACTAGTCAAGTAAAATCTAGCCCAAGATTTGCCAAAGATGAGATTTGCCCACGGTCCAGTTGATTAACTGGGGGCAAAAACTGGGCAGAAACCCAGGCCTCTCAGACTCCAGGACCCCTATGAATTTCTAATGGATATAATGAGATTTTATGGACTTTCCCAGGGGGTCTTGCTCCAAAAGTTCCTTTAGCAATCATGCCTGCTCCTTCCCTCCCTGGACAGCCCAGGACAATTAATCCAATTTCTATGAAATATCAACTCCCCTCCCATAAGTTTCTCTTTTTTTGTCTTGCTAATTTGCTTTTAATTGGCTTTGCTTGGTTCATGAAATACTGAGGGCCACCAAGCTTCTTTGCTGGTCTGGGAAGGGGCCCTAGGGATCCCTTCAATTATATCCACAGCAGCACTGCCCACAGCACTTTCAAGCAACTGCTATTTCAGGCCCTTTGGCTTGCTTAGAGATTGCAGTTGGGGGGAACTCAGGGAGCAAGGGTAAGAATCTGGATTAGAGAAGCCAAAGCCATGAGCACAATCACCTTCTCTTGGTTGGTGGCATAGGTAGGCATTTGTGTGGTAACAGAAAGTGGCAAGTGATTCCTACCTAGGCTAGGACAGGCCTGGAAATCAGCACATGCCCCCAAGGTGACTGGTTGTTGCTGTGGTATACCACTGGTGCTCACTGGATAAGATGCCCTGAAATAAGTGGCAGAAGCCACATCCCCCCACCCAGCCCAACAGCTGAATAGGTGGGGCAGGCAGCTATCTGGCCAGCATCTCTGCCCATAGGCCCAGATAAAAGATGCCATTCCTGCAGCTTGGCCTGCTGGTCCCACCATTAGACATAACCTTTTGATTGAGCCATCAGCAGGAGGTACACACATTTGTCTCCTGGCTGGTAGGGAGGCCGCATACTTGCAGAAATTGAGGCTAATTTTAGAAGTGCTAGCCAGCCCCTGGCAGTGCACAGGGACTTAAGGGGCAGGTCTTAAGGCATAGAAGGTGTGATAGAGAGTTTACCAATATGGCATCTGACTGGGATATAAGGCATGGCTTGGATGAAAAACTGCAATTTCCTCTACTTTCAATTTCAGCCCTGGCTTCCGTTTCCCCTGCTAGGTTCTCCCCACTCCACCTCCATCCACCACCTCCTTGGTTTCTCAATTTCTCTCCAAAGGCAATCCCAACAACCATGGGTTACAGGCACACTACTGTGGAACAAACCACAAGAATGCACATTAGTGACTGAGGGGTTCCCTCTTGAACCCAGAAGTTTATTAGCATTCAGCAAAGAAGTATATGTTGTTACAAACAGGCAGTGCATCAAGATATCCAGATGTCAGTGAGAGCTAGAAGTGGAGAGGTCAGAACCTGGGTGATTCTGTGATGTCTCAGGGATGGAGAAGAGGAAGCTCAGGTACAGCCAGGGGCCACACTCCCCTTTCTGCACTGGGAGAGAAATAACTCTTACACCTGGGGTGATGATGTACTGCAGTTCCTAATTTCTTCCCTCCTTCCTCCAGCCATTTTATTTAACATGACCTAAATATACATTCCTGTTTTATTCCCCCCCACCCCCACCCCCATATACAGCAGGAAAATTAAGCACCAATAATAATAACAATAATTAAAGTCCCACCTCTCAATAGACCCAACCCTCACACATATACATACCATGTGGATTTTCTTCTTTAGAGTGACTATAGGATTGGAAAGTCGGGGATCAGGCCAGCAAGCCATCACCCTGAAAGTCACTGTTCCCCAAAGTACCATCCACGTGTGAGCTGGAGCAGGGCAGGGGAGGGGGAATGGTGGTAGGGGAGGAGATTCCCCCAAAGCAGCAAGAGGGGTGAAGGAGTTCCCCAAAGCCTCTCTTCTGGGCAAATGTCACAATCAACTGAGCTCCTAGGAAGTCCTATGCAAGGGTTTCCTCAACGAGATGGTAAATTCCTGATAGTGCAAGCATCATTGTCATCTGTTTCCCACAGCTTCTTGGGGAAAGGGGATATGGTTGAAACCCCCTTCCTTCCCCATTGGGTGGAGAATGTTCCCAAAATGCTCCTTTGGAGAAACTCAACAAGACAAATAGCACAACATGGGCACTCTGATTTCAAAACTAAAGCACAAAACATAAAGAGGAAAAAAATAAGACACATGAGTACTCTCAGAGGGTCTAGACATGGGGAAGAAGGGTTCAAAAGAAAGAAAAACATAAAATAAAGCCAGAAAATGACAAGCTGTCTACCAGGTCCCACACGCCTGAGTCACTTGGCGTTTGTCTTCAGTACCTGGGCATCTTCTGCTGTCCCTGTCATGGGGGGAGGGAACGGACAGTGTGATACAGCTAAGGTAGGGAGAGGGGAAAGAGGGAGGGCCCTAGGCAGTTGAGATGCCGGCCCTCTGCACAAGCAGCAGCAATTTTTGTGTCATCTTTGTTTTGTTTAAAACTGTAAACAGCACCGCTTAAAAATAAATCAGAAAAGAACAATTGATAAACATTGTTTTCCATGAATATAAAATGCAAACAATATAAAAATAGATAATTGACTTTTGATATATATATATATTAAAAACAACTTGAATGCAACATACACATGGGTAAACTTGAAGTCTCCCTGCTAAACCCCATGCCTCCCTCTAGCAACTGGGCCTGGGGGCTGAGGGCAGGTGGGGTGGTGGCACTGGCACAGGTAAGGAAAGCTGCTGGCAGCAGGATGAAGGGTACACACCCAGCCTTCCGAGTGTGTGAAGCTACTTCCCTTCTTGGCATAGGACTAAGGAGGGAGAGAGACTGGTGTTTACTAAACCCATTATCCGGGCAGTCTTGTGGCCTGGTACCCAAGCTGAGGCCAGATAGGTAGGGCTGGCTTGAACTGGGCCCCAAGGCAGTGCTTCCTTGGAGACTCTAAAGCACCAAGAAACTGGCATCCTGGCCCTGGGAGAGGCCTACTAGGTGGCCTTCTCTATCCACATTCACTGGTCCTCCAAGGACCAGTCTCATCTGGGAATTCTCAGGATCACAGCTGTCTGGCACTAGGCCTATTGGGTAATAAGATGAAGGCAGCTGCTTCCACTAAGTCCCATTTTCCCTTAAAGTCACATCCAAAAGCATTATTGCAGGACCTTGCAATGGAGACATGGTGTTCATCTAGTAGTACTCTTGGAGGTGTGGACATGATATCAACAGTTTTAGTGGTCTGGGGTGTATTTGCTGCCACCCAAGCCAGCACTAGTCTGTGTTTGGAAACAGGCCTGAAGCTTGGCTGGCTCTCCCAATGTCACCCTGTGCTGTCATCACCATGGGTCCCCAGACAGGTCTTCCTTCCTCCTCTAGGCTGCCATTGGGTTTCAGCCATAAACTGCTTAGCTCTAGAGATTCAAAGGAACCTGCTTCTGCAGCCACATATCCTGGCTGCCCCACTTCAGGTGGTAAGGATCCTATTCCTGGGCTGGCTAGGGCAGTGAAGGGACTTGCAGGCAGCAAGGCTGTCCAAACCATGAACTCTCACTCAGCCCCAGGCCCTACTCTGTGGTGTGTGACCTTCCAAAGCCCATCAAAGTGTGTCAGGGCTATGCCAGTGCCCCTCAGAGACAATGCCTCATGCTGCCTTCCTGACCCTGAGGGCAGCCCTCAGCCCTTAGCCAAAGGTTGGCCACCTCCTTTTTCTCTTCCCAGATAGGCTGGTGGCCTTTCTCCAGCAGGGTCTGGAGGCTGGTGATGGCTCTACTGCCTGCTGTGGCTGGCACAGTCCACATGTAGACAGGAGCTCAAGCTGCCCTGAAAGAAGAGGCAAGAGGTGGGTTTTTCCCTGTTGTAAAGGCATTTGGTGAGTGTTTACTTCCTGCCAAATAGCCAGGCCAATTTCAGCCCCACCATCCCAGAGCAGCTTTGGTAAGAGGCCAGAAAGTTGGAATTTGGGCACTTCTCTCTTGGAATGCTGTGCTTGGGGTAAGGATGGCCTTCCTCACCCTCTTTCATTCTCCAGCTCTACAACAGATACATTTCTTCACAATGTATCTGTAGCCAAAGTCAGCCTGAAGAGCTGGTCTGGGTCCCTTGAGTGGTGGTGTTAGTGCCATGCAAATTCATGTGGTGCTTCCAGGGGTGCAGCTTCTACCAGCCAGGTCTGCTATTTGTGAGTAAGGGCACTGGGCCAACCCGAATCTGAGAAATGGTGACAAAGACCAGCATGGACACATCCCCTGGCCAAGAAACAGTTTGCCCACTAAGTCACCTTGACTTAGGGGGCAAACAGCATCTGTTCCCAAGCTAAATTGCCATATCTCAGGAATGGCAAGAACCCCGTTGACTTCTTCTCTCAACAGGCATGGAGATGGTGGGATGTGGGGGCGGGGGTGCAATAATCATAATTTCAGTGAACACAGCCAAGCAAAAAATGTTCCATATGCCATTTCCAACAAAGAAATGTAAAAGGAACCCTCTCCTATAGGTGATTAATGAGAGGTTGAACTTGGCAAGATTAGCCTGTTCCAATGTCTTCCTGACAGCAAGCTCTTCCCCACCAGTATTTCCAACCTAGTTTAACATGAAAACTGCATGGATGCAGGAGAAGGGAGGGTGCCATTCATTCCATAAAGGGCTGCAACTGCCAAGAAGCCCTGTCCTTTGATGATGCTAAGGACTTGGCTAATTGGAAGATAAAAGCTCTTTAAAGGGCCCAGAACAGCAGCTGAGATGCCTTTGGTATCCTGTCTTGGGAGTGCAAACCTGGGGCCTTATTACAGAGTCCAAATGATGGGATGGGCAAGGCTTAAGGAACTTTTTGTGTTGGGAGGCTTGAGAAGGGAGTTTTCCCTTTTAAGAAACTCAGATACCTTAAGCTCTGCAAAGTCTGAAATCCCCTTTCTTGCTGGCTGTGATAAATGGACCCTCATTTTCTATCTTTCTCCTACACTCCACAAAAACCCCAGCCCCTATAGTCAAGCCTAATTTAGGTTGCTTCTCTTCCCTTATCTCAATTAAAAGACCGTGTTCCTTGTGATGAGATTATGAAAATTTCCTTTAGAGGAAAAAAGAACAAAAATTCAAAAGCATCTGCAACTCAGGTAGTCACAGGCTTAAAAGAAGGAAAACAAAAAATCCTATCATTCCGGAGCTCAACACTCTATGGGAGTGTCCACAACAGAACCTTATTTTGTCTTCTGTTTGCAAATGGATGAATTTTATCACTCCATCAAGGGGATTAGCGTTTTTGTCTTTAACCCAAGCTATGGCAGGACAGGTTAAAAGGCCCCCATCTGGTCATGATGCCAAAGTCCACAGCGATAGGCTGTGAGACACACGCTACTTGATCCTCTCTAAGGACAGCTAGCTGGGATGAATAGCTTATAGTCATCTGATATAATGATGGCAGCTATGCCAAGGCCAAAAGGAATAGGGGTGGGGAAGATCTGTACCATAATTTCACATTGCTAATAGCAAATAAGCCCCACTTCCCCAAGCGGGAGGCAATGCAGACTTGGCTGCTAATCAGTGGTTCATCATTCATTGGAGGAAAGGGGCAGGGGGCACTAAAGGTTTAGCCTGTGTCAAGGATGCATGCTATATATGTGTGTGCGTGTGTGTGTGTGTGTGTGTGTGTATGTGTGTGTGTATATATATATAAAATCACTAACTTGGCAACTGGAATAGGCACAAAATTACAGCATCCCAAACCCGGCGTGGGTCACAAGAAGAAACCTCGAAAGCAAAAACTGGAGTGCAGTAGCAGCAGCAGCCTCCCTGGGCAGATGCACTTGAGTTGAATGTGGCCATAGATGGCAGAAGAGGGAAGTGGGAAAACCAAGGTGAAAACTCACAGGAGTTTTCTTTGGCCCAAAGGGTTTTCAAGTTAAACAACAACCCCCACCCCCCCCACCCTTCTGCCCAACCCCTGATCCCCATTCACATGCTCAGGCCCCGTGCCCCTACTCCAGAATTGATGATAACTACTTGGCTAGGTTTCCATTCATGGCAGTGGAGGAGTAGCTGGTGGCAAGAGAGGCACCTTGCTCGGCCCTCTCCTTTGACAGGTCAAGGCTGGAAGGCCCATAGTGAGTGGGCTGAGGCTGGGGGTGCTCAGGCTGGACCCTGGGCAGCTGAGGAATGCCATGGGTGATGCCCACAGGCTTGGCCTGTGGTAGAGGGCTGGGGCTGAAGCCTCCAGAACTGGAAGAGCAACTGGGCTCATCAACAGGCAGCAGCACATCTCGAGGCCTGGCCCTCACGCTCTGGGAGGCCTGTGGCTGGAGGTTATAGCAAGGGCCCATGGGCAGGTGTAGGTGTGAGGGACGAGCTAGCTGAGGCCCAGATTCCCCAGGTGCCCTTGACTCTGGCACTGATAGTGATATTGACATGGTCATAGGAGGTATGCAACAGGTTGCCTGCCTATATGGAGACTGTCTGGAAGGCCTGTCCAGCTGGTTGGGGCTTATCCAGGCAGGACCTGGCCCCACTGGAAGAGGACAGGGAGCCCAAACAGGCCAATCATAGGCCCCTGGGGGTTCAGTATAGAGGGAAAGGGGACTGTCTCGGCTCCATTCTCCTTCGTCCTCCTCTTCGTCCTCTTCATCTGAATCTTCCTGCTGGGCCTGAAGCTCATCAGACTCGAGGCAGCCCTGGGCCAAGTGGGAATTGGAGAGCTCCATCTCCAGGGTCTCTGCAGTGTCGAGAGAGCGGCTTCTCCTGTTGAGGGCCATAGCAGCAGGTGGAGGTCGAGGGTGCAGGCCAGGCAGTCCCAAGTATCGAGGGAGGCTGCTCACACCCCAGGGCAGGCCTTGGTAGAATCGACTATGGTAGTTGTTGAAGGCATGTTTGTGATAGTAGCCCAGCTCAAAGGCTTCCAAGGAGGCTGCAAGATCTTCATCATTGTGGAACTCAGGATTCTCTTCACACTTGCCTTCCCCGTCCCGTTCCACATCAGCAATGTCAAAGGTCACCATGGGAGGCAGCTCAGGGAGGTTTTGAGTGAAAGATGAGTCAGAGTCAGAGCTGCAGGACATGCTGGAAAAGAGGTTTCCATTGCTGGTGAACTCTACCAGGGCCTGTGAGAAACTCACAGTGGCATTCCCTTCCTTCTCAACCTCCTCTTCCTCTGGATCTTCAGGGGGTGAATAAGTAGGGTAGGCCCTCCTGGGAGATCCTCCAAAATTTGCTTCTTGCATGTCTGGCTCAAACATGGCATCACTCTGGAAGAGCTGCATCAGGCAGGTACTTTGATCTTTCTTGGAGCAGGTTCCTTCATAACGCTTCTCCAGAGGACGGAAGTCCCTCCAGTCTGGCTCGCTGCTCGCAGTGGTGGGGAAAGCTGAGGTAATTCCCCGGTGGGAAATCTGAGAGGTCCCTGATACCCCTGCTGCTAGGCCCATCACTGATGGGCCTAAGGGCCTCATCTGATACTCTAAGACGGGCTTCTCCTGCCGAGCCTGGGCCTCTCGGACTTGAGTCTCTCTAGAACGAACCTCTCGGGCCTGGGCTTCTCGGGTTCTGGCCTCCCTGCCATGAGCTTCCCAAGTGTGGGCCTCCCTGGCATAGGCTTCCCTGCCATAAGCCTCTCGAGTATAGGCCTCCCTGGCATGGGCCTCCCTGGCATGAGCTTCTCGGGCACGTGCCTCCTGGGCCTCAAGCTGTTCCCGCCGAAGCTCCCAATACAACAACTGTTTCTGGATGGTCACTAGCCGTTCTTCCTCTGTCTCCATTGCCCCAGGTGGCCGGGAGGAAGAAAAGGGCTCAAAGTTTAAGAAGGGGTCAAACATCTCAGAGCTTCGACCATGGAGGTCATAAAGGCAGTCATCTCCAGGTGGAGAGTTCTCAAGGCTGTCATCTGGCTCATAGAACTCATATAGGGCATCTCCACTGTAGCTGTCTCGGGGTAGACAATCCCTGCGGACAAGCCCCAGGGCCTCACCTGAATCATCCTCAAATCCAGGTGTGGTGGAGTCATAATAACCTTCATCACTATTGGGGGCAGATTCTTGCTGGTCACTCTGAGGAGTCAAAAGTTCCCCAGGGGCTAGGCCAGGATAAGACCTAACTGGGTCAAGCAGCATGTAGCCGTGGTGGCCTGGGGATGTGGTGGGATGGTAGCCCAGGTTCATATTGGGCCTTGGATACATCTGGGCAGTTTCCCACAGATATTCTAAGTCATCATCTTCTTCCTCCTCCTTAACCTCCTCTTCTTCCTCCTCTAATTCCACCTCTTCTTCCTCTTCTTCTTCCTCCTCGTCATCATCATCTGGCAAGGCCATCTCCTCCCCACCTCCTTGGTAGGTCACCAGGCAGGAACTTCGCTTGGTCCCATCTCGGTTTGCTCTCTGGCCCCCAGAGGCCATGCTGTCTGTCATACTGTCCATGTCCTGTTCTGCTATTATGTCACCACAACCTGTCAATGAATCAAAGCTTTTCAGGGATGTCACATCCCCAAACAAGAGGCTCAGCGGGTCCCCCACAGGGCCATTGGGTGGGTTTACCTCTCCTGCTACTACCTTCTCCCCTGTTTCTGGGCTATGGGGCTCCTCTAGGCTACTGGCTTCAGGGGCAGGCTTGGGTTGCACATGTGCTGAGGCACAGGCCTCCATGGGTTTTTCTGGATCTTTACAGGCCATTTTCTCAGTAGCTGGTGGAGAAGGCTCTGGTGTTGGAGAAACTTTTGGCCCAGGGGCATCTTGGGAGTTAGCATTTTCCTTTCTAGGGGCTTGGAAGGTCTCCTCAAAGCAGGGCACCTGAGGGGCTGAGGTCACGTGCTCATGAGGCCTGGCTCTGACCCTCTCAGGCCCCTTGGTCCCTGGCTCACTTTGCTCAGCCCCAGTGACCTTGCTCTTCCGGTGACGGCGGATACTGCTAAAAAAGCCTTTTAGGCCTTTCTTTGGCTTGGGCATAGAGGGAACCTTCTCAGCCACAGCTTTCTCTGTGGCTCCAGCCACAGATGTCTTACATCTGGGGCCTGTCTCCAAAGCCCCATGGGCACTCTGAGAGCTGGGAAATCGGCACAGTAACTCAGGCAAAGGCAGGGAGAAGCCAGTTCCTTCACTGACAACATCTTCAGGGCCATGGGCTGCTTCACTCAGGCCATCGTGGGTCTTGCTCTTGCTGAGACCTTTCTTGGAGCTGCCTTTCCCAGAACCTTTGCTCCGTCCCCCTCCAAAGAAACTAGGCAGAGTACAGATACCCTTCTTGCCACCAAAGAGTTTCATGGCAGTTTTCTTCAGCCTACCTGGGCCGGATGAGGATGGCTCTGAGGTTGGTCCTTCTGTCGCCTCAGCTGCCTTGTTCTTGGCTCCTTTTTCTGCTGTTTGTTCACGGGTACTCCCAGAGGCTGCAGCTCCCTTGGCCTGAGCAGCTTCATCCTTTTGGGTCTCCATGATGATAGGGACAACTGAGGTACGTCCAGCTGGAAATGCAGCCTCAGGCTTCCAGGCACTGTTATAACATTATCACTCAGGAAGCATCACAGTGGGGTCTGGAGGAGATAGGAGAGACAAAGACAGAGAGACAGATACTAGTGAGCAAGCATCTAGGCTGGGTTTGCTTTCACCGGACGTCAGGCTTGAGTGGAACAAGAAAGAAAATAAGGGAAAATGTGGGGCAAATCTTAATCCACTCGATATGCTTGGCTTGCTGGGCCAGCTCTCTCTGGGCCCCAAGGCAGCAAAACTCTACACTGAGAAACAAGAAGCCTTCATTCCCTACCTTCTTGCTGGGTCCACTCCCTTCAGACCATCCTAAGCTCAGGGGACCACTGGGCAGGGGGACCTGCAGTTGTGTGAAAGGCCTAGTGGTGCTATTGGCTGTGGGAGGTATTATCAATTATCAAAGGGGATGAGGATAGGGAGAGACAAGAAAGGCAAAAGGGATGTTGGCTCCAACATCACAGAATTTTTGAAAAGCATCTGGCAAAACAGTCCATTGAGTCCTCACAGGGTTCTGTTGGATTCAAGCTTCAGTTTCACATTAGTCTGGGCTCTTACTGACATTTTGTCTGAGACTGAAAAGTGGACCTGAAGTTTCACCTCCCATCCAAAGCTTCCTAAATTGCCTGCAGAACCATGCTCAGGCTTCAGAATCTCAGAATAGGAGCCTCACACATCCACAAACTAGGTCTGCAATCTAGAACCTGCTAAGACAATGAAATGGGAGCCTCAAGAAAGGTATTCTCTGGGCTTCAATATTCGCCATCCAAGAGGCCTACCAACATCTCTCCCTCAGAGAGGTGATATGAGGGTGGGTCTAAGCCAGACCCTCTATTGGCTGTCCTGCTGGGAAGATATTTTAATGTGGTCATCAATGGAACCCCAAATTCTACTTGAGAACCATGAGGTGGACTGTTTCTCCTCTACTCTCCTCCTCTTATTATTTTTGTCCCCATCTAGCTCCCTATCTAGGAAGGGAACTCCTTGAAGGCCCTACATGATTCATATTCCTGGTGTGTGAGATAGGTTCCCAATGGCTTTTAAAATAAATAAACCTGGTGCAAGCCACACCCTTCTGGTCAAGGCTCTTAATCCTCCAAATGCCCAAATATCAACAGAGATGGAATAAAAACAAGACCTAGCCACTATCCACCACAATATACCTCTGTACCTCTGGTCATCGGCTAGCTCAGTGACCAGCCTGCTAAAACCCAATGACCCCCTCCCTGGGAAGTCCCTCACCAATGTGTCCCCTCTCTGTAGAGTGGCACCAGCAGATGGGGGATCTGGGAAGAGAGGGGAGAGGGGAAGGGGAAGGGGAGGGAAGGAAGAGTAAGAGAGGGAGAGAGAAGCAAGCACCCTTGGTCCAGGAACAGCTGGACAGTACACCAGGCCTGTGATTGCTTGCCATAGTAATAAGACTCACATATTCACCTAAAGTGGAAGACTGTGGACCAGCACTGAGCGTGGAAAGAGGCTGGCAGCTACACTCTAGCCTTGGAGCCCCTGGTTCTGTCTTGCAAACATTAATTTTGTGCCTGCTGCCTTGCTTGGCTTGACACTTGAATCATCAGTGTGATGATCCAAGCTTCCATAAAGAACACTCTGCATAACTGAATATTAAAATTGGAGCAAGATAACAGCTGGCTATCCAGAAAAGAAAAGAGCAGGTGAAAAGGAAAGTTCATTTGAACCTCTCTCTGCAGAGATCTGAATTGCCATTTGCTCAGGTTAGAGATTTTTCTGTAACATATTTTGACATCACACTGTTCCAACTCAGCCCTGCAACTGATAGTCCCACAATAGACAGCGCCCCCTCCCACCTCCAAATACACACACAATCATACCTAAACACACAATCACCCAGTTTTCTGCCCCTGGGTCTGGTGGGAATAGGGGCCCTATCATGTCTGAATGCCCTACTTTCCACAGCACATTTTTTACCTCAGCCTTAAAATTACTGCTAAGGTTATCGTCACGGTGTTGGGGATAGGGGAGTTGGGGTGGCAGTACTGGAGTTGTTTGTGAAATTCTATTCCCCTCTGGAATTCAGTGCTTCAGGGCAGGCCAAGAAGGGAGAACTCCCAGCCTTTGCATCTAGGGAGCTCCTAGGCTAACAGGGAGAGTCCTATATGTAACAGTCTGTTAGAAACTGGACCAAACAACAGGAAGTGACCAGCAGGCAGGAGGGCGAGGTGAACATTACCTGAGCTCTGCCTTCTGTCAGATCAGCAGAGGCATTAGATTCTCATAGGAGCGTGAACCCTATTGCAAATTGCGCATGCGAAGGATCTAGGGTGCACTCTCCTTATGAGAATCTAACAAATGCCTGATGATCTGAGATGGAACACTTTTATCCCAAAACCTTCCCCCTCTCCATCCGTGGAAAAATTGTCTTCCACGAAACAGGTCCCTGGTTCCAAAAAGGTTGGGGAACGCTGCTTTAAAGAATAGCCCCTGTTATTTCTAAAGCTGGTTGGTGGAGTATCATTCTTTATACCTTGTAAACATATTCCAAGATAAATGTGAAAGGGAGAAAGACACTTCTTGGGCAGTAAGGCTGGGCCTCAAGGAAAACCTCAGAGCCAAGTGAAAAGCTTTAGGACCTAGACATCCTTGTGAATCAAAGGCTGACTTGTCCTGCTGGGTTTGGGGCTGGAGTTCCTGGGAACAGAGCGATTCGGCAAATTCAATCACAAAGGCTGCTTTCCAGAGCCTTGACGCCCCAGTTAGAGGACAGTCTCTTTGGGCTTTCCCTTGCCCTTGCTCCTATGCTCTGTGGGGGTAGAGGCCAGCCCACTCACCTCTCTCTGTATTGTCCCCTTTCCTGTCACAGGGAGCTGCAGTGTGTTGTGGAAGGAGCCATGGACCGCAGGGCTGGGGTCCAGGCCATGTCAGCCTCCCATCTGCCAAGGGACCCTAAACGGGCCAGTGTAGCCTGCTGAAATGCAGGTACTTGTGAGCTATTTTGAGATCAAAACTGCTCCTCTACCTATCCTTCTACCTGCCCACTCCAACTACAGTGGTGTGATGAGTTGATGTGATAATAGGCACAAACAAAGCACTTTATAAACTGTATAGTACAGTGCAAATGAGAAAGATTGTCATTACTGTTATTATTACTCCTTCTAGGTCAGATCCCAGTTTCTTAGGAAGCAACTGACCATCTGTTAAAGGCTGTTCATTTGGGAAAGCCATTCACTGTGGGAAGCTCAGGGACTTGCTGCCTTGGCCCACGCTGAGAAGGAGACAGATATGAGGGGATTTTAAAGAGGTGTGTGTATCTATACAAACTCCTCTGCTAAAAGGTTTGAAACGCCCTCTGTGTGTGTTGTAGGAGACAGATGAATTACGCAGGGTGTCCCTGGGATGGAGTTTCTCTCCGTCCAGTTCAGGCCCTTCTCCTAACCAAGTCCAGAGTCATCTTTGCTGGCAGGTACCAGCCTTAAACTGGTACTCTGCATTCTCTCTCCCAGAGCCATGTCCCCCCACAGTCATTCACAGTATCTCTGCCTATGTCACCCAGAACACTGGGAAGGAAGGTGGCAGGGTCACCCATAGCTGGTAGCTCCCTAGCCTAGCCCCACCTAGCTACCTCTGCCCTAGGCCTCTTCTCCATATTCTTTGCTAACCAACCAGGTGCCAAAGCTATCCTTCCTCAATGGGTTATGCTGCCTTTACTTAGGACCACAAGAGTTCACCAGGAGAGTGAGGTGGGGCAGAAAGCAAAGGAGACAGCAAAGGACAGACTCTGCAGATCCCCTAGGCTGGGACTGGCTTTCCCTGGGGGTCCTGTCAAGAAAGTGGCACTGCCAAATGCAGGGCCCCACAACCCTCATGTTCCTCAACCAGTGTGGCTGAGTTTCAGGTGGGCTGGGGGTTAAGAGAACCCTCCCAAGCCACTCTGTGGTCCCTTGCAGGGACTGCCTGCTGCAGCTGCTGCTATCATGGCAGAAAGCAGGCTGTGGTAGAAAGTGCTGGGGCCATTCCAGCTCCCTGAGCCAGATTCAGGCCATTCTGGGGCCAGCGGAAGGCTGGCTACAAAGGAAGAGCTTCTTCCTTCTCCTCTCCACTTAAAACATAGGCAGGAGGCCAGCCACATACCTGCCCTAGAGACCCTTCTCAAGGAGAAGGGACAGCTGCAACATGAGCCTCGCACATTCTGCTCCAAATCAGCTTCCTGGGGCCAGCATGGCCAACTTAAAGAGGGCTGAATTGGGGGAAGAAAAAGAAGCATGTGGATTTATGCAGTAGCTCCAGAGACATGGCCTTGACCAGCCATAGTTCCTCAGGCCTGTTCCAAGCAGTCTTCCCGAAAGCAAGCCCACTTCAGGCCCACCTGCCCTTCTGTATGTTGGGGAGGGTTGGTTAAAGAAAAAATAGTGAGGATGGCCCTCCAGAGAGCTGGCCATTTCAGCGCTGGAATCAACTCTGCCCAGCTAGGGGAAATCCAGCAAGTTTTTTCCCGTGTTTATGCCTCAGTTTCCTTAACTGTAAAATGAGGCCATTGAGAGTGTCTACCTCTTAGGGCTATTGTAAGAAGTAAAACCAATGCACATAATGTACCAAATCAAGTGCATTACATAGCAGAAGCTAAAAACATTATAGTAACTAACTTTTATTCATATTTTATTCAAACTGTGGTAGAACAATCTCTAGAAGTAAAATCATCTCAGTCAGGTTGAGTAGGGTGCTCCCTAGGGCTCTGTGGGTAAGTCACCAAACCTCCTTGGGGCTCAGTTTCCCCAAATGGCAAATGGTAAATGAGGATAACTGTGTGGTCATGTCATAGGAGGCTTCACTTGCTCATTTAGCCAAATTTGATATTCAGGGACCTAAAAGAGTCAGCTACTGGCTAGCAGCCAAGGATTATCTGGGACTTTCAACTAGCCAGGTTCTCTAGCCCAGGTCAAACTCAGCTAAAAGTACCAACATCAAAGGAAATGCAAATCAACAGATATCCTTCACCCTCAGGGTATTTACCACTTTACAAAGCACTCCCTACTCCCATACCCCACATTTGCCCTCCTCAGTCACCCATTATTCAGGCCTGGTGGGGGATGGCAACTCCTTGTCACAGAGAAGGAAACTGTGCCTAGACTTGGGAAAAGACTTGTCCAAGGTCACATAGTGAAATGGTGACAGAGCCACACTAGCTCCCAGAACTATTGAGTCTCAATTTCATGCCATTCTGCTGCACTGTGCAGGCCACCAATCAAAGGAGGAAGACTGAGCAAGAGAACTGCAAAGGTTCCCCTCACACCAGCAAGAACTATAATCTCCCACTCCCATCCCACCTCTGTCCCAGCCCTGCTAAGCCTTCTTTGCCACATTTTCAGTCCTCACTGGTTGCCACTGTTTGGGTCCTACCAAACACATTCCAGGAAGCCTGCTGACATCAGAATCTAGGGGCCAACAACCCAGCCTGTGGCTGCTCTCCTCATCAGCAACCCTACCACCACTCCTCTCAAACTACAGGACATGTCACTCTACTCCCCTTTTCCTTAAGAGATAGGTTTGAGTGGCCCAAAAACCAGAAACCTGCCAACGTGGACAAAGATGCAGAATTTGAGCTATTTAAGGAAAATGACTTATCAGATGATCTGGAACTTGAATGATCCATTTCTAACACCCACTGCTCTCAAAACTATTTGGTCAGAGCCTAAAGGAAGGGCTGCTTGGCTTGGTACCCTCTGATGGAGTTGTAGAGGCAGCTGGCAAAGCCCCCTCAGCCTACCCCTTCATCCACTCCTCCCCTAATTTGCAGCCTTCCTGCTGAGGGGCACCTCCTGCCCAGAGGGCATCTCACCAACTCCAGATGCAGCAAGACCCCAAACTGGGACTTCTCTCTCTGTCCCAATTCCCCCACCAGCCCCCCTCAACTGATTTGTTCACATACTGAGCTTTGTGTAATTCATCCTGACAGGCTTTGGTCTGTTCATTCATCTCTCTCAAATTGACCCTCCTTCATCTTACAGTTACTACATCTAGCACACAGCAGGAGCTCAAACAATGCTGATTCAATTGAATTCTAATTCAGCTGAAGTTTCTTGGTCCGGAACTGGAATGCCAGCCTCACCTTCTATAGGCTGTGTGGTTTGAGAAAGTGGCCTAACCTCTCTGACACTCAAATGCCTTATCTGTAAAATGAAGAAAATGCTATCTACCATGAGGATTGTGGTAAGGATTAGAGATGATCAATGTAAAAGCAAACTGGTAACTACATACTAAGCAGATATTCAATAAAGGGCTCTTGTGATGAGGCCACTTGCAGGCACCTTTTCCTCTCCAGCTCCCCAATTGCCACCCCACATTCTCCAAAGATGACACAAGCCTCTTAGCTGAGCCCCTCTAGCCCCTCCCTGCCGCAGCACCCCCTGGCTCCCCTCTCCCATCTCATTCATCCTGTACGTTGTTGCCAGATTCATTTTCTTACAACTCCTGTTTCAGCACTTCACTCCTCCACTTACCAAATTATTCTGCATTGCCTACAGGATAAGGGCCAAAACCCTATGTCTGATGTTAAAGGCTTGCTCTGCCTGAGTGCTCCTCACAAGTTTCTCAGCCTTGTTTCTCTGCCTCTTGGCCCCAGCCCCAAATACACAGGGGTTTGCCCAGTCTGGGAGATGTGGTCACCCAGATACCACCTCTCCCTAGAAATGGGCTTTCCTGGTGAGTCTTCTTAGTGCCCCAGGTTTCTCCTCAGGCTCTTGAGGTCCCCTCCCTGCCCAGCTTGCCTTGAATGACAGGGACTTTGGGAGCCACTTACTTGCCACTCCCATCTCAGGCTCCCAAACTTTCTTAGAGAGAAGTGTATCTGAAGTGGATACCATGCCTGCCTGCATAGGCTTCCACTAAGTCAGTACTAGCCCAGCTAGAGTGAGATCAGACAGGTGCCAACCCTTCCCCACCCCCCGTTCAAATGAAGAACAGGAGAGGAGCTAACTCCAGAGAAACAGATGTGACAGAACAGCCAAGGAAACCCTACAGAGGAGCAGCTGGGTCAAGTGAACAACGGATACCTCTGACTTTCCTATGTGTCCACTCCCCTCTACTAACCATGCCCTGTGTGAGAAGCTAAGTGAGGAAACTGAAGCTTGGGAGGGGACAAGGAGAGTGTGATTTGAGGAAGAACTCTGGAATTGAATTGGGGACCAGGAGCTTTGGACTTCTGAGTTAACTTGAGCAAATCCTTTCCCTGTTCTGGACCTCAGTTTCTTCATATAGAAATGGGAGATTGGACCAGGGAGTCTGCTTGCTCCAGGTTGCCCTGAGAGGCTGGGGGAGGAGTGGTCCTGTGCCCAGTTTTCTAATGGCTGCTGAGTCAGACGGCATAGCAGGGGGCACTGGATTGGCTTTGAGGGTCCTAGGTCTTACTGTTAGGCCTGGTTACCTAGCTGGTTGGACCTAGTTCACCACTTCAGGACAGAGGTGCACTGTGGCCCAGCCTCACTCCTTGCACCACCCCTCAACATTTTGCTCTTTCAAAATGCACTGAGTCTGGCCTGTGAATATTTCCAACATATCCAGAAAGGAGGGGGGCCAGAACTGGTCATGCCATTCCTCATTCCCCTGAAAAGAGCCACAGCCCCCAGCAAGAAGGGCTGAGCAGATGGAGAGGGAGGGTTGAGGCATACTCACTAGGGATGGAGGGTTAGTATCCACTTAGAAGCCCAGCAGGGGGAAAAACCGTAGGAGATGAAACCAATGAAATCTCTATGCTGAAAAAAAATGCAGATCAAAGGGTCACAAAGGCCACTGCAGCAACAGTATGCCTGCCTATGACCACACCAAGCCCCTCAGGTCATTTTCTCCACTGTTCATATTTTCCCCTAATTCCAAAAGGAGGTGGAGGGAGCAACGTACTCTTACTGGGCTAGCACCTGTACCTCTGTAGTGGTTCTGCTTCCCCTGCCTGCCTTTGCTAGAAATACACTTACACATGCACAGGTTTGAAAAATAAGACAAAGCAGGGGAGATGGAAGACTCTGAGATTATTTAATTCAGAGAACAGAAGTTGGGGGTGGAGAGAGAGTTTAATGCCTATGAAATCTCCAATAGATCATTAAGCAGAAGAGCAATGGTGGCCAGCTGCTTGCAACTCCTTCCCCCAACACACATACACACACACACACACACACACACACGCACACACATGCACGCACATATGCAAGGTTTAACTACAGCATGACAGGCTCAGATTATCCCTGAGAAAGAACTGGGCAATGAGGCAGGTGACCCAGGAATGAGTAACACAGAAAGGCTATGAAATATTGCCTCAGGGGCTTAACCCTTTATCACCCGCTGTATCTGCCTAGACAGGATTCAGGTAGGGAAATTGAAATAACGTTGGACATTCTCTTTTGTAGCCTTAGATAGCCCATCTGTTAAGCAAAGGGGCTGGAAACCCCTTCTCCCTCTTGGTTCTACCTGCCAGGCTTGCTGCTGTTTCCTAGTGGAGCAGGGTTGTTTCTTCCATACACACTATCTACAAGTGGAGATGTAACAGTTCTTCAGGAAATTTCGTGTTTCTTTGAGACAGGGTCTTGCTCTGCTGCCCAGTCTGGAGTGCAGTGGCGTGATCATGGCTCACTGCAGCCTTGATGTCTCAGGCCCAAGAGAGCCTCCTGCCTCAGCCTTCCAAGTAGCTGGGACTACAGGTGCAAACCACCACACCCGGCTAAATTTTTGTATTTTTTGTAGAGATGAGGTTTTGCCATGTTGCCCGGGCTGGTCTCGAACTCCTGGGGTCAAGTGATCCACCCGGCTAGGCCTCCCAAAGTGCTGGAATTGCAGGTGTGAGCCACCAGGCCCGGCCCTTAAGGAATTTTTAATACCTCCACTATACTAGAAGCAGATCATTAGACTGCCAAATTCTTCCAACTACCTCCTCTCCTTTTGAAATTTTCAGTCCCAGCAAAACTGCAGGCCAAGACCAAGAGGCAAAAGAGACATTAAACGAGTGAGAGGCTCCCCTTATGAAGCTCCCAAGTTAACTCAGCCCCCCTTTCCTCTTAGGGAATGAGGGAGGTAAGATGAGGGGGATGGTTAATGAAATCTGCATTGATTGGAGGCTGCTGGTTCCACGGGACATAGTGGAAAGAGCCACTGCACGGGAAGCAGGAGCCTATCCTTAAATAGCTGTGTGACCTTAAGCGAGCCCCTGTTGCTTTCCAAGGCTCAGGATTCTCATCTCTAAGCATAGCAGTTCAAACTGGTGCTCCCCAAGGACTGTCCATCTGAGAGGAAGGTGTTCAGCAGAGGCCTGGGGAACACTTCTCAGCCCCAACCATGTTGGTATTTAGGCCCTGCTTCCCACCTCTTCCTGCCCTTTCCCCTGCAATGCCAAAGGGAGGCTAACATAGTAAAACTTTCCTTTGGAGGTAGCCTGCCCGCAGCTCTACTTCCAGATCCAAAGGTGGCCTCTTAACTGGCTGACTTTGCAGCATGCTTCTGATCCCTTTCTAAGACCCCATTCTAAAACTCATTCAAAAACCTCGTTTTTATTACCGTATATTTATATACAAAAATAGCAACTCCCTGCCAATTCCCTACTCTTTCATGCCCCCTTCCCCTAAAAGGATCAGATTCTCATTCCACAGCCTGGCATCTGGGAAACCCCATCACTGAGCCTCAATCTCTTCTCTACCTCTGAGCCACACCATCTCAACCAGAATAGACTCATTCACTCCCCTCACCCTGCCTGTCAATCACTTTCTCCCCTCCCATTCCTGGGTCTGCTTATGCTTTGCCTACCAAACCCCTCTACTTTCTGGCAGCTTCCAAGGATGATCCCCCTGCTTATACAGATCTTTCATCTCTCTCCACGTAGTTTGTCTCTAGGCTCACGAATCAGCAACCAAAGATATGCATGGTCTGGGATCTGAGCATTCCAAATCCTGGGCCTGTTGTTGGGGGAAGATATATCATGATTTTTTTCTTGTAGTTGCAATCATCCCCCTTCTAATCCATCCTCATTAGGCACACTTAATACATATCTGAGCCTTGAGTACCATTTCTGTAGTCACTTTCATATGAATCACGACAAGCGCAAGTTGGAAAGGTAAAGGTCTTCTGGAAAACTCTACAAAGAAAGCAAGTCGTTCCGGAACAATCACTAACTGCTCTGCACTGCTTGGCTTTGAGAGGGTTGTGGCTGAGGTCCAGGTTTTATTTACTCCTCCAAAGGGTTCTGAGAGAACCCAGACATCCATGTTATCAGACAAAACAGAGGCAGGCCAACTTAATTATAGTCTGCATCCTATTATAATTTAAGCCTGAATATGCCCAGGAGAAGTAGGCAGCCCTGGAGGAGTTCCGAGAAGAAAGAAGTCATCATGGGTGGGCAAGAGCCAGGCAGGAAAGGCACCAAGGAAAAGGTAGGCCCAGAACTGAGGTCTGAGAAGGAAGAAGATTTGGACAGGTGTAGGCTGAGTGGGTTTGGGTATGGGCAAAGGAGTTACATAGAGCAGATACATTAGGTGCCTGTTGGCCTGAGACAAGGCAGAGGGCAGGTCCAGCCCTGGGCTAGAGATGCCCAGCTGCAAGTAGAGGTTTGTGTTGGGGCCTAATCAAGGTGGGAGGAGGTGACTGTAGTGTGATATCTGTGGTCCTGGCTCCTGTCATAAAGGTCCAGAGCTAGCCTTCCCCCATGTGAGGAATTTACTGGTTCTCGTTGCCCCTCCTCAAAGTGCCCAAGCTTTGCCTGGGCGCTGCAGCCCACAGGGCTCTCCACACCAGAGGTTAATCAAAGGTCCAAGAAGAGCCTACCAAGCCCCTCAGTGGCTTCTTCTGTCCTATTCCTCAAAAAGGCCTAGAGAGCCCACTGCCAGAGTTGCACCGTGGTGCAGTGACTGTGCAGTGGATGGTGCCGAATGAGGGGAGCCACACTGGGGGAGGGGGCTCTGCTGGAATCCCGGTGGGGCAGGCAGTCCAACAGTGCAGTGCCCTCTGCCTTGCCCATGCCCACGCCGCTGCAGCAGGCAGGCAGAGCCGCAGAGGGAGATGTTTGTGTGTGGAACAAGGCTCGCCTTGACCCCGCGGCCCTTGCCGAAAGGAGCCTGGCCAAACGGAGACCAGCTCCGCAGGGCCAGTCCAGCTGCCGCCTAGGCGCTTGGGCTGTGACGCATGTAGCGGGCGCAGCCCCTCACCACTGGGGGAGCCAAGCAAAGTCCAGCGTTCGGGCGGTCACCAGTGTCAGAAGTGTCTCCAGCAGACAATGACAGGGGCCTGGCGGGCTGGGTATGTTAAGTAACTGCGAAGTTGGACGGTTTGGCCACCTCGCTAGCTCTCCTGTACACAGAGATGGTATGATACGTTCCGTACTACAATGAGGGCTCCTTCGGCCTCTGGCAAGGAAATGTCCCCCAAACACCGTGCCTATCGCTATTTTTAAACGGGAGGCTGGAGAGGAAAACGGGGCCAGTATTCTCCAAGGCAAAAGGAGGTGAGGCGAGGCGAGGCGAGGCGGGAGACAAAGCGGCCTTGCAGCTCTAACTCAAGGACTAGCTTGCGCCGCTGCTCTAACCCAAGGACCAGCAAGAGCCCGGCTGCCAGCCAGCCTGCCCGACCGCGGGGGCGGGCGCCAGATGCGCCCGGAGGCCCAGGAGGAGGGGCGCGGCTAGTTGGGGCCGCAAGGCCAAGGTTCTGAAGGGAAGTGTGCGACTGAGCTCAGCCCACAGGCCCAACTGAGCTCCTCTGGGGAGGGGGCAGTCTGTGGACGTCCCAATCCACGCCAAAGCCGGTCTCCGTCGGTCCCAAGCCAGCACGCCAGCTTGAGTCCGCAGAAAGGAGGGAGAGGCTGGAGATGCACAGGGGAGGGGAGGGGCGGCAGCCAGGCAGCCGGGGAGAGGGGTGAGGAGGTACCCGCGTTACACAGCTGTTCCAGCAAATGTGCTACAACAAAGCTGCAGAGCTCCTGGCCTACAAATGCACGGCTTGGGGTGCTGGCTGGCGGCGCCCTTCCCGGGACTGTGCGGCAGCACGTGCGGGCCCATCCCCGCCCCCCCGAAAGCCGGGAGGCATGGCCCAGGCTAGCCTGCCTTCCTACCCGCCCTCCCTAACCCCCCCTCCCCCCAGCAGTGGTCGCTTGTGCCCAGGGGACTCAAGGCCGCTCTGCCTCTCCACGCGACAGTCCGCAAAGCGGGTTCCAAAGGAGAGGGGCGAGCGACCGGGACTCCGACCCGCCTAGTCCTTAGTGCCCTCCTCCAGTCCATAGGAGCAGAGCACGCGGGAATGCACCCTACCGCGGGCAGGCGGAGGCTCCTGGCTGTACGCAACGCTTACCCGGCCCGGTCAGGTTCCTAGCCCGGTTATTGTCCGCTGAGCCGCCCTGGGCCGGGCTGCAGCCTCGGCTGCCACGGCTGAGAGCGCCGCCACCGCAGCTGCTGCCGCCGTCGCCGCGGTTCCAGTCACCTCCAGCACTGACTCCCCTTCCCCAGGCTTTGGGTAGCTCCCCCATACCCCCTCCCCCAGTACTCCGAGGCCACCGGGTGGGGCATCTGCGTCCTGATTGGCAGGCATATGGCCCAATCGCTATGGTGGGAAGGCGTGCCCCGGCCCGCCCACTGTTTTCCTTGGTGCGTTTCTCTTTAAATGCAAATAAGTGCAGGCGTGGTGTTGGCAGGGGGCGGAGAGGGTGCGGAACCACTGGCTGGGGCTCCCCACTCCTGCCCCCACGCCGGGCTGGTAGTGGCGTGGCTACACCGTGGCCTCAAGGAGCCGGTCCTGCCCGAATGGGGCTCGCCGGGTCGATTTTGGTTTTCACGCACTCCCATTTCCGTGGCCGCTGTGCATTCGCTGTACTGTGCCCTGGCCGCCACCAGGACGTTTATTCCTGAGCTAGAGGCCGGCGGGGAGTAACGAGGCAGAGAGGTTGAGGAATCTGGGAAGACTGCAGAAACCCTTAGCACCTCGGCCGGCCTATCCTTAGTCGTAGAGACAAGGCCCTGCGGATCGCGCCGCCAGGCCACCCAGAGGAGGGACTCACCTGCCAGGAAAACCAGCTGCAGCGCCTGCGCCCTAACTTCGTCTGCCTCTCTGGCACACCAGTGCCCTTAGAGACCATAGAGGCCAACTTCCACCCGTTACCGACGGGCCCTCCGCTGCCCAGAGTAGGGAAAGCCGCTCCCCACAGTTACCCAGCCTGCCGGCGACAAGGGCCAATTTGGAATCCAGAGCCCCGGGCTCCCCTTCCAGGATTGCTTTCACTTTTCTTCTCTGAGATGATACCTGTTTCCATAGTTTGACCCTCACCCAAATTTCCCACCTTCTGTGGAATGTGGAGGGAATCCCCAAGGTCTCCAGAGTCCCCCTTCCCCCTATCCTTTGTGAGCCTGGCTTTCTGCAGGCCTTTTTCCCTGAAATGTCTAAATATTGAGAGGAAAATCTTGTCTGGGCCCAAACCGGAGGTCAGGCTGAGGACAAAGTGAGGAGGCCTGTACCAGCCTTGTCTGCTACTGTGTGTGGGATGTGGCAGGGAGTCAGCCGAACTTGGGTCTCTAGTCTAAGGACATTAAGTGGCATCAGCGGCTGCCAGAGCCAGGTGAGCTGAGGCAACAAAGAATCTAGTTCCACCACTAGTTCAAGAATATCCAGAAGGCCCAGCCCTAAAACTCTGTGTGTGTCTAAAAAGGGAGGTGGGTGGATTAAAGCTGAGGATAGAGAGAAGGATTAGAGAACAATGCGTGCTATTTTTGCATTGCAGGAGTGTTTTCTGCTACTTCTGGGTCCTGACGGTCTTGAAAAGATCCAGCTGCTGAACTGGTAAGAGGTGGACTGCTGCCTCTGCATGTGTAGAGCACAGGAACTGACATGGCTGCTAGGGATCTGACTCTAGCTCTACCTCAGACTTGCTGGACACCTTGGCCAATTCATTTTTTTCTCTGGGCCAGTCCATCACCCCGCCTCCACAAGGAGAGGGTAAGCATCATCAGGCTCCCTTGATATCTTTGAGATCCGACAGTTCAACTCATTTTTTTCTATAATATTCCATGACCTTCCACGGAATATTATAGAAAATATAGATGTTCCATGACCTTCCATGACATTCTATACATTGCCAACAAAAATCAATATTGAACATCAGACTCCCATCCTAGTACCGAGTCTAAATAAATGGTGAGGAGTAGGGAGCTGCTGCTGGCTCATTATGCAACTTTTTTTCCCATCTGGATGGGTGGACTATAAAAGTTTCCCTGGGGCTGTGCTTTCCTGCTTTGCAAAGTCCTGATTCTCATTTGTGGGCCTGATTTGGAAGTTTATTTTCTTTTCCAGAATCTCCATTATAGACTTCCTCCCTACCTCGTGCCTCTGGTCACTGCCACTTGCTCACATTTCATTCAGAACCTTGATTCTCTGAATTAGACCAAGATTATGAGAAGGCAGTTTGCAAACCTGGGGTCCAGGGAAACAAAGGGCCAGAGCAGTCTCAGTTGTGGAAGCAGGCAGAGAGGAGGTGTGCAAAGTAGTCAGGTGGCAGGCTTGAAATAGTCCCAGGCACTATTGTGCTGCTCCGGTCACAGGGGCTAGCTAGTCTTCTATGCCTTCTGCTCAGCCACCAAACATTCTGTCACACCAGTGAGTTTTTGGAGTGACTAGTGTGGGAGGAACAATTCATGAGAAATTGATCTAAACCCAAAAGAAATGGGGCTTCAGGAAAAAATATATATATTCTTTGTGATCCTAGAGAACTCCCAGCTGAGCACCCTTCTTTATGGTCTGGATATTACTGAGTCTTAGGAGGATATTGTGTGTGTGTGTTAAAGGGGAAAAGATGTGGGAGGGGACAACACAGCTTCTTGTTTGTATAGCTCACTTCTCCCTAGGGATGATGTATGGAAAGACCAAGTGTGTGCATAAACTTGCACCTCAAAATGCCTCCTCATAGAGAGAGTACTGTAAGACCCCATTCCACATGCTGACTGACACGTGGTCAACTTGCTTAGTCAAGACAGGCACTGGTGGTGAGGAGCTGGAAATCTTTCTTAAGTTTGTTTACCTGCAAAATGGAGATAATCCTCGTGCTGCCTAGTGTCTTGTGGCTGCGGTGAAAAGCCCATAAGAACAGATGTGTGGGCTGTGTGGAGGCAACTTCATAAACTCAAGTAGACACATCATTACAGGGCACATCATTACAATGCTCATTTCTTTCTTCACCAAGTTTTCCATAGTCATCTCCTCTATGCCAGGCCTGTTGATAGTTATTGGGAGAAGCAGTACAGTGTTAACCTTTTTGAGGCACCTGGGTATGGAGTTCTGAGAGGAACTGAAAGCTACACTAGAGGTCTAGCAAAGGTGTTCTGGAGCATTGCAGATGAAGAGACTCCTTCTCCCCAGGGTGGCAAGGGGTATCAGAGAAAAGTTCTATGGAGGATAGCTTTGACGGTTGGGTCAAGTCAGAAAAGTAGGGGAAGGATTCCTGCCCAAGCCAAAGTCCATCAGTGAGAGGGTATGGTGGGTTGGGCAAGAGCTACAATTCTGGATGGCTGTGGCTAAGTATTTTTGTGGTGGGGAGAGGAAGAGCTGGACATTAGACTAGAAAGAAAGGCCTGGGGCCAAAGTGTAAAAGACCATGACTGCCTGGGTAAATTGAGGCTCAACTAGCTAAGTTCATCTTTTCCAGGGAAGTGGTATATTGTAGTGGCTCTGCCACCAGACTGCCTGGGCTGGGATGCCAAGCTCGCCACTTAGGAGCAGTATGATCTGGGCAGGTTAATTTACCTCTCTGAGTCTCAACATTATTTTCTGCAAAATGAAAATAATAGCACCCATGTCACAGAATTGTGGTAAGAATTGAGTAGTCCATATGAAGTGGCACAGAGGCTAGTACATAAGATGGTCTCAATAAATGTTAGTTATTGATGCTGTTATTATTATTGCTATCCTTCTGATCCAATGTACAGATCTTCAAAGTTATGGAACTGCTAATATGACTTTGAAACCAGTTTTTGTTTTGTTTTTGAGTTTTTTTGAGACGGAGTCTCGTTCTGTTGCCCGGAATGGAGTGCAGTGGAGCGATCTCGGCTCACTGCAAGCTCCGCCTCCCGGGTTCACGCCATTCTCCTGCCTCAGCCTCCCGAGTAGCTAGGACTACAGGTACCTGCCACCACACCCAGCTAATTTTTCGTACTATTAGTAGAGGCGGGGTTTCACTGTGTTAGCCAGGATGGTCTAGATCTCCTGACCTCGTGATCCGTCCGCCTCGGCCTCCCAAAGTGCTGGGATTACAGGCGTGAGCCACCACACCCAGCCGAAACCAGTTTTTAATATAAACACACATAAGCCTGTGATTCCTTATGCACAGATTCACTTTATTGTGCAGACCCAGACTCAGTTTCCCAGGGCAGACTATTTTGTTCATCTTCATATCCTCAGCACTCAACAGAGAGTTTGGCACAAACTTGTTGACAAGCATGTATTTACTGAACATGAAATAAGGCATTTTCAGGCCTAATATCAAGCTTAAGTGCCAGCATCCACCAATGAAGTGTGATGTTACCACTCATTGGGCATCTCCTTTGTGCCAGGCCCTGTGTTAAGTGACACACTCATTACCCAGAATGATGGATTACACACAGCTTCTGGTCTCAAGGGCAACCAGTCTAGTGGAAGAGGAAGAAAACTCCTGAGTTTCTTACTTGGGCAAGGGACTGCTGGATGGTGTTGTCATCTACTGAACTGAGGAATATAGGAACAGAATTAGGAAAATGTGGCTGGGCGCGGTGGCTCATGCCTGTAATTCCAGCACTTTGGGAGGCCGAGGTGGGTGGATCACAAGGTCAGGAGATCAAGACCATCCTGGCTAACACAGTGAAACCCCATCTCTACTAAAAATACAAAAAATTAGCCGGGCGTGGTGGTGGGTGCCTGTAGTCACAGCTACTTGGGAGGCTGAGGCAGGAGAACAGCGTGAACCTGGGAGGCGGAACTTGGAGTGAGCCGAGATCGCGCCACTGCACTCCAGCCTGGGTGACAGAGCGAGACTCCATCTCAAAAAAAAAAAAAAAAAAAAAAAAAGATTTATTAGGAAAATGTAATGATTTTGTTTAGGACATGTTGAATTTGACTTGTCAGAAATCCCACCTCAGGGCCTTTGCACACTGGTTGCTCCCTCTGCCTACAGTGTTTGTCCTCTGAATATTGGCATAGTTTGCACCTCATTTCCTTCAGGTGGCTGCTCAAATGTCATTAATAGTGACACCTTCACTGAACAGTTGATGTATAAAATAGCAATCCCCATTTCCACCCCCTTCACTCTCCAATTATTTAATAGGCCTTTTTTTCTTATCCACAGCATTTACCGCCTCTTGGTATATTTCTTATTGTTATTTATTTTAGGGTCATGTTTACATTTTCTCTTTCTTATCATGAAAACGGAAGCTCCGTGAGGGATAGACAATGAACAAATATATACATAAAATATACAGTAGGTCAGATGGCAATAAATGTGATGGATATCCTGGGGCAGTGGCACATGCCTGTAGTCCCAGCTACTTGGGAGGCTGAAGCAGGAGGATAGCTTAAGTCCAGGAGTTCTGGGCTGTAGTGCACTATGCTGATAGGGTGTCTGCACTAAGTTCAGCATCAGCATGGTGATCTCCCAGGAGCAAGGGACCACCAGGCTGCCTAAGGAGGTATGAACTGGCCGAGATCAGAAACGGAGCACATAAAAACTTCCATCTTGATCAGTAGTGGGATTGCGCCTACAAATAGCCACTGCACTGCAGACTGGGCAACATAGTGAGACCTTGTCTCTTGAAAAAATAATGTGATGGAGAAAAATAGAGCAGGGAATGGGTATAGAGAGTACTGAGGGGTGCTGTTTTAAACAAGGAAGTTGGGGAAGTTGATATTCTAGCAAAGACCTAGAGGAACTGAGAGAGCAAACCATGAGGATATCTGGAGGAAGAGCATTCCAGGTAGAGAGACCAGAAAATACAAAGTCCCTGAGGTGGTGACATACTGAAATGTAAGAGGAGCATCTAGGCAAGCCAGTGCACCTGGAACACAGTGAGTGAGGAGGAAAGTGGTAGGAGAGGAGGTCAGAGAGGACATAGGGAAACAGACAATGTATAGTTTTCTGAGTCATTTTAAAGACTTCAGATTTTGCAGGATTTTGAGCTGAGGAGTTACATGACCTTAGTAAAACATTTAGGGAGCTATAGCAACAGAGGAAGAAGAAGAGAGGCCAGGAAGGAGGCACTGATAGTGATCCATATCAGAATAGAGACAGTGGAGGTGGTGGAAACTGGTTGGACTCTGGATGTATTTGGAAGATAGAACTGGCTGGACTTGGTGTTGACACCTTAGATGAATGATGTGAGGGAAAGAGAAGAGTGAGGAATAGAAGCCCACAAGGCCCGGAGAAAGAGGGATTGGCAATGTGAAACCAGAACAAAGAGAACTGGCTCTCCTGGAAGCCAAGTAAAGTACTGGGATTTTATAAAAGACAAGAGTTACCAAGAGTGTATGTGTCAGATGCTGCCCAGAAATCCAGCAAGATACAGGCAGAAAAGATACCATTGGATGTGGATCTGGCAAGTCACTGGTAATATGGGCAAGGCCAGTTCAGGACAGAGCTGTAGATATACACCAGACTGCGCAGGGGTGTCAAGAGAATGGTCTGTGAGAAAACGGAGAATGTATACAGCTTCCTTATTCTAGAAGTTTGACCGCAAAGATGTGGTAGCTAGAGGGGGCCCTGGTGTTCAGGTTTGTTTTTACAAGATGGAAGGATGTGAGTTTGTTTATGTGCTGAGAAGGAAAGAAATCAATCAAGTAGAAGATACAGGAAACAAGATAATTGATGGGTGGGGGCTACGGGTGGGAGTGGGGGATGGAATCCAGAGCCCTTACAGATGAATTAACCTTTGCTGGGATGAGGGGTCAAGACAAGAGGGAAAAATGGGTGGACTCAGTAGAGTTTGTTGTTATGGAAGGTTGAAGATGTCACTCCTTATGACCTCTACCTGCTCTGGGAGGAAGGAGGCAAAATTCCTAGTTGACAGTGAGAGGAAAAGCAGTACTAGACGGAGTTTCAAGGAAGTCTGTTAATATTGGACAAGGTTTGAAATAGCCACTGCAGACAATGGGCTAGTTGGTAAAGGTCCAGCTAGGCTGCCACCCAGGAAAGTATAGCGACCCCATTCTGTAGTTTTATGACATCCTGCTTCCTAGCTGTGTGACCTAGAGCAACTTCACTTAGCCTACTTCACTGCACCTGAATTTCCTCATCTATAAAATGGGCATGAGTAAAACAAAGCCATTGAAATAAATGAGTTAATCCATGTGAAGTGATTACTGAGGATACTGCCTGGAACATATAAGTGCTTGATGGAAATCAACTCTTTAGAGTTATTTTTATTTTTGATTGACAAATCATAATTGTATACACTTATGGGATATAATATGATGTTTTGATATATGTATACAATGTGGCATGATTAAATCAAGCTAATTAACATATCCACACCTTGTTTACCTGTCATTGTTTTATGGTGAGACATTTGAAATTTACTCTCTTACTTTGAGATAAATCATGCATTCTTATTGACTATAGTCACCCTCCTGTGCAATTGATCTCAAAACCTATTTCTCCTGTGTATTAGTCAGTGTTCTCTAGAGGGACAGGACTAATAGGATATATGTATATATGAAAGGGAGTTTATTAAGGAGAATTGACTCACATGATCACAAGGTGAAGTCCCACAATAGGCCGTGTGCAAGCTGAGGAGCAAGGAAGCCAGTCCGAGTCACAACACCTCAAAGGTAGGGAAGCTGACATTGCAGCCTTCAGTGAATGGTGAAGGCCTGACAGCACCTGGCAAACCACTGGTGTAAGTCCAAGAGTCCAAAAGCTGAAGAACTTGGAGTCTGATGTTCCAGGGCAGGAAACATCCAGCACAGGAGAATGAGGAAGGCTGGAAGATTCAGCCAGTCTGTTCCTTCCAAGTTCTTCTGCCTACTATATTCTAGCTGAGCTGGCAGCTGATTAGATTGTGCCCACCCAGATTGAGGGTGGGTCTGCCTCTCCCAGTCCACTGACTCAAATGTTAATCTCCTTTGAAAACACCCTCCCAGATACACCCAGGAACAATACTTTGCATCCTTCAATCTGATCAAGTGGACACTCAATATTAACCATAAGTCCACCCCTTGTCGACTTGAACCCATACACATCTCCTGAAATCGTATATAATCTTTAAATAAAGACAATAATAATGTCAAAATTAAGCCTAACATAATACAGCTATCCTTTGTACAACCGGAAGCTGACTCATTCTTAGCCGAAATGCTATTACATAAAGATAACAACACTTAAATGCTGATAGGAAGTCAGTAAATCTTATGTCACATGATGAAGGAAAAAGAAAGGAAATAAAGTGAAGATATTCTCTCAGTACAAGTGTATACATACACAAACATGTTCTTAACAAAATAAGAAGGAAATACTCATGACAATTTCCGTCCTTATTTCTGCAACTGGTCTGCAGCTGTTATTGATGACTATAATCTTCTAATACCCATTTGGCATCCCCTTTGCCTTCAGCAAGCACCTCAGCAGGTCGTGGTTTTTTACCGGTGGAGTGACCCAAACTTCCATTCCTGAAGGGTCTGGGCTATTTGTAGTCCTGCCTGGATTATGTTGTTGTAGTTTCTCATTGACCTTAATCACAGGGTATGGTAATACTAAGAGACGCCCGAAGGGAACTCCTGTATTCCACACATACTCTTCCTTACCTCCGTTGTGGAGTAGTAGACTGACTTCATCTTGAAAGTCCAGGTCATTCACCCCAGCCAACATTGGAACTCCCTTCTTAGCCTGTTGACTTAGAGGTAGGAGGAGCCCAAAGTGTCCAGGTGGCAATCTTAACTTCCAGTTTAATGGAATCATTGTTGTGCCTCCTGGTGGCAGTATTCCTCCCTCTGGAACTAAGACCTCTAGGCCAGTAGAAAGTAATGAACATGAAGCAAAAATTTTGTTAGTGGGTCACTAGGGGTGATGGTGAATGGTGCTACTTCCACCCATTGATGACTGGACCCCGTGAATCCTGGCTATGAGAGGAACAGTACCATATATTGGACACTGATTTAGAGTATACACAGCCTTCTGGAGAATTTTGCCCCAGCCCTGCAAAGTATTGTCACCTAGTTCGCATTGTACTTGTGACTTCAAAAGGCCATTTCACCGTTCTATCATTCCAACTGCTTCAGGATAATGGGAAACATGGTAAGACCAGTGAATTCCATGAGCATGAGCCCACTGCTGCACTTCTTTAGCCATAAAGTGAGTGCCTTGGTCAGAGGCAATGCTGTGTGGAATACCATGACTGTGGATAAGGCATTCTGTGAGTCCACGGATGGTAGTCTTTGCAGAATGATTGCACACAGAATGTGCAAACCCATATCCAGAATAAGTGTCTGTCCTGGGGAGGACAAACCACTGCCCTTTCCATGATGGAGGAGGTGCAATATAATCAACCTGCCACAAAGTAGCTGGCTGATCACCCAGAGGAATGGTGTCATATGGAGGGCTCAGTGTTGGTCTCTGCTGCTGGCAAATTGGGCACTCAGTGGTGGCTGCAGCCAGGTCAGCCTTGGTGAGTGGAAGTTCTTGTTGCAAAGCCCATGCATAACCTCCATCCTTGACACCACAGCCACTTTGTTCATAGGCTCATTGGGCTATGACAGTGGTGGCTGGGGAAAGAGGCTGAGTGGCGTCCACAGAATGAGTCATCCTATCCACTTGATTATTAAAATCCTCCTCTGCTGAGGTCACCCTTTGGTGAGCACTCACATGAGATACAAATATCTTCTTAGTTTTAGACCACTCAGAGGGGTCCATCCACATACCTCTTCCTCAAATTTCTTTGTCACCAATTCTCCAATCATGCTTATTCCAAGTCCCTGACCATTTAACCAAATTATTGGCTATAGTTCATGAAACAGTAAAAAATTGCACATCTGGCCATTCTTCCTCCCAAGCAAAGTGCACAACCAGGTGCACTGCTCCAAACTCTGCCCACTGGGAAAATTTCCCTTCACTGCTGTCCTTCAGGGATGTCCTAGGAAGGAGCTGCAGCTGTCCACTTTTGGGTGGTGCCTGCATATCATGCAGAACCATCTGTGAACCAGGTCCTAGTCTTCTCTTCCTCTGTTAACTGATCATAAGAAACTCCCCATGAGGCCACTGGTGCAGGCTTGAGGAGAGAAGGCAGGGTGGCAGGAGTGGGGACCATGGACATTTGAGCCATTTTTTCATGTAACTTACTTGTGCCCTCAGTACCTGCTCAAGCCCAATCTTGTATATACTACCACTTTCATTTGATGATGGAATGCTACTATGCATGCCCCACTTTATGGATAGATGGGTCAGAAAGCACCCAGTTCATGACAGGAGTTCAGGTCGCATGGTGACTTGATGACCCAGAGTCAAACATTCAGTTTCCACCAAAGCCCAGTAACAGGCCAGGAGCTGTCTTTCAAAAGGAGAGTAGTTACCTGCAGAAGATTTCAGGGCCTTGCTCCAAAATCCCAGAGGCCTCCACTGTGATTCACCTGTGGGGCCCTGTCAAAGGCTCCAAACAGCATCCCTATCTGCCACTGACACTTTGAGCATCATTGGATCTGTAGGGTCATATGGCCCAAGTGGCAGAGCAGCTTGCACAGCAGCCTAGACCTATTTCAGAGCCTTCTCCTGTTCTGGACCCCACTCAAAACTGCTAGCCTTTCAGGTCACTCAATAAATGGGCCAGAGTAACATACCCAAATGAGGAATGTGTTGCCTCCAAAATCCAAATAGGTCCACTAGGCATCGTGCCTCTTTCTTGGTTGTAGGAGGGGCCAAATGCAGCAACTTATCCTTCACCTTAGAAGGAATATCTCAACAGACCCCACACCACTGCACCCCCAGAAATTTTACTGAGGTAGAAGCTCCCTGAATTTTAGTTGGATTTATTTCCCATCCTTTGGCATGCAAATGTCTCACCAATAAGTCCAATGTGTTTGCTACTTCTTGCTCACTGGATCTAATCAGCATAAGGTCATCAATGTAATGGACTAGTGTGATATTTTGTGGAGGGGAAATGTGATCAAGATCTCTGTGAACAAGATTATGGCATAAAGCTGGAGAGTAGGTATACCCCTGAGGTAAGACAGTGAAGGTATATTTCTGGCCTTGCCAGCTAAAGGCAAATTGCTTCATATGGTCCTTATGGACAAGAATGAAGAAAAAGGCATTTGCCAAATCAAAGGCTGCATACCAGGTACCAGGAGATGTGTTAATTTGCTCAAGCAATGAAACCACATCTGGTATAGCAGCTGCAATTGGAGTCACCATTTGGCTAAGCTTATGATAATTTGCTGTCAGTCTCCAAGATTCATCTTTTTTCTGCACAGGCCAAATAAGACAGTTGAATGGGGTTGTGGTGGGAATCACCACCCCTGCATCTTTTAAGTCCTTGATGGTAGCACTAATCTCTGCAATCTCTCCAGGGATGTGATATTGTTTTTGATTTACAGCCCTCACCCTACCAGCCAGCAAACCAATGTGGGGATTCTGCCAGCTGCTAGGTATGTCTATGCCAATTATGCATTCATGTACTGGTGAGGTGACCATAGGTTGAATCTGGGGACCCACTGGACCCACTGTAAGTCAGACCTGAGCTAAAACTCCATTAATTACCTGACCTCCATAAGCCCCTACTTTAACTGGAGAACCTCAATGACATTTTGGGCCCCCTGGAATCAATGTCAGCTCAGGGCCAGTGTCCAGTAGTCCCCAAAAAATCTAATCATTCCCCTTTCCCCAATGCAGTTACTCTGGTAAAAGGCCAGAAGTCTCCTTGGGGAAGGATGGGAGAAAGATTAACAGCATAAATTGTTGGTGTTGTAGTTGAGTCTTTCCTCAAGGGGATTCGGCTTCACCTTCATTCAAGGGGTCCTGGGTCTATAAACTGGTTCAGGTCTGGAAATTGATTGAGGGGCTGTGATTCTATATTTTTACACTACCAATTAGTCTTTTGTCCACTTGACCTCAAAGTTTTCTGCTCCTACAAATTAAGAAAGAATGCAGTAGGCTTTCTATCAATTTCACTTCCAGGAACACCGTGTTTAATTGGCCAAAGCCAGAGCTCTGCACAAGTCAGACTATTCTGATGGCTGCTTTGCCTTGCTCTCCATTACAGTAACTACACCCATCTTGCCTTTGATGGTTGAGTGCTGCCACTTGACCCCTGCCACCTCAGGATCCAGTTATTCTCATTGCATTTAAATTTTTCTGATTTAGTTACTGCGGTTCCCAATGTAAGATCTGGCATACAGAGAAGAGCAATCACAGAGCTCTTCAAGGATGCAGGTGTTCCCATCACAAATCTGTTTCACAAACTACTGGTGAAGGGTATGTCTTCTGGATCCTCCCAGCTGGGATGAGTAGGTCTAAAGTGATTAATCCACTCTAGCATTCCAATCCTCCTAAGCCTTTGGATCCCTTCCTCTATAGTAAACCAAGGAAGATCAGGCATTTCCAGCTTGCTCACAGTAGGCCATCCTTTGCTCCACATTTCAGCTAACCAAGCAAATAAACTATTTGAACGTTTATTAACTCCCCAAGCTGCAACAGTAAATGCAGGATCCCTGCTTAGTGGGCCCATATCAATAAATTCAGCCTGATCCAACTTCATGTTCCTTCCACCATTATCCCACACCCTTAGTATCCATTCCCATGCCTGTTCTCCAGATTTCTGCTTATGTAAATTAGAAAACACAAGCAGTTCTTTTGGAGTGTGTAGTGCACCTCCTTGTGTGTCACACTCTAAACCTCATCTCTAGGGTCACGCTGGGACTTGAGTTTAGTTAGGACTAGAAGCAAACAGCGGTGTTGCGGGTGGGTCCTGAGGAGAATCAACATTGTCTTGCCTGGCAAGTGCCTCAAGGGAGGACATTACTGTTGCCTCAGGCAGTTCATGGTTAATCTCCTCAGACAAAGGTGGAAAGGCTGATGGCAGCATGGATAGGGAGGGGATCTTGCCACCACTGGGGGTAAGGAGGCTGTTTTCTCTGGCAAAAAAAAGGATCATCACTATTTAGGGGCTCAGTGCCCGCAGCCTCATCAGGGTCCTCCCACATGTCCTCATTCCAAATTGCAGGGTCCCACTCTTTTCTAATCAATGTCCTCACTTTAACAGTAGACACCTGGTGAGGCTGTGCATGCACCTTTCATTGCAAGTCAGCCACTTGCATGGCAAGAATTTGTGTCTGATTTTACACAATTTCAGCTGTTTCTCTATAGGAGATAAGACTCTCACTCAGGGCAATCTTAGAAGATTTGAGGATCAGTATGTACTTCTGGAGCTGAGAGTTAGAATCCCTGAGTTCATCATTTTCTTTCATCATTTTGTCCAGTTAATTTAGGAGCAACCAACCAACATTATTATATTAATTGGTTCTCCACATATGGTCAAAGGTATTATGTATAGTCACTAAACTCCTTGCCTCTCACAAGCAGTGAATCAGGAGTATCAAATGTGTTTATTTTGCATAACTCTCTAAACAGTTCACACCAAGGACTATCAATGTTCTCCATACTATTAGAAGTAGAGTCCTTAGCATTTTGGGGTCTAATCATATTAAGCAACCAACCCCAGAAACCCCAAAACCAACTGAAGAACTCCATCCTTAATATTCTGTTTCTCTAGAACCACCCCACGTCTGGTACCAAAATCTGTAATAGGGTTATCTAGAGGGACAGGACTAATAGGATATATGTATATATAAAAGGGAGTTTATTAAGGAGTATTATTGACTCACACAATCACAAGGTGAAGTCCCACAGTAGGCCTTGTGCAAGCTGAGGAGCAAGAAAACCAGTCTGAGTCGCAACACCTCAAATGTAGGGAAGCCAACATTGCAGCCTTCAGTCAGTGGCCGAAGGCCTGAGAGCCCCTGGCAAACCACTGGTGTAAGTCCAAGAGTCCAAAAGCTGAAGAACTTGGAGTTTGATGATCGAGGGCAGTAAGCATCCAGCACAGGAGAATGGTGAAGACTGGAAGACTCAGGCAGTCTATTCCTTCCACGTTCTTCTGCCTGCTTTATTCTAGCCGAGCAGGCAGCTGGTTAGATTGTGCCCACCCAGATTGTGTGAGGCAGGGTCTGCCTCTCCCAGTCCACTGACTCAGATTTTAATAATCTCTTTTGGCAGCCACCTCACAGACACACCCAGGAACAATAATTTGCATCCTTCAATCCAATCAAGTTGACACTCTATATTAACCATCACATCCTCTTTATCTGAAACTTTGTACCCTTTGATGAATAATCCCCCCATTTCTTTTCCCCCAAAGTCCCCCAGCCTCTGGTGACCATCACTCTTCTCTCGATTCTTTAGATTTCTATGATGATTAGTTATTTCTATTTCTTCTATAGTGTTCCTTAGACCAGGCTTAGGAGAGGACAATGGCTTGATCCAAAGTTAGTGTGGAGACTGAAGTGACTGAAGACAGAGTCAAAGATGGACAGTGAGGGAAGGGAAGACAGGGGAGAGGGGAAATGCAGATAAATTAGGCTTATGTGGTGCCTGAAATGCAGTTCCTGGCACAGAATAGGTACTCAATAAATATCTGTCGAATAGATTCTGTGGAATCAAACCATGGAGTTCCAGGAATGTAACTTCAGGGAAAGCAAGCAATTCTGACTAGAAAGGGGAACCTACATTTCCAGGTAAGGCCAAGGATACTAAAATGGAGAGTGAGGGGTAGTGCAAGAGTCAAGGAGGTGAAGGAACTGCAAGCCAGAGCATTGGAGGTATCACTGGACCAGATTCTGCCACCAGCCTAGCCTCTGATTTTCTCCAGGGAAGAAGCAGCCTACTTGGAGACTGGCAAAGTAGGAGCTAGCAAGTAGGCTAGTAGCTGGAAGCTAATGTCTTCTGTGCCTGTAGGTGGATAGAGCTCAGAAGATACCAGGATGAAACAGATGGTCATTGGCTTGACTGTTTAGGAGCAGGCTTTCCTCAAGGCTGAGGGAACAATGAAACCCCTTTAGAGTTTGGAAATAACCAGCAAAGTAGAATCGGGGACCCTCTGACCCATAGGCAGGGAGGGGGAGGCCTGTGATCCTCCCATATGCCCAGCCCCTCACTGTGGGCTTAGCCCAGCCCCTTTAGCTTATCCCCAGTCACTGGGGCTGCCACCTTTTCCTACCTTGCTACATCACTCCTTAGTGCTAAGTTCTATTGGCGGGAGGGCGGGGACCCAGGCCTGGAAAATGAAGTCAGAGCTTGCAACCTCCATGCACCACCCCTGCCTCAGTGCTGACATTCACATATGAAGCAAAGCAGCATCCTGGGAAAGGACACTGGCTTGGGCATCAGGAGTCTTGTGGGTTCAGTCCTGGCTCTGCCACTGCCTCACTGTGTCAAGTCCCCTCCCTTCTCTGGGCTTTAGTTGCAACATCTGTACAAAAACTGTTCTGCTTACCTCACAGAATTTTTCTAAGAAGTAAATGAAACTATAGGTGTGCAAATAACTTGTAAGTAAATTGATATGTGCACACACAACAGTGGTTTAGTTAATGCTAGCAGATATGTCCTGGGAAATCAGGGAGCATGTTCTCCATATGCTCAGGAAGTCATTCCTGTGAGTGTAAGTGTCCCATTCTAAGAACTGAAACCTTCAAGTCTAAAAAACCAAGGTATTCATGGCTGTCTTTGGTCTAGTCTGCAACCTAGCTCCCGTTCAAATTCACTGAACTGAAACCAAGCTGCCCTGCATTTTCCCACTTCTATGCTTTTGCTCATAGAGTTCCCTCCACTAATACCTTTTGCTTCCTCTCTGCTGATTAAAATTCTTTCCACCTTTCAAAGCAAAGATCAAATACCACCTTCTCCATCAGGCTTTCTGTCAAGTTAGCAGCTGAATGGGGATCTCTCTGGTTTCTGGAGTCCCATGGGCCATTTTACACTTTGGATGTAGTCCTTGGGGGCCATCTTTTTGAATAAAGCAAAATAATTTTCCCATTGCAGGAGAGAGTGCAGACTGATAATGGCATGTACAAAGCAGAGCCAAGATCCAGGATAATGGCAATGTCAGGAAGGAAGAAAGGGAGGTGTCTTAGTCTGCTTGCACTACTATAACAAAATACCTTAGACTGGGCAATTTAGAAACAACAGAAATTTATTTCTCTCAGTTTGGGGGGCTGGAAAGTCCAAGATCAAGGTGCCAGCAGATTTGGTGTCCGGTGAGGGCCCACTTTCTAGTTTATTAACAGCATCTTCTTGCTATGTCCTCATATGGTGAAAGGGGTGAGGGATGTCTTTGGGGCCTCTTTTATAAGGTCACTAATCCCATTCACGAAACTGGAGCCTTCATGATTTAATCACTTCCCAAAGGCCTCACCACCTAATACTGTCACACTGGGGATTACGTTCCAACATATGAATTTGGGAAGCACAACATTAAGATGATAGCCAGAGAGAAGAAATGAGGGAGAGAGGAAGGAAGTAAGGCAGAAAGGAAAGGGAGGTCAGGAGAGATAAAAGGGAGATAAGGGGCCTAGCTTACCTGACGTAGTTAAGATTTGGCCTTCTGAAAGCTAGTGACTGTGCTGGGGGTAAGGGGGCTTGAGGAAACTGAGCTTTCACCTGGAGTCAGTGCCAACAAGACACTAAAGGCCAAGAGGAAGATTTCACTCTAGGTGCAGTAATAGCATCTCTGCTTTCTTCTCATACTTCCTAGGCAAAATTGCCTTGGAAAAGTCATCATCAGAATTTGAGGTGATTCATTCCAACTCATGGCCCATTTTCTGGATGGGAATGATGAGGCCTGGGGAGGGGAAAAGATTAAGGCACCAGGACTTAAAGTTGTCTCTTCTCACTAACAGCACAGGCAACCAGAGAAAGAACAGCTAGAAGTACTTTGAAGAGCTGGACCATAAATAATAACATGGGCACTTACCTTAGTTGGGTTCTCAATTCCCTTATCTGGGAAATTGAAGCTAAGAGTTTTGGCCCTTCCTCTTTACCTAGAATTTTGTACATTCCTATAACCTCCTCAAGCACATGTACTTTGAAATGCCCAGAGTGTCCATGTGCCTTCTTGGGTCAACCAGAGTCTGTGTCCCAGATGCCATGGAGGAGGCCACCTTGGCCAGGCCCCATTCGAAGTGTGTACTTTCCTGGGGATCTATAGCAGATAGGGCTGCTGAGGTTGACTCAGTCCCCAAGGTCCCTAAGGGAATGGCAGGCAGGGCTAGGGGTGGGGTTTTGCATAAACTACCACTTAGGAGCCCAGATTGAAAGAAAGATAGAAGAGAGCTGAGGATGCCTACCCTGAAGCCCTCAGTTCTTTAGTTATCATGTTCCTTGGAGAAAAACAGTTGCACTGTTTCCCAAAGTGCCTAAGAATGAAAATCTGAAAGCTAGGTGGGGTGGGAGCATGGAGATAGATGTCCAGTTTTCTCATCTTCCTTCTTAAAGTCTCTCAGGCAGAAGTAGCTAGGGAGAGTGGGGGAGGTGAGAGAGGTGAGGGGCAAATCAGATTAAGACTCTGTGCTCTGCCTCCCTTTCCCAGTGATAGGGGAGCATGATATAGGAGACCATCAAAGCAGCTCCCAGGAAGGGCTCTAAATATGTAAAGTGCTTCCTGGGGACAGATTATCTGAGCTCTCCTCCTCTACCCCTTAATCTTGTGTCCCTTTAACTGCTCATCCATGTCCTCACCCACAGTTGTACAGGAGAAATACAAGAAGGTCCTGTGGAGGGATTAAAATTTAGTAAAGTGAATTTCCCTGGATTTAAGTGGATATCTGTGCTGGTCCAGGGTCTGTTTGCCTCCTTCCCCTGTTCTCCACATTATAGGGGGTCTGACCCCTACGGGCTGCATTTCCCAGGCTTCCAAGTCAACCACCTACTGGCTGGGTTTAACCGATAGAAGGCACTGGTGGGAAGGCAGGGAAAATGGAGAAGCCAGCGTACTTAGCCTCTGCCTTCTCTGCCTTGAGTGGTGCCCCTGCTGTGTCTCCTCTGTGGTTCCTGCTATCAGCATACTTCCAATTCTGCTGTGTGATTCCAGCTCCTGGTTTAGGTCATATTACCTCCTCCCATGGTCCCTCCATTCTTCACCACCTCACCCTCACTCTGATTGCAAGGGGGTTGACCCCTGTAAGCTGTGTTTCTCAGGTTCTAATATTAATTGACTTCTGGTTTCCTCAATGAGAGAGACTTCAGAGGCAGATTGAAGGGCAGGAATGAGGGAAAGAAGAGGCTACCTCTTCCCATCCTCTAGCTCAGGCGCATTTCTCATCTGTGGCTTTAGCCCCTGTGGGCAGGCCTGCAATTTCACTTTCAATCAGATGACCCCTGTCCCTCCTCCCTTACCCCTGAAGCCTAGAAGTTATGTTGGCTTCCTGCACTTGCTAATCTCTAGGTTATCTGCTTGTCTTACTTGGATTCTCAGCCTATCACCTATGTAACCAATTTATTTTTCACATTAGCTATTCTGTCATAAATATTTGATAGTTTGTTTACCCAGGCAGATCTTGAATATAAACTGGACTAATGGAAATGCAGCCTATGATTCAAGGTGAGTGAATGGGAGGCTCCTCAGTCACTTGACTCAAAGTAATATGGGACTGGGGGACAGGCAATGAAAAGGTGTCTTGTAGCAGCCAGAGAATTGAAGGGAGGCACAGGGCTGGGCAAGCTGATGCTACCCTTCTACCTACTTGTATTATTCAGGACCTTGCTTCCAGGGCAACACAGCTCCCAAAACTCTCTAAAGGATCTTGGTGGGGAGGTAAAGGCCATTAGGTTAGTTTCCTCTTTTGGTCTTACAGACTCCTGTGCCTGTCAGATACCAGACCATTTGCTATCCTTCCCCATGGCCAATCATACCCCTTCCCTCAATAACACCCATGCCCCTATCCATGCCCACACACACCAGACACAGCAGACACTGGGACTTATTTTCTGGAGAATTTTATTGTGGAGGATAATACAGGAGAGCAGCTCCAGGTAAGTGGATGAGGCTGTAATGCCCTCCAGCTACCTGAGTCCCCAGGTGGTTTTTGGAGGCATCATAAGTTCCTGGGGAGACTGCAAGATTACAGTTGGTGTTTTAGATAGCTAATCAACATGGGAGGAATATCCAGCTGGTTGATGGCTTGTGGCTGGCCAGCCTGGCACAAGGCTCTGCGGATGACTAAACGGGCCTGTGATAGAAGTGACCGTGGAGTGGCTACAGCAAGAAGAAACAGGTCATGAGGAGCAATTATCAGCAAAATTCTCCCACACAAGCCTACATCCACCCTCCCCTGGCTACTACAGCCCTAATGCTCTATCCTTCCCAAGAAATAAAACAGTCATTGGCAGAGCCAGAACCAGAAATTGGGCTAATGCTCCCCACCCCCACTCAACCTTATCTTAGTGACCTTTCTCTAACATGGAATACATAACCTCTTCTCTACTGGGGCCCCAGGAGAGGGAGGAAGATGGAGTTTTCTCCAGTGCACCTCAGAGGATTGGCTTATACAATGATTTGGGGCCCTGGGACCTGCAAGCCAGGTGGCCTATGAGGCTGGCCTGTTCACCACTCACCTCGGGCCTGTAGCAGCAATGCAATGCCTTTATCATCTTGTGAGGTCAGGTCAAGGGAGAGAGATGGAAGGTAGATATTAGCACCAAAATCGATTAACAGCTGGATGTACTCTGGCTCACAATTATGATGGAGGCAGATTTCAAGGAGGGTGCGGGGTCTTGGGACACGAGCCAATAGGCCCTGGTCAGTGCAGTTGTAGTCAGGGTCTGCCCCATGGAGCAAAAGCAGGCGGAAACAGTCCAGGTGCCCGTAGACTGCGGCCAAATAGAGGGGGCCAGAACATGAAGCTATGTTTGATGCCCAGACTGGTAGTTTAGCTTTGACGTTGGCCTCTGCACCATGGCCTAGGAGCTCCTGCAGGATAGCAACAGCACCATCACGGGCAGCTGTGAGCACGGGAGAACAGTTGTTGTAGATGCTACCACCAGGACAGGCACCAGCTTCCAAAAGCACACGTACACAGTCCAGATGGCCATGACTGACAGCAGTGAAAAGTGGTGTCTGTGCCTTGACATCCAAGCTGTCAACATCAGCACCATGGGCTAAGAGGACTTGCAAACAGCTCAAGTGGCCATAAGAAGCAGCCAAGCGCAATGGTGTCCCAGGAACGCCCCAGCCACTCCTGCTGTTGATGAAACGTTTGTAACGCTCCTGGCGCAAAAGCTGGTCCAAAGTATAGGAGTCGTTGTCATACACTGCTTGATTGAGAGCCTGCTTCTCCTCTGTGTCAGTGTCCTCCTCCTCCTTGTCGGGCTGCAGGAGGGAGAAGATCTTGGTGATGTCCATGAAGTTCATCTTGGCTAATTGGAGAACTATTCTCATTATGAGCACAAGGAAATGCCAGATCTGTGGGTGACAAACAAGTGGGAGAGAATGAGGGTACCCATCAAAAGCCTGACCACGCACCCCCCTTGAAATCTCCCTCCATTTCACCATCAGGCTACTCATTCATGGGTCTCCTACTTCTCACTCCCAATCCCACTATCTTGGCAGGTCATGGCATTTTACAGTTTGATACCTTTGTATACACTCTTCTGCCTACCCCTCAAACTCCTACTTCTAGGAAGCCTTCTCTAATCTCCTCTTCCTGCTCAGGGATTCTGAAGGATCACAACTTCAGCTATGAACTTTCACACCACATTTCCGCTTATCTGTGTTCCATTAGTGTATAAACTCCAGGGCAAGGACCCTGTATTCATCTTGTATTCCTCTACCCCTAGTAGGGTTATATCATGGCTGGAAATTTGGTAGATGCATTTTCCTCAGTTCAGAATGTGTGGATTAGTAAGGTGGCTCTGACCTGGCACTGGCTAGGCCAATAGAACCATACTTTGTGGTGTCAAGTTGTCATCCCTGAGCTTTCTGACATCAATCTTTTGGGGCAAGCCCTTAACTCCATTTTCAGATAGTTTAACTCTTCACAGCCCCTCATATATGACCAAAGCTCCCTCATCCGAGCCTTCTGTAACCTTCCCTCAGATGAAGGCCCCACATTTCTGGAACAGAAGTATTCAGGAAATTGGTATTGAATGATATTTACTGATTAAATGAAGAGGTGGTATTACAAAGAACATATTTCAAGTAAAATGAAGACAGATGGCAGGAAACAGTTGAGGCTCCCAGGGCAAGTTTCCTCTCTGATTACAACTAAATTCTACCCCAGGACCAATTTAATCCAGGAGTCCCTTTGATTACCAACACTGCCTCCCCATTCCTCTGGCTTAAGCTTTTTTCCATCCTGTCTGTCTGACCCAGGCTAGAGCCTTTGACTCAACCTTCAGCTCTTCTCTTCCCATAATCCTCAGGCCCTACAAAACCACTCATGGCTCAATGTCTGACTCAACCTAACCTCTGACCTTACCAGTGCTTCAGTGTCAAGGTCGCCCACCTCAGTTTGTAATGTCATCAGGGCGAGCTGGCAGGTTTCTCAGAGCTTAAGTTCCCCTACTCTCCCATACCCTGCAGCCGAGGTCTCAGGGCCTCATACTTTCTTTTATTCACTGTCTACCCCCACCCCTCTTTGTTAGTCTGGGACCTCAGGTACCTACCTCATAGAAAGAAAATTATGAGGTGGGTGGGTAGGGTCACCCTAAACTTTAGGCCCCTCCCCACCCACCAGCATCAGCTCCATATATGGTCTTATTATTTATTCATTCTTGGGGTGCAATGGGAAGGACAGGATTTTGGAAATCCAGCAGACCCAGGTTTGCAGCTCAGCACTCTCAGTTCTTTGCTGAGTAACCTTGGGTAAGTCTCTTCCCTTCTTTGGGACTCAGTTTCCTCATCTATAAGACAGAAATGGAAGTCCCTTTCTCATGAGGTTGTTAGGAGTAAGAGAGCTACTACATACTCTGCACCTTCAGCCTCCATCTTAGGAGACAAAACTTAGGAGAATAAACTTCTACGGTCCTTTGTCCCACTCTAGCTATCTTTCTCTTTCTCTCCCTTCTTTACACCAAACATATCCAAATAGTTTTCTACTATGTACTTCACCACCTTCCATTCACTTATCCATTCTCTGCAGTATGGCTTCACCCACCCTCAAACATACACCGAGAAAGCTCTTCCAAAGGTCATCTTTGTGGTTAAATCCAGTGGATATCTTGAAGATCTTTTCTTCCCTGACTTTTCTGGAATATCTATCCCTACAGACCACTCCTCCCTACAAACTCCTCCATCAGCTTCCTTGCCAGCACACTCTTCTGATTTTTCTCCCTTCCCATTCTCCCCTGAAATATTTATGTTCTCTTCTCCATCCTCTTCTCTCCAGTCGCTCTCACCTTTATTCTGATTATTTTAAGCATCTCTATCCAAGCCCCTAGCTCTCTCTTTAGCTCCAGGCATGTATTCACTGAGTTTCTTCAAGCATTTCAAAGACAGCAGTATCACATCACCACCACTACCACCATGACTAAACTTGATCCATATATCATTTCCTCACCATCTACCTGGTCAACCAAACCAAAACCAAGACTCCTGTCAATCCTCTTGCCTCTTTATCCCACTCTCATAAAATCCCATCAAGTCCTGTGGATTTTACCTACTAAAGACCTCTCCCGACCATCTGTGCTCTTCAGGGACCATTCTCATTGACCATGCTTTATCTAGGCCCCCACTGCCTTTTGCCTCAGCAGTTATAGTGGTCTCATAGGTAGTTTCTCCTTTCAATATTTTCTCCACATTGTTGCTAAAGTGGTAATTTAAAAATACATATCTCATCTCTACCAGTCCTCTGTTTTAAATACCTTAATGGCTCCCCTTTCTTTCCAGCTACAGCCCAAATACTTTAGCCCAGCTCAGAGGTCCTTCATGAACAAATCTTGGCCAATATCTCCAGCCTCACTTCCTACTACTCCTTGACTTATATCCTGAGATCCAGTGACAAGAGACAAGAAGTGATGGCTCTCCATATACACCATGTTTCTTTCTGCCACATGCAACTCCTTCTGCCAAGTTAATTCCTCCAGAGTCTATGTTATAGCACTATAGCCGTCATCAGACTGTATTGTAACTTCTATATTGGTCTTTGTTTGCCCCTAGTGCAGATAAAGAGGCCATATGTGGTAGTGGCAAAACATGGGAGTTCTGCTTCTACCCCAGCTCTAGCATTTAGTAGCATTAAGGGCACAGGTCACTTAATCTCTCTGTGCCCATTTCTTCATCTGTAAAGACAAAATAACAATAGTACTTGCCTTGGAGGGTTGTTAGGATTAAATGAGTTAGTACATAGTAAGTGCTCAGAATAGTGCCTGAAAGAAGTTCTCAGTAACTATTTTTACTATGATGATGATTATTACTTATGTCTCCGTTTTCTAAGGCTATTGCTCCCTACTTAATGTTCTAGAACCTCAGAGCTGCCAGGGACCTTGTAGATCATTTAATTTAATTTTTGCAATTTAGAGATGGGGAAACCAAGGTTCAGAGCAGAGCAGGGACTTTAGTAAGGTCACATGGTTGTTATTTTTAGTTGTCTCATTAACAAGAACTCATAACACACTTATAATCCTGTGCTTTTCAAAGCAATTTCATGTAACAAAATAGGTAATATTATCCCCATTTTTTGGATGGAGGAAACTGAGTCCAGAGAGGGTAAGGGGTTTGCCATATGCCTTACATCAAGGCAAAAGCAGAGTCAGAAATAGAATCCAGGTTTCTCTACTCCTCCTCCTGTTCTTTCTATTACAAGATGAAACACAAACACATACCCCTCTCCCTTGACTCCAGCAGAGTCACATTGCAGCTCCCAGGATCTTCAGCTTTTGAGTGTCATGCTGAATTCCAGGGTCTTCAGTAATGGAAGGTTCCTTTACAAATAATTTATTCTGATAACTGGTGGGAATTCCCTCCTTAACATTTTATTTTAGGGACTGGGGTCTGGGGAGATAATTGGCAGGGAGTGGCAGAGGGAAATGCTGAAGCTCTTGCTAAGTCATACCAAGAGCCCACAGCAGAGCTCATATAATGAGCCTCCAGAGGGAGACCAAGCCATGCTCTCCAGCTGGCTGTGGCACTGGAGTGAATTGTGCCTCCATTATATAAGGACAAGGAAATCCAGCTAGCCTGTTGTCTAACCTCACTTTGCTGTAGTTTATTAATCAAAGAGTTACTATGTGCCTGTTATGTGCACATAGCTCCTTACTGATCCTAAAGATGTAGGAGTTTTAAACCTTTTTTTGTGATACTGGTTCCTGTGACAAACTAGCGAAGTCTGTAAACGCCTTTCAGAATGGTTTTTACTACATAAAACACATAAAATTAAAGGAAACCAATTATATTAAAATGTGACTGTCAAAATATTTTTAAATGCCTGATATAGTAAGAGATGTTCTTTAGTAACACATTAAATAAAAAGGTCTAGTAATAATTTCTAAGTGGTAATAAATGACATTTCAAGATCTCTGCCACAACTGTAATATGATATGAAATATCTGTGGTTTCTTCTGGTAACCAAATTACATGAACTGGTTATGCTACTGCCATTTGATACCTGCATTCATCCTTGAAGGAAATAGTAAATTTTAGTTAGGGGTTAGGGGGAAAAAAGGTAATTGTCTACTCATCCAAATTTCTGGACCCCTTGAATTCTATCTAAGGCCCTCTTGGTGTCTGTGAATCCAGGTTAAGTACTCCTACAGGAAAGTGGTTGGTTTCCGTGCATCCTAGATCATTCCTTCAGGCATTAGTAGAACGTTTTTAAGCCTCATCTTCCTTCTCCCACCCTTAGGAGTTCTGTCCTTATGCGCTTAAACCCATTCTAAGGCACCCATACACACAGACTAGCCTACACCACACAGGGACACAAAGACAAATCTCCACACTTCCTGTAGTGTAAAATCACAATTGCTCTCAAGAAGCAGGTCTGTTTAGACCCGAGGTCCTAGGCAGACATACCCTCTTGGGACACACAAGGCAGGGAGCTGGCATTATATCCCTCCTCCCTCCTCCTGGTGGGTTGCCCTAACGACCTTCCAAGCGCCTCCCCCAACTCCCACCACGTCCCAGACGCAGCGGAAACAGCCTACAACGGGTAGTGGGTGATCACAGGTCTCCGGGCCCGCAGTGGTCACTCTTCTCAAACCAGTACTAGGCTCCAGGTACTCACCGGGCTTCAGCCTGAGGCCGTGCTGCCCGGGGTCGCTGCCCCCGCCCCTCTGTGAAACATTGGGGTCCTGGTGTCCCCTCCTGAGGGAGCCCCTACGGCCCCAACCTGGAGCAGCTGGGGCTCTCGGTTCCCACTGTTAACAATGCCTCTGAAAGACTAAGAGTCAGCCCCTAGTCTTGGTCCAAGGGGCTAATTTTAGGCTACCCTCCACCCCCTCTTCCCAGGCCGTGTTATCTTACCAGTGCCATTCTGGGAGCGATTTTAGTAAGAGGAGGGGCTCTCCCATGGGGAAGTCCTGGAAGGACTGACTGACAGATGGACAGGTGCCTGGCGAGGCTAGGGTTCCTGCTCCCAGCCTATCCTCCTATATCCCTCCCTGCCACTCAAATGGGAGCCAGGGTGAGGCCCCAGAGCTGCGGTTGTTCCCACACCTCCACCAGGGGGCACTGAGAAGGCCCAGCCTCAGCCTAGCACACTCTTTTTTTTCTCTTCTTTTTTTTTTTTTAAATTATACTTTAAGTTTTAGGGTACATGTGCACAACGTGCAGGTTAGTTACATATGTATACATGTGCCATGTTCGTGTGCTGCACCCAGTAACTCGTCATTTAACATTAGGTATATCTCCAAATGCTATCCCTCCCAACTCCCCCCACCCCAAACAGGCCCCAGTGTGTGAGGTTCCCCTTCCTGTGTCCATGTGTTCTCATTGTTCAATTCCCACCTATGAGTGACAACATGTGGTGTTTGGTTTTTTGTCCTTGCGATAGTTTGCTGAGAAGGATGGTTTCCAGCTTCATCCATGTCCCTACAAAGGACATGAACTCATCCTTTTTTATGGCTGCATAGTATTCCATGGTGTATATGTGACACATTTTCTTAATCCAGTCTATCATTGTTGGACATTTGGCTTGGTTCCAAGTCTTTGCTATTGTGAATAGTGCCACAATAAACATACGTGTGCATGTGTCTTTATAGCAGCATGATTTATAATCCTTTGGGTATATACCCAGTAATGGGATTGCTGGGTCAGGTGGTATTTCTAGTTCTAGATCCCTGAGGAATCTCTTCTTTTTTCTCTTCTGAACTGAGCCTCTCTGCATATCCTCCAACTCATTGCCCCTCCCCTTCCCCCACTGCTCAGAGTGAGGAGGAGGGTAGGAAGGAGAAGCCTCCATAACAGAATGTGTTCTCACTCAGTTTTTCTAAAGCTTAAGAAGGCCTTGGTCATTTATAAAGACCTTCCCAGTCCACTGACCCACCAGGCTCAGACTGAAGAAAATGCCCACAACCTCCCACTCTCCTCACCCTAAAGCATCATCATTAGTTTAATGTGTCCAGCACTGAGAACTTTGTCAAAAACTCAGCTCTCACTTTTTCTGCCCCAAAACAGCCCTCTAGGGATCTGAACCCAGATATTATATCCTCCATGTCACCTTGTTTCAGGGAAAACAGCCCCAGCTCCTTCATCTATTTCTTTCAATCTGTTATCCATTTAGTTCCCTCCCCAGTCTCGTCTACCTCACTCATGAAGTGGTCAAGCAACCTGCTTGCACATTGATAGTGCCAGGGAGCTCACAGAAGACCAGAGAACTCCTCTGGAAAATGTTGGAATGTCCTAGTGTGATCAGTGACTCTGAAGATCAGAAACATCAAAAAGCATACCAGTTTCAGCTTAGCTTGAGCCAGGGGACTTTGTCTGAGGCCTCATGCAAGCCCAATTAGCAGTCAACAAATAAGCTATTATGATGCTAAAGATGACAGAGTAAGGTGTTATTCTTGAAAAAAAGATTTGCAGGATTTCTTAACGTAAGTTTTTGTTGAGATAATTGTAATTCACATGTGGTTGTGGAATTAATACAGATTCAAAGTACACTTTACTGAGTTTCTCGCAATGCTAACATCTTGCAATACTATAGTACAATAACTCAAGTATGACATTGGCATTGATACAATCCACTTATCTTATTTAAATCTCCCCAGGTTTACTTGTACTTTTTTGTGTCTGTGTGCGTACATTTAATTCTATACAATTTTATTACATGTAGCTTGTGTATACCACCTTAGACAATATACAGAATAGTTCTATCCCAATTAGGATATTTCACATTGCCTTTTATAGCCATATCTACTTCCTTCCTACTTCCTTTCCATTCTTCCCACCTTGGTACCTAACCCCTGGAAACCTCTAATCTGTTCTTCATATCTATAATTTCAAAATTATATGAATGAAACCATACATTATATAAACATTTGGAATTAGGTTTTTCACTCAGCATGTCCTTGAAATTAATTCAAGTTGCTGTATGTATCAAGTTTGTTTATTTTTACTGCTAAATGTGATTTATAGTAGGTATGTAGCATAATTTGTTTAATTATTGACCGATTGAAGGACATGTGTGTTCTATCTACTATTTGTCTACTATGAATAAAGCTGCTATGAACATCTGTGTACAGGTCTTTATCATTGTAGTTTTACAGTAGAGTAGAGTGACTCCTTACAGCTTTAATATTTCATTTCAAGATTGTTTTAGCTATTTTAGTATCTGCACCTCTTTATATAAATTTTAGAATAAGCTTGTCTATGCCTACAAAAAACCTCTTTGAGATTTTGATAGAAATTGTGTTAAATCTACATATCAGTTTGGGGAGAATTGAGTGCTTTGTTATACTGAGTCTTCCAGTGTATGCACATGATATGTTTTTACATTTATTTAGGTCTTCTTTGATTTCTTTTATCAGCATTTCAGATTTTTCAGCATATGGATTGTATGTTTTGTTAAGAATATACCTAAATATTTCAATTTCTGTGGTGCAAATGTAAATGGCATTGGATTTTGATTTGGGTTTCCATGTATTTGGTTCTTCTTGTTCCATATGTTTGTTTCTTCTTAGAAATGCAATTGGTTCACATGCACGTGTATGTTTATTGCAGCACTATTTGCAATAGCAAAGACATGGAACCAACACAGATGCCAATCAATGATAGACTGGATAAATAAAATGTGGTACATATACACCATGGAATACTATGCAGTCGTAAAAAAGAGTGAGATCATGTCCTTTGCAGGGACATGGATGAAGCTGGAAGCCAAATCCTCAGCAAACTAACACAGGAGCAGAAAACCAAACACTGCAGGTTCTCACTCATAAGTGGGAGTTGAACAGTGAGAACATATGGACACGGGGAGGGGAACAACACACACCGGGGCCTGCTGGGAGGTGGGGGGCAAGGGGAGGGAGAGAATGAGGACAAATATCTAATGCTTGTGGGGCTTCAAACCTAGATAATGGGTTGATAGGTGCAGCAAACCATCATGGCACATATAACAAACCTGCATGTTCTGCACATGTATCCTGGAACTTAAAGTAAAATTAAATTAAATTTTAAAAAAAGAAATGCGATTTTTTTTGTGTGTTGATCTTGTATCCTAACTGAACTCCTTAGTCACAGGAAAGATTTTGTAGTTGTTGATTGTTTACTTTTGTTTTTGTTTTTTGGTAAGTTTATTGGGATTTTCTACATAGTCAATCATGCCATCTGCAAATGAGGGCAATTTTATTTTTCCTTTTCCAATCTGTATGCCTTATTTGTTTTCTTTGCCTTAATACAATAGCCAGAACATCCAGGACTATGTTGAATAAGAGTTGTGAGAGTGGACATGTGTGCTTTTTCCCAGTCTTAGAGCATTAGCATTCAGTTGTTCACAATTAGGTATGATGTTAATTGTACATGTTTCAAAGATGCCCTTTATCAAGCTTATGAATCTCTTCATAGTTTTCTGAGTTTATCAGGAATGAATGTTAAATTTTGTTAAATGCTTTTTTTCTCCATCAGCTGATGTGATCATTTCATTTTTCTTTCTTTAATCTCTTGACTGGTGGATTATGTTTGTTAGTTTCAAATGTTGAACCAGACTTGCATTCTTGGAATGATCCACATTTGGTAATGCCGTATAACTCTTTTTTATGCATTGTGGAATTCGGTTTGCTAATACTTTTGGTGAGGAATTTTGCATCTGACTTGATGAGAAATACTGGTTTGTAGTTTTCTTTTTTTGTTCTGTCTTCAGTTTTAGTATCAGAGTAATAATGACCTCATAAAATGAGTTGGGAAATGTTCTCTCCTTTTCTATTTCTGGAAGAAATTGTGTAAAATTGGTGTTAATTATTCTTTACATTTTTGGTAGAATTGTCCAGTGAAACTGTCTGGACCCAGAGATTTCTTTTTCCAAAAACTTTAAATAATAAACTGCATTTCTTTAATGGGTATAGGATTATTCATATAACCTATTTCACCTCTTTTAAAGTTTTGATAGTTTGTGGTTTTTGAAAAATTGGTCCATTTTTTCTAAGTTGTTGAATTTATGATGGTAAAGTTATTCCTTGTATTCTTATTTGTAATTAGTTATTTTATTATGGTTTTATAAATATATATATATATACACATACACACACACATATATATTACCGATTTAACCATTTATAAGTGTATAATTCAGTGACACTGACTACATTCACGGTGTTGTGCAAACACCATCATTATCCATTTCCAGAGTTTTTTTCTAATCATCTCAAACAGAAACTTTGTACCCATTAAATAAAAATTCCCCATTCCCCTCTCCTTTCAGCGTCTTATAAATTTCTGTCTCTATGAATTTGCCTATTCTAGGTACTTCATGTGAATGGAATAATACAATAATTTGGTTGTGTGTGTGTGTGTGTGTGTGTGTGTGTGTAGCTTATTTCACATAGAATAATGCTTGCAAGATTCGTCCATGCTGCAGCATATATCAGAACTTCATTCATTTTTAAGGCTGAATAGTGTTCCATTTTATGTATGTACCATATTTTGTTTATCCATTAATCCTTTGATGGACGCTCAGATTGTTTTTTCTTTTGGGCTATTATGAATGCTACTATGAACATTCACGTGTAAGTTTTTGTATGAACTTGTCTTCATACATTTCTCTTGTGTGTATACCTAGAAGTAGAACTGCAGGGTTATATAGTAGCTCTATAATTTTTTGAGGAAAAGAGACACACTGTTTTTCCATTACAGGTGCAGCATTTTATATTCCCACCAGCAATGTATGAGAGTTCCAATTTCTTCATATCCTAGCCAATATTTGTCATTTTCCTTGTTTTTGATTATAGCCATCCCAGTAGGTGTGAGGCGGCATCTTGTGGTTTTGGTTTTCATTTCTCTAATTACTAATGATGTTGGTCTCTTTTAATGTGCTTATTGGTCATTTATACATCTTCTCTGGAAATATGTCTATTCAAGTACTTTGCCTTTTTTCAAATTTTAGAACATACTCATGTTTATTAGCTGGTTTATACTTGAGAAAGCAAAGGTAGGTGCACAAAGAGCTGTTTGACAAAGTCTCAGATATCAAAAAATAATAGTATTTATCTGTCTGCCCTACTCAGAGGGCACTTACATCCACTTCTAGGTGACTGTCCTCTGGAATGCAACCATTTGGTTTATGACATTGCACTGCTGTTGTATTGCGCACAGAGTGCAGGCCTGTGTGCATCTAGTATCAAAGAAGTGGTCCATTAAACACTAAAAGCACTAGTTCTAAATGTCAAATTTGAATGTTAGTAACTAGCAAATACTAATTACGTAATAGAATGGTCAGAAAAACAACAAGCTTTGAATACTTTGTAAACTACATGCTCTTATAAAATATAGGCTCTTATGAGCTGCTTCCAACTTATTTCCTTCCTTTGCCAAAGCCTGTGCATTCATGCCAAATCAAGTACCTATAACACAACACTTATTGTGGTAAAAACAGATAACATAAAATTTACCATTTCAACCATTTTAAAGTATACACTTAAGTAGTGTTAAGTATATTTACATGTTTGTGCAACAGATCTCCAGAACTTTTTCCCACTTGCAAAATTGAAACTCTATATTCATTAAACAACTCTCCAACTCTCCTTTCCCCCAACTCCCAGAAAGCACTATTTTACTTTTTATTTCTATGAATTTGACTACTGTAAATATGTAATATAAGTGCAACCATGTGATATTTGTCTTTTCGTGACTGACTTATTTCACTTAGCCGATGTCCTCAAGGTTCATCAAAGTTTTCATTAGTAGTATGTATTAGTCCGTTCTCACATTGCTATAAAGAACTACGTGAGACTGGGTAATTTATGAAGAAAAAAGGTTTAATTGGCTCACAGTTCCACAGACTGTACAGGAAGCATGGTTGGGGAGGCCTCAGGAAGCTTACAATCATGCCAGAAGGCAAAAAGGAAGGAGTCACATCTTACATGTCCAGAGCAGCAGGAAGAGAACAAAAGGTTAGGTGTTACACACTTTTAAACAAGATCTCATGAGAACTCACTCACTATCATGGGAACAGAAAAAGGGAAATTTGCCCCATGATCCAGTCACTTCCCACTAGGCCCCTCCTCCAACACCAGTGTATTAGTCGGGGTTATCTAGAGGGACAAAAGTAATTGAATATATATTCATAAATATATATATATATATATATATAGAACATATATATAGAGAAAATATACATATAGAACATATATATATATATACACACACACATATATATGGAGAGAGAGAGAGATTATTAAGTATTAACTCACACAATCACAAGATTCACACAGTCACAAGATTCACACAATAGGCTGTCTGCAGGTTAAGGAGCAAGGAGAGCCAGTCTGAGTTCCAAAACTGAAGAACTTGGAGTCTGATGTTCGAGGGCAGAAAGCATCCAGCTTGGGAGGAAGATGTAGGCTGAGAAGCTAGGCCAGTTTCACATTTTCACGTTTTTCTGCCTGTTTTATATTTGCTGGCAGCTGATTAGATTGTGCCCACCAGATTAAGGGTAGGTCTGCCTTCCCCAGCCCACTGACTCAAATGTTAATCTCCTTTGTCAACACCCTCACACACACACCCAGGATCAATACTTTGAGTCCTTCAACTCAATCAAGTTGACATTCAGTATTAACCATCACAACTGGGGATTACAATTCAACATAAGATTTGGGTGGCGACAAAAATCCAAACCATATCATAGTATGTTACAGAATTTTCTTCCTCTTTAAAGATGAATAATATTCCATTGTATGTATATATCACATTTTGTTCATTCATCCATCACTGGATGCTTGGGTTGCTCCCACCTTTGGCTTTCGTTAATAATGATGCTACGAACATTGGTCTACAAGCATCTATTTGAGTTCCTGCTTTCATTCAATTCTCTTTGGTATATACCCAGAAGTGGGATTGCTGGATCATGTGGAAGCCCTATTTTTAAGTTTTTAGGAACTGCCATATTGTTTTCCATATCGGCTGCACCATTTTAAAATCCCATCAACAATGCACAAGGGTTCAGATTTCTCTACATCTTCACCAACATTTGTTATATTCTGATTTTTATTTTACAGTAGCCATTCTAATGGGTGTAAGATAATATCTCATTGTGGTTTCAGTCTATATTTCCCTAGTGATTAATGATATTGAGGATTTTTTCATGTGCTTTTTTGTCATTTGTATATTACCTTTGGAGAAATGTCTATTCAAGTTCTTTGCACATTTTAAATTTATTATTTGGTTTGTTTTATTGTTGTTTTGTTGTAGGAGTTCTTTACTATTCTGGGTATTAACCCTTTATCAGATATATAATTTGTAAATGTTTTCTACCATTCTATAAGTTGCCTTTTCACTCTGTTGATATTAATTTTTGATGCACAAAAGTTTTTAAGTTTGATGTATTACCATTTGTCTATTTTTGCTTCTGTTGCCTGTGCATTTCATGTCATAGCCATGAAATCACTTCCAAATCCCATGTCACGAAGATTTGGCCTATGTTTTCTTCTAGGATTTTTATATTTTGGGGTCTTACATTTAGGTCTTTAATCCATTTTGAGTTATTTTTTGTATATGATATAAGATAAGGGTTCTTTTGTATGTGAATGTCTATCGGGGGAAACCAGCCCCCGATATTTCAACATAGGTTGTTTTCTATTTTCCCTAAGTGTCGGCTGGTCTGAGAAATAAACGGAAAGAGTACAAAAGAGAGAAATTTTAAAGCTGGGTGTCCGGGGGAGATATCACATGTCGGCAGGTTCCGTGATGCCCCCTGAGCTGCAAAACCAGCAAGTTTTTATTAGTGATTTTCAAAGGGGAGGGAGTGTACTAATAGGGTGTGGGTCACAGAGATCACATGTTTCATAGGGCAACTAAAGATCATAAGGCAGAAGGTCAGGGTGAGATCACAAGGTCAGGGTGAAACTAGAATTACTAGTGAAGTTCCATGTCCCACTGTGCATGCATTGTCATTGATAAACATCTTAACCGGGTTCAAGAGCAGAGAACCGGTCTGACTAGAATTCGCCAGGCTGGAATTTCCTAATCCTAGCAAGCCTGGGGGCACTGCAGGAGGCCAGGGTGTGTTTCATGCCTTATCTGCAACTGCATAAGGCAGACACCCCTAGAGCAGCCATTTTAGGGGCCTCCTCCTGGGAATGCATTCTTTTCCCAGGGCTGTTAATTATTAATATTCCTTACTGGGGAAATAATTCAGCAATATTTCTCTTACCCGTTTTTGGCAATAAGAGAAATATGGCTCTGTCCTGCTCGGCTCCAGGCAGTCAGACCCAATGGTTATCTCCCTTGTTCCCTGAACATCGCTGTTATCCTGTTCTTTTTTCAAGGTGCCCAGATTTCAGACTGTTCAAACACACATGCTTTGTGAGCAATTTGTGCAGTTAATGCAACCATCACAGGGTCCTGAGGTGACATACATCCTCAGCTTATGAAGATGATGGGATTAAGAGATTTAAGTAAAGACAGGCAAAGGAAATTATAAGAGTATTGATTGGGGAAGTGATAAATGTCCATGAAGTCTTCACAATTTATGTTCTTCTGTCATGGCTTCAGCAGGTCCCTCCATTCTGGGTCCCTGACTTCCTGCAACAAATATCCAGTTTTGCCAGAACCATTTTTTGAAAAGACTCTCCTTTTCCCCATCGAGTGGCCTTAGCATTTGTGGAAGATAGTTTAACCACATATGTGAGGATTTATTTCTGGGATTTCTATTTTGTTCTATTGGTCTGCATGTCTGTTCTTATGCTAGTACTACATTGTTTTAATGCTAGTACTACATTGTTTTAATTACTATAGCTCTGTCTCGGACTTCCAGTACTGTTTTGAATAGAAATGGTGAGAATGAATATCTTTGTCTTATTCCTGACCTTACATGAAATGCTTTCAATCTTTAATCATTGAGTATGATGTTAGCTGTGTACTTTTCCCATTTTTAAATTAGGTTTTTGTCTATTTGTTGTGAAGTTTAGGAGTTCATATATCTGAGACAGTAGACCCTTATTAGATAAAAGTTGTCAAATATTTCCCACCATTTTGTGGGTTGTCTTTTCACTTTATTTGGTTCTCTTTCTACACTGCCATCCCAAGTTTCCATATTTGAGAATGTTTTTATCATTTCCTTGCTGGAATTACAGTGTTATCTCAAGTGTGGTTATTTGTTACTAAGGTCTTTCTTTGTGAATGAAAAGAGCATGAGATACTTCTAATCAGCCATCTTGATAATGTCTCTTTTTCACTTTCTTAATAATGAGCTTTGATACATAAAAGTATTTAATTTTAATGAAGTTCAATTTATCTATTTACTACTTTGTGGTTTGTGCTTCTTGTGTCCTCTACAAATGCATTGCTAAACCCAAGGACATGAAGATTTATATCTTTTTTTAACAATAGTTTTACAGTTTTATCTATTATATCTGGGTCGTTGATCCATTTGAGTTAATTTTTGTATATGTTGTGGGGTAAAGATCCAACTTTGTGATTTTGCATATGCGAATTCAGTTTTTCTAGCATCATTTTTGAAGAGACTTTTTTTTTCATTCACTGAATATACCTGGAAGCTTTGTCAAAAAAAAAAAAAATGGCCATAGATGTGTTGGTTTGTTAGGACTCTCAGTTCTATGTCACTGGTCCATATGTCTATCACTATGTGAAAATCACACTTTTAAAAAATTTATACAAATTTATAGGGTACATGTGAAATTTTGTTACATATATATACTGTGTGGTGATCAATTCAGGGTGTTTAGGGTTTCCATCAAGTGAGTATAATACAGTTTTGTTAACTGTACTCACCCTACTCTGCTATCAAATATTGGACATATTTCTTCAATCTAACTGTATGTTTGTACTCATTAACCCACTTCTCTTCATCCTCCTCAATTCTCCCATTCACCCTTCCCAGATAGAGTTTGGATATTTGTCCCTTCCAATCTCAAGTTGAAATTTGATCTCCAATGTTGGAGGAGGTTCCTCATGGGAGGTGTTTGAGTTATGGGGATGGAACCTTCATGAATGGCTTGGTTCCATCCCCACGGTAATGCATGAGTTGTTACTCTATCAGTTCATGGGAGAGCTGGTTGTTTAAAAGAGTATGACACTGCTCCCCATCCTCTCTTTCCTCTTCATCCCTGATCATGTGTTGCCTGCTCTGCTTCACCTTGCATCATGATTGGAGACTCCCTGAAACTTTCACTAGAAGCAGATGTTAGTGCCATGCTTTTTGTACAGCTTGCAGAACGAGGAACCCAATAAACCTATTTTTTAAAATAAATTACCTAGCCTCAGGTATAGTAATGCAAATGGACTAAGGCATCAGTATCTGTTATCTATCTTTTCACTCTCTACTTTCATGTAATCAAACTTTTTAGCTCCCACATATGAGTGAGAACATGTGATATTTGTATTTTTGTACCTGGCTTATTTCTTTTAAGATAATGACTGCCAGTTCCGTCCATGCTTTGCTGCAAATGATATGACTTCATTCTCTCATATAGCTAAATAGTATTCCATTGTGTACACATAGCACATTTTCTTTATCCATTCATCCATTGATGGACATATTGATGGAGTGCATGTATTATTTGATATATGTCTTTCCCTTTGGATAGATACATAGTAGTGGGATTGAATCGTAATTTTACTTTTATTTTTTGAGATGTCTCTCTACTTCTTTCCACAGCGGCTGTACTAATTTATATTCCCACCAACAGTGTATAAGAGTTCTGTTTTCTCTGCATCCTTGACAGCATATGATTTTTTTGTATTTTTAATAATAGCCATTCTGACTGGGGTAAAATAATATCTTATTGTGGTTTTGATTTGCATTTCTCTAATGATTAGTGATGTTGAGAATTTTTTTATATATCTGTTGGATATATATATATGTATTATATATATTCTTTTAAGAAATGTCTATTCATGTTCTTTGCCCAGTTTTATTCTGCATGTGGCTTTGCAATTTTTCTAGCACCTTTTATTAACGAGGGTGTCTTTCCCTCAATGTAAGTTGTTGTTGACTTGGTTGAAGATCAGTTGGCTGCAAATATGTGGTTTTATTTCTGGGTTCTCTATTCTGTTCCATTGGTCTATGTGACTATTTTTAAACCAATACCATGCTGTTTTGGTTACCATAGCTGTGTAATATATTTTCAAGTTTAGTAGTGTGATACCTCCTGCTTTGTTATTTTTGCACATGATTGCTTTGGCTATTTGGGCCCTTTTTTGCTGCTATAAGAATATTGGGATTGATTTTTTTCCATTTCTGTGAAGAATGTCATTGATATTTTGATAGGGACTGCATTGAATCTGCAGATTGCTTTGGATAGTATAATTATTTTAACAACATTAACTCTTATTCATGAGCATGGGATGATCTTTTCACTAGTTGGTGTCCTCTTCTGTTTTGCTTCATTGGTATTTTGTAGTTTCCTTGAAGAGGTCCTTCACCTCCTTGGTTACATTTATTCCTAGGTATTTTTTTTTTTTTTTTGTAGCTAGTATAAATAGGATTTTCTTCTTGATTTATTTTTTCAGCTAATTCATAATAGGTATATAGATACACTGCTGATTTTTGTATGTTGATTTTGTATTCTGCAACTTTACTGAGTTTATCAGCTCTAAGAATTCTTTGGTGGACTTTTTAAGGTTTTCTAAATATAAAGTCATGTCATCTGAAAAGAGGAAATTTTTGACTTCGTCTTTTCCAATTCAAATGCCTTTTATTTCTTTCTCTTGCCTCATTGCTCTGCCTAGAATTTCCAGTGCTATGTTAAATGAGAGCGGTAAAAGTTGGGATCCTTTTATTATTCTAGTTTTTATAGGAAATATTTTTAGCTTTTCCCCATCTGGTATGATGTTAGCTGTGGATTTTTCATATTTGCCTTCATTATGTTAGGGTATGCTCCTGCTATGCCTACATTGTTGAGAGTTTTATCATGTAGGAATGATGAATTTTATCAAATGTTTTTTCTGTACCTGATGAGATAATCATATGGCTTTTGTTCTTGTGTTGATGTGTTTTATCATGTTTACTGATTTGTGTATGTTGAACCATCCTTTCATCCCTGGATTAAATCCCAATTGATAATGATGTATTATCTTTTTCTTGTCCTGTTAGATTCAGTTTGCTCTTTTGTTGAGAATTTTTCCAGCTATGTTCATCAGGAATATTGGCCTATAGTTTTCTTTTTCTGTTGTATCTTTATCTGGTTTTGATATCAAGGTAATGCTGGCCCTGTAGAATGAGTTAGGGAGAATGTCCTCTTCAATAGCCTTTGCAACAGTTTGAAGAAAACTGGTGTTTTTCTTCATGTGTTTGGTAGAAACAGGCAGTGAAGCCACCCAGTACTGGGTTTTCTTTATTGGGAGACTTTTAGTTACTGAATAAATCTGGTTACTCATTATTGGTCTGTTCAGGTTTTCTATTTCTTCATGATTCAGTCTTGGTAGGTTGTATGCGGCTAGGACTTCATCCATTTCTTTTAGGTTATCCAATTTTTGGCATATAATTATTCATAATAGTCTCTTATAATCTTGTTTTATATGTGATACTAACGTCTTCTCTTTCATTTATGATTATTTTAACTTTTATTTTAGGTTCAGGGGTACATGGGCAGGTTTCTGATTAGCAATGTTGAGCACTTTTTCATATGCTTATTGGCTGTGTGTATATCTTTTTTTGAAAAGTGTCCATGTCCTTTGCTACTTTTAATGTTTTTTTTTAACTTGTAAATTTAAGTTTCTTGTAGATACTGGATATTAGACCTTAGTTAGACGCATAGTTTGCAAATATTTTCTCCCATTCTGCAGGTTGTCAATTTACTATGTTGATAGTTTCTTTAGCTGGGCAGAAGCTCTTTAGTTTAGTTAGATCCCATTTGTCAATTTTTGTTTTTGTTGCTACTGCTTTTGGCATGTTCATCATGAATTCTTTACAAGACCTTATGTCCAGAATGTTATTTCCTAGGTTGTCTTCCAAGATTTTTATAGTCTTAGGTTTTATATGTAAGTGTTTAATCCATTTTGAGTTGATTTTTGTATATGGTGTATGGAAGGCATCCCGTTGCAGTCTTCTGCATATGGCTGGCCAGTTATCCTAGCACTGTTTGTTGAACAGGAACTCCTTTTCCCATTACCTGTTTTTGTCAACTTTGCCGAAGATCATATGGTTGTAGGTCTGCAGCATTATTTTGGGGTTCTCTATTCTGTTCCAGTTTTCTATGTCTGTTTTGTTTTTTCTAATATGCTGTTTTGTGTTTTGGTTAGTGTAGCCTTGTAGTATAGTTTGAAATTGGGTAACGTGATACCTCCAGCTTTGGTTTTGTTTGTTGTTGTTGTTTTGTTTGTTTGTTTTTGCTTAGGATTGCCTTAGGTATTTGGGCTCTCTTTTGGTATAAATTTCAAAATAGTTTTTCTAATTCTGTGAAGAATTTCGTTGGTAGTTTGATAGAAATAGCATTGAATCTGCAAATTGCTTTGGGAAGTATGGACATTTTAAAGATATTGACTCATCCTGTCTGTGAACATGGATGGAATGTTTTTCCATTTGTTTGTCTCATCTCTGATTTCTTTGAGCAGTGTTTTATAATTCTCATTGTATAGTTCTTTCACCTCCCTGGTTAGCTGTATTCCAAGATATTTTATTCTTTTTGTGGCTATTGTGAATGAGATTGCATTCTTGATTTGGCTCTCAGCTTGGATGTTGTTGGTGTATAGGAATGCTACTAATTTTTCTATGTTAATTTTGTATCCTGAAACTTTGCTGAAATTGTATATCAGATCAAGTTGTTTGTCAGCTTAAGCAGCTTTTGGGCAGAGACTATGGGATAGCATTATATCTAGCACTATATTCTAGGTATAGCATTATATTATCTGCAAACAGAGATTGTTTGATTTCCTCTCTATTTGGATGCCTTTTATTCCTTTCTCTTGCCTGATTTCTCTGGCTAGTACTTCCAGTACTATGTTGAATAGGAGTGGTGATAGTGGACATCCTTGTCTTGTTCCAGTTCTCAAGTGGAATTATTCCAAGTTCTGCCCATTCAGTATGATTTTGGCTACTGCGATGTCATAGATGGCTTTTATTGATTTGAGGTATTTCCTTGAATGCCTACTTCCTTGGGGCTTTTAACATGAAATGATACTGCATTTTATCAAAAGTCTTTTCTTCATTTAGTGAGATAATTATGTGGTTTTAAAAATAGATCTATTTATGTAATTAGTCACATTTATTCATTTGTATATCTTGAATCAACCTTGGATCTCAGGGATAGAGCCTACTTGATTGTGGTAGATTACCTTTTTGATGTGCTGCTTGATTCAGTTTGGTAGTATTTTGTTGAGGATTTTTGCATATGTTCATCAAGGACATTGGCCTAAAGTTTTTGTTGTTGTTGTTGTTGTGTCTCTGCCAGGTTTTGCAGTCAGAATAATGCTGGCTTCAAAGAATGAGTTAGGGAGGAATCACTCTTCCTCAACTTTTTGGAATAGTTTCAGTAAGAATGCTGGTACCAGCTCTTCTTTATACACTTGGTAGAATACAGCTGTGAATTTGCCTGGTCCTGGATGGCAGGCTTTTTATTACTGATTCAGTTTTAGAATCCATTATTGGCCTGTTCAGGGATTCAATTTCTTCATGGTTCAATCTTGAGAAGCTGTATTTTTTCAGACATTTATCCATTTTGTCTAGGTTTTCTAGTTTGTTTACATAGAGGTGTTTGTGGCAGCCTTTGAGGATTTTTGTATTTCTCTGGGGTTGGTGGTAATATGCCCTTTGTCATTTCTGATTATGTGTATTTGTCTAGTTATCAGTCCATCAATCTTATTTATTCTTTTAATGAACCAATTCATAGATTCGTTGATTTTTTGTTTGTTTTTTTGGTTTTTTGCATCTCAGTATCCTTCCCTTCTGCTCTGATTTTGGCTATTTCTTGTCTTCTTCTATCTTTGGTTTTAGCTTGTTTTTGTAGTTTCTCGAGGTGTGATGTTGGGTTGTTAATTTGAGATGTTTCTACCTTTTTCATGTGGGTGTTTAGTGCTATAAACATCCTTCTTAACACTGCTTTAGCTGTGTCCCCAAATTGAACAAAACTAAAGCAGTGTTAAGAAGGAATGTTGTATCTTTGTTCTTTGTGGTTTCAAATAATTTGTTAATTTCTCCCCTAATTTCATTATTTACCCAAAAGTCATTCAGGAGCAGGTTGGTTAATTTCTATGTAATTGTATAGTTTTGAGTGATTTTCTTAGTATTGGTTTCTATTTTTATTGTGCTGTGGTCCAAGAGTGTGTTTGGTAAGATATTGGGGTTTTTTGAATTTGCTGAGGATTGTTTTATGGCTGATTGTGTGGTTGACTTTAGAGTATGTGCCATGTGCTTCTGAGAAGAACGTATATTCTGTTGTTTTTTCGGGAAGATTTCTGTAGATGTCTGTAGTGTCGAGTTCAGGTCACAAATATCTTTGTTAATTTTCTGCCTTGATGACCTGTCTAATATTGTCAGTGGGTTGTTGAAGTCTCCTACTATTATTGTGTGGTTATCTAAGTCTCTTCATAGGGCTCCAAGAACTTGCTTTATGAATCTGGGTGCTCCTGTGTTGGGTGTGTATATATTTATGAAGGGTGGGTCTTCTTGTTAAATTGAACCCTTTACCATTATGTAACACCCTTCTTTTCTTTATTTATTTTTTTTACCATTGTTGGTTTAAGTCTGTTTTGACTAAAAGTAGAATAACAACCCCTACTTCTTTGTGTTTTCTTAGTAGATTTTTCTTCATCCCTTTACTTTGAGCCTATGGGTGTCATTGCAGGTGGATGGGTGTCTTGAAGACAGCATACTGTTGGTCTTGCCTTCTTTATCCAACTTGTCACTCTGTGCCTTTTAATTAAAGCACTTATCCTGCTTACATTCAACATTAATATTGATATGTGTGGATTTGGTCCTGCCATCAAGTCGTTAGCTGGTTATTATACAGACTTGATTGTGTGGTCACTTCTTAGTGTCATAGACCAAGTACATGGTACTATGCATTTAAGTGTGTTTTTGTGGTGGCTGGTAACAGTCTTCCCTTTCCATATTTAGTAGTCCCTTCAGGGCCTCTTGTAACACAAGACTGGAGCTAACAAATTCCCACAGCATTTGCTTGTCTGAGAAGGATCCTATTTCTCCTTTGCTTATGAAGCTTAGTATGGCTGGATACGATATTCTTGATTGAAATTTCTTTTCATTAAAGATGCTGTATATAGGCACTAATTCTCTTCTGACTTATAGGGTTTTTGCTGAAATGTCCTTTGTTTTCCTAATGGGGTTCCCTTTGTAAGTGACCTGTCCCTTCTCTTTGGATGCCTTTAATGTGTTTTCTTTAATTTTGACCTTGGAAAATCTATGTGTCTTGGGGATGGTCATCTTGTATAGTATCTTGAGGGGTTCTCTGCATCTTCTGAATTTGAATGTTGGCCTCTGTAGCAATGTTGGGTAAATTTTCTTGAATGATATCCTTAAATATGTTGCCCACATTGCTTGCTATTTCTTCCTCTCTCCCAGGGACACCAATGATTCATAGATTTGGTGTCTACATAATACCATATTTCTCAGAGCTTTCGTTCATTCTTGTGTTTACTTTTTGTTGTGGTGGTTGTTGTCTGAGTTACTTTGTAGAACCAGTCTTCAAGCTCTGAGATTTGTTCCTCAGCTTAGTCTGTTCTTGCTGTTAATACTTGCAATTGTATTCTGAAATTCTTGGAGTTTTTCAGCTCTATCAGATCAATTTTGTTGTTTCTTAAAATGGCCATTTTGTTTTTTATCTCCTGTATCATTTTATTGTATTTCTTAGATTTCTTGAATTGGGGTTCCACTTTCTTCTGAATGTTGGTAATCTTCATTCCTCTCCATATTCTGAATTCATTTTTGTCATTTCAGCCTTGTTAGGAACCACTGCTGTGGAGCTGGTGCAGTCATTTGGAGGCAAGACACTCTGGGTTTTTGAGTTGCCACAGTTTTTGCACTGGTTATTTATTATCTGTGTAGACTAATTTTTTTTTATCTTTGAAGCTGCTATCCTTTTGGTGTTTTTGCTGTTATCTTCTTTGATGCCCTTGAGAGTTTGATTGTGGTATAAGGTCGGTTTGACTGTCTTCATTTCTGGAAGATTTTATGGGGCTCAGGCTCAGCTCAGCACTCCTGATCTGCATGCTCTGACTCTGAGGGGCAGGTACCAGGCTCCTGGCTTTCTTCTCCAGCTCCTTGCAGTTAGAAGCCTGCTGTGCTGGAGGGGCTGAGGTGTTCCCACTCCACTGGCCACAACACTCTAAAGGCTGGTGCCAACCAAAGCACTTCACTGGGGCAGTGACAGCACAAGCTGTGGCTGCTTGAATGTGCCAGCAGCTGTGGCAGCATGGTGGAGTGCCTGTATATTGGCTGGAGTGGGATGCTGGCAGAAGCGAGGTTGAAGCATTCCTGTGCATACTCCTGCTGGCAGTGGACCACAGGCAGGGGAAAGGCTGCCAGTGCCTGTGCTTGCACTTATGCTGGTGGCAGTGGCAGTGGGGCACTGGTGGATGTGGGGCTGCTGACCTCCATGTGTGCATTTGCACTGTTGGCAGTGTCAGGGTATGGGGCTGCCAGCATTCAGCACTTATTCATACCAGCTGTGGTGGCAGCATGGGAGAGTTGTGATCGCCAGTGTGTGTGCACATTCACACGAAATTCTTGCTCAGCTGAATGCTGAAACATTAGTGGTGGTGGTGGGGCAATGGGTTGCACTCACACTGGCAGCAGTGGTGGGGTGCATGCACACTTCCACACTGGCAGAGGAAAGGAGGTGACGTCCACTTGCACATGTGCACCAGCAAAGCAGTTGCAGGGTGGCCATGAGCGAGAGTGTGCTGGCAAAGTGGTGTGGGGAAGGCTGTAATGGGGAGGGTGTGTGGGGGGCTGATGTACTCTGTCAGTGGATGCTCTGCTGGGGCCCTCTCGTGGTGAGGCACAGTCTGCTGGTGAAGGAGATATAATGAGGGTCCCCAGGAAGCACCCTGGTTGGGCATCCAAGGCTGCACTGCCAGCAGGTGCAGTCAGCCTGGGGTCCTGGGAGATGGCAACAGACAGGTGGGCACTCAGATTGGACTGGCCTCATTTCACAAGCAAGATAGCCCTGTTCTGTCCAGGTCTGACATTCATCCTATGGCCAATGTATCCTAGAAAAGCATGGGAAGCCTTGGAGGATGGGCATACCTGGCATTGCTCCCATGCAGATATTCCCACACCAAACCCTCTGGGCTCTGTGCAAGCTGGAGACAAGGTCCTAGCCCCTCTCTAAGAAGTACTCCCTGCCAGCTCAAGTGTCCATGGGGGTCATGGCATTTCCTGCTGCCCAGATTTCAGAGGTCCATGATAGGAGCAGGCTGCTTCTTGCCTGTTCCCCCCATTGCTCATCCCCATAAGGAATGAGTCCCAGTGCTTTGTATTCCCTTGCAGGGTTTCCAGATACCCCCCCATTCAGCCCAGCATCTGCTCCTTCCCTCCATCTACTCTTAATGCCTTCCCTCTGAAGATCTGCTTGGAATTTGCCAGTCTTCCTGATGTTCCAGTCTCTCAGTGGTAGATGTTCCTCCTGGCTGTGTCTAGTTGGCCATATTTGGCCTATCACTCTCAATCTTGAAGGACAGTTTTGCCAGATATAGAACTCTCAATTTTCAGGGTACTTTTTTTTTTCTTTCAGCACTTTAAATGTATGAATTTTCTGTCTTCTGGTCTTGAAGGTTTCTGCTGAGAAACAAACTGATGATCTTATTGAGAATACCTTGTATGTGATGAATTGCTTTTCTCTTCCTCCTTTCAAGATTTTTCTCACCCAACAATTTGATAATAATGTATCTTGGTGTGAGTCTCTTTGGCTAAATCCTAGTTGGAATTTGTTGAACTTCTTATATTTATATATTCATTTCTTTCCTCAAATTTGGGAGGGCTTTGGACATTATTTCTTCAAATAATCTCCTTGACCCTTTTCCTTTCTCTTCTTCTGGAAATTTTATAAGGTGTTTTATTTATTTATTTATTTTTGTCTCCTTCATGGTGTCTCATTAATCCATTAGACCCTGTTCACTTTTCGTCATTCTTTTAAAATTTTTGCTCCTCAGATTTGACAACTTTAAATGACCTGTCTCCAAGTTCTCTGATTCTTTCTTCTGTCTAATAGAGTCTGATGTTGAACCACTCTAACAAGTATTTCAATGCAGTTTTTGTATTTTTTTAAACCACAATTTTAAAAAATAATTTCTATCTTTCATTGATTTTTAAAATTTTGCTCACATACTGTTTTCTTTATTTTATTTTATTATTATTATACTTTAAGTTTTAGGGTACATGTGCACAATGTGCAGGTTTGTTACATATGTATACATGTGCCATGTTGGTGTGCTGCACCCATTAACTCGTCATTTAGCATTAGGTATATCTCCAAATGCTATCCCTCCCCCGCCTCCCCCCACCCCGCAACAGTCCCCGGAGTGTGATGTTCCCCTTCCTGCGTCCATGTGTTCTCATTGTTCAATTCCCACCTATGAGTGAGAATATGCGGTGTTTGGTTTTTTGTCCTGGCGATAGTTTGCTAAGAATGAGTTCTTTTCACATATTTGAGGAAGTGTGTTAAAGTCTTTATCTAGTACATTTGATGCCTAATGTCTCTTTTTGGATGATTTCTGTAGATTTATTTTGTTTCTATAAATAGACTATGCTTTTGTGTTTTTTTCTATGACTTGCTATATATTTTTTGAAAATTAGGCATTTGAAAAAAAAAAAAATCCCAGCCACTTTTTCCAGTCTTTGCAGAATGGCTACTTGCAGGGATAGACTTTTGTTACTTAGCAGGGTATATTTTTGTCCTTGGGATTGGCCCAGGCAATCCCAGCCTTTGCAGGCCTTTTCTCAGCCTGTATTTTCCCTGAGCTCTTTTTCTCCAATTTCTCCACATATAGTCAAATTTTATGTGTCTTAGTTTCCCTACGAGTCTCACTGCTGCTACTTTTTGGGGACATGGCAGTTAAATTGTATTCCCCTACCAATAATCTCCTGCCCTTGGGTTCTATGGGTCTATAGTCCCCCTGTGGTTTTCATGAGCTGTACTCACTGCTTCTCATGACTTTTCTTAGCTTGAGATCTGGGCCGTATCAGTTTTGGCCATCTAAGCTCCATTTTAGGTGACAGAAATCAATCCATCAGGTTTCCCTCAGACAGGTTAGAACATGGAAAATTAGGTCTACTCTTCTCTCTCTGGTTTGAAGGAGAGCTGGGGGCTGAGCCACCTCTTCCCCCAAAGCATGTAACACCAGGCAAGGCGTGGGTCAAAGGCAAGTAATAATGCCATGAAATTTCCTAGGTTTTTGAATGTGACTTCTTCCTCATTGGGCATTTGCTTGGTTTCTATTGATCTCTGACTGATTTCCAGAACTCCTGTACAGTTATATAGTTTTTAGTAGTTTCTTTTAATGTTTTTTATGGGGGAAAGATGGCTTGAATCTTCCTAGTTCACCATTCTTCTTTAAGTTTTTAACTTTTGAAGGATAATTTCACTGGACACAAATTTCTAGACTGGGGTTTTTCTACTTTTGATACTTTAAATTTTTGCTTCACTACCTTCATTCTGGCATGGCTCTGAGAAGTCCAATGTAATTCTTATCCTTGCTACTCTAAATTTAAGTTTTCTTCCCCCTCTAAAGCTCCTTTCAAGATTTTTTCTTTGTCTTTGATTTTCTGCAGTTTGAATATGATATGCCTAGGTATGGAGTTTTGGGTATTTACTCTTCTTGTAGTTCTTTGAGCTTCCTAGATCTGTGGTTTGGTGTCTATCATTACTTTTGGGAAATTCTCAGTCATTATTGCTTCAAATTTTTCTTCTCTTCATTTTCCTTTCTCCTTCTTCTGGTATTGTCATTACATCTTTATGTAATGTTATGCTACACTACATAAAGTTATGTTACACCTTTTCTAATTGTCCCACATTTCTTGGATATTGTTATGTCTTTCCATTTTTTTTTCTTGTTGCATTTCAGCTTAGGAGATTCCTTTAAACTCACTGATTTTCTTTTTCCTTGGCCATGTTCAGCCTAATAGTCTATTGGTCAGCCCATCAAAGCCATTCTTCATTTCTATTACATTTGATTTGTAGCATTTAGTTTTCATTCTTATGTTCTTGCACACTGTCCATTTTCTTCATTGGTCCCCTGAGTATATTAATCATAAACCTTCTAAATTCTTTCAGATATATTACCCTGTTATTATGTAGGAGCCTAACTGATGTGGTGGTAAGATATGGAGGAAGTGGAGATGCTCTGTGGTCCCATGATTGGGTCACAGTGTTTTAGTGGGCTTATGCCCCAGGGCTGTGACTTTCAGAAATGTTTTTTATACTTCTCCACCTGCTTTGTTGAGACAGAAAGGCTAAGTATTTTCCTCCCCCACATGTGGAAGGCTAGAGAGGACTGGAGATGGGTATTACCCTTCTCTCAGTTCGATTAGACTGTGGCAAAACTCAAGCCAGTTACATTCCAGTGAAGTAGTTTGATGTCAGGCCTTCTTAAGAACAGAAACCTCGGTGTATTTCAAAATGGTTACTTTCAAAATGGATTTTTCTTTTCCACTGTGAGAGTCTGGTAGTGCTGTTCGTGAAAATGCTCACAAAACAATGGAGTCATCCCTAAGATGGTCTCCTGGAGGGTTTCTTTGTTTTTTGCTGTTGTTTTAATTCTTAAATTTGTCCACACTGAGCCTCCAATAATTGTTCAATTTAAGTTTTCCCTACTCTTGTACTGATTCCTGTTGGAGCGTTCTGCTCATGGATTTCTGCTCTGTTTGGTAAATTGTGGTTCTTCTGTATTTACCTGTCTGTCTCTAATTTTGAGGGTAGCAGTTTGTTCTGTGAACTCTGACAGATTTAAGAAAAGTTGTTAATTTTCAGATTGTTAGCTCTTTTCTTGTTATTCAGATGGGAGCGATGAGTTCCAAGCTCTTTACGTGCTAGACTGGACAGAGGAAGGTTTATGGTGTGTTTTAAAATTTTCTTTGAGACTTCCTATTTGTCCCATGGATTATTTAGAAACATGTTGTCAAAGTGTCCAGAGAGTTTTATTACTATCTTTTCATTTTGAATTTCTAGTTGTTTTACATTGTGGTCATAATGCACAGTCTGTAATGATTACACTTACTTTCAATTTGTTGAGGCTTGTTTTAGGGCCAGGATATGGTCTTTCTTTCTTTGTATATGCTCTATCTGAGCTTGAATATCTGTGCTGCTGCTGAGTGTAGCACTCAATATATGTCAATTAGATTGTGTTGGGTGACTGTATTTTTCACTTCTATATTCTTTAAGAGACAGGATCTCTGTCACTCAGGCTGGAAAGCACTGGTATGATCATAGTTCACTGCAGCCTCAAACTCCTGGACTCATGTGATCCTCCCACCTCAGCCGCCCAACTAGCTGGAACTACAGGCACGTGCCACCATACCCAGCAAATTTTGTTACTTTTTGTAGACAGGGTCTTGCTATGTTGCCCAGACTGGTCTCAAACTCCTGGCTCCTAGCCACAGACAATCCTTTTGCCTTGACCTCTCAATGTGCTGGGATCACAGGTGTGAGCCAGCATGCCTGGCCTTTCAGTTCTATATTCTTGATGATTTTCTACCTAATAGTTTTATAAGCTGGTGAGAGGTGGATGTTGGAGTCCCCAAATATAATTGTGGGTTTCTCTCTCTCATTTCACTAGTTTTTCTTTTATGTATTTTGAGATTCTGGTTTGTACACATTTAAGATTATTATGCCACTCTGATAGAGTGATCCTATAATCATTATGTTATATCCCTCTAATAACTTTTTTGCTCTAAAGTATATTTTATTAGATATTAATATAGGCAATGTTTTCCCACTCTTACTTTTAATCTACATATGTTGTTAAATTTGAAATGATTTCTACTCTTCTCATCTGTCTTTTGATTGGTGTATTTAGACTATATACATTTAAGGTAGTTGTTGGTATTTTAGCACTTAAGTCAGACATTTTAGTATTTGTTTTCTATTTGTTTCCTTTGGTTCTTGTTCTCAATGTCCTGTGCATTACTTGAACATTTGAAGGATTTCATTTAGATTTATTTATAGTGCTTCTGAATGTATGTCTTTGTATAGTTTTGTAGTGGTTACTCAGGGTATTAAAACATATCTATGTGACTTAGCCTCTGAGTATTAACGTTTTACCACTCTGTGAAGTGTGGAAACCTTACATCCATTTAGGTCCCTTTATTTATTCACTTTTAAAATGCCATTGTCTTGCGTACCAGATGGTGTTACAATTTGTTTTAATAATCAAGTTTGATTTATAAAACTTAGGAGAATAAGTCATTGTACATACCCATATTTCTTCTCTATTGTTCCTCTTCTTTCCTGATACTTTATTTTTTCTCCTTTCATTATTTCCTTTCTGTTTGAAGAATTTCATTTAGCCAATCTCTAAGAGTAGGTCTGCAAGCAACAAATTATTTTAGTTTTCCTTCAACTGAGGATATCTTTATTTCCCATTTATTCCTGAAAGATAGTTTCACTGATAATGCAATTTGAAGCTGATAGTTTTTTGTTTCCTGTCAGCAGTTAAAAACTTTTGTCCCATTTTTTTTTTTTTCTGGCTTTCAGTTTCACATGAGAAATCCACTTTCATTTGATATTCTCCTGTCAATAATACATCATCTTTCTCTGGGTGTTTTCAATAATTTTCTTTCTTTTTAGTTGTCAGAAGTTTAATTATCGTGTATCCTAGTGTGAGTCTTTTGGTGGTTTGCTCCCTTTAGGGTTTGCTCAGCTTCTTGAATCTATAGGTTTGTATCTTTCACTAAATTTGGAAATTTTTCAGCCATTATTTCTTCAAAGACTCAGCTCTGCTCTCTTTCTCCTTTCTTGAACTCCAAATATGTGAATGGTTTTTAAATTTAAATTTAATTATTTTTTTATTACACAAGCCCCTGATGCTTGACTTTTTGTTTTCTCCTAAGACTGGGTAAATTCCATTTATATATCCTCAAGTTCACTGATTCTCTTATCTGTTATCTCCATTCTACTAGGAGCTCATCCAGTGAGTTTTTTGTTTCTCTTCTGTTATTGTTACTGGTGGAGGAGATCCAAGTTATCCCAAGTTACCAGTGGCATATTCGAATGGGTCTGCAGCAACTTCAGTCCTCCTCAGTAGAAAGAATTTGACTGAGGGGGCATAAAGCAGAAGAAGAGACCAAGGCAAGTTTCAGAGCAGGAGTGGAAGTTTATTTAAAAAGCTTTAGAACAGTAAGGAAAAAAAGGAAAGGAAAGAAGGAAAGTACAACTTAGAAGAGAGCCGAGTTGTTGACTTGAGCAACCAAGTGCACAGCTTGACCTCTTGACTTGGGGCTTTATATGCTGGCATACTTCCAGGATCTTATTGGGAAGCTGCTGATCAGTTTTAGGTGTTTTCTATCTATTAGGAGAATGCCTTTCCCTGGCACCAGCTGTGAACAATTATTACTTTAGAGAAACTGTTAACCACCTGACCATCAGCTGAAGGTCACCCAACACACCTGGTGTGTGTGTGGTGGGGAGCCCTGTCCTGCCCTGCTTATACCTGATTAGTTACCTACTGTAACATTATTGTATCTTTCACTTGTACTATTTCCATTTCATTTGGTTCTTTTTTTTTTTTGAGTCAAGGCCTCACTCTGTCACCCAGGCTGGAGTGTAGTGGTGCGATCACAGTTCACTGTAGCCTCAACCTCCTCAGCTCAAGTGATCCTCCCACCACAGCTTCCCGAGTAGCTAGGACTACAGGCTCACACCAACATGCCCAGTTAATTTTTGTATTTTCTGTAGAGAAGGGGGGTTTTGCCATGTTGCCCAGGCTGGTCTCAAACTCCTGGACTCAAGCAATCAGGGCACCATGCCCCATTTTCATTTGGTTCTCTGTTTTTTTTTTTTTTTTTTTGATGGAGTCTCGTTCTGTCACCCAGGCTGGAGAGCAGTGGCATGATCTTGGCTCACTGCAACATCTGCCTCTCGCGTTCAAGCAAATCTCCTGTCTCAGCCTCCTGAGTAGCTGAGACTACAGGCGCACACCGCCACACCCAGCTAATTTTTGTACTTTTAGTAGAGATGGGGTTTCACCATACTGGTCAGGGTGGTCTCTAACTCCTGACCTCAGGTGATCCACCTACCTCGGCCTCCCAAAGTGCTGGGATTACAGGCGTGAGCCACTGTGCCCATCCTCATTTGGTTCTGTTTAAAAATAAATTTTATTTCTTTGCTGAAATTTTCCATTTTTTTCATTTGTTTCAAATGATTTTTTATTCCTTTTTGAATCTTTTTATGATGGCAGTTTTAAAATCCTAGTAATTCCAACATCTGATTTATCTCAGTGTTGACGTTACTTGATTGTCTTTTCTTACTTAAATTGTGAGTTTTCTATTATATCCTGGACATTTTGTCTGTTCTGTTAGGAGTCTCTATTTAAACTTTCTATTTTAGCAGGCAGTCATCTTGTTTAGCTGTAGCATGCAGATCCTCTCCTACTTTTGTCAGCTATCATTCCAGGGAAGTTGTTTTTGAAAGCTTTTTGGTGCTGTTTTGGCCTGATTGGTTTGTCTGTTGCCACTGGGGTTCCTCCTGTTTTCTGCTTGTGCTGCCTGAGGGGAGCAGAAATGGTTTCCCTAGGCCTGTTGCCCAATGTCTCTCAGTTGGGCATGGAACTTTCAGGCTTGCAGTGACAAAAAGGCTTCCCTGCCTAGTCCCTTGTTTTGACAGGCTCCCCATCTGGCTGTGGAGATGAAGTGGTCGTCCTGGGATGAGCACTTGTGGCAGGGCCTCTTTTGCTGACGTCTCCTGGTTGCCCATGTCTCTGAGTAGGAAAGGGTAGAAATGGAGAGCCCTTCGCCTGGCTGCTTATTGTTAGTGGGGAATGAGGGAGTTCTTGATGTCTTGATTAATCCCCCTGATGATGCTGTCAGGCTCACCTCTTGTTGGAGGGAATCCTGCTTGATCTAGGGGAGGAATAAGCCTACCTGGGCTGCCTTCTCTTGTTAGGTTGGGGGTCAAGAAATACCCAGCCTGGACTGCCACCTTGTTGGGTGACAGGACATAAAACATCTTGCTGCTGTATTTACTCCAGCCCTGGGATCCCAAAACAGCTCTCCTTCATACCACCTTTCAGAGTTCTCCTTTGGCTGCCACTTGTGTTACTTCCAGGCCTTATGGTTGTACTTAGTGGGAAGGAATAGTGAGAAATGAATCTCCACTGTCTTGTCTGGACTGGAATTCCAATCAGTCAATAGGGTTTTAGAGTATGAAATTCTCAAGATAGACAATATTTTAGTCAGTCTTGTGTTTCAGTAGCCTACATACTAGCTTGGTGACTTTGAACAGGACTTCAGTTATTTCATCCACACAACATATATTTAAACCTCCCAGCCCAAGACCTGGCACAGATGAACCACTCAATAGGTATTCAGTCTTTTCCTAGAAATCACCTAGTTCAAACCACCTGTCTTAAATATAAGGTAACAGAGGCCTAGAGAAACAAGGTAGCCTTTCAAATGTGCTGTGCCTTACATATACCCAAGTAGCATTTTCCTCCCAAAGGCCAAAAGCATACTCCATTAATTCTTGATTTTGTTCCTTACTTCTATATGTAGTTCTAGTTCAGTTGGAGAGGATTTGATGATTGAAACTAATCATACCAATTTATATTTGAAAAGTACTTCCAAATTTGCAAAGTGCTTTTGCAGTTACAATTTCCCTTGGTTGTCACAATCACAGCATGAGTCTGGCAGGGTAGAGATCATTCCTGTTTTGCAAATAAGGAAGCACAGTAAGTCAGGGGGCTGACTAATCCAGAAGCACTTTCTCATTTAGGGGCTTCCTTTGACACCCTCTCTCCTGTGAAACTAGGCCTTTACTGAATGACAGGGGGCTGTGAACGTAGTTGATTTCAGAGTGCCCAGCTTGCCACACCCTCAGCCACAGCTAACACAGTGCATTACCTTGGGACTACAGAGTGAAGAAATTCCAAGATCAGGCTTATGTTCTGTACAAAGTACCATGAAAATTTAGAGCTCAAATTACCCTTAGGGTTTGATATGGTTTGGATCTGTGTTCTCATCCAAATCTCATGTTCAACTGTAATCCCCAGTGTTGGAGGTGGGGATCCTTCATTAATGGTTTAGCATCATCCACTTGGTGTTGTTCTCCTGATAGTGAGTTCTTGTGAGATCTGGTTGTTTAGAAGTGTGTAGCACCTCCCCCTTCACTCTCCTGCTCCTGCTCCTTCCATGTGAGATGCCTCACTCCCACTTTGCCTTATGCCCTGATTGTAAGTTTTCCCGAGGCCTCCTCAGAAGCCAAGCAGATGCCAGCATCATGCTTCCTGGACAGGCTGTGGAACTGTGAGCCAATTAAACCTCTTTTCTTGATAAATTACTCACTCTCAGGTATTTCTTTATAGCAATGGAAGAAAGGACTAATATAGAGTTTGTTGGTTAAAAAAAAATCCTACCAGAATAGATGAAATTACCCATCTGTATAGGTCACCTCAGGGAAGGTGATTACCTCAAATTAGAAAGCAGGTTGCTGAATTCTAACCAACGAAAATAGGGTATAGCTCAGAAAGGCAAGATTGAAATTTGATATAGAAGAGGGCTGTAGCGTGTTTAAAAATAGGAGGGTGGTTGAATAAACTATAGCTCATATAGTGAGATACTATGTGGCCATTAAAATAGCAAAATAAACCTATATTTATAGAAATGAAAAGATGTTCAAAATTAAGTGAGACTATTACATAAGAGTGAACAGTACAGTCCTATTTTGTTCTCTGCATGTAGATTTCTCCCTGCATAGAAAAATTATGATGTCTTCTTTTTTGGTTCTCTATATTTTAAAAACATTCTATAATGAACAAAGATTTATTGGTTAATTTAGCATAATATATTATATTATAATCTGTCTAAAGACAATATGTCCAGAGTAGGAAGGGGCTGAATAGAGTTGAAAAAAGAAGCATAAGAGTGAGAACTTATCAGTGTAATCAGCAGCATCAGGGCTGAAAGTGGGAGGAGGCTGACTAATGCATTTTGACTGTTTTTTATGTGCCAGGGACTTTACCAGGTAGTACTTTACATGTTAGCTCTGTTAACTTGCACAGCGACCCTGTGTGGTAGGTACAATTATCATTCCCATTTTATAGATAAGACGTCTAAGGCTAAGAGAGAGAAAATGACTTGCCCAAAACCACTGGGCCAGTGAATGGCAGAGCCAGGACTAGAACGCAGGTCTCTCTGTGTTCTACCCACTAGAGGCCCAGATCACACAGTCCCCAGAGAGGGAAGCTCTTTTGAGGCCTGGAGGAAATAACCCCCAAGTTCATGAGTGAGAATTCTTGCTGGGAGAGGGGGCAGTGGGGGAAGGAGAGAAGGCCCTGAAAGGGGATGAAGAGCTTTGTCTGTAAACAGGTGTCTGTCCCCAATGTGAATGAACAAACTGGTATACTGTCAGCGCTTTTTTGTGAGTTAAGTTGGTGTCAGTCTTGCCCTCACAGCTGGTCACTGACAGTGCTCTTCAGAACCGGGTGCCCTGATACCTTTCTTGTCTTATTTTAACATCAACAGAGAGTATTTTAACCTACCTGCAGATCCTGTCTTTGTAAGGTGGTTCATCTGTTGAGGCTAGGTCAGCGTACCATTTTTGGAGGCATGCCATCTTTTCTTTTATTTGTAGCTAATACACAGTAATCTCACACATGCAAAAGACTGAAGGTTTTTAATTTTGGATAAAAAACAAGGTATCATCCAAACATTTGCAAATTGTAACACAACTACAGTAGAGGGCCAATGATCTCTGTGGCACTGGACAAAACAACTGGCAGTGAACATCATCACTGGGTCACACATCCATACCACAGTGGTGTAACAGGCTCAAGAAAACACATGACAGGGAATTAAAGTCAATCATTCACACTGTTGTACCTTGGCAAGTTCAGACTTGAGCTGCTGTGACAGTGTCAGTCTGTAAACCTGGAGCTAATAAAAAGTCAGGTTCTCAAAGAACCTATACGGTTCAGTTCTGAATTATACATCAGTTGCATGATCTTCATGCAGGTATGTGGCTGACATTAACATATTACAGATAACACTAGTCATATACTTGAATCTTACTTTTAAAGCTGCCTGATAATATATCCCAGAGAAAAGGCCAATTGCTTCACTTTGGTTTGTATTTCTGGCTTGGCATGTCCCAAAGTACTCATTAAACTTAGCTAGACAATATCAAAGTAAGAGGCTTAGCACTAAAAGAGTTTCTAATTTCTGGGACAAATCTTCTTCATCTGAATGCCCAAATAATCTACGAGACCAGATGCTACTAAAGTTCTAGTAAACACACACACATACACACATACACACACACACACACACACACACACACACACACACACACACACAAATAGCTATACTATGAGCTATATTCCAAAAGGACTGAACTTGTTAGCTGGTCCTAAGCCAGAGGCATTGTCAAACTATAATATACAACATGTTCTGCTTAAGAAGAAGAATATGTGCTCTGCATTCTCATTGGCATTCACAAAATGAAGAAACCACCCTGTCTGCAAATGCAAGTGAAGTGGAGACTTGGAGGCACTTTATGTGAACTGGTATGGCCAAATGCATGTGAAGACATGGGTCTTTGAACACTGATTATCTATGACTATGGTGTATGTTTCTCACCTGACAGGTGAGAAATCCAATGTTGCTTCAGCAAAAGAAGCAAAAGAGAGCTAAGGACTGATCTGCCTCAGGGATATATTAAGGGGAGAGAATACCACCCATCATCCTTCACTCTCTAAAAGAAGAGAAAACCCAGGACTACATATCACAACAGAGAAAAATGTTGACAAAGAAAATACACAACTCATAGCATTCTTAAGGAAACAGTTTCTACCAGCGTAAAAGCCTTAAAAAGAAAATATATTAGTCCCAGTACCACTTGGAAAAGACTTTTGGACCTTATTGTGAACAATTTAATCTCAAGGAGCACATGAAATTTTAAACAACTGGAATGCTGGTAATCATGGATAGGTATATACTTTTTTTGTTGAACTGGCCAGGTATATTTCTGTATTACTCTCTTCCCCCGACCCTTCCCACCTCCTTCTCCACAACTGGGATTCTGTAAAGGCTGGTGTAGAGCCCTCTAAAAAGTTAAGAGTACGAAGCCATGAAAATGTTTGAAAGGTTAATAAAGCTTTGGAAGAGAGAAAAGCTTTTAGGCTACCCCCAATTCTTTAAAAAGCACCAAGAGACAGGACACCAGAGTTAACATGGAAGCCATTGGTTTCACACATGCCAACTTCTGAGCATATTTTTGTTCAGCTCTGCAAGACCCGTGGGTCTAAATGAGACAGCTGCTTTCTTTTTTATTTTTGGTTTTTTGGAATATGTTCTTTATTATTATTATTATTATAAGTTTCAGGGTACATGTGCACAATGTGCAGGTTTGTTACATATGTATACATGTGCCATGTTGGTGTGCTGCACCCATTAACTCGTCATTTAACATTAGGTATATCTACTAATGCTATCCCTCCCCACTCCCCCGACCCCACAACAGGCCCCGGTGTGTGATGTTCCCCTTCCTGTGTCCATGTGTTCTCATTGTTCAATTTCCACCTATGAGTAAGAACATGCGACGTTTGGTTTTTTGTCCTTGCAATAGTTTGCTGAGAATGATGGTTTCCAGCTTCATCCATGTCCCTACAAAGGACATGAACTCATCATTTTTTATGGCTGCATAGTATTCCACGGTGTATATATGCCACATTTTCTTAATCCAGTCTATCATTGTTCGACATTTGGCTTGGTTCCAAGTCTCTGCTATTGTGAATAGTGCCACAATAAACATACGTGTGCATGGAGACAGGTGCTTTCAAAGCACACTTCTCTTTTGTGAAAACAGTCACAAATCACAGAGAATGTAACATGCTTTTACTTGCATTGACATGTAAAGGAGACATGGGCTGCCAAGACTGGTGACAATACTAGTACTTCCTATTTAAGGGGAAGGCAAAGACTGTCAGTATCACAGCCAGGGAATCAGAGAAGACATGTTTTATAGGGCTTGAAAAGCAAGTTTTTTGTTTTTGTTTTTTGCTTTGGAAAAGTTTCTATGCCACCATCAAATACTTTGAAATCACCACTGCCTTTAAAAGGACAAGAAAACAAGAGTCCGTTATGACCTCACATCTTTCCATTTGTCTGTTTTTGCCTGACAGCTCAACCATTTCTTCACAGTATATTTAAAAAAAAAACAGGAATAACATGTAAGGCTTAAGCCTTGTCTTTTTGTTTGTTTTTAAATGTGTACAGAAAAAGGCAGGTTTAGATTTGGCACTTAGAATAAAGCAACCAGATTTGGTTGGAATCATATCTGCCTGTATCACACAAAGAATTCTCAGAGTGAGACGCCCAAAGGTGGGGTAAAGATTTGGTTTAGATATCACTAAATCATACACATTGGAAATTAATAAAGTGAGAATTATCTTCCTAGGTATAAACCAATCTGGAGTACAGTAAACCCCTTTTAAGAAGGATATTTTAACATAAAGGTAATTTACATTACCCTATACAATTGTTTAGAAAAAGGACACTTAATAAAATACTCTCATAGAAAGACTTCCCAATAGTATATCAAAGCCTAATTAGCATCAAGAAGAGTTGGGTGTTTAATAAAAGCCAGTATGTAACAAAGAACTGACATGATCATCTTTAGTTATTAAACTTCTCTTTCTACTAAATTAAGACCAAGCTTAAATAGTTACCAATTAGGTTTGAAAAGCACCTCTTAAAAAGACTTGGATTCCTTTTGGCTGGAAGTGTTCTGAGAAAGGTCTCACTGCCAGTGAAGTGTGAGGGGTATCTCAGACAAAAGGTGTTTCATGCATGTTGGCAGGCAATGACAACTGACTTGCTGGTAATTGAACATAATTTCTAAGGGTACTTTCCAAAGATACACATGTCTAATATATGCACCATAAGCTTTAGATTCTTGTAGTTAGTTCTATATAGAGTTTCAGGTTTTCTTTACTAGAGCAAACCTTATTCGTGAATTTATTCTTTAAAAAGTCAAACTGTTAGCTGTTACTTGTTACTTAAAATTGTTTTATTTATTACTGTGATAAATCTGTCATTCCATAAGCTAAGTAAATAATTAATGAATTTTTAAAGCGGTGGCCACAGTAGAATCTGAGCATGGTCACAAGCACAGGAACAGAGCCTGCCTCATGCATAGAAAAGATAAGCAGTAACCCCAGGCCTGTGAAACTTGTGTAGAAAGTAGGCAGAGGTCAGATTAGTGGATGACAGTGGCAGGTGGTTAAATGCCTTCCTATTTAAGTAGAGTAGTCACATGAGAATGGAATTTCTGCTTGGGGAACTGGAAAGGTAGAACAGTGGGTGAAGGGAGTCACATTTCTTTCACAGGATAGGTGCTATATCAGAGTATGAAGTGAAAGCCATTAATAGATCATCTTTTCTAGTACTCCCGGCAACTTGCCTTCAAGAGTCTCCTCACTATTGCTGGGCTCCTACCTATAGATAGCTAATCTGCTTTTAATAGTGTGTAAATACCTGGATTCCATCTTTTTCTTCTCTCAGATTTTTAAATCCAACTGTAAAACTAAAAGGTGTTTGGTGCTGAGAATAAATAGTTGATTTTCATGAAGTTTTTTTTTTTAAGTTCTGTATATTTTATATGTAAGCAATAATGTGGCATGTTGGGGAATAAAAATATCAAAGACAAAACAAATTGACTTCACAGATTTTGAGACTGAGATTGATCCCATGGCCTTAGATAATTAACAAAATAATCCAGTCTTTTAAAAATGTTGTTTTCGCTTTTGGAAATACCAGGGTTGTGGTTTACTACTTCTTAGTTTAGAATTATATTGAAAAGACCTTCCTTTCACCATTGACTAATTTTGTTTTTGATCTAAGAAATAAGATTAGGTACTATGTACTGTCCCTGTACAGATCTTTAGGAATAAATCAAGACTGTTTAGTTTTTTATAGAATTTGCAAAAACTACTACATCTTGCCATTTACCTTTTTACTTTCAGCTTCCCTGAAAACTAAACACACTCTATCCAGAACATCATGCTAGTTAGTAAACTGCAAAATACAGAATGAGATATGGGAGAAAGATCTGGGAGCAAGATCCAGAATGGCTCACTGGAGGCAGATTGGTACCGTCATCCTTTTTGGAAACTTCCTTCACAAAGCCAGGAGTAGATGTAGCCTCCAGATTAAAATGGTGTGCACAAACCCCATTTTTTTCTTTCCAAAAGAAGTCAAATGACAACTGGCAACATCTGATGATTTAGGTTATATAAAGCAAGGACTAAAGCAAGGAAAGAGGAGGAACAGAGAGATAAAGAAAAGGAAATCATCTTGATGCTTTAAAATTATAGGATCAAGGCAGCTATCAAGAATATGTAAGTAAAATATGGCCCTTATTTATTAATGGGAAAGACCCAAATAAATTACGAGTTCTTCAAAATCAAAAAATTAAAAATTTACCAAGAGGAAGTAAATAGAAAAATGACTCCTGCTTACATATAAAAAAAGACAACCAAAATGATTTAGAGTTCTTCCACTAAAGAGGATGTTTTTGGTCTACAGTTTATAGCTAGAGATAAGAAATCAAGGAGCTATGCTGGCACTCCTCTCCTATGTTTAAATTAAACCCTTAAAAGCCACCTCTTTCTTTCAAAGAAAAGCACCTAATGAGGTAATCCTTTAGAGATTTCTATGTGCACAACTGGATGTGATAATCAAGGGATGCCTTTTTAAGTCATCTATTGTTTTAGCTTAAGCCAAATATAGAATATTTGGAACAGATTTTGGGTGAAGACCTGGATTCTGTTGGCATTAAGAGTTCTGGAATTGCTGAGAATATACAGAGCATGACCCAAACTGACTGAGGCCTATCCTACTCTCAGTATGTGGAAGTAGCAAAATCATGACTGAATATCCAATAGGACAGATGAAAAGCCCATCAAGTATATCAACCCCTAGGAGAAAAACTGGTGTTTAAATCAAAATACATCCTTTTCCCCAGGAGTATCTGGATCTGCTATCAGAATGGACTTTTTTCAAAACTATACATTAGCACAAGGTGATAAACCTACCAGATTTAAAAGTAGTGCCAATTGTGTCTAAAAAATCCACAAACCTCATGTGATATCTAGATAAGCAAAACCACTTGTCTTCATAAAAAGACCTAAAAAGGGTCCTATTTTGCACAAACCCAGATGGGCACACAGACCATGTCTCAGTCTGAGTCTGAAGCACTGAGATTTTCAGTTACTTCCTGAACTGATGCAATTAATGTTACTAATTCAAATCCCATTAATTTGAAATTTATAATTTTAGACTGTAGTAGATTTAAGTTTACCTATGGGCTATCTATGAAAAAAGGAATTGGCTAAGTATTATTACAGGACGTAGCTGGGGTGTGGGTTGGGGAAAGCAAGTGTTGTAAACTTAAGAAAACTTTCCTTACATGTTTCAAACCACCAAGCACCCATGCACTCATGCTAACAATTAAGCATCATTTTGATTTCCTTCTCAGGAAAATATTGTATGTCTCCATTGGCAATAATGTTAGCTAACATCCCATGACCAAGCATACCTGAAAGTAAAATTTTCTTTTAATTTATTCTGCAATTCACAGTTACCTGCTGTATACCATCTCTCCATACCCTCGAAAGGGTCATTATTGACCATTGTGACAATATTTCCACTTCACTTTCACATTACAGCAGTGAGGATAGAAAATAGGGCAGGTCGATCATTAAGGAAAACAGACAGTAGAACCAGCTTAATATATGTCTCAGCTGAGAGGCAACATTTCTATAGTTAAATCCCATTTTAGAACAATAACATATTCTTTCTCTTGCCTACACTCTGTACTGCTTAATATGAACATATTGGTCACTTAATCAGTAAAGTAATTCCCTTCCAGACTTAAGTGGGGAGAGGGGTGCCCTGGCTTCACCCACTTAAACCAATTGGAAAAGCAGCATAGCCCTCTCTGGGACAAGAATCATTGTAGCTGCTGTAGGTATACCTAGCATGGAAGATGAGTAACTAACTCACTGATGCTTGGAGTAGTCTGCCTCCTTGGTGCTGGCCTTGGAGATGCCTGTGTCCCCCAAGATGTCCATGTCCCCAGAGAAACCCCTGGCCTCAGAAATACCCAAGTCTTCAGAGATGCCAGTGGCCTCAGAGATGTCCATGGCCCCACACATTCCTAAGTCTTCAGAGAAGCCTGTAGCCTCAAAGGTGCTCATGTCTCCAGAGATGCCCACGGCCTCAGAGATGCCTGTCCCTCCAGAGATGCCCACATCCCCAGAGATATTTACGGCCCTAAGGCTGCCCACAATCTCACAACAGTTATGGTGGAGGTCTGCACACTGGCTTTTTACTTGATCCATCTGAGCTCGGAGGCCTCCTTCCCTGGATAGGGTGCCATTCTCCATCAAGGTATTCAGGTCTCCATCGATACCCATAAAGCCAAGAGGATTGGTCAAAGGACTTCCCAGATGCTGGGATAATATGTTTCCTAATTGAGAGCAGGTACAGATCTCTTCTGGTGGCTCATCACGGGCTTTTAGTTTCTGCCTCAGGAGCAAGAAAGGGTTGAGAAGAATTAGAAACAGGAGAAAAACTAGGCAAACATCACCTTGATCTGCAGAGATCCTATTGCTGTCACTTATAATGGTAGCAAATGACCTTTTGCTCGCCCCCTCCCCCACAACATCTTTCCTTCATCACATGCCATAGTACTTTAGAAGCCCTACCATTGAAGAATCTCAAAGGTCTTATATCTATAAAAGTCCTCTTTTATGATAAGTGCAATTTTGTTCATGAGACGGGGAGAGGGCAGGGGAATAGATCACTAATATTTATTGAATACCTCTATGTGCTAGGCACTTTACACACAGTATTTCCTTTTATCCTTATAATAAACCTATTAGTTTAGGTATTAGCTATATTTTACAGATGAAGAAACTGAGGCTCAGAGAAGTTAAGTAAGTCACCCAAATTCGCACATGTACAAAGTAAAGAACTGGGATCTGACCCTGCATCTGCCTAACGCCAAAGTCTATGACCTGTCGTCTACATCATGCTACCTCTAACAGATATTTTCACTTTCAGAGATAATATAATGATTCACTGATACTTTACAACAGTGATTCTTTGGGGTCATACGTCCCCATTGAAAATCTGATGAAAATTATGGACCTTCTCTTCAGAAAAATGCATACATTTTTCTGAAGGTGGTGGGGGGGGTCTTTTAAACTTTTCATTTTTTACCTTGTTGTAATCTGTATTTTCTAACTTTACACTTATATTGCCTTTTAAAAAAAGTCAACAGGGTCGTCTGGGTGATATTATCAGCCGCTTTGTTTTTCTGCTCTGAATTAAAAAAAGAAAGTTAATAACACACATACATAAAAACACATACACACTTCAAAAGGAAGTCTTTTCAGAATGATCTGGGTAAATGTGAAATGAATCTGATTCTCTCTCAGGAGTCAGGCAGGGATAAGTGAGAGGGCTGGGTCAATAATAGGGCACCTTCCCTGGCCTTGTGGAAGAATCTGCTAGTAGCTAAAAGAGGAGCCGTAAGAAGTTTCTCTACTACATCTAATCTACTTAGGACTGGGCCTTCTTGGGGATGCATGTTTCCTACGATTTTAACTTATGCGTTAGTTTGCCCCCCTCCACCTTTTTAAAAAATGGAACCAAGTAACTGGCTGTTGCCTCCCAAGAGGACATTAAAAAGTTTGGGATCTGATGTAATCACAACACATTTATTTTCACAATAAAATGACATTTGTTTATTTACAGGGAGCAGAAAAGCTATGCCTTATCTGGCTTAAAGTGGGTTCACACCCAGTTCCTAAATAGCACACCATTTCCAATAATTCTTTTCTAAGAGGTACCTTTCCCCTGTCCTTCAAACAAACCCTTAGGGATTCCTACATTTCATAAGCAGCTCAGTTTATGACATCAACAAGAAATACTTTTTGACTTCTGTAACCTGTAATTAAAAAACAAGTGTCCAACATGGTCACTCAATAAGCAGAGTTTGCAGTCTACATGGGAAGGAAATAAGAATCTTCTTTTATAAGATTTTCCTAATTGGAAAACAGCAATTGCACTGTTCTTATCAGTATACCCAAGATGTTATACTTATTCTCTTGATGGATAACAAATGCTATGTGATTTCCCTAGTCATTCCCTCTTGTTCCTCCTATTCATTCCATCCAGATCCAAAAAGAGATAAAGGGAACAAATTCACTTGTTTATCTAGTTGAGTGACATATTTACCACATTTTGGGAAGTAAGAAAAGGAGTTATGCTCAAAGCTTTGTAGAGACGGGACACATGAAAAGCCAAAGAGTATAAAAAAGCCAGCCAGTCAGCTTTCCACAGGTATCAATTCAACTCCAAGCAGGCTGGACCTACCCAGAAGGGGCAAGAAGATCTCTTTTTGGGACTTTTCTCCTCACCTTTTCTAGTTCATGCACATCTGTCTCCAGCATTGCTCTCTGTTTCTTAATTTCCAGGAGGCTCTCTAGCATACTCTGCTTGGGCTGCAGCCCTTTGTCAAAGCGGTTATACATCCCACACCAGAACCTCAAATAGATAAAAATGGGGGGAGAAGTAGGTTAGTTTAGCTGGAGTAATTGATTACCAATGTTTTCCTTGTGCCAAGAAAATATTGGCTTAGTAGGTGGGAAAATCTCATGAGTACTGTAATTTGATGACATTAAAAAGCCTGGACATGCTCATAATTGGGAAGAGTAAAGATACCAGCAGAAAAATCTCAGCTGAAGGAGACATTTTAGACTTAAGCAAACTTGAGGTTCTTTTAAACAATCAAATTATGATTTTACTTTGAGATAATTATAGACTCACATGTAGTTTTATGAAATAATAAGGGAGAGGAGTGATATCAGCAAGATGGCAGAATAGGAAGCCCTGGACTCTCCTTCCCCCAATGGATACACTGATTTAATTGCAACACAAGGATCAATTCCCTTTATGAGAAATCCAGCAACCCATGGAGAGGCTTCTGCACCCTGGATAAGTATGAAACCAACCAGATTATAAACAAAACATCTGTAGAAAACACAGAAACATCCATTCATCATAATCCCAACTCCAGCACAGTGCCATAGGATCAGGAGGAAACCCCCATTCCCAGCTTCTACCTCAGAATGGAAGAAGTTGGACTGCACATCTAACATCCCAACTTCTCCAGGTGCCACCTGAAAGACTGGCTTCTTTCTCACCTATTTCCAAGAGTTGAAAGGGTCTGGCATGTGATAGTATCCTGAGGGCTACGGAGAAGAAAGTGGCAGTTTCAACTAGCATGTAGGCATGTACCACAGCTCCTGTACCTGGCTCAACACAGGGTAGGGGGAAAATCCCAGTTTCCAGCTTCTCCCTGGGAAGGGGAAAGAGTTGGAACATGCACACAGCATTCCAAATTCTCCAGGAGCTACCAAGGGAATGGCTTTTGTGCCACCTGTCTAGGAACATTGATGAAACTGGACATACTCTGGATGCCTGGGGGACACTAATAACAAAGACAGCAGTTTAAACTAGGACAATGGGTTGAAAGGCCCACAGAAGCTCTGGCTTGGTTGGCTGGTGAATGTCTTCTCCTATACAAGGCCAATCCATATGACTTGGAGTGAGAGTGGATTCTTCTGATGTGCAGAAAAAGGGTAACACAATCTGAACAAAGAAACAAGCTAAAACTCCAGAAACTGACTCTAATGAAAATATATGAATTAGCCAACATAGAATTCAAAATATCCATCATGGAAAATCTCAACAAGCTCAGGAGAACAATCCATGAACAAAATGAAAATTTCAACAAAGAGAAAATGTAAAAGAATAGGCAGATGTCTTAAAGCTGAAGAATACAATAACTGAAGTAAAGAATCCAATAGAGGAGTTCAACGACAGACTAGAGCAAGCAGAAAAAAGACTAAGCAGACTCAAACACAGATTATTTGTCATTATGCAGTCAGAGGGACACAAAGAAAAAAGAATAAAAAAAAAATAGCTTAAAGGACCTATGGGACACCATTAAGTAGCAGACCAATATATGCATTATGGGAGTCCCAAGAGAATATAGGAAGGACTAGAAATCTTATTTAAAGAAGTAATGACTGAAAACCCCCTAAATCTGGGGAAGGAAATGGACATCCAGATCTAGGAAGCCAAAATGACCCAAATACGATGAATCTAAAGAAATCCACACTAAGACATATGATAATCAAATTGTCAAAAGTCAAAGATAGAGAGAATTTTGAAAGCAGTAAGATAAAACCAACTTGTCATATGCAGGAAAATCCATGAGGACCATCAGCAGACATCTCAGCAAAAAAACTTTCAGGTCAGAAGAGAGTAGAGAGTGGGATAATATATTCAAAGCACTGAAGGAAAACTAAAACTATGAACCAATAATGATATATGTAGCAAAACTGTTCTTCAAAAACAAAAGAGAGATCAAGACTCTCCCAGACAAACAAAAGCTAAGGGAGTTCATTAACAATAGATCTGCCTTACAGGAAATCTAAAGGGAAGTCTTCTTAGATTGAAAGGGAAATGAAAATGAAAATGAAAAAATGCTAAATAGCAACACAGTAGCATAAAAAAGTATAAATGTTGTTGGTGAAGGTAAGTATATAAACTAATAAAGAATACTATATTACTCTAATGGTTGTGGGTAAATCACTTTTAATTGTAGTATAAAGTTTAAAAAAGTATTAAAATAATTATAAAGTATGCTAATGAATATACAATATAAATAAATGTAAACTTTGACATGAATAACATACAGAAGAAGAAAACATGTAATGTGTGCATAATTGAAGTTGTTACATGCTTAAGACAGAGTGTTAGACTGTTAGACATTTTATGTAAGCCCCATGGTAGTTACAAAGGAAATACCTACAGAAGTTAAAGAAAAAAAGAAAGACATGAAAGGAATCAAAGCATACTAATATAAAAACTAAACAAACAAACAAAAACAAAACATAAAAGAAGAAAGCAAGAAATGAAAAGAAGAACAACAAAATCCCTACAAGGCAAACAGAAAACAATGAACAAAATGGCAACAGTAAATCCTCCCCTATCAATAATTACTTGAAATATATACATGGATTAAACTCCCCAATAAAAATACACAGAATGACTGAATAGTTTAAGAAAAACATCCTATTATATGCTGTCTATAAGAGACCCACTTTAGATTTAAGGGCACACATAGGCTGAAAGTGAAGGGATAAAAAAAGATATTCCATGCAAATTGTAACTTAAAAAAAAGCAGGTGTGGCAATAGTAATATCAGACAAAATGAACTATAAGTCAAAAAATGTCACTGAGACAATGAAGAATTTTATATAATGATGAAAGGATCAATACACCAGGAAAATATAACAATTATAAATGTATATGCATTCAACATCAGAATACCTAAATATGTAAAGCAAACACTGATGGAACTGAAGGGAGAAACAGACAGAAATACAGTAATAGATTACTTTGATACTCTACTTTCAATTATGGATAGAACAATCAGGGAGAAAAATCAAAAAACAAATAGCAGACTTGAACAAGTCTATGGACCAAATGGACCTAACAGATATACAGAATATTCAACCCAATAACAGTACAATACACATTCTTTTCAAAAGCACATGTAACATTCTCCAAGACAGATCACATGTTAGGTCATAAAAGAGAGCTTATCAAATTTAAGAAGATTAAAATCATACCAAGTATTTTTTTCTGTTAACAATGGAATGAAACTAGAAATCAATAGCATAAAGGAAACCTAGAAAGTTAAAACATATATGGAAATTAAAAAACTTAAACACTCTTAAACTACCAATGGGTCAAAGAAGAAATCAAAAGGGAAATTGGAAAGTATCTTGAAACAAACAAAACCACAACATACCAAAACATGTAGGATGCAGCAAAGGCATCCTACAGAAGGAAATTTATTAGCACAGCTATTACAGAACTACCATATGATCCAGCAATCCCACTTCTGGGTAGAGGAACTGAAACCAGTATTTTGAAGAACTATCTGCACTCTCATGTTCATTCTGGCATTATTCACAAGAGTCAAGATATGGACTCAACCTAAGAGTCCATCAATAGATGACTGAATAAAGAAAATGTGATATATACATACATAATGGAATACTATTCTACCTTAAAAAAGAAATAAATGCCGTCATTTGTGACAACGTAGATGGAACCGGAGGACGCTATGTAAGTGAAATAAGCCAGACACAGAAAGACAAAAACTGTATGTTCTCACTTATACATGGAATCTAAAACAATCAAACTCATGGAAACAGAGAGTAAAATCGTGGTTATCAGAGGTTGAGATAGGAGAGAATGGGGAGATATTGGCCAAAGGGTAGAAAGATGCAGTTAGATAAAAGGAATGACTTTTTGAGGTCTTCTGCCCAGCATGGTGACCATGGTTGACAATAATGTATTGCATATTTCAAAACTCAAGAGAAGAGAGTAAATTTCAAGTGTCTCACCACAAAAATGATGGCTAAATGAGGTGATGGATATGTTAATTAGCTTGATTTAATCATTCCACATTTTATTCATATATCAAAACATCACATTGTACCCCTGAAATATATACAATTATGACTGGCCAATTAAAATGTTAATAAAAAGAGAAATTTATAGTGATAAATTATAGTGATAATTTATAGTGATACTAAAAAAGAAGAAAGATCTAAAATCAAAAACCTAACTTTATATCTCAGGAACTAGGAAAAGAACAAACTAGCCCAAAGGTAGTGGAGGAAGGAATAATAAAGGTTAGAGAAGAAATAAATGAAATAGTGAATATAAAATCAAAGAAACTAAGAGGTGGGGCCAGGTGCAGTGGCTCACGTCTATAATTCCAGCACCTTGGGAGGCCAAGGCAGGAGAATTGTTTGAGGCCAGGAGTTCGAGACCAGCCTGGACTACATAGAGAGACCCCATCTCTACAAAAAAATTTAGAAAATAGCACATGCTTGTAGTCCCAGCTACTTGGGAGCTGGGTTTGGAGGACTGCTTGAGCCTCGTCCAGTCTGCAGCCAGGCCAACAGAATGAGTCTGTCAAAAAAAAAAAAAAAAAAAAAAAAAAAAGCAAGAAAGAAACTAAGAAGTGTTTATTTTTTGGGAAAAAAAAAAATTCCAAAACTGATAAAACTTTAGCTAGACTAAGAAATAAAAAGAGAAGACTTGAATAAATAAAATCAGAAACAAAAAAGGAGACATTACAACTGATGCAACAAAAATACAAAAGATCATAAGGACAACAATGTACCAATAAATTGGATAACCTAGAATAAATGGATAAATCCCTAGAAACATACAACCTACCAAGACTGAATCACAAAGAAAAACTGAACAGACTAATATTGAGTAGAGAAATTGAATCAGGAATCAAAAACCTCCCAGCAAAGAAAAGCCCAGGGCTAGAGGCTTCACTGAAGAATTCTCCCAAATATTTAAAGAATTAATGCTTTTTAAATTGTGTCTATTTGATTCTTCTCTCTTTTCTTCTTTATTAGTCTGGTTAGTGGTCTATCTATTTTGTTGATCTTTTGAAAAAAACAGCTCCTGGACTCATTAATTTTTTTGAAGGGTTTTTCATGTCTGTATCTCCTTCAGTTCTGATCTGATCTTAGTTACTTCTGGTCTTCTGCTAGAATTTGTTTGCTCTTGCTTCTCTAGTTCTTTTAATTGTGATGTTAGGGTGTTGATTTTAGATCTTTCCTGCTTTCCCCTGTGGGCATTTGGTACTATAAATTTCCCTCTAAATGCTGTGTCTTTGTTCTCATTGGTTTCAAAGAACTTATTTATTTCTGCCTTAATTTCATTAATTACCCAGTAGTCATTCAGGATCATTAATTACCCAGTAGTCATTCAGGAGCAGGTTGTTCAGTTTCCATGTAGTTGTGCAGTTTTGAGTGAGTTTCTTAATCCTGAGTTCTAAATTGATTGCACTGTGATCTGAGACACTGTTTGTTATGATTTCCATTCTTTTGTATTTGCTGAGGAGTGTTTTACTTCCAATTATGTGGTCAATTTTAGAATAAGTGCAATGTGGTGCTGAGAAGAATGTATATTCTGTTGATTTGGGTTGCAGAGTTCTGTAGATGTCTATTAGGTTGGCTTGGTCTAGAGCTGAGTTCAAGTCTCACTGATCTAATATCGACAGTGGGGTATTAAAGTCTCCTACTATTATTCTGTGGGAGTCTAAGTCTCTTTGTAGGTCTCTAAGAACTTGCTTTATGAATTTAGGTGCTCCTGTATTGGGTGCATATATATTTAGGATAGTTAACTCTTCTTGTTGAATTGATCCCTTTACCATTATGTAATGCCCTTCTTTGTCTTTTTTGACCTTTGTTGGTTTAAAGTCTGTTTTAAGACTAGGATTGCAACCCCTGCTTTTTTTTTTGTTTTCCATTTGCTTGGTATATATTCCTCCATCCCTTTATTTTGAGCCTATGTGTGTCTTTGCATGTGAGATGGGTCTCCTGAATACAGCACACCAATGGGTCTTGACTCTATCCAATTTGCCAGTCTGTGTCTTTTAATTGGGGCATTTAGCCCATTTACATTTAAGGTTAATATTGTTATGTGTGAATTTGATCCTGTCATTATGATGCTAGCTGGTTATTTTGCCTGTCAGTTGATGCGATTTCTTCATAGTGCCAATGGTCTTTACAATTTGGTATGTTTCTGCAGCGGCTGGTACCAGTTGTTGCTTTCCATGTTTAGTGCTTCCTTCAGGAGCTCTTGTAAGGCAGGCCAGGTGGTGACAAAATATCTCAGCATTTGCTTGTCTGTAAAGGATTTTATTTCTCCTTCACTTATGAAGCTTAGTTTGGCTGGATATGAGATTCTGGGTTGAAAATTCTTTAAGAATGTTGAATATCGGCCTCCACTCTCTTCTGGCTTGCAGGGTTTCTGCAGAGAGATCTGCTTAGTCTGATGGGCTTCCCTTTGTGGGTAACCCAACCCTTCTCTCCCTTAACATTTTTTCCTTCATTTCAACCTTGGTGAATCTGATGATTATGTGTCTTGGTGTTGTTCTTCTTGAGGAGTATCTTTGTGGTGTTCTCTTATTTCCTGAATTTGAATGTCAGTCTGTCTTGCTAGGTTGGGGAAGTTCTCCTGGATAATATCCTGGAGTGTTTTCCAACTTGGTTCCATTCTCCTCATCACTTTCAGGTACACCAATCAAATGTAGGTTTGGTCTTTTCACATAGTCCTATATTTCTTGGAGGCTTTGTTCGTTTCTTTTCATTCTTTTTTCTCTAATCTTGTCTTCATGCTGTATTTCATTAAGTTGATCTTCAATCTCTGATATCTTTTCTTCCACTTGGTCAATTCGGCTATTGATACTTGTGTATGCTTCACGAAGTTCTCGTGCTGTGTTTTTCAGCTCCATCAGGTCATTTATGTTCTTCTCTAAACTGGTTATTCTAGTTAGCAATTCCTCTAACTTTTTTTCAAGGTTCTTAGCTTCCTTGAATTGAGTTAGAAAATGCTCCTTTAGCTCGGAAGAGTTTGTTATTACCCACCTTCTGAAGCCTACTTCTGTCAATTCGTCAAACTCATTCTCCCTCCAGTTTTATTCCCTTGCTGGCAAGGAGTTGTGATCCTTTGGAGGAAAAGAGGCGTTCTGGCTTATGGAATTTTCAGCCTTTTTGTGCTGGTTTTTCCTCATTTTTGTGGATTTATCTACCTTTGGTCTTTGTAGCTGGTGAGGTTCAGATGGGGTTTCTGTGTGGATGTCCTTTTTGTTGATGTTGATGCTATTTCTTTTGCTGTTTTTTTTTTCTTTTTTTTTTTTGAGACGGAGTCTCACTCTGTCCTCCAGGCTGGAGTACAATGGTGAGATCTCAGCTCACTGCAACCTCCGCCTCCCAGGTTCAAGTGATTCCCCCGCCTCAGCCTCCTGAGGAGCTGGGACTACAGGTGGGCGCCACCATGCTCAACTAATTTTTTGTATTTTAGTAAAGATGGGGTTACACCATGTTCGTCAGGCTGGTCTCAAACTCCTGACCTTGTGATCTGCCCGCCTTGGCCTTCCAAAGTACTGGGATTACAGGCATGAGCCACCATGCCCGGCCAATGTTGGTGCTACTTCTTTCTGTTTGTTAGTTTTCCTTCTAACACTCAGGCCCCTCTGTTGCAGGTCTGCTGGAGTTTGCTGGAGGTCCACTCCAGACCCTATTTGCCTGGTTATCACCAGTGGAGGCTGCAGAATAGCAAAGAGTCCTGCCTGTTCCTTCCTCTGGAAGTTGCGTCCCAGAGGGACACCTGCCAGATGCCAGCCAGAGCTCTCCTATATGAGGTGTCTGTCGACTCCTGCTGGGAAGTATCTCCTAGTCAGGAGGCATGGGGGTCAGGGACCCACCTGAGGAAGCAGTCTGTCCCTTAGCAGAGCTCAAGCGCTGTGCTGGGAGATCCACTGCTCTCTTCAGAACTGGCAGGCAGGAACACTTAAGTCTGATGAAGCTGTGCCCAAAGCCACCCCTTCCCCCTAACACTTCTCAAATTATTTCAAGAAATCAAAAAGGAGGGCATGCTTCCAAACTCATTTCATGTTAGCCAGAGTTACCCTTATAACAACGAAAATTATAGGCTAATATTGCTGTTCTTGAATATAGATGCAAAAATCTTCGTGAAAATACTAAACATCATACTCAATGTTGAAAGACTGAAAGCTTTACCTTTAAGATTGGGAATAAGACAAGAAAGCCTGCTTTCACTAAACTTAAGCATGCAGGTAAGAGGCTTATACACAATAAACTACAAAATATTGTTGAAAGAAATTAAAGATGACACAAATGAATGGAAAGACATTCCCTGTTCATGAATTGAAAGACTTAATATTGTTACGATGTCAATACTACCCAAAGTGATTTACAGATTTAATGCAGTTTCCATCAAAATCACAATGGTGGTTTTTTACAGAAATGGAAAAAATACATCCTAAAATTCATATGGAATTGCAAGGACCCTGAATAGCAAAAACAATCTTGAAAAATAAGACAAAGTTGGAGGTCACACACTTCTTGACTTCAAAAGATATTATTAAGCTACAGTAATCAATACAATATTGTACTGGCATGAAGACACACATATGGACCAATGGAATAGAACAGAGAACCCAGAAATAAACCATTGCATATACAATGAAGTGATTTTTGATAACAGTGCCAAGATAATTCAATGCAGAAAGGACAGTCTTTCAAACAAATGGGTGCTGGGAAAAGTTTATATCCACATGCAAAAGAATGAAATTGAAATGAATAAATTCCTGGACACATACACCCTCCCAAGACTAAATCAGGAAGAAGTCGAATTATTGAATAGACAAATAACAAGTTCTGAAATTGCAGCAGTAATAAATAGCCTACCAACTAAAAAAAGCCCAGGACCAGATGAATTCACAGCCAAATTCTACTAGAGGTACAAAGAGGAAATGGTACCATTCTTTCTGAAACTATTCCAAACAATTGAAAAGGAGCGACTTCTCCTTAACTCACTTTATGAGGCCAGCATCATCCTGATACCAAAACCTGGCAGAGACACAATAAAGAAAGAAAACTTCAGGCCAATATCCCTGATGAGCATTGATGCAAAAATCCTCAATAAAATACTGGCAAATTGAATCCAGTAGCACATCAAAAAGATTATCCACCACAATCAAGTTGGCTTCATCTCTGGGAGGCAAGGCTGGTTCAACATACAGAAATCAATAAACGTAATTCATCACATAAACAGAACCAATGACAAAAACCACATAAATATCTCAATAGATGCAGAAAAGGCCTTCAACAAAATTCAATGTCCTTCATGTTAAAAACTCTCAATAAACTAGGTACTGACAGAACATATCTCAAAATAATACGAGTTATTTATGACAAACCCACAGTCAATATCATACTGAATGGGCAAAAGCTGGAAGCATTCCCTTTGAATATAGGCACAAGACAAGGATGCCCTCTCTCACTACTCCTATTCAACATAGTATTGGAAGTTCCAGCCAGGGCAATCAGGCAAGAGAACAAAATAAAGAGTATTCAAATAGGAAGAGAGGAAGTCAAATTGTCTCTGTTTGCAGACGACATGATCCTATATCCAGAAAACATCATCGTCTCAGTCCAAAAGCTCCTTAAGCTGATAAGCAACTTCAGCAAAGTCTCAGGATACAAAATCAATGCGCAAAAATCTCAAGCATTGCTATACCACCACCAATAGACAAGCAGAGAGTCAAATCATGAATGAACTTCCATTCACAATTGCTACAAAGAGAATACAATTCCTAGGAATACAGCTAACAAGGGATGTGAAGGACCTCTTCAAGAAGAACTATAAACCACTGCTCAAGGAAATGAAAGAGGACACAAACAAATGGAAAAACATTGCATCCTCATGGATAGGAAGAATCAGTATCATGAAAATGGCCATACTGCCCAAAGTAATTTAGAGATTCAATGCTCTTCCCATCAAACTACTATTGACATTTTTCATAGAATTAGAAATAACTACTTAAAAATTAATATGAAATCAAAAAACAGCTCGTATATCCAAGACAATCCTAAGCAAAAAGAACATAGCTAGAGGTATCACACTACTTGACTTCAAACTATACTACAAGACTATACAGTAACCAAAACAGCACAGTATTGGTACCAAAACAGACACATAGACCAATGAAACAGAATAGAGATCTCAGAAAAAACACCACACATCTACTACCATCTGATCTTCGACAAACCTGACAAAAACAAGTAATGGAGAAAGGATTCCCTATTTAATAAAAGGTGCTGGGAAAACTGGCTAGCCATTTGCAGAAAACTGAAACTGGACCCCTTCCTTATACCTTATACAAAAATTAACTCAAGATGGATTAGAGACTTAAATATAAAACCCAAAACCATAAAAACCATAGAAGACAATCTAGGCAATACCATTCAGAAAATAGGCATGGGCAAAGATTTTATGATGAAATTGCCAAAAGCAGTTGCAACAAAAGCTAAAATTGACAAATGGGATCTAATTAAACCAAAGAGCTTCTGAATAGCAAAAGACACTATCATTAGAGTGAACAGACAACCTACAAAATGGGAGAGAATTTTTGCAATGTACCCATCTGACAAAGTTCTAATATCCAGAATTTACAAGGAACTTAAACAAATTTACAAGGAAAAAAACAATCCCATCAAAAAGAGGGCAAAGGACATGAACAGATACTTCTCAGAAAAAAAAAAAAAAGACATTTATGCGGCCAACAAACATATGAAAGAAAGCTCAACATCACTGATCATTAGAGAAACACAAATCAAAACCACGAGATACCATCTCACGCCAGTCAGAATGGCAATTATTAAAAAGTCAAGAAACAAGGCTGGCAAGGCTGGGGAGAAATAGGAACACTTTTACACTGTTGTTGGGAATGTAAATCAGTTCAACCACTGTGGAAGACAGGGTGGAGATTCCTCAATGATCTAGAGCCAGAAATACCATTTGACCCAGCAATGCCATTACTGGGTATATACCCAAAAGAATATAAATAATTATATTATAAAGATATATGCACATGTATGTTTATTGCAGCAGTATTCACAATAGCTAAACTTGGAACCACATGTGGACACAGGGAGGGGAACAACACACACTGAGGCCTGTCAGAAGGGGCGGGGGTAGGGAGAGCATCATGTGGGGCTTAATACCTAGATGACAGCTTGATAGGTGCAGCAAACCACCATGGCACACGTTTACCTATGTAACAAACCTGCACATTCTGTACATGTATCCTGGAACCTAAAATAAAATAAAATTAGAAAAAAAGAGAGAAAAAAAGAATAAAGTTGGACCCTTACTTTACACCATAAACAAAAATTAACTCAAAGTGTATAAAAGACCTAAAGATAAGGGTGAAAATTGTAAAATTATTTACAGTGAACACAGGATAAAACATCATGATATTGAATTCAGCAATCTTATATCACAGACATAAGACCAAAAGAATAAAAATGGATAAATTGGGCTACATCAAAATTAAACTTTCGTGTATCAAAATACACTATCAGAAGAGTGAAAAGGCAACCTGCAGAATGGGAGAAAATATTTGCAAATCATATATCTAGTAAGGAGTTAATATCCAGAAGGGGAGAGCTCCAAGATGGCCAAATAGGAACAGCTCCAGTCTACAGCTCCCAGCGTGAGCAACGCAGAAGACGGGTGATTTCTGCATTTCCAAGTGAGGACCGGGTTCATCTCACTGGGGCTTGTTGGACAGTGGGGACAGGACAGTGGGTGCAGCCCACTGACCGTAAGCTGAAGCAGGGCGAGGCAACGCCTCACCCAGGAAGCACAAGGGGTCAGGGAATTCCCTTTCATAGCCAAGCAAAGCTGTGACAGATGGCACCTGGAATATTGGGTCACTCCCACCCTAATACTGCGCTTTTACAATGGTCATAGCAAACGGCACACCAGGAGATTATATCCTGCACCTGGCTCAGAGGGTCCCACGCCCAAAGAGCCTCGCTCATTGCTAGCACAGCAGTCTGAGATGGAACTGCAAGGCAGCAGCGAGGCTAGGGGAGGGGTGCCTGCCATTGTTGAGGCTTCAGTAAGTAAACAAAGCAGCCTAGAAGCTCGAAATGGGTAGAGCCCACCGCAGCTCAAGGAGACCTGCCTGCATCTGTAGACTCCACCTCTGGGGGCAGGGCATAGCTGAACAAAAGGCAGCAGAAACCTCTGCAGATTTAAATGTCCCTGTCTGACAGCTTAGAAGACAGTAGTGGTTCTCCCAGCATGGAGTTTGAGATCTGAGAATGGACAGACTGCCTCCTCAAGTGGGTCCCTGACCCCAGAATAGCAGAGCTGGGAGACATCCCCCAGTAGGGGCAGACTGACACCTCACACAGCTGGGTACCCCTCTGAGACGAAACCTCCAGAGGAACGATCATACAGCAACATTTGCTGTTGAGCAATATTTGCTGTTCTGCAGCCTCTGCTACTGATACCCAGGCAAACAGGGTCTGGAGTGGACCTCCAGCAAACACCAACAGACCTGCAGCTGATGGTCCTGACTGTTAAAAGGAAAACTAATAAACAGAAAGGACATCCACACCAAAACCCCATCTGTATGTCACCATCATCAAAGACTAAAGGTAGATACAACCACAAAGATGGGGAAAAAACAGAAGAGAAAAACTGAAAATTCTAAAAATCAGAGCGCCTCGCCTTCTCCAAAGGAACGCAGCTCCTCACCAGCAACAGAACAAAGCTGGATGGAGAATGACTTTGACGAGTTGAGAGAAGAAGGCTTCAGACGATCAAACTTCTCTGAGCTAAAGGAGGAAGTTCGAACCCATGGCAAAGAAGTTAAAAACCTTGAAAAAAGATTAGACGAATGGCTAACTAGAATAACCAATGCAGAGAAGTCCTTAAAGGACCTGATGGAGCTGAAAACCATGGCACAAGAAGTACGTGACATATGCACAAGCTTCAGTAGCCGATTCCATCAATTGGAAGAAAGGGTATCAGTGATTGAAGATCAAATGAATGAAATGAAGTGAGACGAGAAGTTTAGAGAAAAAAGAATAAAAAGAAATGAACAAAGCCTCCAAGAAATATGGGACTATGTGAAAAGACCAAATCTACGTCTGACTGGTGTACCTGAAAGTGACAGGGAGAATGGAACCCAGATAGAAAACACTCTGCAGGATATTATCCAGGAGAACTTCCCCAACCTAGCAAGGCAGGCCAACATTCAAATTCAGGAAATACAGAGAACACCACAAAGATACTCCTCGAGAAGAGCAACTCCAAGACACATAATTGTCAGATTCATCAAAGTTGAAAAGAAGGAAAAAATGTTAAGGGCAGCCAGAGAGAAAGGTTGCATTACCCACAAAGGGAGGCCCATCAAACTAACAGCGAATCTCTCGGCAGAAACTCTACAAGCCAGAAGAGAGTAGGGGCCAATATTCAACATTCTTAAAGAAAAGAATTTTCAACTCAGAATTTCATATCCAGCCAAACTAAGCTTCATAAGTGAAGGAGAAATAAAATATTTTACAGACAAGCAAATGTTGAGAGATTTTGTCACCACCAGGCCTGCCCTGAAAGAGCTCCTGAAGGAAGCACTAAACATGGAAAGGAACAACCGGTACCAGCCACTGCAAAAACAGGCTAAATTGTAAAGACCATCGAGGCTAGGAAGAAACTGCATCAATTAATGATCAAAATAACCAGCTAACATCATAATGACAAGATCAAATTCACACATAGCAATATTAACCTTAAATGTAAATGGGCTAAATGCTCCAATTAAGACACAGACTGGCAAATTGGATAAAGAGTCAAGACCCATCAGTGTGCTGTATTCAGGAAACCCATTTCACGTGCAGAGACACACATAGGCTCAAAATAAAGGGACGGAGGAAGATCTACCAAGCAAATAGAAAACAAAAAAAGGCAGGGGTTGCAATCCTAGTCTCTGATAAAACAGACTTTAAATCAACAAAGATCAAAAGAGACAAAGAAGGCCATTACATAATGATAAAGGGATCAATTCAACAAGAGCTAACTATCCTAAATATATATGCACCCAATACAAAAGCACCCAGATTCGTAAAGCAAGTCCTGAGTGACCTACAAAGAGACTTAGACTCCCACACATTAATAATGGGAGACTTTAACACCCCACTGTCAACATTAGACAGATCAACGAGACAGAAAGTTAACAAGGATATCCAGGAATTGAATTCAGCTCTGCACCAAGCAGACCTAATAGACATCTACAGAACACTCCAACCCAAATCAACAGAATATACATTCTTCTTAGCACCACACCGTACCTATTCCAAAATTGACCACATAGTTGGAAGTAGAGCTCTCCTCAGCAAATGTAAAATAACAGAAATTATAACAAATTTTGTCTCTCAGACAACAGTGCAATCAAACTAGAACTCAGGATTAAGAAACTCACTCAAAATCACTCAACTACATGGAAACTGAACAACTTGCTCCTGAATGACTACTGGGTATATAATGAAATGAAGGCAGAAGTAAACATGTTCTTTGAAACCAATGAGAACAAAGACACAACATACCAGAATCTCTGGGACACATTCAAAGCAGTGTGTAGAGGGAAATTTACAGCACTAAATGCCCACAAGAGAAAGCAGGAAAGATCTAAAATTGACACCCTAACATCACAATTAAAAGAACTAGAGAAGCAAGAGCAAACACATTCAAAAGCTAGCAGAAGGCAAGAAATAACTAAGATCAGAGCAGAACTGAAGGAGATAGAGACACAAAAATCTCTTCAAAAAATCAATGAATCCAGAAACTGAGTTTTTGAAATGATCAACAAAATTGACAGACTGCTAGCAAGACTAATAAAGAAGAAAAGAGAGAAGAATCAAATAGATGCAATAAAAAATGATAAATGGGATATCACCACTGATCCCACAGAAATACAAACTACCATCAGAGAATACTATAAACAACTCTGTGCAAATAAACTAGAAAATCTAGAAGAAATGGATAAATTCCTCGACACATACACCCTCCCAAGACTAAACCAGGAAGATGTTGACCAATAACAGGCTCTGAAATTGTGGCAATAATTAATAGCTTACCAACCAAAAAAGTCCAGGACCAGAAGGATTCACAGCCGAATTCTACCAGAGGTACAAGGAGGAGCTGGTACCATTCCTTCTGAACTATTCCAATCAATAGAAAAAGAGGGAATCCTCCCTAACTGATTTCATGAGGCCAGCATCATCCTGATACCAAAGCCTGGCAGAGACACAACAAAAAAAGAGAATTTTAGACCAATATCCCTGATGAAGATCGATGCAAAAATCCTCAATAAAATAATGGCAAACCAAATCCAGCAGCACATCAAAAAGCTTATCCACCATGATCAAGTGGGCTTCATCCCTGGGATGCAAGGCTGTTTCAACATACGAAAATCAATAAATGTAATCCAGCATATAAACAGAACCAAAGACAAAAACCACATGATTATCTCAACAGATGCAGAAAATGCCTTTGACAAAATTCAACAGCCCTTCATGCTAAAAACTCTCAATAAATTAGGTATTGATGGGACTTATCTAAAAATAATAAGAGCTATTTATGACAAACCCACAGCCAATATCATACTGAATGGGCAAAAACTGGAAGCATTCCCTTTGAAAACTGGCACAAGACAGGGTTGCCCTCTCTCACCACTCCTAATCGACATAGTGTTGGCAGTTCTGGCCAGGGCAATTAGGCAGTAGAAAGAAATAAAGGGTACTCAATTAGGAAAAGAGGAAGTCAAATTGTCCCTGTTTCCAGATGACATGACTGTATATTTAGAAAACCCCATTGTCTCAGCCCAAAATCTCCTTAAGCTGATAAGCAACTTCAGCAAAATCTCAGGATACAAAATCAATGTGCAAAAATCACAAGCATTCTTATACACCAATAACAGACAAACAGAGAGCCAAATCATGAGTGAACTCCCATTCATAATTGCTTCAAAGAGAATAAAATACCTAGGAATCCAACTTACAAGGGATGTGAAGGACCTCTTCAAGGAGAACTACAAACCACTGCTCAATGAAATAAAAGAGGACACAAACAAATGGAAGAACATTCCATGCTCACGGACAGGAAGAATCAATATCGTGAAAATGGCCATACTGCCCAAGGTAATTTACAGATTCAGTGCCATCCCCATCAAGCTACCAATGACTTTCTTCACAAAATTGGAAAAAACTACTTTAAAGTTCATATGGAACCAAAAAAGAGCCCACATTGCCAAGACAATCCTAAGCCAAAAGAACAAAGCTAGAGGCATCACGCTACCTGACTTCAAACTATACTACAAGGCTACAGTAACCAAAAAAGCATGGCACTGGTACCAAAACAGAGATATAGACCAATGGAACAGAACAGAGCCCTCAGAAATAATACCACACATCTACAGCTATCTGATCTTTGACAAACCTGAGAAAAACAAGCAATGGGGAAAGGATTCCCTACTTAATAAATAGTGCTGGTGAAACTGGCTAGCCATATATATAAAGCTGAAACTGGATCCCTTCCTTACACCTTATACAAAAATTAATTCAAGATGGATTAAAGACTTACATGTTAGACCTAAAACCATAAGAACCCTAGAAGAAAACCTAGGCAATACCATTCAGGACATAGGCATGGGCAAGGACTCGATATCTAAAACACCGAAAGCAATGGCAACAAAAGCCAAAATTGACAAATGGGATCTAATTAAACTAAAGAGCTGCTGCACAGCAAAAAAAAAAAAAAAAAAAAACTACCATCAGAGTGAACAGGAAACCTACAGAATGGGAGAAAATTTTCACATCCTACTCATCTGACAAAGGGCTAATATCCAGAATCTACAAAGAACTCAAAAAAATTTACAAGAAAAAACAAACAACCCCATCAAAAAGTGGGCAAAGGATATGAACAGACACTTCTCCAAAGAAGACATTTATGCAGCCAACAGACACATGAAAAAATGCTCATCATCACTGGACATCAGAGAAATGCATATCAAAACCACAATGAGATACCATCTCACACCAGTTAGAATGGTGATCATTAAAAAGTCAGGAAACAACAGGTGCTGGAGAGGATGTGGAGAAATAGGAACACTTTTACACTGTTGGTGGGACTGTAAACTAGTTCAACCCTTGTGGAAGTCAGTGTGGCGATTCCTCAGGGATCTAGAACTAGAAATGCCATTTGACCCAGCCATCCCATTACTGGGTATATACCCAAAGGAATATAAATCATGCTGCTATAAAGACACATGCACACGTATGTTTATTGCGGCACTACTCACAATAGCAAAGACTTGGAACCAACCCAAATGTCCAACAATGATAGACTGGATTAAGAAAATGTGGCACATATACACCATGGAATACTATGCAGCCATAAAAAAGGATGAGTTCATGTCCTTTGTAGGGACATGGATGAAGCTGGAAACCATCATTCTCAGCAAACTATCGCAAGCACAAAAAACCAAACACCGCATGTTGTCACTCACAGGTGGGAATTGAACAATGAGAACACTTGGACACAGGGTGAGGAATATCATACACCGGGGCCTGTTGTAGGATGGGGCCAGGGGGGAGGGATAGCATTAGGACATATATCTAATATAAATGACGAGTTAATGGTTGCAGCTCACCAATATGCCACATGTATACATATGTAACAAACCTGCACGTTGTGCACATGTACCCTAGAACTTAAAGTATAATACAAATATATATATATAAAAATATCCAGAATATATTAAAAACTCCTACAACAACAACAACAATAAAAAACAATTATAAAGTGTGCAAAGGACTTTGTCATTTCTCCAAAGAAATTAAAATGGACAAGACACACATAAAAAGATGTTCAACAACACTAATAGAGAAATGAAAATCAAAACCACAATGATATATCACCTCACACCCATTAGAATGGCTACTATCCCAATAAGAGGAAAAAAGAACAAAGAATAACAAGTTTTGGTGAGGATATGGAAAAATTGGAAACCTTGTCCACTGCTGTTGGGAATATAAAATGATGCAGCCACTATTCAAAACACTATGGTGCTTCCTCAACAATGTAAAAACAGATTTGACATATAATCCAGAAATTCCACTTCTGGATACGTATCAAAAGAATAGGAGCCTGAACAACATAGCAAGACCCTGTCTCTACAAAAATAAAATAATTAGCTGGGCGTGGTGGCACATGTATGTAGTCCTAGCTACTTGGGAGGCTGAGGTGGGAGGATCACTTGAGACCAGGAATTAGAGGTTACAGTGTGCTATAACTGTGCCACTGCATTCCAGCCTGGGTGACAGAGTGAGACTCCATCACACACACACACACACACATACACACACACACAAAAATTAAGTTGGGAGCAAGGACTCAAAAAAGATACTTTTACAAAAATGTTCCATTCAGTATTATTCACAAAAGCCAAAAGGAGGAAGCAACCCAATGTCCACTGCCAGATGATAAAAAAAAATGGTATAAACAACCAATTAAATATTATTCAGCCTTAAAGAGGAAGGAAATTGTGACACATGCTACAGTATGGATGACTTTTGGGGACACTATGCTAAGTAAAATAAGCCAGATACAAAAGGAAAAACATTGTATGATTCCTCTTATATGAGGTACCTGGTCAAGTCATGTTCAGAGATAGAAAGTAGATTGGTGGTTGTCAGGGGCTAGGTGGTATGATTTGTTTAATGGTTAGGGTTTCATTTGAAATGATTTGTTTAATGGGTAGGGTTTCAGATGAAAAAGTTCTAAAGATTGACCTAACACTACATAACTAAAATCTAAAAATGGAACTAACCTAAAATCTAAAAAAGTGGACTAACGCCTAAAAATGGTCAAGAAGGTAATGGACTTTCTTGGAACTAACCTAAAACCTAAAAAGGTGAACTAACACCTAAAAATGGTCAAAAAGGTAAATTTTAAGTGTATTTTATTACACTTAAAAGTAAATTACATAGTAGGACAAAGAGCACTAAACTGGGAGTCGTGGGACCCAAGACCAAGTCCCTGATCACCTTATGAACCTGAGGATCTTGCACATGATGTTTAGTTTTTTATTTTATCTTGTTTTTTACTTATTACATTTATTACCATCTCTGACCAGATGCACATTAAACATTTTGTATATATATATAAAAAAAGAAATAATAGCGTTCCCATGGACTCTTTACCCAGTTTCCCCAATGGGTAACTGCAGTACAAGATCACAACCAGGATACTGAAACTGATAGTCAAGATACCAACAATTCCACTAGGCAAACTTCTGTTCTCCTTTAGTAGCCACACCCACCTCCCCCTTATACCCACCACCTCCTCGGAGTGTGGACTCTGTCCTTAGCCCTTCATATCCATTAATCTGTTCTCTATTTCTTTAATTTTGTCAAGAAATTTATGTAAATGAAACCATACAGTACATAGCATTTTGAAATTGGCATTTTTCATTTAACATATTCTCTGCAAGGTGTTACATATATTTAGTTTGTTCTTTATTGCTGAGCAGTATTCCATGGTACAGATGGACCACAGTTTGTTTAACCCTTTACCTGTTGAAGGACATCTGGGTTGTTTTCAGTTTTTGACTATATGAATAAAAATGCTATAAATATTCATGTAGAGGTTTTCATATAAACAGAAAGTTTGATTTTTTTCTGGCATATATGGCCAAGAGTACAATTTGTACAATTGTTGGGGCATATGGCATTTGCATATTCAGTTTTTTAGAAAACTGACAAACTGTTTTTCAAAGTGGGTCCATACTATTTCATATTTCTATTACATAAATGAGCCAAAGGTAGCCTCTGCATATGGACCTTATGTTGTTTATTTTTTCTTAGCAGGCTGGGAACCTATTCACTCAAAAGCCTACCAGTACCAAACTCAAATTTTTACACATCCAATTGTTTTAAATAACCAAACTAAGCATATTTTTAACCCTTTAGAGCCTGCCTGTCTTGCATACCCCACAAAACTGCACCCAACATCTGCTAACCAAAGATAAGATTAACCCCAGAGTAATAAAGTCCCCACATCACTGCTGCCCTTCAGAACCCTCTGACCCAGCAACTTCCTGACATGCTGCCCAGTGATCTAAACACGTAAGCCCCTCTGATATTCCTCTTTCTTGAAGAGAAGTTTCCTTGCCTTCCTCCGCTTCTGAGTGCCGGCCTCTACACTCATGCAAACCTGTCAAAGTGTTGCCTGCTGAACACCCCACACCCCCCTCAAAAAGCTTGTTGTGTGCTACTGTGGTCATATCTTTTCCTTTTTTCCTTGATCAGTCCTGAAGTCCCTGAACTCATTACAAGTGGCAACCAGGATGGAATTTTGGTGATGATCAGGAAATCAATATGGGACCTACCAAGTCAATAGGAGGATTAACTGTCAAAACAACCCTGGACGACCTTAAGTGCTTGGGACTCAGAATTTGGAACACCTTCACATAACTTTGGCATGGCATTCTTCTGTACTGAATTACACTCTATATTTTCTATGGTCTCCCCCATGCCTCATGAGCCTGGACAAGTGGTAGTGCCAGTATTTGAGTAAATCCTCGCCATCAGAACTGAGTTTTGAGAGAGAGGCACCAAGCTGCCCACGGAAGGTCAGCCTGATCACCTGGGTCTCCCACTAGAAAGGCGCTAGGTAGGCACTTGTGGGCCTGAATAGAAAAAGGGAAAGTACATACCTCTGGACTACATGTGGGTTACCCCAGATCCCATAATGGGCTATAGTAGGAGAGTTCCCCATGGCCAGACTGGTGATATGTGATGAGAATACTCTGAGATGAGAGAATATTCTTGTCCTTGGACACTACTATGGCAAGCAAACAAGCTGATAAGGCAGAGATGTCAGTCCGATGCTGGTCTCCTAAGCACAATTGGGAGACACTTGCAAGCAGCTAGTAGTCCTCTGCTATCATGACAATTATGCTTTAGATACTCTCCTTCTAGTCCTTTGTTGGAAGTATGTTGAGCTCTCCATCTTTTGGCTGAGCCGACTAAAGCATTATTTCAAGTGACTAAATCAAGGAAAGTTATATTCCAGGACACCAAAGGAAGTGGCTATCCTACTCAAGGGATGCTCCAAACCATAAAGTAGGTGCATGTTGGACCTCACTGTTGGTTGCTTTTCACCAGGGTTTGTGCAGAGAGGAGGTAGAAACTCAAACTCCTGCAGGAGATGAGTTGGAAGGGAAGATCCTGGGGAAGAGAATTGGTGACCTCTAAAGAAGAAAGCAGCAGCATGGTGTCATCATGCTAGGGACTAGGATCATTTACCCTCTGCTTTGCCAGTAACCACCGGCAACGTCATAAAGACAGAAAAACAAAAGAAGAGGGCCACTTCTCTTTTGGAGCAGAAAATGCATCATCTTTCTTGCCCTTACGTCCAGTCTCTCCTTAAGGACCTGACCCAGGAACTGAATGAAAAAGGGGCTGCCTGACTATATATACAGAATGTATCTGGCAGGGAGCAATTTTAATTCCCCACCTAATAGGGGAATTAAACAATTGGCTGCCATAGTACAAGATGGAAAAAAATGGTGTCACTGCCAAAGTATCCCGCATAATAAGCATGGAAGGTCGGAGTGACCCTCAAAAGAGGCTTTGTGCCTCAGTCCACATATACCTTGTTGATGTGGATTTTTATGGCTTGGTGGGCTTTCCATCCTACATTAGGCCTTATAAAGGCATCAGAAGACTGTCAATGGAAAATGTTAACCAAGGCCAAAGATCTCCTACATCAGCTGGGGATGCTGAAGTGGGTTTATCAGGCAACAGATGACCTGCAGCATGATGACTTGGCAAGTCCAGAGGAAACAGAATTCAATCCCTTGTCTAACCACTTATTTCTCAGGAGGGCTCCTGACAAGTGTAAGTCCTCTTTTTGGGCAATAATGGCTAATGCTAAAACAACTGAAGAGTTTCTAGCTTCACTGGATTTAGTAGAAATACATGAAAGACAAACTCAAGTGTTGTCTGTTAATTCTATGACTATAACCCCATCTAGCCTAAATCAAAATTACTATCAACAGTTATGCTGCACCCTTCTAGACCAAGCAAACCACGTAGAGCCAGGTCTGTGGTTTAGCTTGAACCCTGAGATAAACAAAAGGGGTTACATTGGACCCTAAGGGACAAAGGGGGCCAAATCGGATGTTCTCTCATACATTGGTGAAGCAAGTATTAACATTTACTAGGGTTAGATTACAATCTGCAGCAGGTATTCAAAGTCAGCCTCACTTGGGAAGCCTGCTCCTGATCTCCTCCAGTGGCAGGGACCCACCCCCACATAGGGATCTGGTGGTTGCAGAAGGTGGCTACTTCCAGTAGACAATCACCCTTTTACCATATTAACTGTAGTTTGGCTCTACAACATTGGCTGGCTTTGTTAGACATGGGTGCCCAAATCTCCCTAATCCTAAGAATCACTCATGCTCTACAGGAATCCCCTCACCCCTCACCCTGTCTAGGAGGATGATTATGTAAAGGAGCAATTACTTACTTAACTATTAAAATTGATCCAGTTCTGCTGAAAGATGCTTTGATTCTGGTTGTACCCCTGAGACTATCCCTTTCCTTATTTGAATGGACTTCTTCAATCAGCTAGTAACTCCATAGAACCTAATGCTTTTATGGTATTGGTGGGCACAACCTGGTGGGAACCAGTTAACTTTCCCCTACCAGTGCAGGTGGTAAATACGGCACAGTACAAGCTAAGGCAAGACCCTGAAGGATTATAGGCTATCATAGCTTATTTAAATAACACGTACTGATTCTTACCATCTCACCTGTCAATCCCCTGGTATAGCCTATGTGTAAAGCCACTATTAATAAATGGAGGCTAACTATAGAGAGTTAAATAAGAGCACCTTTTTATTGGAGCACTTCTACCAGATATCATCACCTTAATGGATGACATTCAAAACAACATAAATAAATGGCATGGAGTTATGACTTGCCTAACACGCTCCAATTGGGAAATATTTTGTAGGAGAGTTAATCACAATTTGCCTTCACTTTTGACGGTGAAGAGTATATTTTTTCCCAGCCACCTATGGGATACTCAAATAGCCCTGTGATCGAACTTATGCAGATATGACCTAGATGCCTGCCCCATTATTTCCACCAGAAATTCAGCTTTGGCATTATATTGATAAAATCCTCCTTACTGAATCTTACCAAGATTCTGTCTCTGAGGCTATCACAACTGTGAGCAAACACTTCAATGAGAGGGGATGGTGTCTTAGTCCACTTAGGCTGCTATAACAAAGTACCATAGATTGGGTGGCTTATAAACAATAGATATTTATTCCTCACAGTCATGGAGGCTAGGAAGTGCAAGATCAAGATGCCAGCAGATTTGGCATCTGGTGAAGGTCCTCTTCCTACTTCATAGATGGCTGTCTTTTTGCTGTGTCCTCACATGGCAGAAGGAGAAAACAATGTCTCTGGGGTCTCATTTATAAGGGAACTAATCCCATTCATGAGGGCTTTGCCTTCTCTTAATGCCTAGGCCCCAACTCCTAATACCATCACATTGGGAGTTAGGATTTCAACCTATGAATTTGGGAGAACATAAATATCGCCTATAGCAGATGGGCAACTGCCCTACATAAGGTACAAGACCTCTCTATTAAATCTTGGGGTTACCTTTGGAACTCAGAAGGGTGAACTATTCTCAGTCTGGTAAGACAAGCTCCTAGTGCTCCAACCTCCCACACTGGTAAAGAAGATCCAACATTTGATAGGAATGTTTATATTCTGGCTCCAACACACTCCTCACCTCCAATATTTGCTACTGAGTCACCTGTAAGCCTCACTTTTCAGTGAGAACCTGAGCAACGAGGTACTAGATAAACTAAAGGAAGCTATTACTTTGGCTCTCCCGTTAGTGCACCTGAATAAAACTTAAAATGAGATGTTTCTGATACACACACACACACACACACAAAATTGTTTCCTAGATTCTCTTGAGGTAAACCTAAATGCAAGAACTAAAACTGTAAAATTCTTTTTTTCTCTCACAAGAAGATTTACAAGACTAAAACTGTAAAATTCTTAGAAGAGAACATAGAGGGAAATCTTCATGACATGGAATTTGGCAATGATTTCCTCAACATGACACTAAAAGCACAGGCAACAAAGAATAAATTGATAAACTGTACTTTATCAAAATTTTGTGCATCAAAAGATACTATCAAGAGAATAAAAAGGTAACCAGAGAATGGGAGAAAATATTTGCAAATCATATATATGGTAAGAGATTGATATAAAGAATATATAGAGAATTCCTAAAACTCAACCACAAAAAGCAACCCAATTCAAAAATGGGCAATGGACTTGAATAGATATTTCTCCAAAGAAGATATACAAATGGACAATAAGCACATGAAAATATGCTTAATGCCACTATTCATAAGGAAAATGCAAATTGAAACCATGAGATAGTACTTCATACCCACTAGGATGGACACTATCTAAAAAAAAAAAAGGAAAAATATAATTATTGGTGAGGATACAGAAAAAATGAAGCCCTTGTGCATTGCTGATGGGAATGTAAAATGGCACAGCCACTGTGGAAAACAACTTAGAAGTCGTTTAAAAAGTTAAATATAAAATTACCATATGATCCAACAATCCACTTTTAGGTATATACCCCAAAGAACTCGAAGCAGGAAATCAAACAGACAGTTGAATACCAATATTCATAGACAAATTATTAACCAAAGCCAAAAGGTGGAAGCAACCCAGATGTCCATCAATGGATGACTAAACAAAATGTGCTATATCCATACAATAGAATATTTTTCAGCCTCAAAAAGGAATGAAGTTCTGATACATGCTACAACATGGATGGACCCTGAAAACACCATGCTAAGTGACATAAGCCAGACACAAACACATACAAAAACAAATATTATATGACTTCACTTACATGAGCTACCTAGGATAGGTAAATTCATAAAGACCAGAAAGTAGAATAGAGGGTTGCCAGGGGCTGCTGGGAGGGGAAAATGGAGAGTTATTTTGTTATGCTATGGAGTTTCTGTTTGGGATGATGAAAGAGTTCTGGAAATGGATAATGATGGTAGATGCACAACTTCTGACACTGTATACTTAAAATGGTTAAAATGGTAAATTTTATGTTATGCATATTTTACAAAAACCAAAACAAGCAAAAAATACCATGGGGCCAGAGGACGGACTGTTATATAAATGAACCACAGATAGCCTCTGTATACGGACCCTATGCTGTTTACTTCTTCATTACAGGTTAGGAACCCATTAGCTGAAAAGATTGATAGTACCAATCTGAAAATTTTACACAGCCAATTGTTTTAAATATAGCCCACGTGAGTATATTTTTAGGCATTAGAGCCTGCCTGCTTTACATACACTACAAAACTTCACAAAGTATCTACTACCCATAGACAAGAAAAACTGTAGGGCAATAAAGACCCCAAGCTGCTGCTGGTCTTCAGAGTTCCCTGACCCACAGACTCCCCGCTGTGCTGCCTAGCAACATCATATATTAATAGACATGTCAGCCCTGTCTCCTTCATGAGTTCCTTAGCCCTCCTCCCCTTATGGGTTGTGCCCTCAGGCCTATACCAGAGAGTCTGGATGGCCTCGTGCTGTGAAGGATTTTCCCAGGTGCAAATCTGTCAAAGGATCACTTAAAGTTTGCTGTGTGTTAATGCCATCTCGTGATTCTTATCAGATGTAAAATCCTTCAAAGTCACTACAATCCCCACCAGGAAGGCAGGAAAAATTCAGCTTTTCAGTATCTTTGACAGCACTTTGTATTGTAACCATTTTTTTTTTTTATTTTAGCCATTCTGATAAATGTGTAGTAGTATCTGATTGAGCTTTTAATTTGCATTTACCAAATTGGCTAATGATGTTGAACATTTTTCTTTTTTTTTTTTTTAAGTTTTAATGTTTATTTCCCCAAGACAGCCTAGCTTGTACTCTACTTGGATAAATTTCGTAAGCTAGTTTTCTGCTGTTACTAGTTTTAAACTTTATATTTCTGATGACAAGACATGCTGCAAAAATACTCTAGTTCAACAGAGTTATGTTCACAAAACAATTTTTATCCATTCTACAGTTTTCAGAATTACTAGTTGATTTTTAAACACAAAGTAGATATAGAGGCTAATGGTGGTTAATGGGATATATTTCTTATAGCAAACTGTGGTTCACACAATACTTGTGCTCAAAGGGGAAGGCACAGGATTTCCTAAAATGAGCCACCTTATAAAGAGTTCTTACTATACAAATTACATCACATTTACTGTACATAACCTCAAAACTGAGGCATTATTCAATTTATAAAAACTACTTGATCAGTCTTTATGAAGCAGTACATATGTGCCAAATTCCATTTTAGAAGTTTCCACATCATTTTCATATAAAACAAAGTTTGAAAAAAAGTAACATTTAAATACAGCATGGTATTCTACCACAACTGAAACTTTTTTCTTCTTCTTCTCTACAGGACCCAACAAAATCTGAAAATGAACTATGCTGTAAATTTACCTCATGCAAAGATCTTTATGTTCTCTCTGAAAGTGAAAAGCATGGCCTTTTAAGCACATTTTACTGTTTATACTATTATGGCAACTTGTGTACTGCAGCACAGTCTGTTTTGAGAAAAAGTTATGATTTTTTTCATGCAAAAATCTACACAAATTAGCTTTGATAAGGAAAGACATTCATAGCATCAAACATTCATTCAGTGCAAATGCACAGGAAAACCTTCCTGAAATGTTTTCTGACTTGAGAGTCAACTAAAAAGAAAGCCATACTAGGTAAATAAAAACTTGCAGGGGTGGGGAGGAAAAGGGGTAAGGGGAAATAGAAAACATAAGTTGCAGAGTAAACAAATGTCTGCTGCTGATCCAGTATTTGTTTTTACGTCCAGTGTACATTAACACTCAGGATCTCATTTTGATGTTTTACTAGGTTATCAGCCACCTGAAGGCAAATCAAGCTTGCATGTGTTCATATACAGCACCACTACCACACTCTTGTACATAGTCACTCCAGGACTAGGAGTCTAATTCATGAATGACAGCCCTAGATTTTAAAGATGATACTGACTGTCCATCACTGAGCCAGACATTCATTCAACATTTTCCATTTGGACACTGCTTCATAGCAAGGCCTAGGCTCATTTTCCTTTTTCTTATATGGGCATCCAATTCTCTTTTATGCTTACAAGCCTTGAAGATAATAGTACTACACTTTCCCCTCAGTTTATATAGAGTAAGTCAATGTTCTTTCTCAGGCACTGAAGATCTGTGACCTGTAGCCCTTTTTACTATGAACAGTCTAAATAAGCATTCATGTAAAGTTTTCATTACATTTTGCCACTCATTCTCACTCATACCCATTCACCATCTTGACCACATTTGGGCATTTTCTGTGATTCTAAATGAAATCTTCACATTTTCTTTCCCAAATTAATGCAGAAGCAGATCCCATGAGCTAAGCTTGATGGAGCAAACCTTCATATATATATATATATGTATGTATGTATGTATGTATATAAATTGTACCTAACTTCCACAATACTGTTCTAAAACTGGAACTGTTCTATTGGTATACTGGCAGATAAATTGAAACCAAATGTTCCACCTTGAATTGCCTCTGGATCAAGGCTAAGATCTTCATCAATATCATTTGAAGAGAACTGAGCAATCATCTCATAGGCTAATTTGTAGATGTCTCCATTTTTATGATTTTGAAGTTGTTCAATTTTCTCCAGTCCTCCACATTTTTCTATAAGATTGGCTATGGATTCTGCCTCGTTTTTAGCCATTTTTAATATATTACTTAGTTCATCCAGTACTACTTGTACAACTTGTGCATCTTTTACAGTCAGCTTCTGAGTGCCAATATCCCCCTTATCCAAAAGGTTTATTATTCTTGGTACAATATTGGCATCAATTACTGCCTGTATCTGCAGCTGATTACCTGCAGTGATGTTACAGAGAAACCATACTGCCTCTTTATTAATTTTCTCTTTGGGATGTGTCAGGCTTGCCCGCAAGTATGAAAGAGCATCATAATTCACAACTACTTCTGTTTGCTCTTCAATTCCAGTAGCCATGTTGCCCACAGCTTGAGGTACAGCAGTCTGAACTACTCGGCGGCTGAGCAGAGGAACCAAATGAGGAACTATTCCAGAGTCTACTACCATCTGTATTTGTTCATTGCCAGCACCAGTAAGGTAAGAGAGGGCCCAGTCTGTATCTACTAATATATTTACAAATGTATGATGAATTAGAACACAAAGAGCTGAAAGCATTTCCTGTATGGTTTCCATTGGTGGTGGTGGGTCTTTGTGGTGACATAAATTGGCCATAACCCAGGCTGGGCATGGTGGCTCACACCTGGAATGCTAGCACTTTGGGAGGCTGAGGCAGGAGGATTCTTGATCCCAGGAGTTAGAGACCAGCCTAGGCAACATGGTGAGACCCTGTCTCTACAAACAATTTAAACATTTAGCTGGGTGTGGTGGCACGCACTTGTGGTTCCAGCTACTCGGGAGGCTGAGGCAGGATGATTTCTTGAGCTCCAGAGGTTGAGGGTGCAGTTAGCTGTGTTTGTGCCACTGCATTCCAGCCTGGGTGAACCCCTATCACAGAAAAAAAATGTTTTGAAGTAAAATAAAAGTTTCACAACTCCAAGACTTATGACATAATCTCTACATCGGGAGAACCATCACCTATGATAGTTCTCAATGCCCACACTGCTTGCTCACAAACATTTTGATGAAGTGAATGGAGGAGCCTCAGGAAAGGTGGCACAGCATTGGACTGAACTACTGCTTGAGCTTGTTCAGAGGTTCTAGATGCAATGTTTGTCAAAGGCCATGCAGCTTCTAACTGTAAAGCATTGTCATCTCTTTCAAGACAATAGACTAGAACAGGCAGTATTCCAGATTTTATTTTTATAAATTGGTAGATTTCAATCACTGGACAAAGCTTCCTAGCAGCCTGAACTGCATTTAATTGAATTTCTTAGTTATCACTTGAAGCACTTTGAATAATAGCTACTAGAGAGGTATTTTACACTCCATAATCATCATTTGTATCAGTCTTCACAGGTATCTTCATTCAGTACGTTCCTTCTCTTTAAGAGATGTTCATCTCTTTTATTCTTCCTTAATTCAACTACAATTTCATTTTGCTGTCTTCTCATAATCCCCAAGTTGTGGACTTTGTTCTTAAAATTCTTGAGCCATTGGCTGTCTAGTTTTTCATTGTCCACTATGGCCGAGCTGATGACTCCTTCCCCTACCCAGACCCCACAGGATCTGCCCCAACCACCATGCCACACCGACACTCCCAGGAACCAGGCTGCCTGCACTGCTTTGCCGGCTGTGCCACTGCTTCCTTCCTCCTCCTCAACTGCCTGAGCTGAGGCCTTCTCCTCTCCCTGTACAACTCCCTTCCCCAACCCCAGCATGAGAGCAGATCAGGTGGAGACAACTACGGGAGCAGAATGGCAGCAACAGTGGTGGAATGTAATGCATGCTGAGAGAGTGAGATGGCCTCAATCTCTGCACACCTTTTCATGTGCTTATTTTTCATCTGTTATATATTCTTCAATGAACTGTTTATGTCTTTTGCCTATTTTTAACTAGGCTTGTTTTTACTATTACGTGTTAAGAGTTCTTGATATATTCTAGATACTAGTTTGTTACTGGATATGTGATTTGTAGTATTTTCTCCCAGTCTGTAGCTCTGTAGCTTCTGTAGAGGAAAAGTTTTTAATTTTATTGAGGTCTAATATATCAACTTTTCCTTTTATGAATCATACTTTTAGTATCAAGTGACTCACCTGAAATTTTTTCTAAGTTTTCTTCTAAAAGGTTTATAGTTTGAGCATTTTACATTTAAATTTATGATCCATTTTGTATAAAGTATGAGGTGTAGGTCAAGGTTAATTTTGAGGGGAGAGGGCAATGGATTGCTCAGCATCATTTGTTGAAAAGACTATCCTTCCTCCATTTAATTGCTTCTGTAATAATTTAGGCGTATCTGTGCAGGTTGGCTTCTGGGTTCTCTATTCTCTTCTATTGAGTTTTGTATCTATCCCTCTACCACTACCGCACAGACTTGATTACCATAGCCATATAAGTGTCTTGAAATTGAGTATAATGGTTCCTCCCACTTTATATTTCTTTGTCAAATTGTCTTAGCTATTCTACCTCCGCTGACTTTACATATACATTTTAGAATAATATTGACTACATCTCCAAAAAAAATCTGCCTGCGATTTTGATAGGAAATGTATTGTAATTGCATACCAATTTGGGAAGGGCTGACATTTTTACTATGTTGATTCTGACAATCCACGAACATGCAATGCGCCTCTCCATTCATTTAGATCTTTAATTTCTTTATCAGAATTTTCTAGTTGTCAGCAGATCTTATACATGTTTTGCTACATTTGCATTTATGTATTTATTTGAATGATTGTGAATGATATTTTTTTACTTCAATGTCTGTATGTTCATTGCTAGTATATGAAGCACAAGTGATTTCTGTATGTTGATATTGTGTCCTATGATTGTGTTGAAGTCACCTATGTTGATGGGTGCAGCACACCAACATGGCACATGTATACATATGTAACAAACCTGCACGTTGTGCACATGTGCCCTAAAACTTAAAGTATAATAATAATAATAATAATAATAATAATAATAATAATAAAAGGGAATTAGCTAAGAATTCAAAAAAACTTTCGACGAGGCACGATACTTTTTTTTTTTTATTTTTTGAGACAGAGTCTCATGCCATTCTCCTGCCTCACCCTCCCGAGTAGCTGGGACTACAGGTGCCCACCACCACGGCCAGCTAATTTTTTTTTCTTTTTTGTATTTTTAGTACAGACAGGGTTTCACTGTGTTAGCCAGGAAGGTCTCGATCTCCTGACTTTGTGATCCGCTGGCCTCGGCCTCCCAAAGTGCTGGGATTACAGGCATGAGCCACTGTGCCCAGCTGACAGGGCATAATACTTTTTATGATTTCTTTTTTTATTTTACTTTATTATTATACTTTAAGTTTTAGGGTACATGTGCACAATGTGCAGGTTAGTTACATATGTATACATGTGACATGCTGGTGTGCTGCACCCATTAACTTGTCATTTAGCATTAGGTATATCTCCTAATGCTCTCCCTCCCCGCTCCCCCCTCCCCCGATCCCACACAGTCCCCAGAGTGTGATGTTCCCCTTCCTGTGTCCATGTGTTCTCATTGTTCAATTCCCATCTATGAGTGAGAACATGCGGTGTTTGGTTTTTTGTCCTTGCAATAGTTTACTGAGAATGATGATTTCCAATTTCATCCATGTCCCTACAAAGGACATGAACTCATCCTTTTTTACAGCTGCATAGTATTCCATGGTGTATATGTGCCACATTTTCTTAATCCAGTCTATCATTGTCGGACATTTCGGTTAGTTCCAAGTCTTTGCTATTGTGAATAGTGCCGCAATAAACATGCGTGTGCATGTGCCTTTATAGCAGCATGATTTATAATCCTTTGGGTATATACCAGTAATGGGATGGCTGGGTCAATGGTATTTCTAGTTCTAGATCCCTGAGGAATCGCCACACTGACTTCCACAAGGGTTGAACTAGTTTACAGTCCCAGCAACAGTGTAAGAGTGTTCCTATTTTTCCACATTCTCTCCAGCACCTGTTGTTTCCTGACTTTTAATGATTGCCACTCTAATTGGTGTGAGATGGTATCTCATTGTGGTTTTGATTTGCATTTCTCTGATGGCCAGTAATAGTGAGCATTTTTTCATGTGCTTTTTGGCTGCATAAATGTCTTCTTTTGAGAAGTGTCTGTTCATGTCCTTTGCCCACTTTTTGATGGGGTTGTTTGTTTTTTTCTTGTAAATTTGTTTGAGTTCATTGTAGATTCTGGATATTAGCCCTTTGTCAGATGAGTAGGTTGTGAAAATTTTCTCCCATTTTGTAGGTTGCCTGTTCACTCTGATGGTAGTTTCTTTTGCTGTGCAGAAGCTCTTTAGTTTAATTAGATCCCATTTGTCTATTTTGGCTTTTGTTGCCATTGCTTTTGGTGTTTTCAACATGAAGTCCTTGCCCATGCCTATGTCCTGAATGGTAATGCCTAGGTTTTCTTCTAGGGTTTTTATGGTTTTAGGTCTAACGTTTAAGTCTTTAATCCATCTTGAATTGATTTTTGTATAAGGTGTAAGGAAGGGATCCAGTTTCAGCTTTCTACATATAGCTAGCCAGTTTTCCCAGCACCATTTATTAAATAGGGAATCCTTTCCCCATTGCTTGTTTTTCTCAGGTTTGTTAAAGATCAGATAGTTGTAGATATGCGGTGTTATTTCTGAGGGCTCTATTCTGTTCCATTGATCTATATCTCTATTTTGGTACCAGTACCATGCTGTTTTGGTTACTGTAGCCTTGTAGTATAGTTTGAAGTCAGGTAGCATGATGCCTCCAGCTTTGTTCTTTTGGCTTAGGATTGACTTGGCGATGCGGGCTCTTTCTTGGTTCCATATGAACTTTAAAGTAGTTTTTTCCAATTTTGTGAAGAAAGTCATTGGTAGCTTGATGGGGATGGCATTGAATCTATAAATTACCTTGGGCAGTATGGCCATTTTCACGATATTGATTCTTCCTACCCATGAGCATGGAATATTCTTCCATTTGTTTGTATCCTCTTTTATTTCCTTGAGCAATGGTTTGTAGCTCTCCTTGAAGAGGTCCTTCACATCCCTTGTAAGTTGGATTCCTAGGTATTTTATTCTCTTTGAAGCAATTGTGAATGGGAGTTCACTCATGATTTTGTTATCTGTTATTGGTGTGTAAGAATGCTTGTGATTTTTGCACATTGATTTTGTATCCTGAGACTTTGCTGAAGTTGCTTATCAGCTTAAGGAGATTTTGGGCTGAGACAATGGGGTTTTCTAGATATACAATCATGTCATCTGCAAACAGGGACAATTTGACTTCCTCTTTTCCTAATTGAATACCCTTTATTTCCTTCTCCTGCCTAATTACCCTGGCCAGAACTTCCAACACTATGTTGAATAGGAGTGGTGAGAGAGGGCATCCCTGTCTTGTGCCAGTTTTCAAAGAGAATACTTCCAGTTTTTGCCCATTCAGTATGATATTGGCTGTGGGTTTGTCATAAATAGCTGTTATTATTTTGAGATACGTTCCATCAATACCTAATTTATTGAGAGTTTTTAGCATGAAGAGCTGAATTTTTTCGAGGCCTTTTCTGCATCTATTGAGATAATCATGTGGTTTTTGTCATTGGTTCTGTTTATGTGATGGATTAAGTTTATTGATTTGCATATGTTGAACCAGCCTTGCATCCCAGGGATGAAGCCCACTTGATCATGGTGGATAAGCTTTTTGATGTGCTGCTGGATACGGTTTGCCAGTATTTTATTGAGGATTTTGGCATCAATGTTCATCAGGGATATTGGTCTAAAATTATCTTTTTTTTGTTGTGTCTCTGCCGGGCTTTGTTATCAGGATGATGCTGGCCTCATAGAATGAGTTAGGGAGGATTCCCTCTTTTTCTATTGATTGGAATAGTTTCAGAAGGAATGGTACCAGCTCCTCCTTGTACCTCTGGTAGAATTCGGCTGTGAATCCATCTGGATCTGGACTCTTTTTGGTTGGTAAGCTATTGATTGTTGCCACAATTTCAGAGCATGTTATTGGTCTATTCAGAGATTCAACTTCTTCCTGGTTTAGTCTTGGGAGGGTGTATGTGTTGAGGAATTTATCCATTTCTTCTAGATTTTCTAGTTTATTTGTGTAGAGGTGTTTGTAATATTCTCTGATGGTAGTTTGTATTTCTGTGGGATCGGTGGTGATATCCCCTTTATCATTTTTTATTGCATCTATTTGATTCTTCTCTCTTTTCTTCTTTATTAATCTTGCTAGCAGTCTATCAATTTTGTTGATCATTTCAAAAACTCAGTTTCTGGATTCATTGATTTTTTGAAGGGTGTTTTGTGTCTCTATTTCCTTCAGTTCTGCTCTGATTTTAGTTATTTCTTGCCTTCTGCTAGCTTTTGAATGTGTTTGCTCTTGCTTTTCTAGTTCTTTTAATTGTGATGTTAGGGTGCCAGTTTTGGATCTTTCCTGCTTTCTCTTGTGGTCATTTGGTGGTATAAATTTCCCTCTACACACTGCTTTGAATGTGTCCCAGAGATTCTGGTATGTTGTGTCCTTGTTCTCGTTGGTTTCAAACAACATCTTTATTTCTGCCTTCATTTCGTTATGTACCCAGTAGTCATTCAGGAGCAGGTTGTTCAGCTTCGATGTAGTTGAGTGGTTTTGAGTGAATTTCTTAATCCTGAGTTCTAGTTTGATTGCACTGTGGTCTGAGAGACAGTTTGTTATAATTTCTGCTCTTTTACATTTGCTGAGGAGAGCTTTACTTCCAACTATGTGGTCAATTTTGGAATAGGTGTGGTGTGGTGCTGAAAAAAAATGTATATTCTGTTGATTTGGGGTGGAGAGTTCTGTAGATGTCTATTAGTTCCACTTGGTGCAGAGCTGAGTTCAATTCCTGGGTGTCCTTGTTAACTTTCTGTCTCGTTGATCTGTCTAATGTTGACAGTGGGGTGTTAAAGTCTCCCATTATTATTGTGTGGGAGTCTAAGTCTCTTTGTAGGTCACTCAGGACTTGCTTTATGAATCTGGGTGCTTCTGTATTGGGTGCATATATATTTAGGATAGTTAGCTCTTCTTGTTGAATTGATCCCTCTACCATTATGTATTGGCCTTCTTTGTCTCTTTTGATCTTTGTTGGTTTAAAGTCTGTTTTATCAGAGACTAGGATTGCAACCCCTGCCTGTTTTTGTTTTCCATTTGCTTGGTAGATTTTCCTCCATCCTTTTATTTTTAGTCTATGTGTGTCTCTGCATGTGAGATGGGTTCCCTTAATACTGCACACTGATGGGACTTGACTCTTTATCCAATTTGCCAGTCTGTGTCTTTTAATTGGAGCATTTAGTCCATTTACATTTAAAGTTAATATTGCTATGTGTGAATTTGATCCTGTCATTATGATGTTAGCTGGTTATTTTGCTCATTAGTTGGATGCAGTTTCTTCCTAGCCGTGACGGTCTTTACAATTTGGCATGATTTTGCAGTGGCTGGTACCGGTTGTTCCTTTCCATGTTTAGTGCTTCCTTCAGGAGCTCTTTTAGGGCAGGCCTGGTGGTGACAAAATCTCTCAGCATTTGCTTGTCTGTAAAGTATTTTATTTCTCCTTCACTTGTGAAGCTCAGTTTGGTTGGATTTGAAATTCTGAGTTGAAAATTCTTTTCTTTAAGAATGTTGAATATTGGCCCCCACTCTCTTCTGGCTTGTAGAGTTTCTGCCAAGAGATTCGCTGTTAGTCTGATGGGCTTCCCTTTGTGGGTAACCCGACCTTTGTCTCTGGCTGCCCTTAATATTTTTTCCTTCATTTCAACTTTGGTGAATCTGACAATTATGTGTCTTGGAGTTGCTCTTCTCGAGGAGTATCTTTGTGGCGTTCTCTGTATTTCCTGAAACTGAATGTTGGCCTGCCTTGCTAGATTGGGGAAGTTCTCCTGGATAATATCCTGCAGAGTGTTTTCCAACTTGGTTCCATTCTCCTCGTCACTTTCAGGTACACCAATCAGACGTAGATTTGGTCTTTTCACATAGTCCCATATTTCTTGGAGGCTTTGTTCGTTTCTTTTTATTCTTTTTTTCTCTAAACTTCCCTTCTCACTTCATTTCATTCATTTCATCTTCCATCACTGATACCCTGTCTTCCAGTTGATCGCGTCAGCTCCTGAGGCTTCTGCATTCTTCACGTAGTTCTCAAGCCTTGGCTTTCAGCTCCATCAGCTCCTTTAAGCACTTCTCTGTATTGGTTATTCTAGTTATACATTCGTCTAAATTTTTTTCAAAGTTTTTAACTTTTTTGCCTTTGGTTTGAATTTCCTCCTGTATCTCGGAGTAGTTTGATCGTCTGAAGCCTTCTTCTCTCAACTCATCAAAGTCATTCTCCATCCAGCTTTATAGATCTGTTGCTGGTGAGGAACTGTGTTCCTTTGGAGGAGGAGAGGTGCTCTGCTTTTTAGAGTTTCCAGTTTTTCTGCTCTGTTTTTTTCCCATCTTTGTGGTTTTATCTACTTTTGGTCTTTGATGATGGTGATGTACAAATGGGTTTTTGGTGTGGATGTCCTTTCTGTTTGTTAGTTTTCCTTCTAACAGACAGGACCCTCAGCTGAAGGTCTGTTGGAGTTTGCTAGAGGTCCACTCCAGACCCTGTTTGCCTGAGTATCAGCAGCAGTGGCTGCAGAACAGCGGATTTTCGTGAACCGCGAATACTGCTGTCTGATCATTCCTCTGGAAGTTTTGTCTCAGAGGAGTACCCGGCCGTGTGAGGTGTCAGTCTGCCCCTACTGGGGGGTGCCTCCCAGTTAGGCTGCTTGGGGGTCAGGGGTCAGAGACCCAGTTGAGGAGGCAGTCCGCCCATTCTTAGATCTCCAGCTGTGTGCTGGGAGAACCACTGCTCTCTTCAAAGCTGTCAGACAGGGGGACATTTGTCTGCAGAGGTTACTGCTGTCTTTTTGTTTGTCTGTGCCCTGCCCTCAGAGGTGGAGCCTACAGAGGCAGGCAGGCCTCCTTGAGCTGTGGTGGGCTCCACCCAGTTCGAGCTTCCCGGCTGCTTTGTTTACCTAAGCAAGCCTGGGCAATGGCGGGCGCCCCTCCCCTAGCCTCGCTGCCACCTTGCAGTTTGATCTCAGACTGCTGTGCTAGCAATCAGCGAGACTCCTTGGGCGTAGGACCCTCCAAGCCAGGTGCGGGATATAATCTCCTGGTGTGCCGTTTTTTAAGCCCGTCGGAAAAGCACAGTATTAGGGTGGGAGTGACCCGATTTTCCAGGTGCTGTCTGTCATCCCTTTCTTTGACTAGGAAAGGGAACTCCCTGACCCCTTGCGCTTCCTGAGTGAGGCAATGCCTCGCCCTGCTTCGGCTCGTGCACGGTGCACTGCACCCAGTGTCCTGCACCCACTGTCTGGCGCTCCCTAGTGAGATGAACCCAGTACCTCAGATGGAAATCCAGAAATCACCCGTCTTCTGCATTGCTCATGCTGGGAGCTGTAGACCAGAGCTGTTCCTATGCGGACATCTTGGCTGCCAGTCTATGATTTCTTTATTTTTTAGTCTTTTGGCTTTCCTATTTATAATTCAGAATATAGTATCATCTATTATAGTTATACCTATGCTCTTCTGACAATATTTCCTAATTTTTTTGTTTATTTTCCAATTTTATAAACAATATTTTCATTTGATTCCAGTCCATAAACTATTTCTACATAATGATTAATAATACCATTTCTATAAATGTCATGTGCCGTATACGTGGCATGGCGTATACAGATAGTTTTGTGTTTTATGTTTTGTTATATAACCTATATTGAGTTAAATTTTGTGGAGTGTGTAAGCTCTGTGTCTAGATCCAATTTTTTTCTTTTTTAATATGTGGATATTCAGTTGTTCTGGCACTATTGGTTAAAAAGAGTTTCCTTTCTCTTTTGAATTGTCTTTGTTTCTTTGTCAAAGCTGAGCTGATTATATTTCTGTGGGTCAATTTCTGGGCTCTCCATTCTTTTCCATTGATCTATTCGTACTTGTTGTTTGTTTCCAATAACACACTGTCTTAATTATTGTAGCTTTGCAGTAAGTGTTAAAGTCAGGTAGTTTCAGTTCTCCAACTTTGTTATTCTGATTCAATATTGTGTTGGCTACTCTGAGTCTTTGGTATCTCTATATAAACTTTACAATCAGCCTGTCAGTATTCACTAAGTAACTTGCTAAGATTTTGATTGAGATTTTATTGGATCTATAAAGTTGGGAAGAACTGACAGATTGGCAATATTGAATCTTTCTATCCATGAGCATAGAATATCTCTTCATTTATTTAGTTCTTTGATTTATTTAATCAGATTTTTATAGTTTTCCTTGCATTGATCTTGCATATATTTCATTAGATTTATAGCTAAGTATGTCATTTTTTGTGTGCTAATGTAAATGGTATTGTGTTTTTAATTTGAAATTCCAGTTGTTCATTGCTAGTATGTTGGAAAGCAATTGATTTGTGTATATTATATTAAACCTGTAAATGCAACAACAAAAAAAAAAGAGTTGTTCTCTGGTTTTCTAGATTCCTTGGGATTTTTTCTATATAAACAATCATGTCATCTGCAAATAGAGACAGTTTTATTTCTTCCTTTCCAATCTGTAGGTCTTCCATTTATTTTTCTTGCCTTAATTCTATGGCTAGGATTTCCAATACTAATTAAGATTTTGAAGTCACAAATTATGAATTAAATTACTGTCAAACCTTGGAGATAATGTGGGTTCAGTTCCAGGCCACTGCAATAAAGCAATTGTCACAGTAAAGTGAGTATCACAATAAAGCCAGTCACACAATTTTTTGGCATGTAATTATGTTTACACTATACTATAATCTATTAAGTATGCAACAGCATTACATCTAAAAACTGTATATACCTTAATTAAAAATACTTTATTACTAAAAAATGCCAGCAACCGTTTGAGCTTTCAGCAGGTAGTAATCTTTTTGCTGGTGGAAAGTCTTGCCTCGATGTTGATGGCTGCTGACTGCTCAGGGTACTGGTGGTTGAAGGTTGGAGTGGCTGTGGTAATGTCTTAAAATACGACAACAATGAAGTGTGCCACATCGATGTACTCATCCTTTCATGAAAGATTCCTCTGTAGCATGTGATGCTCTTTCAGGCATTTTACCCACAGCAGAACTTCCTTCAAAGCTGCAGACAATCCTCTGAAACCGTGACACTGCTTTTTCAACTAAGTTTATATAATATTATAAATCCTTTGCTATCATTTCAACAATGTTCACAGCATCTTTACTAGGAGTAAATTTCATCAAATAAATCACTTTCTTTGCTCATCGATAAGAAGCAACTCCTCATCCATTCAAGTTTTATCAGGAGATTGCAGCAATTCAGTCACATCTTCAGGAACCACTTCTATTTATATTTCTCTTGGTATTTCACCATATCTGCCATTATATCCTCCACTGAAGTCTTGAACTCATCAAAATCATCCATAAGAGTTGGCATCAACTCTTTCTAAACTTCTGTTAATGTTGATATTCTGACCTCCTCCCATAAATCATGAATATTCTTTTTTTTTAAAAAAATTATACTTTAAGTTCTAGTGTACAAGTGCACAATGTGCAGGTTTGATACATAGGTATACATGTGTCATGCTGGTTTGCTGCACCCATCAACTTGTCATTTACATAAGGTATTTCTCCTAATGCTATCCGTCCCCTAGCCCCTCACCCCCCGACAGGCCCTGGTGTGTGATGTTCCTCACCCTGTGTCCAAGTGTTCTCATTGTTCAATTCACACCTATGAGTGACAACATTCGGTATTTGGTTTTCTGTCTTTGTGATAGTTTGCTGAGAACGATGGTTTCCAGCTTCATCCATGTCCCTGCAAAGGATATAAATTCATCCTTTATTATGGCTGCATAGTATTCCATGGTGTATATGTGCCACATTTCCTTAATCTACTCTATCATTGATAAACATTTGGGCTGGTTCCAAGTCTTTGCTATTGTGAATAGTGCCACAATATACATACGTGTGCATGTGTCTTTATAGTAGCATGATTTATAATCCTTTGGGTATATACCCAGTAATGGGATTGCTGGGTCAAATGGTATTTCTAGTTCTAGATCCTTGAGGAATCACCACACTGTCTTCCACAATGGTTGAACTAATTTACACTCCCACCAACAGTGTAAAAGCATTCCTATTTCTCCACATCCTCCCTAAAATCTGTTGTATCCTGATTTTTTAATGTTCACCATTCTAATTAGCATGAGATGGTATCTCACTGTGGTTTTGATTTGCATTTCTCTGATGACCAGTGATGACGAGCATTTTTTCATGTCTGTTGGCTGCATAAATGTCTTCTTTTGAGAAGTGTCTGTTCACATGCTTTGCCCACTTTTTGATGGGGTTGTTTTTTTCTTGTAAGTTTGTTTAAATTATTTGTAGATTCTGGATATTAGCCCTTTGTCAAATGGGTAGATTGGAAAAATTTTCTCCCATTCTGTAGGTTGCCTGTTCACTCTGATGGTAGTTTCTTTTGCCATGCAGAAGCTCTTTAGTTTAATTAGATCCCATTTGTCAATTTTGGCTTTTGTTGCCATTGCTTTTGGTGTTTTAGTCATGAAGTCCTTGCCCATGCCTATGTTCTGAATAGTATTACCTAGGTTTTCTTCTAGGGTTTTTATGGTTTTAGGTCTAACATTTAAGTCGTTAATCCATCTTGAATTAATTTTTGTATAAGGTGTAAGGAAGGGATCCAGTTTCAGCTTTCTACATATGGTTAGCCAGTTTTCCCAGCACCATTTATTAAATAGGGAATCCTTTCCCCATTGCTTTTTTTTTTTTTTTTTTTTTGGCAGTTTTGTCAAAGATCAGATGGTTCTAGATGTGTGGTGTTATTTCTGAGGGCTCAGTTCAGTTCCATTGGTTTATATATCTGCTTTGGTACCAGCACGATGCTGTTTTGGTTACTGCAGCCTTGTAGAAGAGTTTGAAGTCAGGTAGTGTGATGCCTCCAGCTTTGTTCTTTTTGCTTAGGATTGTCTTGGCAATGCAGGCTCTTTTTTGGTTCCATATGAACTTTAAAGCAGTTTTTTCCAGTTCTGTGAAGGAAGTCATTGGTAGCTTGATGGGGATGGCACTGAATCTATAAATTACCTTGGGCAGTATGGCCATTTTCACGATATTGATTCTTCCTACCCATGAGCATGGAATGTTATTCCATTTGTTTGTGTCCTCTTTTATTTTGTTGAGCAGTGGTTTTTAGTTGTTCTTGAAGAGATCTTTCACATCCCTTTTAAGTTGGATTCCTAGGTACTTTATTCTCTTTGTAGCAATTTTGAATGGGAATTCACTCATGATTTGGCTCTCTGTTTGTTTGTTATTGGTGTATAGGAATCCTTGTGATTTCTGCACATTGATTTTGCATCCTGAGACTTTGCTGAAGTTGCTTATCAGCTTAAGGAGCATTCCCTTTGAAAACTGGCACAAGACAAGGATGCCCTCTCTCACCACTCCTATTCAATATAGTGTTGGAAGTTCTGGCCAGGGCAATCAGGCAAGAGAAAGAAATAAAGGATATTCAATTAGGAAAACAGGAAGTCAAATTGTCCCTGTTTGCAGATGACATGATTGTATATTTAGAAAACCCCATTGTCTCAGCCCAAAATCATGAATATTCTTAATGGCATCTAGAATAGTGAATCGTTCCCAGAAATTTATTTACTTGGCCCATGTCCATTGGAGCAATTACAATCTATGGCAGCTATGGCCATACAAAGTGTATTTCCTAAATAATAAGACCTGAAAGTCAAAGTTACTCCTTGATCCATGGGCTGCAGAATGGATATTATGTTAGTGGCCATGAAAACATTCATCTCCATGCAGATCTCCATAAGAGCTCCTAGATGACTTGGTGTATTGTCAATGAGTGGTAATACTCTGAAAGAAATCTTTTCTTCTGCACAGTGCATCTCAACAGTGACCTTAAAATATTTAGTAAACCATGCTGTGAGCAGACATGCTATCATCTAGGCTTTTTTGTTCTATTTATAGAGCACAGGCAGAATAGATTTATTATAATTGTTAAGGGCCCTAGGATTTTTAGAATGATAAATGAGCACTGGCTTCATCTGAATGTCACCAGCTGCATTAACCCCTAACAAAAGTTAGGCTGTCCTTTGGAACTTTGAAGCCAGACACTGACTTCTTCTTTCTAATTATGAAAGTACTAGGTAGCAGCTTCTTCCAATAGAAAGCTGCTTCATCTATATTGAAAAATCTGTCCTTCAGTGTAGCCATTTTCGCCAATTATCTTAGCTAGATCTTCTAGATAACTTGTGCAGCTTCTACATCAGTACTTGTTGCTTCACCTTGCACTTTTGTGTTATGGAGATGACTCCTTTCCTTAAAGCTCATGAAGCAACCTCAGGTAGCTTCCAACTTTTCTCCTGCAGCTTCCTCACCTTTCTCAGCCTTCAAAGAATTGAAGACAGTTAGGAACTTTTATCAACAATAGGACTGTTTTGCTTTCTTATCGTTTGTGTTTTCACTAGAGTAGCACTTTTAATTTCCTTCAATAACTTTTCCGTCACATTCACAACTTGGGCTGTTTGGTGCAAGAGCCCTAGCTTTTGGCCTTTCTCAGCTTTTGACGTGTCTTCCTTGCTAAGCTTAATGATTTCTAGCTTTTGATTTAAAGTGAGAAACGTGACTCTTCGTTTCACTTGAACACTTAAAGGCCATTGTATGGTTATTAGTTGGCCTAATTTCAATATTGTTGTGTCTTGAATCCAGAAGACTGAAAAGATGAAGCAATTATCTTCATTTCTTTCCATATTCTGCATTGTAGTTCTGTGATTTCAGCCATCTTAGCCTGGTTAAGAACCCTGCTGAAGAACTAGTACTGTCATTTGGAGGAAAGAAGACACTCTGGCTTTTCGAGCTGTCATAGTTCTTGCACTGGTTCTCATTTTTATCAGCTGACATTTCTTCAATCTTTGAAGTCACTGTCCTTTGGATTTTTTAAAATTTTATTCTATTTGATGACCTTGGGGTTTGATTGTGGCAAAAGGTGGGTTCAGTTGACTGGGTTCATTTCTGGAAGATTTTAGGGGGCCAAGCCTCAGCTCAGGACTCCTGAACTGCATGTGCTAACTCTGGATGACTGCTATCAAGCCTCTGCTTTGTTCTTTGGCTCCTTGAAATTATGAACCTGCTGTGCTAGAAGGGCCGAGGTGCTCACAGACCGCTGGTCACTACACTCTAATGGGTGGTAACAGCTAAAGTGTTTCATAGGGTGATGGTAGTGGGATTCATCTTTGTTTGCATGTGTCAGCTGTGGTGGCAGTGGCAGCACAGCGGGGTGCATGCTTGTTTGCTGCAGCAGGGTGCTACGAGGTGCCAGAGTGCCTGCCTCCATGCAGGCATTCACAGTAGTGGCGGTGGAGGCTCAGGAGGGCAGGGGCCTGACTGGTGACTGTGTGTGTGGTCCTGCTAGTGGTGTTAGCATGGGGGTAGGGCACTGGTGAGTGCAGGACTGTGTCCACCCTCTGTGCATGTTCATGCAGGTTCAGGGCAGGGGAGGGTCTGCTAGTCTCTGTGCCTAGTTTCACTTGCAGGGGCGGAACTGCCTGGCTTTGTGCCTGCCAAGGCTCCAACTGCAATGGCGGTAAAGCAGCGGTGGAGGGTAGAGGGTTGTAGTGAACTCCTGCTGGCAGCAGTGGCACAGCATGGTTCAGTGCATATATGTGCTGGCCAGGCAGGGAAGAAGGCAAGATTGGCCCCATATACACATGTGCTGTCAAGGCAATGTGGGAAGTGGCCCTGGGCCCAGGGGAAGCTGTATTGTGGGTATCAAGTGGGTGGGATGGTATGTGACCTCGGGGGCCACCCTGCTATAGCTCATCAAAGTCAGGTGCAGTCCACCAGCTCAGAAGCTACGATGCAGACCCCCAGGGTACCGAGACTGCACTGCAAACCAATGTGGCCAGGCTGGGGCCCTAAGAGAGGCCAGAAGACCAAGGGGTGCACAGATCGGACTGGCCTGAGTGATGGGCAAGACCACCCTGCAGAGTTCAGGCCCACTAGTTCCCCTAGGACTAAAGTCTGCTATGAGAGCAAGTCGAGCCTAGGGGGATGGGCATCCCTGGCTCTGCTCCAATACAGATGTTCCTGCACCAAACCCTCTGTGCTCCACATCTGGCTGGCATGCTGCCCCTAACACTTCTCTGAACTGCTCTCACTGCCAACTCAAGTGTCCATCGTGGTCTGAGGGTCTCCTCCTGCCAGGATTCCAGAGGCCCATGGCAGGAGAGGGTTGCTCCTTGCCAGTTCAACTCACCCATTCCTCCATTGTTGTTAGGAGCCAGTAACAAGTCCCAGGCATAGTGGCCCCGTGCAGGGTCCCCAGCTTCCTCCCACTTCAGCCCAGCTTCTGTGTCTTCCCTCTGCCTACTCTCAGTGCCTTCCCTCTGCCTACTCTCAGTGCTTTCCCTCTGAAGATCTTCTAGGAGTGCACCAGTTGTCCCAGTTCCCTTGGTGGCAGCTGTTCCACCTGGCTGTGTCATCAGCCATGTTGCCCAAATAAATTTCTTCTGAAGTCTATTTAATCTGATACTATGTGATATGGCCTCTGCTGCTTCCATTTACGTTTTCATAATGCTTCTCTTTCCATCCCTTTTACCTTCAACTTGTCTATTTCATTATAATTGAAGTGCAATTCTTGTAGACAGCATATATTTTTTATCCACTCTGCTAACTTTTTTCATTTAATTGGTGTATTAAAATCATTTACATTTAAGATAATTATATATGTTAGAGCTTAATTCCCCATGTTATTGTTTTTGTTTGTTCAATCTGTCATTTCTGTTTTCTTGTCATGCCTTCCTGTGGGTTACTTTTTTACAATTTTATTTTGATTAATCTAAAGTGTTTTTGAGTGTATCTCCTTGTATAGGTCTTTCAGTGGTTTCTCTAGGCAGTGTATTTTATGTGTGCCTACACATACTCTCTCTGTGTGTCCGTGTATCATGGGGTAGTGGTGTCAGCATTTTATAAGTTTGAATGAAGTCTACAAATCCTCCTTCCTTTTATATCCCTTTTCCCTCCCCTATTTATAATATAATTATCTTAAACATTTCCTCTCTATACATTTAGAATCATATCAGATAGTGTTATAATTTTTGCTTCCACTGTCATACATTTGAGACAATTCAAGAGGAGATGAAAAGTCTATTGTATTTATACATACTTCTATTCTTTCCTCTTTTCTGATGTTCCAAGATTCCTTCTTTTATCATTTCCATTCTCTTCAGAGAACTTCCTTAAGTCTTCCTTTTAAGGTAGGTCTGCTGGTGACAAACACATTTTATTTCATCTGAGAATATCATCATTTCTCCTTCATTCCTAAAGAATATTTTTGGGCCAGATGCAGTGGCTCACACCTTTAATACCAGTACTTTGGGAGCCCAAGGTGGGCAAATCACTTAAGCTCAGGAGTTCAAGACCAGCCTGGAGAATGTGGCAAAACCCCAACTCTAGAAAAAACACAAAAATTAGGTGGGCATGATTGGTGCATGCCTGTTGTCCCAGCTACTCAGGAGGCTGAGGCAGGAGGATCATTTGAGCCTGGGAGGTCAAGGCTGCAGTGAGCCATGATTGCACCAATGCACACTAGCCTGGGTGACAAAGCGAGGCCCAGTCTCAAAAAAAGACTATTTTCACCATTTATAAGATTTTGCATTGATATTTTTTTTTGGCACTTAAAAATGTGCAACTTCCTTCTGGCTTCCATGATTTCTGATGAGAAATCCACTGTCATTTAAACTGTTTTTCCCCTATAAGTAAGGTGTCATTTCTCTCCTGCTGCTTTCAATAGTTTGTTAGGCCAGGTGCAGTGGCTCACGGCTGTAATCATAGCACTTTGGGAGGCCAAGGAAGGTGGATCACTTGAGGTGAGGAGTTCGAGACCAGCCTGGCCAACATAGCAAAATCCTGTCTTTACTAAAAAGACAAAAAATTAGCCAGGTGTGATGACACGTGCCTGTAGTCCCAGCTACTCAGGAGGCTGAGGTGGGAGGATCACTTGAACTTGGGAGACAGAGGTTGCAGTGAGCCGAGATCATGCCACTGCACTCCAGACTGGATGACAGAGCGAGACTCTGTCTCAAAAAAAAAATAATAATAATATTTTAGTTTTCATAAGTTTTGCTATGATGTATTTTCATGTAACTTTATTTGGGGTTTATCTTGTTTGATGTTCACTCAGCTTCTCGAATCTATACGTATAAGCCTTTTGCCATACTGGAATATTATCAGCCATTATTTATTTCAGTGCTTTTTGAGGTCTTCCATCTTTCCTCTTTCCTTCCAAGTTTCCAATTATACAAGTGTTAGAACTTTCATTATTGTCCCACAGACCCCTGTGACTCTGTTGATTTATTTTTTTCTGTCAGTTTTCTCCCAGACTGGGTACTTTCTATTTTTATATCTCAAGCTCACGTATTCTTTCCTCTTTCTCTTCCACTCTGCTGTTGGGCTGATCCATTTAGTTTTCTTCATTTCTATATTATTCATTTGAATAATTTTCATTTGGTTCTCCTTTATATCTTGAATTTCTTTGCTGAGACTTTTTTCATTTGTTTCAATCATGTTTGCAATTGTTTCTTGAGGCAACGTAATGATGGCATCCATTGACTGCCTTTTTTCATTCAAGTTGATAGTTTCCTTGTTCTTGATCTGATGGCTGATTTTCAACTGAAACCTAAATATTTAGGTAATTTTGTGAAGAGACTCTGGATTGCATTTAGCTCTGCTGTTTTAGCAGGCTTACTATAAAACTGTTTTGGCAGGGGATAATAAAGAAGGAGGAGTGCCTCCTCATTATTGCCAGGTGGGAATATAAGTCAAGGTTCTCCATTTAGTTTCCACTGACACTTGAGTTGGGGAGGTGCCCCATAGTACTACTGGGTAGAAGTGGGGATTCAGGCTCCCCACTCGGTCTACGCTAATAACACCCTAGCTGCATTGGATAAAAGTGGCTCATTGATTTTCCACATATGACCTCCAATGACAACACAGGGCATGGCCACATTAATGCTAGGTGAAAGTCCAGACTCTCCACTAGGCTTCCTCTGATCATATCCAAGTGGAGAGGGGAAGAGTTACCCTATTACCACTTAGTGGAAGTCCAGACTTTCCATATGGTCTCCACTGACACCTCAGGAACAGAAGTGTCTTTTAGGGATTTAAATTCCAACTCCCCACTTGGCCTTTTCTGACACCACCCTGGCAGGGGGCCATTTGGGTATTTTGTGATAGCTTGATGAGGCCAGAAATCTAGACTCCTGACATGGCCTTTTCTGGCTAAGTAGAGCCATAGTGTTTTCTGTAGTATTTGACATAGAGCAGTTATTTTCTCAAGTTTTCTGTGTTACTAGGCTCTTTTCTGGTCCTTTGGTTAGAAAGAGATGGCTTCTATTTGTGGCTTTTTTCTGTTCCCATGTTATTCATGGGTTGCCAGCTTCTTCAGCTCCAAGTCTGGGTTATATGAGGCAAAAAGAAAACCCATGAAACTCACCATCGTGTTGTTCCTTAGGTCCTGTGGACCCTAGTCAATCTGCCTTCTACTCTGAATTTTTCATGATGGGTTAATATTTGTTTCATAATATCCATGGGCTTTAGTTTTACATAGTGGGGGCAGGAGGAAAAATATGTTGACTCCATCTTCCCTTAAAACTCGTTTTTTGTTTTGCTTTGTTTTGCTTTTTCTTGTTGGTTTTGAGATGGAGTCTCCCTCTGTCACCCAGGCTGGAGTGCAGTGACGCAATCTTGGCTTACTACAATCTCCACCTCCGGGGTTCAAGCAATTCTCCAGCCTCAGCCTCCCAAGTAGCTGGGGTTATTTTTGTATTTTTAGTAGAGACAGGGTTTCACCATACTGGTCAGGCTGGTCTCGAACTCCTGACCTCAGGTGATCCACCCGCCTTGGCCTTCCAAAGTGCTGGGATTACAGGCGTGAGCCATCACGCCCAGCCTAAATCTGGTTTTTATATCTTAAGGAAATGCAGAATTTCTAGAACTACAGTTGTCAATAAGTACATGTAAACTACCTTTGCTTCACTGAGAAGTTCCCATTTGAAATACTCAAAGCTAAAAAGAATAATTGGTGGCAATGAAAAACACCTATCATTGGTGATATCACCAAAAATGGTGGAGTAGGGAACTCTGTCCTCCATGAAAGCAATAACTAAGCAGAAAGAAACTATAAGAATAAACATTTTCAAATTCTAGAATCTAATTTAAATAAACTTACACCAACTACAAAAACCAGGGAAATGCTTAGTTAAAAAAAGAGACTACTTTGTCAGATGAGTAGATTGCAAAAATTTTCTCCCATTCTGTATGTTGCCTGTTCACTCTGATGGTAGTTTCTTTTGCTGTGCAGAAGCTCTTTAGTTTAATTAGATCCCATTTGTCAATTTTGGCTTTTGTTGCCATTGTTTTTGGTGTTTTAGACATGAAGTCCTTGCCCATGCCTATGTCCTGAATGGTATTGCCTAGGTTTTCTTCTAGAGTTTTTATGGTTTTAGGTCTAATATTTAAGTCTTTAATCCATCTTGAATTAATTTTTGTATAAGGTGTAAGGAAGGGATCCAGTTTCAGCTTTCTACATATGGCTAGCCAGTTTTCCCAGCACCATTTATTAAAAAGGGAATCCTTTCCCCATTGCTTGTTTTTGTGAGGTTTATTAAAGATCAGATAGTTGTAGATATGTGGCATTACTTCTGAGGGCTCTGTTCTGTTCCATTGGTCTATATCTCTGTTTTGGTACCAGTACCATGCTGTTTTGGCTACTGTAGCCTTGTAGTATAGTTTGAAGTCAGGTAGCGTGATGCCTCCAGCTTTGTTCTTTTGGCTTGGGATTGACTTGGCAATGCGGGCTCTTTTTTGGTTCCATATGAACTTTAAAGTAGTTTTTTTCCAATTCTGTGAAGTAACTTATTGGTAGCTTGATGGGGATGGCATTGAATCTATAAATTACCTTGGGCATTATGGCCATTTTCACGATATTGATTCTTGCTATCCATGAGCATGGAATGTTCTTCCACTTGTTTGTATCCTCTTTTATTTCACTGAGCAGTAGTTTGTAGTTCTCCTTGAAGAGGTCCTTCACATCCCTTGTAAGTTGGATTCCTAGGTATTTTATTCTCTTTGAAGTAACTCTGAATGGGAGTTCACTCATGATTTGGCTCTCTGTTTGTCTGTTATTGGTGTATAAGAATGCTTGTGATTTTTGCACATTGATTTTGTATCCTGAGACTTAAGAGACTACTAAATTTTGGTAAGAGGCTGCAACATGTTGACTTCCCTCTCTCCCATCCCCTATTCCCCAGCTTAGTGGCGGCCTTGGAGATGGTAGTCTACATTACTGATGTGGCTCGCTGCTGCAAGGGAAGCAATATACATCTTCATCTCAGAAAACTATGGTTATATATTTTGGCCTGCCTCGTAGCTCCCTAAGGTATGGGCTCAGGACCTTGACTTTATTTTGCCCGCCTTGGAACTTTCTCAGAGCTAGAGTGGCCTTTTTCATAATATTTGTTGAAAGCACTTAAAGGCAAATGTACTAGCCACAGCCAACTGAGGCAAGGGATAATAGATGGAGCAAGGAGCAGACAGAATAAAAAGACTGGGAAGGAAAAGGCTGGGGAAGCAGACACATGAGAAAAAAAAAGGCTCTGGAAAGCTCCTGCAAATATCAGGGAATGTAGGAGGTCAGATACATGCTGAGGGTCGGACCTATTCTCAGAAAATATGTGAGAAGACCCTAAGCTTTCACCTGTGGCTTACTTTTAAGCTCTACAGAAGCAGGACATGGCTAAGATATAAGTGGCCCAGCTAAGCATTGAAGATAATACACCAACAAAAAGCCAATCTGCAAAGACTAGGAGAACTATTGTTATTTTTCTGGAATTTAAGGAAATCTCTGTGAAATCACTATCTGAGAACTAAGCTAACTGACAGAGAATTCACTGACTACATGTGGCAAATAACACAACCTTTACAAACATAATTTAGAAAAGCTACTAAACTAACAATTACAACCCACAACAAGTAGCAACAAAAAACCCTAGAGAGAGGTAAAAATCTGATTTCTACCACATTATAATATTGAAACTGCCCAGTTTTCAACAACAACAACAAAAAATTATGAGGCATTCAGAAAAAAAACAAAAACGTATGCCCCGTTCATAGGAAAAACAATTAATAGAAACTGTTTATGAGGAAACCCAGATATTAGACTTGCTAGTCAACAAATTTAAATCAGCTGTTTTAAATATGCTCAAACAGCTAAAGGAAACCGTAGAAAAATAACTAAGGGAAACCTGGAGAATAGTATCTCACCAAATAGATAGCATCAATAAAGAGACAGAAATAATAAAAACAAAACAAAACAGAAATTTTGGATATGAAAAGTACAATATTTGAAATGAAAAACTCACTAGAACAGTTAAACAATAGATTTCAGCAGGTAAAAGAATGAATTAATGAACTTGAAGATAGGTCCATTGGGGTTACCCTGTCTGTGAGACAAAAAGAAAGAAAAATGATGAAAAGAGCCTCAGGGGCCTGTAGAAGATTAGTAAGCAGACCAATAAGTGCACAGAGAGAGTCCTAAAAGGATAGGAATGATAGAAAGGAGCAGAAAGAATATTCCAAGACATAATGACAGAGTATATCACACATTTGATAAAAGACATTAATCTACATATCTACAAAGCTCAATAAACTCCAAGTAGGAAAGCTTTAAACTTTTCCCTGATGAATATAGTATTACCTGTGGGTTTGTCATATGTGGCCTTTATTGTATTGAGGTACATACTTTCCATACATAATTTGTTAAGTTTTTATCATGAAGAGATGTTAAATTTTGTCAAATACTTTTTCTTCATCTGTTGAAATGATCATATGGTTTAGTCCTTCATTCCACTAGCATTCTGTATCATATTTATTGATTTGCATATGTTGAGCCATTCTTGTATCTCTGGAATGAATTCCACTTGATCATAGTGAATTATGTTTTTAACGTGCTGTCGAATTCTGTTTGTTAGTATTTTTTTTTTTTTTTTGAGGCAGGGTCTTGCTCTGTGACCCAGGTGGGAGTGCAGTGGTGCAACCATGCCTCACTGCAACCTTGATCTCCTAGGCTTCAGTCTTTCTTCTGCCTCATTTTTTGATTTTTTTTTTTTGTAGAGACGAGGTCTCACTATGTTGCCCAGACTGGTCTCAAACTCCCGGGCTCAAGTGATCCTCCATGTTAGCCTCCCAAAGTAATGGGATTACAGGTGTGAGCCACCGTGACTAGGCCCTGTTTGCTAGTATTTTGTTGAGGATTTTTGCATTCGTGTTCATCAGGGGTATTGGCTAGGGATATTCCTTTTACTGTTATGTCCTTCTCTGGTTTTTGTATTAGAGTATGCTGTTTTTATAGAATGAGTTTGGATGTATTGTCTCCTCTTCTCCTCTTCAATTTTGTTGACTAGTTTGAGAAGAATTGGTATTCATTCTTTAAATGTTTGGTAGAATTCAGCAGTGAGGCCATTGAGTCCTGGGCTTTTCTTTGATTGGAGACTTTCTATTATGGTTTCAATTTAATTACTCACTGTACACCTTTCCCTCACCAAAACCCAAGCTGCAGCTATACAGTGCCATCTTGAAAACAGAGCCACAGCTAGCGTGTATCCTGCTCCAAAAGCCACCAATAACTGCATCTTTTCATTGCTGAAGCTGCACTGCCATTACACCACCTTAGTGGTGGTGCACCATTCCCCAGCCAAGCTGTTACAGCACTCTATCCTCTGAGAACAAGCTGCCTAGGAAGGGCTCTGTCATGCACATTCGGGTGACTGCAGCAACCAACCCTAGCCTCTCAGAGCCTAAGTCCACTGCTCCAGCACAAAGGCAAGTGGTACTCTGTCCCTAGAGAAATAGGTAATCTTGCCAAGTAAAGAAACTGAGTACTGCCCAATGATGTGCACAGTCAGCACACTCACCAGCCAGGTTCACTGTCCATGTGCAACCTGTGCGCTCACTAGCCAGGCATGTTGCTTCCAGGTGCCCCTGCCCCAAGTTGGTGATTTGTCCCCCATGTGACAATGGCATACCAGCCAGACATGTTGCTTCCATGGAGCCCTGCCCCAAACTGGCAGACTTCTGCTGCCTACATACTTACCAGCCAGGCATACCAATTCCAGGGGGTACCTGCTCAGAGTGACATGTACACTGAAAGTGAAGACATGGAAAATGATATTCCATGCAAATGGAAACCAAGAGAGAGCAGGAGTAGCTATAATCATAACAGATAAAATAGGCTTTAAGGCAAAAACTATAAAAAGAGAAAAGAAGTTCATTATATAATGAAAAGGAGTTATTTCAACAAGATGATATGAAAATTTTTAATATGTATACACCTAACACCAGAGTACCCAAATAAATGAAGCAATTATTATAGATCTAAGGGAATAGACTGCAATAAAATAATATAAGGAGACTTCAGCATGCCACTCTCAGCAATGGACAGATCATCCAGACAGAAAATAAAGAAACATCACATTTAAATGACACACTAAATCAAATGGACCTATCAAACATTTACAGAATATTCGACCAAACAGCTGCAGAATAAACAGTCTTCTCAACAGAACATGAAACTTTCTCTAGGACAGATCATATGGTAGCCTGTAGAACAAGCCTTAACAAATTTAAGATAATCAAAATCATTTCCAGTATTTTTTTATCACAATGGTATAAAACTAGAAATCAGTAACAATAGGAACTTCTGAAAATTCACAAATATACATGGAAATTAAACAACATGCTCTTATATGACCAACAGGTCAATGAAGAAATTGAAAGGAAGTTTAAAAATTTATTGAGAGAAATGAAAATGGAAATACGACATACCAAAATCCTTGGGACACAGCTAATGCGGTTCTAAAAGGAAATCTTATAGCAATAAATGTCTACATTGAAAAAGAAGAAAGATCACAAATAAAAACCTAACAATGCACCAAAGGAATTAAACATTTTAAAACCCAAGTACACCTATAACTAGTAAAAGGAAAGAAATAATAAAGAGTAGAAATAAATGAAAGTGCCCAGGCACAGTAGCTTATGCCTATAATCCCAGCACTTTTGGGGAGGGCAAAGTGGGAGGATCACTTGAAGCCAGGAGTTTCCACCAGCCTGGGCAACAAAGCAAGACCCCATCTCTACAAAAAATTAAGATTAGCCAGGTGTGGTTGCATGTACCAGTAGTCCTAGCCACTTGGGAGGCTGAAACAGGAGGATCATGTGAGCTCAGGAGTTTGAGGCTACAATGAGCTATGATTGCATCACTGTACTGCAGCTTGGTCAACAGAGTGAGATCCTACCTCAAGAAAGAAAGAAAATAAAGAAAAGAGAGGAGAAGAAAGAGGATGGACTTGGTGGCTCACACTTGTAATCCCAGCACTTTGGGAGGCCAAGAGGGAGGACTGCTTGAGGCCAGGAGTTCAAGACCAGCCTGGGCAACATAGTGAGACCCCCATCTCTACAAAGAAATTAAACAACTAGCCAGATGTGGTGGCATGCACCTGCAGTCCCAGATACTCAGGGAGCTGAGGCAGGAGGATCACCTGAGCCCAGGAGGTCAAGGCTGCAGTCAACCATGATTGTGGCATTGCACTGCAGCCTGGGTGACAGAGCAGGACCCTGTCTCAAAAAAAGAAAAGGAAAGAAAAGAAACCCAGATCTTATAAAACAGCCCTACCCCTATCTCCCTTCGCTGACTCTCTTTTCGGACTCGGCCCGCCTGCACCCAGGTGAAATAAACAGTCTTGTTGCTCACAAAAAAAAAAAAAAAAAAAAAAAAAAAGAGAGAGACTTAAAATAAAATAGATCAATGAAACAAAGAGTTGTTCTTTTTGAAAAGATAAACAAAATTGAGATGCCTTTAGCTGGCCTAAGAAAAAACAGAGAAGACTCAAGTAAAATTAGATACCAAAAAAAGAGATACTACAACTGATGCTACAGAAATAAAAAGCATCACAAGACAGTATCAGGAACAATTCTATGCCAGAAAACCCAGATAACCTATAAAAAATGGATAAATTACTGGTCATATGCAACCTTCCAAGATTAAAGAATGAAGAAATAGAAAATCTGAACAGACCAATAGTGAGTAATGAAACCAAAGCAGTAATAAAAATCTCGCATCAAAGAAAAGCCCAGGACTTGATGGCTTCACTGATGAATTCTACCAAACATTTAAAGAACGAATACCAATTTTCCTCAAACTAGTCGGCACAACTGAAGGGGAGACAATATTTCTAAACTCATTTTATAAGGATAGCATTACCCTTATAGCAAAGCCAGGCAAGGACACAATTAAAAAAGAATATCCCTGATGAACACAAATGCAAAAATCATCAACAAAATACTAGCAAACAGAATTCAACAGCACATTAAAAAGATTATTCACTATGATCAAGTGGAACTCATCCCAGGGATGCAAGAATGGCTCAACATATGCCAATCAATAAATGTGACACAGAACACTAATGGAATGAAGGACAAAAACTGTATGATCATTTCAATAGATGAAGAAAAGGCATTTGGCAAAATTAAATATCCCTTCATGATAAAAACAACACATTATGTATAGAAAGTATGTACCTCACTACAAATAAAAGCCACATATGACAAACCCACAGCTAACACCATATTGAACAGGGAAAAGTTGGAAGCTTTTCCTTAAGATAGGGAACAAGACAACAATGCCTACTTTTACCACTTCTATTCTACTTAGTATTTGAATTCCTAGCCACAGCAATTAGGCAAGAGAAAGAAATGAAAGCTATCCAAACTGGAAAGGAGGAAGTTAAACTATCCCTGGTTGCAGATGACATGAGTGTATACAGTTGGCCCTCAAACAATACCAGTGTTAGAAGTGTCAGACCCTTGCACACTGGAAAATCAATATATAAGTTCTTACTTACCAAAAACTTAACTACCAGTAGCCCACTGTTGACCAGAAGCCTGATCAATAACATAAATCATTGATTAACACCTATTTTGTATTTTATATGTATTATACACTGTATTCTTATAAGTTAAAGAAAAAATTATTATTAAGAAAATCATAAGAAAGAGAAAATACATCTACTATTAATTAAGGGGACGTGGATCATCATAAACATCTATATCTTTGTCATCTTTGTGTTGAGTAGGCGGAGGAAGAGGAAGAAGAAGGGTTGGTCTTGCTGACTCAGTGGTTGCAGAGGTGGAAGAAAATCCACATATAAATGGACTCACACATTTCAAATCTGTGTTGTTTAAGGGTCCACCATATACAGAAAACCCAAAAGACTCCACCAAAAAACTGCTAGAGCTAATAAACAAATTCAGTAAAGTTGCAAGATACAAAAATCAGCAGTATTTTTATACATCAATAGTAAACTATCTGAAAAAGAAATCAAGAAAACAATCCCACTTACAATAGTTACAAAAAACATATACTTAGGAATAAGTTTAACCAAGGAGGTGAAAGATCTTCACACTGAAAACTATAAAACATTGATGGAGGAAATTGAAGAGGACACAGATAAACAGAAGGCTATCCCATCTTCATGGACTGGAAGAATTAATATTGTTAAAGTGTCTACACTACCAAAAGTGATCTACAGATTCAATGTAATCTCTAACAAAATACTAATGGCATTTTTCACAAAAACAGAAAAAAGGATCCTAAAATTCGTATGGAACCACAAAAGATCCTGAATAGCTGATGCAAACTTGTGGGGGAAAAAGAAAGAAAGAAAGCTGAAGATATCACACTATCTGACTTCAAAATGTACTACAAAGCTATAGTAACCAAAATAGCATGATACTGATCTAAAAATAGACACATAGACCAATGGAATAGAGAGCCCAGGAAAAAAATGCATATACAGGCAAAGGTGTGAAGAACAAACATTGGGGAAAGTACAATCTTCAGTAAATGGTGCTGAAAAAAAAAAGGATACCCATATGCAGAAGAATGGAACTAGGTACATATGTCTCATCACATATAAAAATCAACTCAAAATGGAATTAAAACTTAAATGAAAGACCAAAAGCTATGAAACTACTGGAAGAAAACATAGGGAAAATACTTCATAATATTGGACTAGGCAATAATTTTTTGGCTATGACTCTAAAAGTACAGGTAACAAAAGCAAAAGTAGACAAATGGGATTACATCAAACTAAAAAGCTTCTGCTGCACAGTAAAGGAAACAATCAACAAAGTGAAGAGACAACCCACAGAATGGAAGAAAATATTTGCAAACTACCCTTCTAAAAAGGATTAATAACCAGAATATATAAGAAACTCAACTAAATAGCAAAGCAAACAATCTGATTTTAGAATGGGCAAAAGATCTGAATAGACACTTTTCAAAAGAAGACATACAAATGGCCAATAGGTATATGAAAAAAATGCAACATCACCAATCATCATGAAAATAAAAATCAAAACCACAATGAGATATCATTTCACCAAGTTTGAATGGCTATTCACAAAAAGACAAAACATATCAAGTGCTGGCAAGGATGTGGAAAAAAGGGAACACTCACATACTGTCAGTGGAAATGTAAATTCGTACATTCATTATGAAAAACAGTATGGACTTCCTAAAAATATAAAAATAGAACTGCCCTATGATCTATCTGGCAATCCCATTACTGGGTATATATCCAAAGAAAATGAAGTCATTGTGTCGAAGAGATATGTGCACTCCCATGTTTATCGCAGCACTATTCACAATAGCCAAGATATGAAGTCAACCTAAATGTCCATAAATGGATGGACTGAGAAGGAGAATGTGGTATACATACACGAGGAAATACTATTTTAGCAATAAAAAAGAAAGAAATGCTGTCATTCACAGCAACACAGATGAGCTTGGAGAACATTATGTTAAGTGAAATAAGCCAGCCACACAAAGGCAAATACAGCATAATCACTCTATACATCATATGTAGTACAATTATTGTGTCAATTAAAATTTAAAATGTAATAATAGCAAAAAAATACAATAAATACTCAACTGGAAATAGAAGAGAACATCCTAAACATGAAAAAGGAAATTTGTGAAAAACCTACAGCTAACATCAATACTCAATAGTGAAAGACTGAAAGCTTTCCCCCTAAAATCAGGAACAGGACACCAGTGCCTCTTTTCACTACTTTTACTCAACACTGTACTGGAAGTTCTAGCCAGAGCAATTAGGCAAGGAAATAAAAGATATCCAAATTGAAAGTGAAGAAATAAAATTCTCTTTTCAGAGATGACATGATCTAATATTTACAAAATCCTAAAGAATCCACAAAATAAGCTATTAGAGCTAATAAACATATTAGTCTCTGTTTTGTACTCTTTGTCAGTGCTTCAGCCTGCAGAAGCTTTGGAAAAATATAGCAAACATTACCAGCACACTCCTGATTTCTCTCATTTTTCTTTTCTTTGTTGGGGAAGGGAAAGAAAAGTAGAAGATACAGAGGAAGAGTAAATGAATCAAACAAACGTTATCTTGACTGGTTGTATTCCTACAAATCAACTATAATTTCTTATTTATTTCCCTAAGCAGGTAACAGCAAAGCCCTGAAAACCAAAAGGAATTGGGCTCTTGTTTTCAGAAGCAGCAACGTATGGGTGATATGAGGACAGAGTATCCTACTCCACAGCCAGGCTTGTACAGATGGTGGCAGCTATCCAAGGAGAAGCAAGGAAGCTGAGACCCTGGGACTTGCTATAAGAAAGGAGGGAAAAACTTAAGAACTTACTGAATGTTGTAGGGCACAGTACTAGGACTGAGTACCCCATACATAGTGAAGCCTTTATAGAGAGGGTTCCTGAAGTCTGGTTTCCTCTGAACCAAGAAAGGCCACACAGAATGTGTTTTCTCATAGACTCTGTTAGAAAAGAAAAACAAGCCAAAAAATTAAAAGCAGTAAGCAAGTAATCTCAATAGTCCTGTTGAACTGATAAGCAGCAAATTTTGCTAATAAGTAACCCAACTCAAGAAAGGAGGACAGGATATGACAGAAGAAAAATAAGTGGATAAAAAGTGTTGATGGAGTAACAAATTATCTGGGCTTCAATTTATCCATCTTTAAAATAAATGAGAGGTTAGAAAGAGTTCCATATTGGAGAACAGGAGATTCTAAGTCCAGTCTCTGTGTGGAATAGCTGTGTGATCTTAAGAAAATCCCGAGTTTTTTCTGGGCCTATTTCCTCACCGTTAAATGTGACCTCTAAGTTATCTTCCAAAACAAGTATTTTATGAACTAATGACTTTTCTGGTTTTAAAAATTCTGGAATTGCTTTTACAAGTCTGGTAAGTTAAGAGATAGGTTCTATGGGGTGAATTTCTGGCTCTTCTATATTTCATTTTACTTAAAGCCAGCTTCTCCTCCCTTCAGAAGGTTTAAGACAGTGAAAGACAATTGGAAATTTATACTAGAAAATGTCATGAGTTATCCCAGGTGGACAACTAAAGATAATGGCATTTATATTACAAAATTGATTCTTGTACTTTAGTTGAGACCATGGGGAGGCTGCTTAACCAGTAAGCAAGTCCCTTAGTTAACACCTCAAAATACGTGAGATCCACTGGTTCCCAAAGAGAGTTGCTGTATAACCATCCATGAGAAGGTCATTTGCACACACACCATGTCAAAGGAAGCTAAAGGAGAACTGAAGAGTGATATAAGTGGTAAGACCTAAAATTGTAGTCTTGTAACTTTTACAATTGTCAGAGCATTTCAGTGAGGCCAAAGGCTTTGTATGTCCATCTTTCTCATTTGCTGTTGGTTTATAACAGAAAAAAAAATATTGCGTTGGTAAGGTAACTAATTTGTTGAGTATTTACTATGTGTTCAAACACTATTCCAGACTCTTTACCTAAAACACCTCCTTAAATTTTCCCAATAAAACCGTGTGAGATATTTTAGCCCAAAATTACTAATGAGAAAATGAGACTAAATATTAATTTGCTCAAGGTCACATAGCTAGTAGGTGACAGAGCCAAAGTTTGAACCCAAGTCTGCCTGATTCTAAAGCCCATGCTTTTCTGTTCATGAATGAATGACACTGCTGTTTATTTTAAGTAATCACTATTTTAAAATATGTTAAAATGTTCAACTGTTATGTTTTTTAAATGGATATTCAGATTTGTGTGAAAAATACCACATATATTGACCTGATTTTAAGAGAAGGAAAAAGATTATGGAAAAGATTCTGGGTTTTAATGCATAGGTAAACAAAGACAGAATGAATATCTTAAAAGAATTTGGGGAGAAAGTGACAAAGGTCTAGTTGTAAAGACAGAGAGAGAGAAACGTGCATGGCATCAAGAGAGAAACTACCAAGTAAGTACAAATGTTGAAACAGAAAGACTCATTATTGTTCTCTATGTTGACAGGAAAACCAAATCACAGAGAAATAATGTCATCTTGCTATGCTATAAAGGGGCCTGAGGGTTGGGCTAACTACTAACTCAGTCAACAGCTGTGAAATAGGAGTGAGTTGTGAAACAGCTACTTTCCTATTTCTTTTTCTCTGTCTCTAAAATAATGAAAATACTGTTCATAGGAGCTCTACCTTGTCAATTTTGAAAAGTACTTATGTCTCATATATTGCCAAGCTGTTAGTTTAAGTGAGGGGTGCAAACTCAACTGCCTACTAGAACTAGGCAGATAACATTAGAAATGGGCTAAGAATAAACTATAGAGAATGGTAAGAACTGCAGTCAACAAGAGTGAGTTTGCCTTATCCAAATGGAACAGCTACTATTCAGCTCTAGCTGTTTATTATCATGAGAAAATACAGTCTAGTGTTGCCAAAGCTCCTGATTTTTCAGAACATTTAGAAAAAAACATCCTAAAATAACTGGATTTTAATGTGAAATCTACTGACATTTAAATGTTAGCAACTAGGCATAAGAATGACACAATGGACTTTGGGAACTCAGAGGGAAAGGGTAGGAAGCGGGTGAGGGATAAAAGACTACAAATTGGGTTCAGTGTATACTGCTCAGGAGATGGGTGAACCAAAGTCTCACAAATCACCACTAAAGAACTCATTCATGTAACCAAATACCACCTGTTCCCCAAAAACCTATGGAAATAAACAAAAATGTCAGCAACGAATTAGGAGTTTTAAAAAATACTCCACAGACTAAACAAACCATGCCTGTTGGGTTGGGTTCGGCCTATGAGCTGCTAGTTTGTAATCTCTGATATGAGTGAGAAAGGACTGTAGATAATGACTACTCATACCTGCACAGCAATTAATTATTTGCAAAGGGCTTGTACATCCATTATTTTACTGGATCCTCATGATTGCTCTAAAAAGTAGGCATTATTATCCCTATTTTACAGATGAGATATCTCAGGGTTCTGAGAGATCTCTGTGCAAACATTGAGTGCTTTATGCTTCAAAAGTTCTTTTTATTATTGTTATCTCCGCCCCTTTCTTGACTGCTATGCCAAATTCAGGGTGGTAGGTACATTCTTTTTGTACTGACCCCCTTCTCCCTGTTCAATGTCTTCTCGCAAAGTAAATTCACCTTAGATCTTCTCGATCCTTCTGGCAGTTACCAAGGAAGTTTCCAAACTGGCAGGAGAAAACATGGTCATGAATCTCTAGCAGGAAGTTTTCATTAAACTCAAAGGCACAGGGAAACTGTTCCATTAATTGCCAGATACAGTCTAGGAACTGGGTGAAGATAGGGGACACTTCTTTAGAGTCCCCATCGAGGTGGCCACACCTGAGAGATGCAAATAAAGGTAAAGAAAGACACTAGTTAGCATTAAGGATTACACTGTTGGGAATAGGCTGTAAGAGGGTCATCTTTTGTCTCTGTTGGTAGTGGCAAAACACCTCATACCAAAATGCCAGCCAGAATCTCAAAGCTAGTCAATCCCAGCAGACCTCTTAGCTGCTGGTGTCCTTCACTGTCATCCATACTGTAAACCCTTTGGTCATCTAGTCTATTTTTTTATACACCCTCTTTCCAATAGAACTTTCTGCAATGATGGAAAATTTCTACAGTTGTGTTGTCCAATATAGCAGCCTCTAACTGTTAAGCACTTGAAATGTGGATACTGTGACTGAGGAACCGAATTTTTAATTGTATTTAATTTTAATTAATTTAATTTAAATAGCTACATTTAGCTCTATGTGAGCAATGACCACATCTATATTGTTTACTGCATAGTGCCTGGCACAAAATAGGTATTAAAGAAACATTTATTGAGTACATGAATGAAACCTCATCCCAGAACTGTTTAATATTTCCTCCCCACAATGCTCTCTTTACCAACCCTATCATCGACTGAAACACTATTCCACTGGAAACGAACACGGCACTCTCAGTTTCTACACTGAATGTTCTCTACCTTCTGATATAATTACAACCTGGCTTACAAGGATACCACCTTTCCTTGGGGTCAAATAAAAATGGAGACTGCTGATCATTCCACTTTCCACATACCATAATTCTAAAACAAAGCAGAGGTGGTTTTAGCTTTCTCCTTGCACCTACTGCTGCTTCTGCTGCTTCCAAGCTACTATTCTTTTCATGCCCTTAAAAACACTTCCTTTATGGGTCATGCTATTTAGCTTATTTACCTTCTCCTTCCACAGTGCTGTCTTCTAGAATCTCTGTGTCACTTCCCTACATTCTCTGAATAATCTGATGGTCTTAAGCTTTTTTGTTGATGTAGATGACTTACACTAGCTCAACAGATTCCTTAACTAACGCAAATCAAATTACCTTCACTGATCTTTACCTCTACTCCAGCCTTTTGAATCCACTGGCCACAGGCTGGCTAGTAGTTCTTACTCCATCTTTGAAATCTTAATCACAATGTCCCACTCTGAACACCATATATTATATTTCCAAAGGCTGCTCATCTTCTTAACTCCTGCAGACCTCATCTCAGGACATCTCCACATGCTAGATTCCTGTTGGCTTCTCTTTTTCCTTATCCTAAATTCCATGATCTGCCCTATTAACTACTCTCTCCGCATTTTGTTCAACTTTCTGGTCTTTCTTGTAATTATTTTCCTTCTAAATCCAACCACAGATCAGCCTGAAAAGCTATGTTCTCTGCTTCCACATCCTGACTGATTAATAATGCTCAAGGAAATTATAAAATCATACAAATTCACACCATTCAAATTGAGTCTCCACATTTAGCTGTGTTTTAACTGCTCTCAAATAATCTTTGTGTAGGTCCTTAACAACCTTTTCTCATTACCTTTACAGCTCATACAAATTTTCAACTACCTTGTCAAACCCCTAATCCATTTCATATCTTCCTTCACTCCAGTGCCACTGAAAAATATCAAGGCCATTAAGTAGAAAAAAAAATTTCTAACTTCTGCCTCTAATATTCACATATAGCACCTTTTCTGCCTGTCTTTCCACCTAATCTCCATGGAAAAGGTGTTCTTCATTATAGCTCAGGCTAATCTTTCATTTGGACTGGAACTTTCACCCATTTGTCCAGAAGTCTTACTCTACCAAAAACTCACTGTCTCTTTCATATCTTCAACCTTATCTTCTTTAATGTTTCTTTCTTCTCAGCATAAGAAACTGCTCAAATATCTCCTGTCTTGAAATACACTTCCTCAGACCCAAACCTGACTCTTTCTCTTCTACCCCCTTCAGAGCCAAGGTTCTTGGAAAGAGATTTATATACTCACATTCCACTTCCTCATCCCTCACTCATGCCTCCATTCACAAACATTTGGCTTCTGCTTTCACCACTTTACTCAACCAGTTATCACTAAAGATCATTAAAACCTGCATATTGCCAAAGTCGATTCTTGGGTTATTCTGAGGCATATGACACTGCTGACTACTCCCTTGAGATTCTCCCCTCTTATGTTTTTTCTTTCCTATCCTTAGATTTATTCTTATCTCACTAATCACTCTTTCACAGCCACCTTCATGGACTTCATTCTTCACTAGACTTTCAGGTGTCAGTATTACCCAAGGCTCTGTCCCACCCCTTGGCTCTTCTTCCTCTATAAACAATTTTTTGAGTTACCTTATCTGAATCCATGGTTTAAACTACCAATTACATGCAGATAACTCTTAAACCTCTATACCACCTCTCTATCCAACCCAGAACTAGTGAGCTCCAGATTACTACTGAATAGTCTCCCTACTGGATATCTTCTCCTGGATGCCCCATGCCAAATAAGTCCCAAACTGAAGCCATCTTCCCTGCCCTGTATTATCCTATATCCTCTATGTCAATAAACCCAGCTACCTCAGGCAGAAACCTTTGAGTTTTATTGGACTGTTTCTCCCACCTTCTGGTAAGTTCTACTTCCTGAATACCCTTGTATACATATCATTGCTTCTGTCTTTTTTCAGGCCCTCATCAATTCTGGTAGCCTACTAATTCAGCCCCTTGCCACCAATTTCAATCTTCTACATGCTGTCAGAGGGATATTTGTAAAATATAGATCTGAACATCATGTCACTGCCTTGTTCAAAGTCCTCCAATATAGCTTTATTATGTACACAAAACACTCAAATCTTTCAGCTTTAAAAAAAAAAAAAAAAAAAAAAAAAACAGGGCTCGCAATGATCTTCTCCTCAATGGCTCGGCTTCCCTGGCCTCATTTCCTCTATTCTCCCTACACACCCTTTGACCCAGCCACACTGAATTGCTTGCAGCTCCTCAAACACGTAATCCTGTTTAATGCCTTTATGGTTTCAAACACATCAGGGCTAGAATGCTTTCTCCCTTTCTAAATAACATCTACTCATACTTTAAATCTCAGTTAAAATGTCACCTATTACAGGAAGCCTTCTTTGCCCCAGAATGGGTAAACTTCCTTTGTTTATGTTTTCCTCTGTCTTAAGCACTTATCATACTACACCGTCATCACTGATTTTTCTTTTCTTTCAAAGAAGAGATAGGGACTATATCTGATTCAACTCTGTCTTCTCAATACCTAACATAATGACTGGTCCAATGTTTGCGGGTGAAGGAAGAATAAATAAACGGACCCAAACGGCTAGAGAGTGGCAACCAAATGAAATTAAATTAACGCATATCAATGGGAGAAAATAAGACCTGAATTATAATCTTCTTGGGGTAAAACTCAATTTTTTTTTTTTTTTTTGAGATGGAGTTTCACTCTTGTTACCCAGGCTGGAGTGCAATGGCATGCCCTCGGCTCACTGCAACCTCCGCCTCCCGGGTTCAAGCAATTCTCCTACCTCTGCCTCCCAAGGAGTCGGGATTATAGGCACCAGCCACCATGTCTGGCTGATTTCTGTATTTTTAGTAGAGAAGGGGTTTCACCATATCGGCCAGGCTGGTCTTGAACTCCTGACCTCAGGAGATTGGCCCGCCTTGGCCTCCCAAAGTGCTAGGATCACAGGTATGAGCCACTGCACCCGGCCAAATCTCAAATTTTATTTGCCTTTGGAATCAGCTTAGTGTCTGATATAATATACAGCACATTGTTAGGCATTTGACAAATATTTATCGATTGTTCTGATAACACAGGTAAAGCCTTAGTGAGGCAGTTTGGTTTATAGCAGACAACAGATAAATATAAGCCCTTGTCCTCACCCCTTAAAAAAGAACAAATCTGCACCTTTTATCTTACAAAAGGTTAAAAGGTGCATCGTCTTGATATTAGTCCCTCTGAATGACCTCATCATTCCCTTGTTCTTCCTGTTAAATTCCTATTCATTTCCAAAAATTCATCCTCAAATGCTGTGTACTCCTGGAAGCCTACCCTGACCTCTTCGTGCAATGTTAAGCACTTTTCCTTCTGTAGCCTGTGATGACTTGTTCTTCCTTGAATATTTAACAATTTGATATAATTACTTGTACTCCTTGAAAACAGGGATAATATTCTGGTTACTTTTGTCACCTTAGTGCCCTAGCATAGTATCTAGAATACTTGTTTCTTGATGAAAAGAGATTTATGCCATGTTCAACTTCCTCTTCCTTCCTTTACATGTACATACTGAGGTTTTGATATACTTCACCCTAATGAACTATCCTCAGCCCCTTCCTTCAAAATGAGTATATTTTTACCTTTGGGAAAACTTGTGGCCCATGGATATCCATTCCTTCTCTATCAAGATCTTCATTTTATACAAAAGAAAGAGTTTGCATTAGGAAAATCATAAAATGAATTAACCATACACACAAGAATGTCAAAACACTTTGCTGAAATAGTTGAACTGATCATAAAACAGTTAATTTCCTAAATGATAACTAAGTAAGTAACTTAGATTTCATTCACAGGCCTATACAGGGTGCCTTCAAATTTCAGATGCCCTCAGACATATCCAGAGTCAAATTTCCTTTGGCTTTCACATGTGTGACAAGCCACTGAGCCATAACTAAATGCAATCCTGATAAGCACGATATTAAACTCAAACTTTGAAAAACAGAAATCCAAAGGCAGCTCTTAGCTTTATACCAGTAACAAAACCATTTTCAACCATTAAAAAAAAAAATTCTAGCCAGGCATGTTGGCTTACACCTGTAATCCCAGCATTTTGGGAGGACGAGGAGGGCAGATCACATGAGGCCAGGAGTTTGAGAACAGCCTGGCCAATGTGGTGAAACCCAGTCACTATTAAAAATATAAAAATTAGCCGAGCATGGTGGTGCACATCTATAATCCCAGCTACTTGGGAGGCTATGGCACAAGAATCACTTGAACCCAGGAGGCGGAGGTTGCAGTGAGCCAATATCCCAATATCACACCACTGCACTCCAGCCTGGGTGACAGAGCAAGACTCTATTTCCAAAAAAAAAAAAAAAAAAAAAAAAAACAAGCTTTCCAAAGAAATGAGAATAAACCAACCACTATGGTGAGTTCCGTTTCTTAGAAAGATCAACTAAGAGGCTTTAGATTCAGCACTAGAAAACAATCATAAGTCTGACATTCAAACAACTGACATGTTAAAGATGATGAGCCCCTTGGACAGTCTATTTGACAGTCATCCATTAAGTTCTGCAAACTTTTTGAGCTTTTCCTACTCTGTACAGTAGTCTATTACATATAACTTACCTTCTGATAGGTAAGAAGTATGTTCAACATACAAAAGAAAGTATACAGATAGTACACACCTAAATTTAATGAAAAGAAGCTAAATTGGAAAAGCTATTTTTGTAGACTTAGAGCTAATTCTGGCAAAAAAATATTGTTTGAGAGTTATTTTTTATTTTGTTGCAATCTGTCTCTTTCACAAAGTAAAATATAGTAGCGTGCTCTCTTACCATGAGTCCTTTGAATGTCCTATAAAATGGATCTAGGAGGATGCTAGCCACCGAGCAGACTTGTGCTGTGCGGTCCCACCCATCAGAACAATGGACTAAGACACTGGCCTTTTCTACCTTCACTGCCTGTGAAGACAAGAGGCAAAAAAGTACCATAAGCAACCTTTGCACAGCTTGTTGGATTAAAAAGTTGCCAAATACAGTCCCTAAAGCACAGAGAACCTGGGCTACATTATGGGCTACATTAATTTTTTCTCATAACATTAGCATCCTCTATGGGGAATGAAAAGGAAAACAATGGAGTGCAAGAGAAGGAGAGCTTACCACATAGGAAAAGAATATCAAAACTAACCCATAATGCAGGGCAAAAAGAAAGATGAGGGGAGTTCTAAATTCACTAAACTTCTGAAGAAACTAAGGATCAATTCTCAGAGGAATAGGTGAACTGGAGGAAGAATTCACACTCAAAAACACAGACAGCTCTGCATTCTAGTCCCAGATCTGACAACAATCTCCTCTAGCTGTTTTAGTGTTACTAACACAAAAGCTTTCAACTTAAGATGGAGGTGCTTGCCTGTCTTAGATCGCTTTAACAAGCGATTGTATAAACACAGTCGGAATGATGTAAAGATCTGGGCAGTTATTTAACCTGGGAAATTTTGGCAATGGTACATATTGACCATTCATTTATTCATTCTAACAATTTTGCGCCTCTATGTGCCAGGTATTAGAAATACTCAGTATTAGAAAGACTCAGTTTCTGCTTTCAAGGAACCCACAAACTAGTCAGGGTGACTGAAAATAAATAAATAATTAAAATACAATGGAAAAACTACTGGTAATATACAGTAATGTGTAGTAACAATATTCTTTTGCAGGAGCCAGGGAAGCTTGACCCTTGAAGAAAGAGCTGGATTTCCTTAGGTGAAGAAGGACATTAATTCACTCATTCATTCATCCACACACCTAGCCAATAATTACTGAGTGACTGTACAAGAAGCACTATGATGTGCATTGGGAATACAAAAGAGACAAACACTTAAATGCATGACTGCAAACCAATGAAAAATAAAAGGGGAAAATCCATGCCAGGTATAACAAAGGCACAAAAGATAACCAGCGAGGAGGAGACAACTAAGGTGGGTCTGGAAAGATGAATAAGAATTTACCAGATGGACCAGGAGGAAAGGACATTCCAGGCTGGGGAATGATGTAACAGCGTGTACATTGCAAGGAGGCATGACATAGAGGAAGAACAATTAATGGCTCAGGCTAAGCTGGAAGTGAGAGAATAAGGAAAGATAGAGCCGGCTAGGAGGACAAGGGTCAGACCAATCAAGTATACATTTTATCTGATGGCAATAGGGAGTTGAAAGCAGAGGAGTGCCATGATCAGATGTACATCTTTGAAAGATCACTGTGGTGGTAGTAAGGAGAATAGATTTAGAGGACATGAGTTTGGATATAGGAAGACCAGTTAGGGAGCTACTAAAATCGTGGAAGTCCATATAGGCCTGAGGTAAGGTAGTAGCAGTGGAGCTGAAAAACAGAAGGATTTTAATTATGAACATTTTAACAGGACAGAGTGAGAGACTAGTCATGGGATGAAAGAAAAGGAAAAGTTAAAGATAACTCTGAAATGTATGGTTTAGCAACCAGATGGATGGTAGTGCCATTAGACTAAATAACGAACACAAAAGCAAGTTTTAGGTAGTAGTGGGGGTATGTAAGAAGATTTCTGTTTTAGCCATGGTGAGTTTGAGGTAGTTCGGGGACTTCTAATGGGAAGTCCAGTGGGACAACTGGATATGTGGGTTTGAAGTTCAGGAGAGGAAAAGATCTGAACCAGAGTGTAGATTTCACCACTATCTGAATAGAGATAGTAGTATACACTGTGTGCATAGTTGACGCTGCCCAGGCAGAGACCAAATGTGACAAAAGAAAAGACCTTAAAAAGCAGTGACCCTTAAAGGGCAAGCAGAGGAAGGAGGATTATTATAGGAGTCAGCCTGTTCAAAAAAGCCCAAAAGGTAAAAAGAGAGCCAGGAGGGAATAGTTGGATAAAAGTGAGGACTACAAAAAGGGTTCAAAGTGAAAAGGAGTGAACAGTGCCAAATGCAACAGAGAGGTCAAAATAGAGTGAAGACTAACAAGTGACTCTTAGATATGACAAGTCAAAGGTCATAAGACCTCTGGAAGAGCAATAGTAATTATATGAAAATTGGATCACAGTGGGCTGAAAGGTGAAGGGAGATGAAGTACTAATAGGAAAGACTAACCACTTTTCAGAAGGCTCTAACCAAGAGGAAAGAGGGCAATAGCTAGAAGACTGAAGAAGTACTTTTTCTTTAGGAATGAGAAAATATTTGAGCATACTACTGAGAGAAGAAGCCAGTCGAAAAGAACAGGTTGAAAATGTAAGACAAAGAGGGTTTAACTGATAGAGCTGGTTCCTTAAAGTAGGAAGAGATGGAATTTCGAATATAGGTAGAGTGAGTATCCTTACACAGAAGATGGGGCACTATGTCCGCTGAGATAGCAAAGAAGTTGGTAAGGATAATAGTGAAAAGAGGTATTATATACATTTTTCCATGAAGGACATGTTTCAATATGTGTTTATAGAGAGGGGAGTTACCATGGTGTAGCCAGTTTGAAAGCAAGGTACAAGGAATATCTGCTTGGTGAAACAGGACTGGGAGCCAACCAAAAACACATAAAATAACTGTTCAGCTCAGCTAAGACTATAAGGCATAAACCTGTGATAGCACCAACTAACATATCTATGGGATATATTTATTTGCAGCAATGCTTAGAGGTCAGGGTGTAAGAGCAGAGAATGGCCGTGGCTAACAGGGCAGATAGAGTGGATACAGTGGAAGGATAAGAGACAAGGTGGAATGGATGAAGTGCTACACCACCCGGTCTTGGTATATAGGGAAGAAAAAAGTTTGGAAAAAGAGGAGTTAAAAGTACAGAGGTTTCCATGAGATAGAAGAACTATGCTAGCTGGATTAAGGATGTGAAAGCTGGAATTATAAAAAGCCCAAAGAATTGTAAGTGAAGAATGTTTGACAAGTTGTACATTGACACTCAAATCTCTTCAGATGATGGGAAGAACCAGGATGGAAAAGATGGCAAGGCTGTTCCCAACATCCTTAATGGAGGGGGAAGAGTAACTAGAAGGTGTAGAGGATGGTATAGCTAAATGAAATCGATCTGAAAGGAGGAGGGGCTTTTGTAAGGAGCAAGGAGAATAGTGAAACTGCCCTGGGCCATGTGGTTCATATGATGTGGGACAATGAGTAATCTTTGTAATAGGGGTACAAGAAAAAATGGTATTCCTAGAAAGGTAGTCAGGTTGCAGGTAAAAAAGGAGTTAAAGAGATCTGGAAAAAAGCTTTTCAATCTTTTTGACTTCTCAATTAAGCAGACACCTCAGGTAGTAGTAGAGCACGACGGCAGCAACCATGTTCTTTGTTTAGGGCTCCAAACAGAGTCAAAAGTCACTGGTGGACAGAAAATGATGCTGGATTTCACTAATGATTAAAGAAATATAAATTAAAACATGATATAAAATCTATCACCTATCACATTGGCAAAGATCAAAAAGATTGATGATAACCATTGCTGCCAAAATGGAAAAATAGGCACTGTTGGTAGGAATGGTAACTGGTATTACCTACTTGGAGGGCAATTTGGCCACATCTATTAAAATTTGAAATATTCATACTCTTTGACTCAGAAAATCCACTTCTATAAAGATATATGTTTAAGAATATTTGGTGCAGCAATATCTGCATTAGCGAAAAATTAGAAACAACTAAATTACCACGATTGAATATAACATAGTAGCTGAAAAGAATGACATAGTACTGACTAAACTGTCTTAACAAATGCTCATTAAATAGTATAAGTATAAAAGGTCAATTAAAGAACAGTATGGGGCGGGCGTGGTAGCTTATGCCTGTAATCCCAGCACTTTGGGAGGCCAAGGCTGGCGGATCACCTGAGGTCAGGAGTTCGAGACCAGCCTGGCCAACATGGCAAAACCCCGTCTCTGCTAAAAATACAAAAATTAGTCAGGCGTGGTGGCATGCTCCTATAATCTCAGCTACTCAGGAGGCTGAGGCAGAAGAATCCCTTGAACCCGGTAGGCAGAGGTTGCAGTGAACCGAGATTGCACCACTGCACTCCAGCCTGGGCAACAAGAGCAAAACTCTGTCTCAAAAAAAAAAAAAAAAAAAAAAAAGAGTATGCACAGTATGAGCTCATTTTCACAAAGTATTAATATGTGTAACTCTATATGTTGAAAAATTCTACAGCAGCACTGTCCAATATGGTAGTCACCAGCCACCTATAGCTACTTAAATTTGAATTTGTTAAAACTAAATAAAACCATAAATTCAGTTCCTCAGTCTCACTAGCCACATTTCAAGTGCTCAATTTCCACATGTAGTGGTACTGTATTAGACGGTACAGATACAGAATATTTCCATCATCACAAAAAGTCCAAATGGACAGTGCTGACTGAAGGACATAAACATTAAACTACTATCAGTGATGTGTATGCACTGTGGGACAAACTATGGGGAATGTTTACATTTTATGTTATATATTTCTGAAATGTTTACTTCTTTGATAATGTACATGTATTGCTTTTGTAATGAGAAAATAGGTAAATAAAATAAACATTTAAAAAAGAGAGAGAAAAAGAAGTAACATAGTATGTTAGAGAACAGCAAGAGGTCCACTACAGCCAAGCTGGGGCGACATTGTGAAAGACTCTGAATGTCAAGCTTATGGGGTCTTATTGGCAATAGAATTGATAACCAATGGAGGATTTTGAGTTTAAAGTGACATGATCAGACATGTTCAAGAAAAATAACTTTAGTAGCAATTTGGTTCCCGAACTAAAGAGTAACTACTAGAGACAAGTAAAGCAGTTAAGAGGTTATTACGCTGTGAGCAATGGATTGTGGCTATCTTAACTAGAGAAGTAGCAGTGGAGACTGGGAAGAAAGGACAGATTTGAGAAACACCTTTGAAGCAGAACACATGGGACTTGGCAATAGCCAGATGGAGGAGAAGAGGTAGAATTCAAGGCTGACTGAAGTTCTCAAGCTTGGGATACTGGATAGGTGGTAACAGAGATAGGGAACACAGAAACACTGTGCAATCCAAGCCTATCTTTTTGGTTCATTCATTTTAATTCAACCAATATTTATAAGGCTGTACTGTCTATCAAATCTCCCTCTTATCCATCCTCACTCTCTTTGGTCTAATAAATTTGGTTTCAGAAAGGGACTATAGATATATGGATGTAGAATCTATGAAAAAGGAACAGAACAAAGAATAGTTAGAATAGTGGGCTTGAAACAACTGACAGGGTCACATAGTGAACATCAATAACAATGAAAAGTGCAGGCAACAGGATTAGGAAAGCAAAAAGCATTAGGGCTTGGATATTTAAGGCAGTTCATTATATACAATCTTCAAACCTTTTAAGCCAGAAGCTATATATAACATTGCCTTCAACTGAGAAAATTATAGCTGATGTATGAAAAGTCATTATCTCCTTTGCTTTTACCAAATAATGGGGGTGGGATGAAGAGGGAGAGTTCTCATGTATAAATATATAAAAACAAAACGTCAAAATGAGAAAATATACACTGAATTTTGTTTTTGTTTTTGTTTTTTGTAAGAAAACAAACCACTTAACAAAGGCTACAGAGCCTAGGGTCCTAGAGATCAGAAAATAAATGAGTCAGCATAAATACAGGGTGACAAAGCCTGCCTAGACTGCATTTGGAGGCAGATCTATACAAAGAAGTTTAAAAAAATAGGTCTTTGTACTCAGAGTTCTGAAAACTCACAGATACATAAGCTCTGCATTTATTTCACACCCACTCTTGTACTTAATACCTTAGAATCAACACAAAAATATATCACAGAATAACTGAGCTAGAGATCAATTATTATCAATTATCAATTAGAGATCACCTAAGAGTTTTTAATGTGAAGTCCAGGGGTCTGTGGACCCCCTGAAATTGAGGTTCATTTTCTGTATGTATCATCATATGTTCATTTTTCCAGTGGGGGAGAGGGTTAATCATATTCCCAAAGAATTCTGTGGCCGCCTAAAAGTTACATCATTAGATTTTAGTTCAACCACCTTGTTTAAAGATGGAGACACTGAGACCCAGAGAAGAAAAGAGACTTGCCCAAGGGCACACAGTGAATTAGTAGCAGAGCTGAATCTAGAAACTAGATTTCTTTTCAATATTCTTTCCACTATGGCACACTACTACTTCACATATCCCATAATTAAAGTCAGTGCAAATTTTAAAAGTCCGATTATTACCTTTGTAATGAAAATTCCAGCATCCATAATAGCTTTAATGTGTCTTAACCACCCTGAGCTCTCCAGGCCGCTAAGAAATTCACTCATTGTTGGAGTTTTCAATTCACAAACTAAGGTAGAAAAGGAAGCAGAGATTGAAATTCACAATCAACTCAGTTTATTCATTAAGAAAGGGGAGAAAGTGGATCTCCATATCGTAAGTGAGGAAGCTGAGGCAGAAAGGTTAAATGATTAGTTAGAAACCACACAGTGAGTCAGGGACAGAACTAGGTCTAAAGCCTACCAGATCTCCTCGCCTGGGCCTCTGCTTTATCACGCTGTAGAACCCACTCTCAAGCCCTTAGAAATCTCTCAAGAAGAGAGCCAGAAGACTGAATCAGCATCTACAGGAAAACACACCTCCTCTGATTAGAAAACATATTTGATCCCTACCCTAATCCCACCCACTTATGCTAACTCTGAAGGCCCTCAGCATCTGTCTCTACTCCCTCACCCCCATCTATTCCCTGTAGCCCTGTTCTGTCAACAGGTTGAAAAAAAAATTACCAGTTAATTTTTATGCACTTTGCAATAATTATCCAGGAGAGGGAAATCTTTTGCCTTAAAAATCTGTAAAACAAAGTCCTCTTCCATAAAATATTCTGGGGCAAAAAAGAAAGGAGTAAGAGACCTAAGGAAGAGGGACATTAATATTTTAAAAGGGATGCAGACTGAGCAGATGAGATCTGGCAAGTGTGATGTAAAGGAGAGGTCATGGCAGACTACACAAGTACAAAGTTGAAGAAAGAAGAGGAAGAATGGGGAGTTCATTAAAGAAGGCAGGTTTTCACTATCTCTGCCTGAGTTGACATAGAACATCATGGAATCCTGGGTAGTGGTTTTAGGAGAAATGCTCTACACCCAAGAGTCTTGTAAGGCCCCAATCCCACCTTGCCCCCTTTCTGACCCTAATCATTTTGTAGTCGATAACAGTTCACCAAAACTGTCTGAAATCAACTTTATTCTTTTGAGGTCTAAATTCAACTTCATCAGCACAGTGATGAAATCAGACTGAATCCTTATACCAAATTAAAAAAGGTAATTTCTTACCTTGAGGATGATGAAATGAATCCCAAATTTATTTAATACTTATGTTGGTTTGCCTATCCCTGAAAATCAACCTCTGTATTTCTACACAGAGAAATAATTTTCATACCAACTAGACCCAGATGAACTTTATCGAATTATGAAACTGCACATCTTAGTCCCTTTTCCAGACCAACACTGCTATAATTCAGTACTATGTAAGCTAGATTCGTACAATAGTTAAACACCTAACCACTTATTGACTCTGCTCACCTGCTTGCTTTTATATTCCACCCCAAATCAGGCATGCTTTCTGCTTACATAATAATGCAAAGCTATGGCCTCTTGCCTAGCCAAGGTGAAATCCCTGTACCTTCCAAGAGTTTCTGCAGACTGCTCCGCATTACATGGATGTTCTCAATGCCCATGAATCTGAAGCGAATGTTGGCATAGTTGTCTTCATTTTCATACCCCTTCCCAGCTGCTCGGTTGGCCATGGCATTCAACTGCAATAGTGGAGGACATAATAGAGCAGATAGGCCAGATGATGAAAGAATGGAGTTCATCAATCTCAATGCCTCATTCTGAACCATTTAAAATCCTACCCAATTAAAAAGAAGTTAAATCAGATGAGATACATTCTGGAATGGAGAGAATTTCACTAGTTTTTACATCAGGTACTTTTAGTAACAGACTCATATAGGGGAAAAATAGGGAGATACAGTGTTTGTTTCTTTATGAAAACCTTTCTTAAGAGATAAAGGATATGGCAGCTATGAGGATATCTGATCTAAAAAACTGAAATAATAATTTTGAGCTGCCTACCACAAATGTTTTCTCAGCTGAAAGGGTTTTATACTGAGAAACATGCAAAAGTTCAAAAATATTTACAACTGAGAAGCTCTAGAAAGAAGCCTAAGAACTTCAGGATGAATTAATTTTATTTATTTATTTAAGAGACAGAGTCTCACTCTGTCATTAAGGCTGGAGTGCAGCAGCACAATCACAGAGTTCACTGCAGCCTCAAACTCCTGGGCTCAGGCAATCCTTCTGCCTCAGCCTCCTGAACAGCTAAGATTACAGGCACGCACCACTATGCCTGGCTAATTTTTTTTACAAAAAAATTTTTTTGTAAAGACACAGTCTCGCTGTTCCCCACACTGGTCTTGAACTCTTGGACTCATGTAATCCTCTTGCCTTGGCTTCCCAAAGTGCTGGGATTATAGGCATAAGCCACCACTTACAGCCCAATTAAATAGCTATTCTAGAAAAATGTCTAAAATGTGACTGCATGAGATAAATGACTTTTACTCACTGACAAAATTGAAATGGAGACATCACCAATTGTTTTAACACTATGTTCAGCTTGTGGTAATCAGAGAATCTCTAGGGCATATGAAGAATGCTGGGTGGGGTAGGGAGTAAATGAGACTTGTGGAAATATGAATATAATAACTAGAAGGCAGCCAAGATACCATCTATGATAACGACCATCTTACTAATTAAGTGATTTTCTGTTTTCTGGGCCTATTTTCTCATCTCCCAATATTGTGCATTTCAGAAGGTAGGAGGAGCATGTATGTGGACAGCGTATAATTTTTGTATTAAAAGAATACAAAAACCTCAAAGCACAAACTATTCAAGTTAGAACATGTAGAGGGAAAAAAGTCAGTGTGCTAAACATATTCTGTTTACAATGCAAGACATCTGTTAAAAGGGGAAATGTGATGGTAATTTTGATCTTTTATCACATTGATAGTGTTACTGAGCTTTCATTAAATTAATGACAAATGTCAAAGGAACACCCGTGGAAGCATAAGCAATAGTCACCTAGTAGCAAGGATGTTTGTTATGAGTGATACTTCAGCAAAAATAACAATAATAATAATAATTACAGTAGTCACTACCCAGGTCTGGGTAGGCCACGTAATGCAGATAACTAGCTACCTCATACCAGTATTCACTCTTTAAAAATATGTCTGGCAGATCTGAGTAACAGATACCCATTTAATGTTCAGGTGGCAAACTGAGAGGAAAATGGAACCTGTTAAAAGGGGCTTTTTGGTGTTGGATTTGAACAAAAGGCACCAACCCTTTTGTTTCTTCAAAAGCTTGGTGTAGTTCTCTTTACTATTTTAAGATTATTTAATCTTTAAAGATACAGATGTGATTAAACTCTTTCCGATTGCAGAATGTCAGATGTAATATTTATTGTAATGAAATATTTATTGAGCTCCTACTATATGCCTGACACTGTGCTAAATCCTTTACGTACATTATCTCATTTAATCCTCATTACAGCCTCTCAAAATGGGTGCTATATTATCCCCATAAGAAAACAGGCTCAGAGAGATGAAACAATTTGCCCAAGATGATACAGATAAAGGCCGAAAGCAGGATTTGACCACAGGTTTGACTGACTCCTAGAACAAAATTTTGTCAGTATAATATAGTTCCTACTAAAAGTACAAATCTAGCCATCCAGAAGAGAGGGAATGCCAGATATTTCTAGGCCTGTCTTAATTTGCTCAAATTGGAGAGAGGAAAATGGAACCTGTTAAAAGGGGCTTTTTGGTGTTAGATTTGAACAAAAGGCACCAACTCTTTTGATTCTTGGATTTCTCTATACTATTTTAAGATTATTTAATTTTTAAAGATACAGACTCGATTAAACTATTTTCAATTGCAGAATTTCAGATGCAGTTATGGTTGAAACAAGACAGCAAGCTTCTGAGAAACTGAAGGATGGGCCTGAGCAGAAAGGGAAATTATTTTCTCTCCTGAGCTCAGTCAGTCCTAGGTAGCTCTGGAGAATAGCCACTGAGGAATCACAAAGATGGGGCAGAAAGCTGTCTAACGCAACTATCTGGTTTCATGTACATCCAACTGCTCAACTCTTAAGTCACAACCATCTGGCTTAGGCTTAGATGAAAATCACCAATTTAGTAATGACTAGAATCAGCAATGACTAGAATCAGCAATGAAACCTCTTAGTTAGCCACACTTTACATACCAAATTACAAGCAAAATTATTTCTTTCTGGGGCTGTTTGTAAAAAGGACAACATTTAAGAATAGGGAATCTATCCTTTACTTCCTTTGTGGGACACAATGAGTTCTTCTACAGCCCATATAGAGCTAGACAAAACTTTGACAGTTAAGGAATTAATGCAGACAGGAGTTTAAGCTGATACTTAGGTTAATATGAGGACACTCTGTTCAGCAATGTTCATATTTGAAAGAGACAAAGCCTGAGAAAACACATTGCAACAAATCATGCAGCATTAGATTATTGGAAAGATCAAAGGATTTGACTAGGTCTATCCATGTCCACTGCCAAAATCCATGGCAAATTTATGAACTTGGTCTTTTTTATTCTCTGGGACCAAGATTTAAACTGCACTGTACTAAACTGGAAAAAATTTAATCAGCTAACAGTACTAGATGCTAAAAAAGAATTACCGCCATATGAGCTAAAGATTTTTTGTTAATTGCATAGCAGTAAAATTTGTGAACCCTGGTGCTTTGGGAGAACCAAAGTATTATTAAACTACTGTGGCCTAACACATTTACAGAAAAAAAACATGTTGGTTGTAGTAAGTTTCCAATGTCTAAGTTGAAGCTCTTTCTCTAACAGTAAATTTAGACCACAGAATGGGAATACTGAAAATTCTGGTTAAGGAACAGACTTGGTAAAAAAGATGAGGGATATTAAGGAGCCTTCTATGCAGGATGTCACACTGAGGTGGGAAAGCCAGGTTGCTTGAAATACCCTGTCATAACCTCACTTGACAATGACAACCTTATAAAAGGAGCCCCAAATGGCTTCCTGAAATGATTTTACACAATATCTGACGTAATGAACACACATACACAAACCTAACTTTCCCAATAACACTGCATGTCTCAATATATGAGGAGGTAGACTGCAAGAGGCAGAAATATCAAAGAAATCACTGACAAATAGATACCTTTGGTCTTGTGTCTACAACATACATAAACTGGCTCCCTGGGTTTGTTTGGCTAATGGCCTCCAACAAGAGCTCATCATCTACACAGCGAGTGTAAAATCCAGAGAGAGGCTGGCTACAGCGACAAATGGCAGCCTGTAAGGAAAAGGTGTGTCAGTTGAGTGATTATATTCACAAACGGTCAAAAATCTTTCTTGACCCTGGCCAGGTTCCATGAGTAGAGGGAGAGGATGAGCCAACTTAAGATAGTGTCCAAAGCAAAGAGAAATGTGACTCTAAAGTCATTCTCCACTGACATTGGGCTTAACCTCCTGCCTACCCTGGGCATGTGGCTCTAATTTCCAACCCAGTCTTGGCAAATCAGACTACAAAAAACAAAAAAATCACATCATGAGTATTTCCTTAGTGAAATTCTATTCTCGATACATAATGGGCTATTTTTCTGAAACTGCCTCACTTTTTACAGTCCCAGTAATATTGCCCACATAAACCATAAGCTTGCGGAGGCAGCAGAATTCAAGATAGAGCAAAGATCTACAGCGTCTTAAGAAAACAGGGTTCACTAGTTTCAGAAGTTAATGCCAAATCAGAAGGGTGGTTTGTTTCAAGCCACTTTAACACAAAAACAACGTAACTATTTAACATGAATGTCTGGTAATGATGAGTTAATGAAATTCATTACACTTTGATGTGGTTTTTAAGTGGTCAACTCACTTCAATAATATGACACCCAATTGCATTACTATACTCCTTAGCACTTGAATGGTTGCCCACCTGACAACTTGCCTATTTGTCTAACCCCAGATCTCAGAGTGATTACAAGAGGTGATAAATATTATCACTTACTACATAAGTAAGGGGATTGAAACACAGAGGAGTCAAGTGCTTTCTTACGACTACCTGAAATTATATGAAAAGCACTAAGAAAGTATCAAGGATATCTGTATTCTACTGGGAGGCCACAGCCCCCAAAAAATCCTGTATACAACTAATTTCCTGTCATTTCACAACTTTCCACAAAGCTGGATCCCACAGAAAAGGAAAAAAAAGAAAAAGAAATAAACACACTAAAATGCCACTTAAACACACTAAAATCTGCATAACATTTTATAATTTACAAAGTACACATGTATTATTCCTCCTGAGATCCTCTCAAAAACCTTCAGAAGTATGAAAGTCCAGAGAAGTTAAGTAACTTGGTTGAGGTCACACAGCTACTAAGTGGCAGCATGAAACTTAAAACAGGTCTTCCAGAGCCAAGTTTAATTCTCATTAGAGAAATCTGCTTAACTTACATTGTTCTCTTTGTAGAGGTAGGAGAGCACAGGAACACGTTCTTTACTTCTGAACTTTGAACTTCCAACCACCGTTCCCAAGGTAACAGATTTAGGAACCACTATTTCAGGAGGGTAGGTGTTGCATATCTAAAAGAAAATAAGCACAATATATTTAAATATATATTTATATATTTATATATAACTGTCTCTTTGGAAATATGTATTTTGGTAACCACTAAAAGCTGATAAACTTGAGAAAATACGTCAGTCTTTTCATAGAGTAAGTCACACCTAAAATGTCAACACCTCCACCCCAAGACTAGTGTTTTAAAGGCCGTCCAGATACGAATACTAGGAACCTATTATGCAGTTTATGAAAGAGTACATCTATTTCCTCCTCCTCTGTCTGCTTCATATTTGTGTCCGTTCATATTAATTTACTTGTTTACAGTTATTGTTTTTGCTCTGATATGCACACGTAGGAATTTCAAGATGGGGTTTTATGTGTGTTTCTATGATTTTTGTTTTTCTAATTCTAAAAGTACATTTTGTTCTTATATGTTTCAATCCCTTCCTTTCTAGAAAATAATAGCATACTTGGAAAAGCTTTTATACCAAGGATATTTTCATTTCTATTTCTGAGGAATAGATGATTAAATATCAGCTAGCTAATGCTTTAGTGATTGCTAATTCCAGCCTGTTGCTAGCAAGTGAAAAATGTATATATATAAACTGCATACTAGGTTCCTAGTGTTCATATCCGGACGGCCTTTAAACCACTAGTCTGGGGGTTGGAGGTGTTGACATTTTAGGTGTGACTTACTCTATGAAAAGACTGACATATTTTCTCAAGTTTTTCAGCTTTTAGTGGTTACCAAAATACATATTTCCAAAGAGACAGTGACAAAATATTATAACACCACAGACCTGACATTGCAAAATTAATTATAATCACTCCCCTAACTAAAGAACACACCCAAACATTTAACAACAGATGAAACAAATATAAACTGAACAGGCAAAAATAAAAAAAATTAAAGGTAGATAAGATCAAGAATGCTCTATGTAACTCATTAAAGTCAATGTCCCCAGAATGCAGACCATTTGAAAATGTTTTCTACCCACCCACTTACCTGGACTTAAACTTTGGAGAAGACAGTCATACAAAGAAAAATAAATGGAGCTCCCCATTCAGCTTAGAAGGTTATACACATCAAAAAGACTAACAAGAGTATTTCAGACCTTCTTTGGGAGACTCAGACACACATTTGAGGTGGACAGATTTTACCCCCAATCTCTACTCATTCCTCTCAAGCATGACCCTAACAAGCCACCTCACAGATGACCCTGCGAAGTCACAGCTCATCAATCCCCATACCTAGTAGACATTCAAAGCTATGTTACCAGAAAGTCAATGCAATTACAGTCTTATTATGATAGTAAAAACACAGTTAAAGATGAACGATTCAGGTATATCACTTAAACACCAATGACTCTCTCTGCAGAAAAATTACCCTAGCAGGCCTGATTTCTACCTGTATTAGTCAGAGTTCTCTAGAGGGACAGAACTAATAGGATATATGGATATAGGAAAGGGAGTTTATTAAGGAGAATTGACTTATACAATCAAAAGGTAAAGTCCCACGGTAGGCCGTCTGCAAGCTGAGGAGCAAGAAAGCCAGTAGTGGATCATTTCGAGTCCCAAAACCTCTAAAGTAGGGAAGCCAACAGAGCAGCCTTCAGTCTGTGGCTGAAGGCCCGAGAGCCCATGGCAAACCACTAGTTTAAGTCCAAGAATCCAAAAGCCGAAGTACTTGAAGTCTGATGTTCGAGGGCAGGAAGCATTTAGCATGGGAGAAAGATGAAGACTGGAAGATTCAGCAAGTCTGCTCATTCCACCTTCTTCTGCCTGCTTTTTCTAGCTACGCTGGCAGCTGAGGGAATGGTGCCCACCCAGATTAAGGGTGGGTCTGCCTCTCCCAGTCCACTGACTCAAAGGTTAATCTCCCCTCTAGTAACACCCTCACAGACACACCCAGAAACAATACTTTGCATACTTCAATCCAATCAAATTGACAATATTAACCATCAGACTGCCCTTAGAAAGGCCTACTTGCATTGTGCTTAAAACTGTTTGCACAAACAATGCGGCTTATCCTGAATACCTGCTTTCCTTCTGGACTTCTGGAATTGTGGCATACACTAGGCAGAACGTGCCTTTGTGGGCAGGCTCCAATAGAATTCCTGAGCACTTTGCCTCTAATGAGCATCCTGGTAGACAACATTTCATAAGTGTTGTCACAATTTCTGCTGGAGGAATTCAGTGTGTCCTATGTCACTCTGCTGAGAGAGGACTCTGGAAGCTTGTTCCTGGTTTTGTTGACTTTGTCCCCTGAACCTTTTCCCTTTGCTGATTTTTGCTTTGTATCCTTTCACTGTAATAAATCACAGTCATAAGTATGACTATACACCGAGTCCTATGAATTTTCCTAGTAAATCACAAAACCTGAGGAACGGTCTTTGAGACCTCCAACACATTCCCAAATGTCCATATTTGGCCCAGAGCTCTTTCTTGAGATCCAAACCCAAATGCTTGAAATCAAATACTTTTTAATCACCTTGAAGTCAAGTGTAAAATTGAAGACACCATCTGCCCCTCTTCTTGTGGTCCTTATCTTTGTTAACATCACCACTACTCATTGGTCATCAAAGCCAGAAACCAGGAAAGCTGGGATGCATATTAAATTCCTCCACTTTTCTAGCCACATTTGATCTGTCACCAGTTGCTTTCAATTCTACCACCAAAATATCTTTTAAAACCATCTCCTTCTTTCCATCTACAGCCATTGCCTTAGTTCAGGTTCTCATAACTACACATATCATTCTTCTGCATTCTTAGCTCCAGCAAATGAATTCTCCACACTAATAACAGTTATCTTTCCAAAACACAAATATATATATGTTCCTTTCAAGCATAAATACTCTTGTGGCTCACAACTGTCTTCATGATAAAGTTCAAATTCCCGAATTTGGTCATGAAGCACTTTATGATATGGCTTCACTTCCTGACCTCCTTCCTTCTCCCCCTGTATAAATTAGGAGAAATAATCCAGACATTTACAGTTCAGTCATTTTCAACAAAGGCACCAAAGATACATATTTGGGGGAAAGGAGTCTCTTCAATAAATGGTTCTGCGAAAACTGGATGTCCATATGCAAAGAAACACTTCAGGATATTGGTCTGGGCAAAGACTTCTCGAGTAAGACCTCAAAAGCATACACAACCGACTAAAGCAAAAATGGGCAAATGGGTTAACACTGAGCCAAAAATCTCCATGGCAAAGGAAACAACCAACAAAGTGAAAAGACAACCCACAAAATAGGAGAAAATATTTGCAGATTACCCATCTGACAAGGGATTAATAACCAGAAAATATAAGGAGCCCAAGAAACTCAATAGAATGAAAACAAATAATCCAATGAAATATGGAGAAAATATCTGAATAGACATTTCTCAAAAGAGGACATACAAATGACCAACAAGTATATGAAAAAATCCTCAACATCAATAATCATCAGAAAGATGCAAACCAAAACTACAATGAGATATCATTTCACCTGTTAAAATGGCTGTTATCAAAAAGGCAATAATGGATACTGGTGAGGATATGAAGAAAATGAAATCTTCATACACATTTGGTAGGAATGTAAATTAGTACCGCCACTATTGGCGAGGGGTGGTGGTTCACACCTATAATCCCAGCACTTTGAGAGGCCAAGGAGGGAGGATCGCTTGAGCCCGGGAGTTCAAGAATCCCATCTCTACAAAAAATGAAACAAATTCGCCAGGCATGGGGGTGGGTGCTTATGGTCCCAGCTACATGGGATGCTGAGATGGGAGGACCACTTGAGCCCAAGAGATTGAGGCTACACTGAGCTATGGTCATGCCACTACACTCTACCTTGGGCAACAGAGTGAGGCCTTGTCTCAAAAAGAAAGAAAAGAAAACTGTGGTACATATGCACAATAGAATATTACTCAGTCACAAAAAAATGTAATCCTGTCATTTGCAACAACATGGATGGAACTGGGGGACATTATATTAAGTGAAATGAACAAAGCATAGAAAGACAAATATTGCATAATCTCATTCACATGTTGCAGGAGCAAAAAAAAAAAAAAAAATGAACTCATGGAGACAGAGAGTAGAATGATGGTTACCAAAGGTTGGTAAGGGTAGTGGAGTGGGGGGGATAAAAAGAGGATCCTCAATGGGTACAAAAATACAGTTAGATAGAAGGAATAAGATCTAGTATTCAGTAGCAAAACAGGACAACTACAGATAACAATAATATAACTGAAAATGGAATTGGAATGTTCCTAACACAAATAAATGATAAATACTTGTGGTGATGGATACCCCAATTACCCTGATCTGATCATTACATATTGTATGCCTATATAAAAATATCACATGTACCCTACAAATAGGTACAACTATTATATATCCATAATAATTAAAAATAAAAAATGTTAAAAGTATATTAGCCTTCACAAGGCTACTCCGCAAAGCATCAGGCTGTTTCTGGCTTCCTTAGGCTGATTTTCATGCCCTGCACCTATGCTCCCATAACACCCTATGCTTTAGGCCATGAGATCTCTTACTCAGTGACTATTGCACTGTAGGTACTCAATAAATTTTGAGTTTGTTGAATGGCTGAATGTTGAATGGAAAGGAGAGAGAGATTATGAGTCATTTCTCTCTTTTTTCAAAATCTTGTTTCCTGATATTCTGCCATTTTAATTAAATGCACCTAAAGGCAAACGATAAGGACAAAATTACCTCAAAGTTTCTGTTGGCATCTGTTATGGTCCAGTTTCTGTTGGGTATTCCCATACGCCCAAAGTCTGATATTGGGTCAATCAGTTTCCATCCACTTTCCCTCATCTCTTTTGAGGATTTGGGATTATAAGAAAAAGCATAAAGATCTTCAGGTAATGCTGGAGAAGAGAGATAGGCATGGAAAACAAAATGATGAATGAAACCTAAAAATCATCAAACAATGCAAATAAAGGCTAGATTTCCTTTTCCTAAGGGAATGTTTGTCAAATAGTCCCAGAAAAGGACTGTGGTGTGTGCAAGTTTGCCTTTATGTAAGGAATAAAAACTGGAATATTGTTTGGGTTCTTTTGAAAAATGTTTTAATTTTTTGTGTTATCAATACAAAGTGGGATCTTTCTGCCTGGCTTCCTATAAAAAAAGAATGCTGGATAATTGACTGAACTGAGGCTTCAGGGTTTCACATGTTAAGAAAAGAGTCCTTACCAAAAGTTTTTAAGTGGGCTCCCATGTCCTAATAGTACTGCTTATTGTAACATGTTGCACATCTTTAACAATGTTTTTGCATTCTACTTGTCAGACCAACAGCAACTTCTGACTTATAAATGGCCCCTTCCTCTCTTTGCTCTGTCAGTCCTGCTTCCTCCCTTCACGAGATACAGCATCCAATCAAATAACTCATTTGACCAATTTATATGGCAACAACTTCTCCAGAGATTAATGGAGCCTATCAGAGACTTGTAAAATGCTAGGCCATCCAGCAGGTAACTTTATCAATAAAAATCAGCAAATATTGAGGAATTACTTTGGGGGAAAAGGGGAAAAATGGGAGAGAAAATGTAAGAGCATGATTAAAATCAAAGACTAAAATCAGAGGAAGCTGGTTAATTGCCTAGGGGCTGGGGAATGAAAGGGTGACGCTGGAGGAAACATTAAGTCCTACATTAATGAGGACTTTGATGAACTGCCTTAGTCTTCTAGTTGGAATCAAAAGTAGGGGTGGAAATTGTGGGCCAAACAAAAAGTCTGCAGGACAACAGGAAACAAATTTTCTTCCAAAGCAGTCGTCCTTCCTGAACTGAGAAAACATTCACAAGTTGATACTTTAAAGGAGGGAAGGAGAGAGAAGAAAATATCTATTAAACATCTACTATATACTAATACATGAAGGTATGCAAGGCTCAAAACAACCCCCTTGAAGAGCTTTTACTCTCCTTATTTTTACAGGTAAAGAAAATGAGTTCAGAGGTTATATAACTTGCCCAAATATAATGGAGCTAATAAGTGGTACAGCCCAGATCCAAACCCTCCTCTGACTCCATAGCCCTGATCTTTCCATTATGCCATTTTGGAAAAATATTAAAATGGTTTTAGATAAAAATACTATCATAACTACCTGGCTGAGAAAGCTTGAGCAGTGAAATATAAACCTCATGGCACACAAGGTCAGAGTCTAAAACAAAGTGGGCCACCCGGAAATTCTTGCAGCGGAGGGTCAGGGGACAGCCCAGGCTAGTGATGGGTAACTTCTCCACAGTGGCAATGTGATGGAGTGCAATCTGAAAAACATAAAAGAACTAGCGTAAACATACAGATGTGCAATATCTCTAACACTATCAGTATTCCTGACTCTCCGTAATGGTAACAGCATGACCAGATCTGTAAGCTACATCTATAGCCTACAACCATTCTTTGTAAGACACAACTGGGGTTCTCTCAAATAGAACTAAAGCATAATAGTGGTAAAGCAACAAGAAGCAAACTGCAGTGTTAGAAAACTTCTCTCTCCTTAAGGATACGAGATTACCAAGTTTGTGGGACAATTTTGGTAGATCAGCTCAGAATAGATGACTTTTAGCATGCTGTGATAGAGTTCACAATCAGAATAACTGTTACAGAGGAAAACAGGAATTTCTTTTCTTATATCAAATTACTAATTAAGATAATTATTAATAGCTGGTATTGTGCTTTAGTATAAACAAAGTAGTCCATGACCATTAGCTATTTAAGAAGAGCCATTTGATGTGTAATCATCTTATTTCAGGAATGAAAAAAAACAAAGATCTGAGAAGTGAATTCCTCATCAGATATCATATAGCCAAGAAGTGGCACAAACAGAATTTGAACCATAGCAGTCTAACCTTAAGTCCAGGATTCTTCTCTGGGAATTCTAAAAACTCTCGTTCTGGAATAAGGATTTAACTAGAAATGTTAGGGAGGAACTATTCCTCTACATTTTAAACTCTAGTGACAGTAAAGCAAAGAATGTAGGATGATTACTTCTGTTCATGCTGATGCCAGCAAAAAAAGAAATGCATGGAAAGGGAACTGATGAAACAAAATGTGTCCAAATAATATAATTCTCTCTTAATTGATTCAAAAAGCCATAGAATCATGGTTTTGCATTTTGATCTTTGATGTTCTCCTCCTATCCCTGTCTTATGTTTCTGCAACTATGGAGCCTGGATGTGCTCTTTCCATTCTCTAGACTCCCTGTCCTGTGCCTGGAATGGTCTTCCAATCAATAGTGCCTTTTCTGCTCTCCCATCACCTCAATGCCCCAGTCCCTAATTTCTTTGGAAAAGTCATCCCTTCAATGAAGTCTTTCAATCATATCCACCATCTAAGAATGGAGCAAGTGTGGAAATGATTCAGATATTCCTAGGATAAATTTTCTATTTTTTTAAGGCAGGGTCTCTCTCTGTTGCCTAGGCTAGAGTGCAGTGGCTTAATCATGACTCACTGCAACCTCAACCTCCTGGGTTCAAAGGAGATCATCTTGCCTCAGCCTCCTGAGTAAGCTAGGAATACAGTTGTGTGCTACCATGCCTGGCTAATTTTTTAACTTTTGTAGAGACTAGGTATTGCTTTGTTGCCCAAGCTGGTCTCAAACTCCTGGCCTCAAGCGATCCTTCTTCCTTAGCCTCCCAAACTGCTGGGATCACAGGTATGATTAATTTCTATCTTAACTGTTTTGTCACACTCAAGTCCTGCCATGGCAGTTCTGGAGGTATCACAAAATGTAATATGAATTAATATATTCAACCTCGAGAAAATCAAAGATCTTCCAGTCAATATGAGAGATGTGTGTTTTGGTAGTACAATACTGATAATCGAGATCAGGGCCAGGCAAACAATTGTGGTGAAACTGGGAAGGGTCAGGGAAAGGTAGGCAGACTAAGGCTGGGAAGAACTTCCCTAATTGGGTAAATAAGCCTCCTTTGACATGCAGAAATAAGTGTAAGTTCTCCCTTCCAGATACAGTCCACTGGGTTTGAAATAATACCCAAAAGGAACAAATCTGGAGACATCTGTACTGTCTATAAATGCAGGTAGATAGGAGATAGGCTTATGGCACAGTACTAAAGAACTGGTTCCTAAACTGTTAGAATTACAAGAATCCTTACTAATTATATAATCTAACCACCTCATTTTACAGATGAAGAAACAAGCCCGGGGAGTAAGAATCACTTGCCTAAGATTACATAGCCAGTTAGCATCAGAGCTTAGTTTAGCCCAGCTCTCATTCCTCTTTTGACATTCTTATCACAGCAAAAGGAGCAAGATACAATCTCATATGGGGAAAGTTCAGTTTTAAAAGGAAGTATTAAGATACTTCTTTCATATGCATACTCAATTCAATTTATTTTATACTTATATGATAGTATTTATCATGTTCCAGGCATTGTTGTAAGCACTTATAAACATTCACTTTATAATTCTTGTATCTTGACTTTTTAAAACTAATTCAAGGTATTATTTTATCTGTATTTTACAGATGAAGGAAGCGAGATACAGAAAAGTTAAACAACTTGCCTAAGGTTACAAAAGTAGTAAATGTTGAAGCTGGGATTTCAACCTGAGCAGACTGGCTCTGAAGCTTTAATCACTAAGCTATGCTGTATAAAAGAAGCATGTTGTACTTCTTATAAATGGAGAGGTCTAAGCATAAATCTAACTAATGATTAAGTTAAGATTAAATTATGGTCTTTAGGATGGGTAAGGCATAAAGTAATGTTGGGGTGCTGAATTAATTAGAAAACATTACTTACAGGTATAAAAAAAAACACATACACATGCCCATGCAGGCACACACACACACACACATATATATACCCAGGTAAAATCCTGTCTTAGGACAGAGAGATGGTCTAAATTAGTGCTGCCCAAGGTAAAGTCCATGAGGCCTTAGCATCAGCATAACCTGAGTCCTTTTTAGAAATTCAAAATCTTAGGCTTGAGATTCTGCATTTTTATCAAGTTCCCATATGCTACAGATGCTGCTGGTTCTTGAACTACATTTTATGGGTAGCAAGGCTTTAAATTACTTCAAGATGCTTATAAACATAGTTCAGGAAATTAGCAGAAACTATTCTACCTAAAAATAATTTAGCTAAACCCCAGGAATATTCCCATGTAGAATAAAATGACTATGATGACCAGAGCCAATAACTTGAAAAAAGAGGAGTAATACAATTCAGACCATAGAAAGATTATTAGAATAGGTCCTTTGAAGAAAAGGTTTTATAGCAATTTAAAAATTACACTTGAAATTTCAAGAAACTACCATATAGAGAGCATGTATGCACAACTCTTTAAGACTCTTTGATACTTCTTCTCATGAACATACCCATGTTTCTTTCCGGGCTGCACCTGAAGCCTCCACATAGATCAGGTGGGTTGCAGTAAGATAAAGAATCCCATTAGCTGGTTTCTTATTCACATAACGATCCACCAATTTCACGTTTTCTACCTGTTATTGGAGGAAAAAATACTGATTAAGTTACCAACTCACCACCTGTGATTGAAGTGGGGCCATTCAAAGCAAGATAAATGCTGTTAATTTGCTACAAAACTTGAGTCTTTCCAGTTCCTGCCAAGGTGGCAAACTACTATGATCCGTATTACCTTTTCTGAAATCAGTGCTGGAAAAACTAAGAAAGTGAGAGGAAAACCTGTACTCTAGAAAAGATAAAAATTCTAGACAAAGTTTATAAGATGAGGTATGTATAACTGGAAAATATATAGAACCTGAGAGCCTGCTGAGGTACTTATCTTGTTGGAAGAAGGTGCAGTTATTGTATGTGTAAAAAAATCAGTAAGGGTAAATAACATGAAGATAGATCTTATGCTATAGGGCAAGAATAGAAAAAAACAGAAAAGGAGAAAAACAAAACCAATAAAAGGAGTACCATAAATAAAACACATAAAAATAAATGCCAGAATTAAATCCCAATATAGAATTGCAATAAATGTACATGAATTAAACTTACCAATTAAAAGAAAGACACAGACTAAAACAAAAGATTCAACAATATTCAGACTAGAAGAGATATACTTTAGAGTCACAAACTGAAAATAATAAGATATGCCAGGCAAATATGAAGCAAAATAAAGCTGAGGTAGCAGTCTCAATATCTGACTAAATATAATTTACGTGACAAAAATCAATAGGACAAGAAGATATAGCCATCATAAATATGAACATATTGTATAATACAGTCTCAAAATATATCAAGCAACTAGCAGAACTGCAAAGAGAAAAGGAACAAGTGCACACGGATATTTTAATACTCTTCTTGGGAACTGATAGGTCAAGCAGACCAAAAAAAAAAAAAAAAATCAAATGAAGATACGGAACACTTACACATTACAACTAAAAAACTCAAGCTATTATATACAGAGTAGGACTCTATATTCAACAAATAGAACATTCAAGACAACAAAAAAAAATTTCCAAAAACAGACCATGATTACAGCTGTAAATGAAACATCAATAAATTCCAAACATTCAATATCATACAGTTTAGGTTCTCCAACCACAATGCAATAGCACTAGAAATTAATAACAAAATAATAGCCAAAATGTAGCACATGTTTGAAAACACGATAGCTTATTACTAAATTAACCTTGGGTTAAAAAGAAAAACGAAAGGAAACTAAGAAATATTTAAAAGTGAATGATAATAAAAACACAACAAATAAAAATTGGAAGAACAGAGTTAAACAAGAACTAAGAAGTAAATGTATAGTAGTAAGTAAGTTTATCATGAAATGAGAAAGGTTAACAACATATTAGTTAAACAGTCAATGTAATGGAAATAAGCAAAAGAACAGAGAAATAAGATGATAAAGGACAGAAATTTAAAACCAGAGAATCCTCCTCCACAGATACACACACACAGCCTGAACAGAAAAGATTAACAAACCAGAATTTAATTATTTCAAAAGGTTAATAGGATAGACCTTTGCTAAAAAAGAGAAAAGATGCAAATAAACAAAATACAGAATGAAAAAGGGAAAACATTAAAAATTAAAACTATCACTATTATGAACAACAATATGCTAATAAATTGGAAAACTTACAAGAAATGTTTTTAAATATCAAGAAAAAAATAAAATGGCAATGGTAGTCAAAGATTTTCCCTAACAAAACCCTCAGGCCCAGATGATGTTATAGGTTTATTCTACTAAACTTCCAAAATATAATTAATTACTACCTTATCCAATTGATTCCGGTCACTGGAAAAAGAATAAAGTTACTCAGTCCATTTTATGAGGGCAATTTAATCTTGATTCTAAAATCAAAATAAAGACAATTAAAAAGTAAGAAAGTTTAGGGCTATTTCATTTATGAAATGTAGACACAAAAAATGCTAAATAATGTTAATGAATCAACAGTATATTTTAAAAAATACATTTTGATCAAGTGCAGTTTATCACAAGAAAGCATGGGGAGTTCAACATCAGAAAATGTCAATGTAATACATCACCAAGACTAAAAAGAAAAATCATATGCTTTATCTCAATTGATACAGAAAAAGAAGCATTTAATATAGCTTAATTCTATTTATAATGATAATCCTTAGTAAACAAGGAATAAAAGTAAACAATCTCAACTTGGTAAAAATTATATACAAAAAACCTACAAAGTATGTTATGAATAATGAAGAAACTAACTGCATTAATTTAAAATCATGAACACGACAAACTTGACTCTAACTATCACTGCTACTGTTTTAAATATCCTGGCTAAATACTATGAGGAAAGGGGGCGTGGAATTAAGAAATGCAAGGATCAGAAGGGAAGTTCTATATTTGGTACCACTTACAGAAGGTAATCATTCAACTAGAAAAAAATGAAAGAAAAGAATCAACCAAACTCTCAGAACTAATATAAAAGAGTTCAGCAAGGAAACCAAATATAATATCAACCTACAAAAGTCAATAACATTTTCCTATACGAGCAATGACCACTTAGAAAACATAATTTAAAAAATACCGTTCACGATGGCAACAAAAATTATATAGAATCTAGAAATTAGCTTAATTAACCAAGCATATACAAGACCTTTACAAAGAAAACTTTAAAGGTCTAATGAAGGATATAGAATATAATCTAAAGAAATAATGTCTATGCTCTTGGATAGGACAACTTAATATAATAAAGATGGCAATTATCCCTCAAATTAATCTATAGATTCAATACAATTTCAATCATATTTCAAAGTGGATTTTCTAATAAACTTATTCTAAATTTACATAGAAGAACAAAACCCCACAAATTGCTAAATCAACCTTAAAAAAAAGTAAAGAGGAGAAGATTTGCTCTACTAGGTATTAAAACATGCTCATAGCTGTGGGGGAAAAAAACCAACAACAACAACAACAAAAAACCTCTAGTACTATTGCAAAAAAAACAGAAAAATAAACCAATGGAAAAGGACCAGAGCTCAAAATCAGATTGATGTAAAAAATGGGAGTCTAATAGAGCATGAACATGGCACTACAAGTTGACAGACAAAAGAGTATTTACCAGATGTATTGGGGAAACAGTATTAGTACATGCAGTAAGATAAAGCCATATCCCTACCTAACACCATATACAAAACTAGATTCTAGATGTATCTATATGTAACTTTTACATAAAACTATAAAGTTACTGGAAAAATGAAGAGTACCTTGGATCTATGAACAGGGAAAGACTTTTTAAAAATTAATAAGAGAATGGGAGAACACATGTGCCACTCCTAAAACTAACAAGGAATTATTATCTAGAATATACAAGGGACTTTTGAAACTCAATAAGAAAAAGAGGCCCCAAAAGAAAAATATATGAAGCATAAGAATAGGCAAGTTGCATAAGAGGCAATCCCAGAAGCATATAACCATGAAGAGAAGCTCAAAACATTGGGAATAAAATAAAGTTAAATTAAAATAAGATATTGCTTTAAGACTACAAGATTTGCAAAAACTAGACAGCTAGAAGATGCCAAGTGTTGGTAGGGTTCAAGGCATATAGGAATTCTCATCCACTACAACCAGGGGGTTACAGACAGGTGGGGGCCATTTGAAAGGGCAATCTGGCACTACTTAATAAAAAAAAAATGTATTTCCTACGACTCAGCAAATGTCCATCACTTTGAGAATAGTCAGGTAATACAGTTTGGATACTTGTCCCCACTCAAATCTCATGTTGAAATATAATGCCCAATGTTGGTGGTGGGGCCTGGTGGGAAGTGACTGGATCATGGGGGTGAATTCCTCATGAATGATTTAGCCCCATCCTTTGGTGCTGTCCTCATGATAATGACTGAACTCTTGTGAGATCTGGTTGTCTAAAGGTGTGTGGCATCTTGCACTCTCTTGGTCCTGCTCCAAACATGTGAGATGCCTGCTCCTCACCTACAATTTATGCCATGATTGTAAGCTGTCTGAGGCCTACCCAGAGGCAGATGCCTGTGTTATGGTTTCCGCACAGACTGCAGAACTGTGAGCCAATTAAACCTCTTTTCTTTAAAAATTACTCAGTCTCTTCTGTTTTAAGATGGCCGAATAGGAACAGCTATGGTCTGCAGCTCCCAGCGTGATCGACACAAAAGATAGTGATTTCTGCATTTCCAACTGAGGTACCTGGTTCACCTAATTGGGACTGGTTGGACAGTGGGTGCAGCCCACAGAGGGCAAGCTGAAGCAGGGTGGGGCATCGTCTAACCCAGGAAGTGCAAGGGGTGGGAGATTTCCATTTCCTAGCCAAGGGAAGCCATGACAGACTGTATCTGGAAAATCGGGACACTCCCGCCCAAATACTGTGCTTTTCCAACAGTATAAGCAAATGGCACACCAGGAGATTATATCCCACGCCTAGCTCAGTGGGTCCCACGCCCACGAAGCCTTGCTCACTGCCAGCGTAGCAGTCTGAGATTGACCTGCAAAGCAGCAGCCTGGCAGGGGGAGGGGTGTCCACATTGCTGAGGCTTGAGTAGGTAAACAAAGCTGCCAGGAAGCTCGAACTGGGCAGAGCCCACTGCAACTCTGCAAGGCCTGCTGCCTCTCTAGAGCCCAACTCTGGGGGCAGGGCATAGCTGAACAAAAGGCAGCAGAAACTGCTGCAGACTTAAATGTCCCTGTCTGACAGCTCTGAAGAGAGCAGTGGTTCTACCAGCACGGTGTTTGAGCTCTGAGAAAGGACGGACTGCATCTTCAAGTGGGTTCCTGACCACTGTCTAGCCTAACTGAGAGACAACTCCCAGTAGGGGCCGAATGATATCTCACAGGCAGGTGCCCCTCTGGAATGAAGCTTACAGAAGAAAGATCAGGCAGCAATATTTGCTGCTCTGCAATATTTGCTGTTCTGCAGCCTCCACTGGTGATACCCAGGCAAACAGGGTCTGGAGTAGACCACGAACAAACTCCAACAGACCTGCAGCTGAGGGACCTGACTATTAGAAGGAAAAGTGACAAACAGAAAGGAATAGCATCATCATCAACAAAAAGGATGTCCACACCAAAATCCCACCTGTAGGTAACCAGCATCAAAGACCAAAGGTAGATAAAACCACAAAGATGGGGAAAAACCAGAGCAGAAAAGCTAAAAATTCTAAAAACCAGAGTGCCTCTTCTCCTCCAAAGGATTGCAGCTCCTCACCAGCAACGGATCAAAGCTAGACGAAGAATGGCTTTCACAAGCTGACAGAAGTAGGCATCAGAAGGTCAGTAATAAACTTGTACGAGCTAAAGAAGGATGTTCGAACCCATCGCAAGAAAGCTAAAAACCTTGAAAAAAGATTAGATGAATGGCTAACTAGAATAAACAGTGTAGAGAAGACCTTAAATGACCTGATGGAGCCGAAAACCATGGCACGAGAACTTCATGATGCATGCACAAGCTTCAATAGCCGATTCAGTCAAGTGGAAGAAAGGGTATCAGTGACTGAAAACCAAATTAATGAAATAAAGTGAGAGGAGAAGTTTACAGACAAAAGTAAAAAGAAAAAAAAAGCCTCCAAGAAATATGGGATTATGTGAAAAGACCAAATCTACGTTTGATTGGTATGCCTGAAAGTGACGGGGAGAATGGAACCAAGTTGGAAAACACTTTTCAGGATACTATCCAAGGGAAAGTCCCCAACCTAGCAAGGGAGGCCAACATTCAAATTCAGGAAATACAGAGAACACAACAAAGACACTCCTCGAGAAGAACACCACCAAGACACATAATTGTCAGATTCACCAAGCTCTACATGAAGGAAAAAATGTTAAGGGCAGCCAGAGAGAAAGGTCAAGTTACCCACAAAGGGAAGCCCATCAGACTAACAGCAGATCTCTCGGCAGAAACTCTACAAGCCAGAAGAGAGTAAGGGGCAATATTCAACATTCATAAAGAAAAGAATTTTCAACTCAGAATTTCATGTCCAGCCAAACTAAGCTTCATAAGTGAAGGAGAAATAAAATCCTTTACAGACAAGCAAATGTTGAGAGATTTTGTCACCACCAGGCCTGCCTTAGAAGGGCTCCTGAAGGAAGCACTAAACATGGAAAGGAACAACCGGTACCAGCAACTGGAAAAACAGGTAAATTGTAAAGACCATCGAGGCTAGGAAGAAACTGCATCAACTAACGAGCAAAATAACCAGCTAACATCATAATGACAGGATCAAATTCACACATAACAATATTAACCTTAAATGTAAATGGGCTAAATACCCCAATTGAAAGACACAGACTGGCAAATTGGATAAAGATTCAAGACCCATCAGTGTACTGTATTCAGGAGACCCATCTCACATGCAGAGACACACATAGGCTCAAAATAAAGGGATGGAGGAAGATCTACCAAGCAAATGGAAAGCAAAAAAAAGCAGGGGTTGCAATCCTAGTCTCTGATAAAACAGACTTTAAACCAACAAAGATCAAAAGAGACAAAGAAGGCCATGACATAATGGTAAAGGGAAAAATTCAACAAGAAGAGCTAACTATCTTAAATATATATGCACCCAATACAGCAACACCCAGATTCATAAAGCAAGTACTTAGAGACCTACAAAGAGACTTAGACTCCCACACAATAATGATGGGAGACTTTAACACCCCACTGTCACTATCAGACAGATCAACGAGACAGAAGGTTAACAAGGATATCCAGGACTTGAATTCAGGTTGGCACCAAGCAGACCTAATAGACATCTACAGCACTATCCACCCCAAATCAACAGAATATACATTCTTTTCAGCACTACATCGACCACATAGTTGGAAGTAAAGCACTCCTCAGCAAATATGAAAGAACAGAAATCACAACAAACTGTCTCTCAGACCACAGTGCAATCAAATTAGAACTCAGGATTAAGAAACTCACTCAAAACCACACAACAACATGGAAGCTGAACAACCTGCTCCTGAATGACTACTGGGTAAATAACAAAATGAAGGCAGAAATAAAGATGTTTTTTGAAACCAATGAGAACAAACACACAACGTAACAGAATCTCTGGGACACATTTAAAGCAGTGTGTACAGGGAAATCTACAGCACTAAACGCCCACAAGAGAAAGCAGGACGGATCTAAATTTGACACTCTAACATCACAATTAAAAGAACTAGAGAAGCAAGAGCAAACACATTCAAAAGCTAGCAGAAGGCAAGAAATAATTAAGATCAGAGCAGAACCAAAGGAGATAGAGACAAAAAAAACTTCAAAAAAATCAATGAATCCAGGAGCTGTTTTTTTGAAAAGATCAATGAAATTGATAGACCACTAGCAAGACTAATAAAGAAGAAAAGACACAAGAATCAAATAGATGCAATAAAAAATGATAAAGGGGATATCACCACTGATCACACAGAAATAGAAACTAACTACCATCAGAGAATACTATAAACACCTCTACATAAATAAACTAGAAAATCCAGAAGAAATGGAAAAATTCCTGGACACATACACCCTCCCAAGACTAAACCAGGAAGAAGTTGAATCTCTGAATAGACCAATCACAAGCTCTGAAATTGAGGCAATAATTAATAGCCTATCAACCAAAAAAAAGTCCAGGACCAGACGGATTCATAGCCGAATTCTACCAGAGGTACAAAGAGGAGCTGGCACCATCCTTTCTCAAAATATTCAAATCAATAGAAAAAGAGGGAATCCTCCCTAACTCATTTTATGAGGCCAGCATCATCCTGATAACAAAGCCTGGCAGAGACACAACAAAAAAAGAGAATTTTAGACCAATATCCCTGATGAACATCGATGCCAAAATCCTCAATAAAATACTGGCAAACCGTATCCAGTAGCACATCAAAAAGCTTATCCACCATGATCAATTCGGCTTCATCCCTGGGATGCAAGGCTGGTTCAACATATGCAAATCAATAAATTTAATCCATCACATAAACAGAACCAACGACAAAAACCACACGGTTATCTCAATAGATGCAGAAAAGGCGTCGAAAAAATTCAACAGCCCTTCATGCTAAAAACTCTCAATAAATTAGGTATTGATGGAACGTATCTCAAAATAATAAGAGCTATTTATGACAAACCCACAGCCAATATCATACTGAATGGGCAAAAACTGGAAGTATTCTCTTTGAAAACTGGCACAAGACAGGGATGCCCTCTTTCACCACTCCTATTCAACATAGTGTTGGAAGTTCTGGCCAGGGCAATCAGGCAAGAGAAAGAAATAAGGGGTATTCAATTAGGAAAAGAGGAAGTCAAATTGTCCCTGTTTGCAGATGACATGATTGTATATCTAGAAAACTCCATCGTCTCAGCCCAAAATCTCCTTAAGCTGATAGGCAGCTTCAGCAAAATATCAGGATACAAAATCAATGTGCAAAAATCACAAGCATTCTTATACACCAATAACACACAGAGAGCCAAATCATGAGTGAACTCACATCCACAATTGCTACAAAGAGAATAAAATACTTAGGAATCAAACTTACAAGAGATGTGAAGGACCTCTTCAAGGAGAACTACAAACCACTGCTCAAGGAAATAAAAGAGGATACAAACAAATGGAAGAACATTCCATGCTCATGGGTAGGAAGAATCAATATCATGAAAATGGCCATACTGCCCAAGGTAATTTATAGATTCAATGCCATCCCCATCAAGCTACCAATGACTTTCTTCACACAATTGGAAAAAGCTACTTTAAAGTTCATATGGAACCAAGAAAGAGCCCGCATTGCCAAGTCAATCCTAAGCCAAAAGAATAAAGCTGGAGGCATCACGCTACCTGACTTCAAACTATACTACAAGGCTACAGTAACGAAAACAGCATGGTACTGGTACCAAAATAGAGATATAGATCAATGGAACAGAATAGAGCCCTCAGAAATAACACCGCGTATCTACAACTATCTGATCTTTGACAAACCTGAGAAAAATAAGCAATGGGGAAAGGATTCCCTATTTAATAAATGGTGCTGGGAAAACTGGCTAGCCATATGTAGAAAGCTGAAACTGGATCCCTTCCTTACACCTTATACAAAAATCAATTCAAGATGGATTAAAGACTTAAACCTTAGACCTAAAACCATAAAAACCCTAGAAGAAAACCTAGGCATTACCAATCAGGACATAGGCATGGGCAAGGACTTCATGACTAAAACACCAAAAGCAATGGCAACGAAAGCCAAAATTGACAAATGGGATCTAATTAAACTAAAGAGCTTCTGCACAGCAAAAGAAACTACCATCAGAGTGAACAGTCAACATACAGAATGGGAGAAAATTTTTGCAATCTACCCGTCTGACAAAGGGCTAATATCCAGAATCTACAAATAATTTAAACAAAATTACAAGAAAAAGTCAAACAACCCCATCAAAATGTCGGTGAAGGATATGAACAGACACTTCTCAAAAGAAGACATTTATGCAGCCAACAGACACATGAAAAATTGCTCATCATCACTGGTCATCAAAGAAATGCAAATCGTTTTAAACCACAATGAGATACCATCTCACACCAGTTAGAATGGTGATCATTAAAAAGTCAGGAAACCACAGATGCTGTAGAGGATGTGGAGAAATAGGAATGCCTTTACACTGTTGATGGGAGTGTAAACTAGTTCAACCACTGTGGTAGACAGTGTGGTGATTCCTCAAGGATCTAGAACTAGAAATACCATTTGACCCAGCAATCCCATTACTGGCTATATACCCAAAGATTATAAATCATGCTACTATAAAGACACATGCACACGTGTGTTTATTGCGGCACTATTCACAATAGCAAAAGCTTGGAACCAACCCAAATGTGCATCAATGATAGACGGGATTAAGAAAATGTGGCAGTATACACCATGGAATACTATGCAGCCATAAAAAAGGCTGAGTTCATGTCCTTTGTAGGGACATGGATGAAGCTGGAAACCATCATTCTCAGCAAACTATCACAAGGACAGAAAACCAAACACTGCATGTTCTCACTCATAGGTGGGAATTGAACAATGAGAACACTTGGACACAGGGCAGGGAGCATCACACATGGGGGCCTGTCATGCAGTAGGGGGCAGGGGAAGAGATAGCATTAGGAGAAATACCTAATGTAAATGATGAGTTGATGGGTGCAGCAAACCAACATGGCACATGTATACCTATGTAACAAACCCGCACATTGTCCACATGTACCCTAGAACTTAAAGTATAATTTTAAAAAAATGATCCAGTCTCAGGTATTTCTTTATTGCAATGCAAGAACAGGCCAGTTCAGAAGGTCAAATGTGGTGGGATATTATGCAGCTATTAGAAGCAATGGGTTAGATGTACATACAGCAAAATAAATATGACAGGGAAAAAAGTAAGAAACAGAATGATATACAGAAGGCATCATTATATGAACTATAAATTCATGTGTATAAAACAACTATCATGTTTTGAAAGACACATTCTAATACAAATCACATTAATCATATTAGAATGCTTGCCTGTGATGGGGGAGTGGAATGGGAAAAAAACGGGCTAAGTAATTAAATAAAAACAAGAGGTAGCTTTTCATGGACCAATGATGATAAGTACCAAGAATTGAGGAGCACATTATGAACTCAATGCAATACACCTGAGGTTAGAAAAATAGAACAAACTAAAAAGCCACCTTTCCTTTTCAGAAACATGAGAAATAATCTTAGATATTTAAATGGTGTTGTATGATGTTGGCCTCTTTAACTCAAAGGTGAATGAGTGGTTCAGAACCCATGCTTCTAACATGTATATCTATACCCTTAGGTGTCATGATTTTCATTTACAAAATGAAAATTTTCATTTGCAAAAAAAAAGAAAAGGAAAGGCGAGATGCTTGTGAACATAAAATCCCCAGCCCAATGATCTTTTCATTCACATATTCTCTTGTTGACCTCCATAAGTCATTAGCCCAAAGTCTGCCAGTGTGACAAATTATGTAGGCAAATTACATATAGCTAAAAGGGATAACACAAAAATGGTATCACCTTTTTCCCTGAAGGCATTTAAGAAAAGGATATTCATTTATCTACTGAGGCCTTGATGCTTTCTCTTATATAGTCATGCACCACATAACATTTCAGTCCACGATGTACCACAAATACAATGGTGGTGGGAGAAATAGGCTATATACCACATAGCCTAGGTGTGTAGTAGGTTTGTGTAAGTACACTCTATGTGTTCACACAATGACAAAATTGCCTAGTGAGGCACTTCTCAGAACATATCCCCATGGTAAAGTGATGCATGACTGTAACTGTAAATGTGCTCTAATTAGGGATCCTCAATATCCAAGACAGACAAGGTATGGTGGATCAAACCTGTAATCCCAGCACTTTGGGAAGCCAAGGTGGGAGGATTGCTTGAGCCCAGGAGTTCAACACTATGCTGGGCAACATAGCAAGAACTCGTCTCTACAAAAAAACGATAAAAATAATTAGCCAGACATGGTGGTGCATGCCTGTAATCCCAGCTACTTGGGAGGCTGAATCAGAAGGATCACTTGAACTCAGGAGTTTGAGGCTGCGATTGCACTATGCCACTCTACACCAGCCTAAGTGAGACAGCAAGACCCTATCTCAATCAATTAACAAATCAATCAGTATCAAAAATGTTCTCCTTATTACTCTTGTAAAGTATAAATAGCTTATTTACATTTATAAGAAAAGCATTATAAGCTCAACAGATGAAGTAGCCAAAGAACATGAACAGATAATTCACATAAGAGAAAATAAAAATGTGATGAGTTAAATTTCACTAGTAATGACAGAAATGCTAATTTTAGATGACATGGAGCTACTATTTTATACGTATTAAATTTGCAAAACATCAAATACTAGCATGGTTGTGGTAAAACTGGCATGCTTATACATTGCTGATTGCAATGCTATATCACGTTTAGAAAGCAATATGGAAAAACTGTCAAGAACATATAAGTATAAACCAGTATCCTTTGACCCAATACCCTACTCTTAGAAGTTTATCCTCAGAAATTTATCCTTATACATTGCTGATTGCAATGCTATCTCACTTTTAGAAAGCAATATGGAAAAACTGTCAAGAACATATAAGTATGAACCAGTATCTTTTGACCCAATATCCCTACACTTAGAAGTTTATCCTTAGAAAATCAAACTTATATTCATGAGAATATTCCCTGAGATTCTGCCAATAATAGGAGAAAACTAGAAATACCTGTATGTCCAATAATAGGGGAAAGGATTAGGTAAATTTAAGAACATTATATTAAAATGGACTATTAAGTAGATAAATAATACTATGGTTCCTAGGTAGGTGGCTTTCACATATTAAGTGTCCAAAAATTAACTAGATCTGAAACTTGGTGCCATTAAAAATTTTTCAAGAACTGTATAAAAATATTTAACATAATAATTTAAAAGTTAAGTAAAAATATTATAAATATGTTAAACAATATAGGTATGCATACAAAGAGTGGATGAGAACATAATGGAATGAAAACGGTAGCCTAAATGTAGAATGACAGGATTTGGGGTAATCCTTAATGTTAAGATTTTTAAAACTTTTTTATTATGAAATAATTATAGATTCATAGGATATTGCAAAAAAAAAATTTACAGGAAGTTCCCAAGGACCTTTTGCCCAGTCTCTCAAAATTTAACATCTTACAATAACTATAGTATGTCATCAAAACCAGGAAAGTGATATTGGTACAATCCACAGATCTTATTTGGATTATACCCATTACATATGTAGTTATACATGTATACCAGGCACAGTTATAAATTGTGTGTGTATGGCTATATGCAATTATATCTCACGTATAGCTTTGTGTAACTATCACCACAATCATGATACATACATACATACCACAAAACTCCCTTGTGCTATTTCTTTAGAGTCACATCCATCCCTTCTCCATCCAACCCCTGGCAAACACTAATCTGTTCTTCATCTCTACAATTAATTCTTAATGAATATTATATAAACAGAACCATTCAGTATGTAACCTTTTGAGATTGGCCTTATTCACCCAGCATAATTCTCTTAAGATTCATCCAGGTGTTTGCCTATATCAATAGTTTACCTCTTTTCATTGATTAGCAGTATTGCAACTGTATGGATATATCGTAAGTTATCTAACCATTTACTCACTGAAGGGACATATGGGTAGTTTCCAGTTTTGGGCTATTATGAATAAAGCTGCTATGAACACAGTGCACAAGTTTCTGCATGAAAATAGGTTTTCATTTCTCTGGGATAAATGGCCAAGAGTGCAATTCCTGTAATATTTTTTAATGACAAATTAAAATTCATATGTATGCACTTAAAGGAAAAGAGTACTTCATTGTCAGACAAATAACTCTAACAGGGCTGGGCCAATCAATCCACAGACCCCAATAACACCAATCTAGGAAGTATGTCCAAGCCAAAAGTGGGAACAAAGAGAGATGATAAACACTGTGCTATACTCTACATGTATTATCTCATTTAATCCTCATAATAACTATTTAAGATAGGTGATATTGTTAATCCCATTTCATATATGTGGAAACTGGGTCTCAGAGAGGTAAATTAACTTATCGAAGACCACATGGGTGGTTAAGTGGTGAGGTAAAAGCAGGCAGTGAGAAGCAAGAACCCAAACTCTTAACCATTTGATATGGTTTGGATTTGTGTCCCTTCCTAAATCCTATGTTGAATTGTAATCCCCAATGTTAAAGGAGGGGCCCAGTGGGAGGTGATTAGATCATGAGGGCAGATTTCCCCCTGGCTGTTCTCATGATAATGAGTTCTCATGAGATCTGGTTGTTTAAAAGTGTGTAGCACGTCCCTCTCTCTCCCTCTCTCCTGCTCCAGCCATCTGAAAATAAGCCTGCTTCCCCTTTACCTTCTGCCATGACTGAAAATTTCCTGAGGCCTCTTCAGCCATACTACTCATACAGCTTGCAGAACTATGAGTCAGTTAAACCTCTTTTCTTTATAAACTACCCAATCTTCGGTTATTTCTTTATAGCAGTGTGAGAATGAACTAGTACACCATTATACTATACTGCCACAGACTTATTAACCGTGTGTGGCTGGGGAGACAAAGGGAACTGAAAAAACCTCCCGCCCCTGTGGCCCACCCTCTAAAAGAGAAAAGGAAAGGTAACAAAAATGTAGTCAAAGCATGGAGGCTAGGGGAAGATGCCAAGATACCCCAATCTAAGCACACCACATTCTCTTTGGGCAGGGACAGATTAGAAGAGACAAGGCAGTAATAATGGGAACTTCCTGCCAAAGTAACAATCTGAAGAATACTGATCTTGTAGTAAGATGGTACAGCAGTGGGCTCAAAGAAGGAAAGCCAAATGGACTCAGGAAGTTTTCTTTCAGCCATATATCTTGATGTTCACTCTACCACAGAGCCAGACAACAGCAAAAATACAAACAGCTAAAGCTAGATTTAATTCAGTAATTCTTTTTTGAATGCCTACTATGTACCAGATTCTGTGCTAAACCATCCTATGGGAAATAAAAGTAGAATGTATGAGACATTATAAATTATAAATTATAAACTCCCAGGAGTTTATAATTTGTTGAAGAATGCAAACATGAACCCAACTCAATGCAACATAACAAAAGACACCCTGTGGTAAATGCCAAAACAGGTGCATGAGCAGAGCACTAGGGCAACCAGAGGTCCAAGTTTCAGAAAGATTCCCCTGAGAGAAACCTAGAACTGAATATTCAAAGGTATTCTTTCTTTAATTCAAGTTTCTCTAGTATCTACTATTTTCGGACTATGGAGTTAGGCATTTTCAGGGAAAATGAAATAAACAAGGCATGATCCCTCCCTACAACCATCCATTTAACAAACATTCATTGAGAATCTACTATATGCCAGGCACTGTGTCAAATGTTATAGAATTAAAGATGTCTAAGCATGCTCTTTACCCTAAAGGACTAACAGAGTTAGTGCTCACAAATCAGTCAAGGAAGTACCATCAGTATTTAGGAAACAGAATAAGGATTGTACTCAGCCAAGAGTGGAATGAAAGTAGTTAAAGAGAAGTGAAAAAGGTTGCTGAACAGCTATAGTGGGTTGAATGGCAGCCTCCTGAGAGACAGTCTTCTTTCTAATACCTGGACCCTGTGAATGTGACCCTATTTGGAAAAGGGCTCTTTGCAGATGTAAGTAAGTTAAAGATCTAAGATGAAATCATCCAGGACTGCCAAGGTGGGCTGCAAATCCAATGATAAGTGTCCTTATAACAGACAGAGAGGAGACGACACACAGAGAAGGATATGTGAAATGGAGGCAGAGATTGGAGCAGTGGATATAGCCACCAGGAATGCTGACAGCTACCAGAAACTGGAAGATGCAATAAGGAAGCATTCTCCCTTAAAGCCTCCAGAGAGAGGGCAACCCTGTCAACGCGTGAATTTCAGACTTCTGGGCTCCTGAATGGTGAGGGAATAAATTTCTATTGTTTTAAGCCAAAAAAAAAAAAAAAAGTGAAAGAATGGCCAGCTGTGGTGGCTCACACTTGTAATCCCAGCACTTTTGGGAGGCCAAGGCAGGAGAATCATTTGAGCCCAGAATTGGAGACCAGCCTGGGAAACACAGCAAAACCCCATCTCTACAAAACTTAGCCGGGCATGCTGGTGGGTGCCTGTAGTCCCCGCTATTCAGGAGACTGAGGAGGTGGGAGGATTGCCTGAGCTTGGGAGGCAGAGACTGCAGTAAGCTGAGAGCACACTACTGCACTCCACCCTGGGTGACAGAGAGAGACTGTCTCAATAGAAAAAAAAAAAAAAAAAAAAGTAAAGGGATGGAGAAAGATATACTATGCTTACACTAATCAAAATAAGTTGAAGTACATATATTAATATAAGACATAAAAGACTTCAGAGCAAGGAAAGTTATCAGGAATGAAGAGAGGTGGAATGGTCTGAATGCTGGTGTCCCTCAAAAATTCATATGTTGAAATCTAACCCCTACCAATGCAATAGTATTAACAGGTGGAGTATTTAGGTGGTGATTAGCTCATGAGGGCTCTCTGCTCATAAATGGGATTAGTGCTCTTATGAAAGAGGCTTAAAGGAGCTTGTTTGCCCCTTCTGCCATGTGAGGAGGCAGCAAAAAGGCCACTGTCTATAAGCCAGGAAGTAGGCCCTCTCCAGATACCAAATCTGCATGCATCTTATCTTGGACTTCACATCCTCCAGAACTGTGAGCAATAAATTCTATTGTCTCACTGAGTGATATGGTTTGGCTCTGTGTCCCCACCCAAATCTCATGTTGAACTGTAATCCTCAGTGTTGGAGGACAGGCCTGGTGGGAGGTGACTGGATCATGAGGGTGGACTTCCCCCTTGCTGTTCTCATGATAGTGAGTGAGTTCTCACACGATCTGGTTGTTTAAAAGTGTGTAGCATTTCCCCTTCACTCTTTCCTGTTCCACCATGTGAAGATGTGCCTACTTCCCCTTTGCTTGCACCATTATTGTAAGTTTCCTGAGGCTTCTCCAGCCATGCTTCCTGTACAGCCTGCAGAGCTGTGAGTCAATTAAACCTCTTTTCTTCATAAATTACCCAGTCCCAGGTACTTCTTATAGCAATGCAAGAACAGACTAATACAGAAAATTGGTACCAGAAAAGAAGAACATTGCTAAAAAGATACCTGAAAATGTGGAAGCAGCTTTGAACCTGGGTAATAGGCTTTGGGTGGAAAAGTTTGGAGGGCTCACAAGAAGACAGGAAGATAAAAGTTTGGAACTTCCTAGAGTTGTTGAATGGTTGTGACCAAAATGTTGATAGTGATATGGACAATAAAGTCCAGGCTGAGGTGGTCTCAGATGGAGATGAGGAATCTATTGGGAACTGGAGTAAAAGTCACTCTTGTTATGCTTTAGCAAAGAGATTAGTGGCATTGTGCCCCTGCTCTAGGGATCTGTGGAACTCTGAACTTGAGAGTAATGATTGAGGGTATGTGGAATAAATTTCTAAGCAGCAAAGTGTTCAAGATGTGCCCTGGCTGCCTCTAACAGCATATGCTCATATATGTGAGCAAAGAGATAATTGGAAACTCTAACTTATATTTAAAAGGGAAGCACAGCATAAAAGTTTAGAAAACTTGCAGCCTGGTCATGTGGTAGAAAAGAAAACCCATTTTCAGGGGAGGAATTCAAACTGGATGCAGAAATTTGTATAAGTAAAGAAGAGCCAGATGTTAATAGCCAAAACAATGGAGAAAATACCTCAAAGGCATTTCAGAGACCTTCACAGCAGCCCCTCCCATCACAGGCCCGGAGGCCCAGGAGTGAATCAAGGTTTTGTGGTCTGGGCCCAGGGCCCTGCTGCCCTGTGCAACCTCGGGACACTACTGTGTCCCAGCCACTCCAGCTCCAGCCATGGCTAAAAGGACCCCAGATACGTCTCAGGATGCTGCTCCAGAGAGTGCAAGCTACAAGCCTTGGCAGCTTCCACATGGTGTTAAGCCTGCAGGTGCTCAAAGGGCAAGAGATGAGGCCTAGGAGCCTCCACCTAGATTTCAGAGGATGTATGGAGATGCCTGGATGTCCAGGCAGAAGTCTGCTGCAGAGCCAGAGCCTTCATGAAGAACCTCTACTAGGGTAGTGTGGAAGGGAAATGTAGGATTGGAGCCCTCACAAAGAGTTTCCACTGGGGCACTGCCTAGTGGAGCTGTGAGAAGGGGGCCACCATCCTCCAGACCCCAGAATGGTAGATGCACCCACAGCTTGCACTGTGCACCTGGAAAAGCTGCAAGCATTCTACACCAGTCTGTGAAAGCAGCCAAGAGGGCTGTACCCTGCAGAGCCACAAGGCAAAATGCCCAAGGTCTTCTGAGCCCACTCCTTGCATCACTGTGGCCTGGATGTGAGACATAGAGTCAAAGGAGATTATTTTGGAGCTTTAATATTTAATGACTACCCTGCTGGGTTTCAAACTTGCATGGTGCCTCTTTGTTTTGGCCAATATATCCCCTTTGGAATGGGAATATTTACCCAATGCCTGTACCTCCATTGTATCCGGAAGTAACTAATTTGTTTTTTATTTTACAGGCTCATAAGCACAAGGGATGTGTCTTGTCTCAGATGAGACTTTGGACTTGAACTTTTGAATTAATGCTAGAATGAGTTAAGACTCTGGGGAACTGTTAAAAAGGCATGACTGTGTTTTGAAATGTGAGAAGGACATAAGATTTGGGACGGGCCAGGGTGGAATGATATGGTCTGGCTCTGTGTCCCCACCCAAATATCATGTTGAACTGTAATCCCCAATGTTTGAGGAAGGTCTTGGTGAGGGTAATTGGATCATGGGGCAGACTTCCCCCTTGCTATTCTCATGGCAGTGAATTCTCACGAGACCTCATTGTTTAAAAGTGTGTAGCACTTCCCCTTTCGCTCTGTCTCTCTCCTACTCTGCCATGTGAAGATGTGCTTGCTTCCCCTTCACCTTCTGCCATGACTGTAAATTTCCTGAGTCCTTCTCAGCCATGTTTCTTGTACAGCTTGTGGATCTGTGAGTCAATTAAACTTCTTTTCTTCATAAATTATGCAGTCTCAGGTAGTTCCTTACAGCAATGCAAGAAAAAACTAATACAATAAATCTATAGTATTTTTGTTATAGCAGCCTGAACAGACTAAAACAAGAAGAATTACATAAAAATAGAGGGGTCAGTTCTCTAAGAACATATATTTTAATATGATCATGGCTCACTGCAGCCTCAACCTCCTGGACTCAAGTGATCCTCCCATCTCAACCTCCCAAGTAGCTGGGATTACAGGCATAGATCACCATGCCAATGTAATTTTTTAACTTTTTGTAGAGAAGAGTTCCTACTATGTTTTCCAGGGTGGTCTCAAATTCCTGGCCTCAAATGATCCTCCTGCCTTGGCCTCCCAAAATGCTAAGGTCTCAGGCATGAGCCACTGTGCCCAGCCTGACACTTGAATGTAACAAAACAGTTCTAAATAGCACATGGATCAAACAAGTTGCAAGAAAAATGTTTTTAAAACATTTCAAACTAAAAGAAAATACACCTTAACAAAATTTGAAGGATATAGCAAAAGCAGTGCTTAGAAGAACATCTATAGCATTGAATGCATATATTAGAACAAAGAAAAATCTAAGGTCAATAATCTAAACTTCTACCTTAGAAAACTAAAAAATACAAGAGCAAATTTAATCCAAAGTAAACTTCCGAAATATTATAGAGTAGGAATCAATGAAATTGATATCAGAAAATCAATAGAGAAAATCAACAAAACCCAAAGCTGGCTCTTTGAAAAGATCAGGACATTGATAAGATGCTAGCCAGGCTACCTAAGAAAGAGAGTGAAGACACAAATAACACCAGAAATGAAAGAGGGGTCATCAGTACTGATCCCATGTACACTAAAAGGATAATGAAACAATATTATGATCACGGTGGATAAGCTTTTTGATGTGCTGCTGGATTCTGTTTGCCAGTATTTTATTGAGGATTTTTGCATCAATGTTCATCAAGGATATTGGTCTAAAATTCTCTTTTTTTGTAGTGTCTCTGCCAGGCTTTGGTATCAAGATGATGCTGGCCTCATAAAATGAGTTAGGGAGGATTCCCTCTTTTTCTATTGATTGCAATAGTTTCAGAAGGAATGGTACCAGCTCTTGCTTGTACCTCTGGTAGAATTCGGCTGTGAACCCATCTGGTCCTGGACTTTTTTTGGTTGGTAAGCTATTGATTATTGCCACAATTTCAGCTCCTGTTATTGGTCTATTCAGAGATTCAACTTCTTCCTGGTTTAGTCTTGGGAGGGTGTATGTGTTGAGGAATTTATCCATTTCTTCTAGATTTTCTAGTTTATTTGCGTAGAGGTGTTTGTAATATTCTCTGATGGTAGTTTGTATTTCTGTGGGATCGGTGGTCATATCCCCTTTATCATTTTTTATTGCATCTATTTGATTCTTCTCTCTTTTTATCTTTATTAATCTTGATAGCAGTCTATCAATTTTGTTGATCCTTTCAAAAAACCAGCTCGTGGATTCATTAATTTTTTGAAGGGTTTTTTGTGTCTCTATTTCCTTCAGTTCTGCTCTGATTTTAGTTATTTCTTGCCTTCTGCTAGCTTTTGCATCTGTTTGCTCTTGCTTTTCTAGTACTTTTAATTGTGATGTTAGGGTGTCAATTTTGGATCTTTCCTGCTTTCTCTTGTGGGCATTTAGTGCTATAAATTTCCCTCTACACACTGCTTTGAATGCATCCCAGAGATTCTGGTATGTTGTGTCTTGGTTCTTGTTGGTTTCAAAGAACATCTTTATTTCTTCCTTCATTTCGTTATGTACCCAGTAGTCATTCAGGAGCAGGTTGTTCAGTTTCCATGTAGTTGAGCGGTTTTGAGTGAGATTCTTAATCCTGAGTTCTAGCTTGATTGCACTGTGATCTGAGAGATAGTTTGTTATAATTTCTGTTCTTTTACATTTATTGAGGAGAACTTTACTTCCAAGTATGTGGTCAATTTTGGAATAGGTGTGGTGTGGTGCTGAAAAAAATGTATATTCTGTTGACTTGGGGTGGAGAGTTCTGTAGATGTCTATTAGGTCCGCTTGGTGCAGAGCTGACTTCAATTCCTGGGTATCCTTGTTGACTTTCTGTCTCGTTGATCTGTCTAATGTTGACAGTGGGGTGTTAAAGTCTCCCATTATTAATGTGTGGGAGTCTAAGTCTCTTTGTAGGTCACTCAGGACTTGCTTTATGAATCGGGGTGCTCCTGTATTGGGTGCATATATATTTAGGATAGTTAGTTCTTCTTGTTGAATTAATCCCTTTACCATTATGTAATGGCCTTCTTTGTCTCTTTTGATCTTTGTTGGTTTAAAGTCTGTTTTATCAGAGGCTAGGATTGCAACCCCTGCCTTTTTTTGTTTTCCATTTGCTTGGTAGATCTTCCTCCATCCCTTTATTTTGAGCCTGTGTGTGTCTCTGCACATGAGATGGGTTTCCTGAATACAGCACACTGATGGGTCTTGAGTCTTTATCCAATTTGCCAGTCTGTGTCTTTTAATTGGAGCATTTAGTCCATTTACATTTAAAGTTAATATTGTTATGTGTGAATTTGATCCTGTCCTTATGATGTTAGCTGGTTATTTTGCTCGTTAGTTGATGCAGTTTCTTCCTAGTCTCGATGGTCTTTACATTTTGGCATGATTTTTCAGTGGCTGGTACCGGTTGTGCCTTTCCATGTTTAGCGCTTCCTTCAGGAGCTCTTTTAGGGCAGGCCTGGTGGTGACAAAATCTCTCAGCATTTGCTTGTCTGTAAAGTATTTTATTTCTCCTTCACTTATGAGGCTTAGTTTGGCTGGATATGAAATTCTGGGTTGAAAATTCTTTTCTTTAAGAATGTTGAATATTGGCCCCCACTCTCTTCTGGCTTGCAGGGTTTCTGCCGAGAGATCCGCTGTTAGTCTGATGGGCTTCCCTTTGATGGTAACCTGACCTTCAGATGGGTTCACAGCCGAATTCTACCAGAGGTACAAGGAAGAGCTGGTACCATTCCTTCTGAAACTATTCCAATCAATAGAAAAAGAGGGAATCCTCCCTAACTCATTTTATGAGGCCAGTATCATCCTGATACCAAAGCCTGGCAGAGACACAACAAAAAAAGAGAATTTTAGACCACTATCCTTGATGAACATTGATGCAAAAATCCTCAATAAAATACTGGCAAACCGAATCCAGCAGCACATCAAAAACCTTATCCACCATGATCAAGTGGCTTCATCCCTGGGATGCAAGGCTGGTTCAATATACACAAATCAATAAATGTAATCCAGCATATAAACAGAACCAAAGACAAAAACCACATGATTATCGCAATAGATGCAGAAAAGGCCTTTAACAAAATTCAACAACCCTTCATGCTAAAAACTCTCAATAAATTAGGTATTGATGGGACTTATCTCAAAATAATAAGAGCTATCTATGACAAACCCACAGCTAATATCATACTGAATGGGCAAAAACTGGAAGCATTCCCTTTGAAAACTGGCACAAGACAGGGATGCCCTCTCTCACCACTTCTATTCAACATAGTGTTGGAAGTTCTGGCCAGGGCAATTAGGCAGGAGAAGGAAATCAAGGGTATTCAATTAGGAAAAGAGGAAGTCAAATTGTCCCTGTTTGCAGATGACATGATAGTATATCTAGAAAACCCCACTGTCTCAGCCCAAAATCTCCTTAAGCTTATAAGCAACTTCAGCAAAGTCTCAGGATACAAAATCAATGTACAAAAATCACAAGCATTCTTATACATCAATAACAGACAAACAGAGACCCAAATCATGAGTGAACTCCCATTCACAATTGCTTCAAAGAGAATAAAATACCTAGGAATCCAACTTACAAGGGATGTGAAGGACCTCTTCAAGGAGAACTACAAACCACTGATCAATGAAATAAAAGAGGATACAAACAAATGGAAGAACATTCCATACTCATGGGTAGGAAGAATCAATATCGTGAAAATGGCCATCCTTCCCAAGGTAATTTACAGATTCAATGCAATCCCCATCAAGCTACCAATGACTTTCTTCACAGAATTGGAAAAAACTACTTTAAAGTTCATATGGAACCAAAAAAGAGCCCACATCGCCAAGTCAATCCCAAGCCAAAAGAACAAAGCTGGAGGCATCACACTACCTGACTTCAAACTATACTACAAGGCTACAGTAACCAAAACAGCATGGTACTGGTACCAAAACAGAGATATAGATCAATGGAACAGAACACAGCCATCAGAAATAATGCCACATATCTACAACTATCTGATCTTTGACAAACCTGAGAAAAACAAGCAATGGGGAAAGGATTCCCTATTTAATAAATGGTGCTGGGAAAACTGGCTAGCCATATGGGGAAAGCTGAAACTGGATCCCTTCCTTACACTTTATACAAAAATCAATTCAAGATGGATTAAAGACTTAAATGTTAGACCTAAAACCATAAAAACCCTAGAAGAAAACCTAGGCATTACCATTCAGGACATAGGCATGGGCAAGGACTTCATGTCTAAAACACCAAAAGCAATGGCAACAAAAGCCAAAATTGACAAATGAGATCTAATTAAACTAAAGAGCTTCGGCACAGCAAAGGAAACTACCATCAGAGTGAACAGGCAACCTACAAAATGGGAGAAAATTTTCCCAACCTACTCATCTGACAAAGGGCTAATATCCAGAATCTACAATGAACCCCAACAAATTTACAAGAAAAAAACAAACAACCCCATCAAAAAGTGGGCGAAGGACATGAACAGACACTTCTCAAAAGAAGACATTTATGCAGCCAAAAAACACATGAAAAAATGCTCACCATCACTGGCCATCAGAGAAATGCAAATCGTTTTAAACCACAATAAGATACCATCTCACACCAGTTAGAATGGTGATCATTAAAAAGTAAGGAAACAACAGGTGCTGGAGAGGATGTGGAGAAATAGGAACAATTTTACACTGTTGGTGGGACTGTAAACTAGTTCAACCCTTGTGGATGTCAGTGTGGTGATTCCTCAGGGATCTAGAGCTAGAAATTCCATTCGACCCAGCCATCCCATTACTGGGTATATACCCAAAGGACTATAAATCATGCTGCTATAAAGACACATGCACACGCATGTTTATTGAGGCATTATTCACAATAGCAAAGACTTGGAACCAACCCAAATGTCCAACAATGATAGACTGGATTAAGAAAATGTGGCACATATACACCATGGAATACTATGCAGCCATAAAAAATGATGAGTTCATGTCCTTTGTAGGGACATGGATGAAATTGGAAATCATCATTCTCAGTAAACTATCGCAAGAACAACAAACCAAACACCGCATATTCTCACTCATAGGTGGGAATTGAACAATGAGAGCACATGGACACAGGAAGGGGAACATCACACTTCGGGGACTGTTGTGGGGTGGGGGGAGGGGGGAGGGATAGCATTGGGAGATATACCTAATGCTAGATGACGAGTTAGTGGGTGCAGCGCACCAGCATGGCACATGTATACATATGTAACTTACCTGCACATTGTGCACATGTACCATAAAACCTAAAGTATAATAATAATAATAATAATAATAATAAACAATATTATGAATAATTGTTTGTCCACAAATTTGATAATCTAGGTGAAATGGACCAATACATCAAAAGACACAGTCTACCAAAACTCATACAAGGAGAAACAGATCATCTGAGTGGGCCATATCTATTAGAGAAACAAAACCCAAAATTAGCAATCTTCTAAAACAGAAAGGTTTAGGTCCAGATGGTTTCAGTGGTGAATTCCACCAAACAATTAACAAAAAAATTATAGCAATTATCTACCATCTCTTCAAAATAGAAGCAGACAGAATACTTCCTAACTCATTCTATAAGGCCAGCATTACCCTAATTCCAAAACCAGAAAATACATTACTAGAAAGGAAAAGTACAGACTAATATTTTTCACGAATATACAGGCAAATATCCTCAACAAAATATTGGTGTATTAGTTTGCTAGGGTTGCCATAACAAAGTACCAGAAACTGGGCAGCTTAAGCAAGAGAAATTTATTACCTCACAGTTCTGAAGTCCAGACAACCAAAATCAAGGTGTCAGCAGAACCGATTCCTTCTGAAAGATGTGAGGGTAGGATCTAACCCAGTCCTCTCCCCTTGGCTTATAGATAGACATCTTCTCCCTCTGTCTTTTCACATCAGCTTCCCAATATGCATGCCTGTGTCCAAATTTCTCCTTATAACCCAGTCACATTGGGTTAGGGCTCACCCTAATGACATCATTTTAACTTGATTACCTCTGTAAAGTCCCCATCTCAAAAAAAGTCATATTCTGAGGTATGGGAGGTTAGAACTTCAACATATGAACTTTTTAGGGGACACAATTCATCCCATAACAATTAGTAAATTGAATCCAACAATGTATAAAAATAATTATACACTACAACCAAGTGGGTTTATTCCAGGTATGTTATGTTGGTTCAACATTTAAAAATCAATTAATGTAATCCATTACATCAACGAACTAAAAAGGAAAAAAAAATCACAGTGTCATACCACTAGATGCAGAAAAGCATTTGACAAAATCCAATCCCCATTAATGATAAAAACCTCTCAGCAAACTAGGAACAGAGGGGCATTTCCTCAACTTGATAAATAACATCTACAAAAAACCTACAGATAACATCAGTGGCTTAGCCTCACAAAAACAAACCTCCTTTCAGTTAAACCAGGGAACTGACTTCACTGCACTGTGCCAGTTTCCCAATTATGCCTGCCACTGAGGTTATTGCAAACACCAAATGAATGTGTGTCTGACTTCACTTTGTAAACCACAAGAGATGATTATTGCAGAATAGCGTTATCCAGAAATGCTCACACATTTCAGATTTCCATTAAATAATTATGTTATGGCTGTAGCAATTAAACTCTGCAGTGACTTAGCCTCACAACACAAACCTTCCTTCAGTTAAACCAGTGGTATTACCTGGGCTATATGCCAGGGGAGATTTAAAAAAACAAATTCGGGCTCCACCCTCAAAGGTTAACTTAATTGGTCTGAGGTGAGGCATTTAAATCTTTTAAGCTCCATGGGTGATTCTATTGTGTAGCGATTGCTGAGAACCACTGAATTAATCCAAACTTCATCTAAATAAAATTTTTATTTGAGAAAAATTAAGGACATGGAAAAATACATTGATCTGGAATTATTTTTTCATATTATACTTTAAGTTTTAGGGTACATGTGCACATATGTTACATATGTATACATGTGCCATGTTGGTGTGCATATGTATACATGTGCCATGTTGGTGTGCTGCACCCATTAACTCGTCATTTAACATTAGGTATACCTCCTAATGCTATCCCTCCCCCGTCCCCCCACCCTACAACAGGCCCTGGTGTGTGATGTTCCCCTTCCTGTGTCCATGTGTTCTCATTGTTCAATTCCCACCTATGAGTGACAACATGCAGTGTTCAGTTTTTTGTCCTTGGGATAGTTTGCTGAGAATGATGGTTTCCAGCTTCATCCATGTCCCTACAAAGGACATGAACTCATCATTTTTTACGGCTGCAAAGTATTCCATGGTGTATATGTGCCACATTTTCTTAATCCAGTCTATCATTGTTGGACATCTGGATTGGTTCCAAGTCTTTGCTATTGTGAATAGTGCCACAATAAACATATGTGTGCATGTGTCTTTATAGCAGCATGATTTATAGTCCTTTGGGTATATACCCAGTAATGGGATGGCTGGGCCAAATGGTATTTCTAGTTCTAGATCCCTGAGGAATCACCACACTGACTTCCACAATGGTTGAACTAGTTTACAGTCCCACCAACAGTGTAAAATTGTTCCTATTTCTCCACATCCTCTCCAGCACCTGTTGTTTCCTTACTTTTTAATGATCACCATTCTAACTGGTGTGAGATGGTATCTTATTGTGGTTTAAAACGATTTGCATTTCTCTGATGGCCAGTGATGATGAGCATTTTTTCACGTGCCTTTTGGCTGCATAAATGTCTTCCTTTGAGAAGTGTCTGTTCATATCCTTCGTCCACTTTTCGATGGGGTTGTGTTTTTCTTGTAAATTTGTTGGAGTTCATTGTAGATTCTGGATATTAGCCCTTTGTCAGATGAGTAGATTGCAAAAATTTTCTCCCATTCTGTAGGTTGTCTGTTCACTCTGATGGTAGTTTCTTTTGCTGTGCAGAAGCTCTTTAGTTTAATTAGATCTCATTTGTCAATTTTGGCTTTTGTTGCCATTGCTTTTGGTATTTTAGACACACAGTCCTTGACCATGCCTATGTCCTGAATGGTATTGCCTGGGTTTTCTTCTAGGGTTTTTATGGTTTTAGGTCTAACACTTAAGTCTTTAATCCATCTTGAATTAATTTTTGTATAAGGTGTAAGGAAGGGATCCAGTTGCAGCTTTCTACATATGGCTAGCCATTTTTCCAAGCACCATTTATTAAATAGGGAATCCTTTCCCCATTGCTTGTTTTTGTCAGGTTTGTCAAAGATCAGATGGTTGTAGATATGCGGCATTATTTCTGAGGGCTCTGTTCTGTTCCATTGGTCTATATCTCTGTTTTGGTACCAGTACCACGCTGTTTTGGTTACTGTAGCCTTGTAGTATAGTTTGAAGTCAGGTAGTGTGATGCCTCCAGCTTTGTTCTTTTGGCTTAGGATTGATTTGGCAATGCGGGCTCTTTTTTGGGTCCATATGAACTTTACAGTAGTTTTTCCAATTCTGTGAAGAAAGTAGTTGGTAGCTTGATGGGGATGGCATTGAATCTATAAATTACCTTGGGCAGTATGGCCATTTTCACGATATTGATTCTTCCTATCCATGGGCATGGAATGTTCTTTCATTTGTTTGTATCCTCTTTTATTTCATTGAGCAGTGGTTTGTAGTTCTCCTTGAAGAGGTCCTTCACATCCCTTGTAAGCTGGATTCCTAGGTATTTTATTTTCTTTGAAGCAATTGTGAATGGGAGATCACTCATGAGTTGGCTCTCTGTTTTGTCTGTTATTGGTGTTTAAGAATGCTTGTGATTTTTGCACATTGATTTTGTATCCGGATATTTTGCTGAAGTTGCCTATCAGCTTAAGGAGATTTTGGGCTGATATGATGGAGTTTTCTAGATATATAATCATGTCATCTGCAAACAGGGACAATTTGACTTCCTCTTTCCCTAACTGAATACCCTTTATTTCCTTCTCCTGCCTGATTGCCCTGGCCAGAACTTCCAACACTATGTTGAATAGGAGTGGTGAGAGAGGGCATCCCTGTCTTGTGCCAGTTTTCAAAGGGAATGCTTCCAGTTTTTGCCCATTCAGTATGATATTGGCTGTGGGTTTGTCATAGATAGCTCTTATTATTTTGAGATACGGAATTATTTTTAAAAAACAACAACAAATTTAGGGCAATGGCTGTCCCTCTTAGCTGAATATTGGAATTGGAGAAGTCTAAGAAATACTGATTCTTTGGTCCCACCCTAGATATTCTAACATAAATGATCTCAAGAGTGAAAAAGTTCCCCAGATGATTCTAGTATGCAGCCAAGGATGAGAACCACATTCATCCCATTCATCCTCTTATTTTCCAGGGGTAGGTTGCAAGGTTCACCCTTAAATACAGAAACAACAACAACTACAATAACAAAATAGAGAAGTTACTATACACCAAGTATTGAGCTTTACATGTTATATTTCATTTTAGTCCTTACTACAACACAGTGCAGTTATGCTTCAAAGAAAAAAGATCTCATTTGATCACCTGCCCCTAGGATTCTGTCCTGCAAAGTCATTCTTAAAACTGTTTTCCAATCCCAAGAAGTCTTATTTTCATGTACAAGCTAGGAAGGCATTCATTTCCAGCATAGAGCCATCCTTGCTGGAGGCATATAAATATAGATTAGATATATAGATAGATATAGATATATTTTAACAAAATTATTGGAGACAGTATTATATATATGATATAATTTATAATTATATATATAATTCCAAAACCAAAAATTATATATATGATATATAAAACCAAAATCAGAAATTATGTATATTATTATACATATATAATTTATTATATATTATATAATTATATAATTTGGCTCATGGTTCTGCAGGCTGTACAGTAAGCATGATGTTGGCATGTACTCAGCTTCTAGGGAGGCCTCAGGAAACTCACAATCATGGTGGAAGGTGAAGAGGGAGCAGGCACTCACACTGCGAGAGAAGAAGTAAAATGGGGGGAAGGAGCCACACACTTTCAAATGACCAGATTTCATTAGAACTCACTCACTATCAAGAGAACAGTACCAGAAGGATGGTACTAAACCACTTATGAGAGATGCACCCCCATCATCCAATCACCTCCTACCAGTCCCCACCTCCAACACCGAAGATTATAATTCAACATGAGGTTTGGTGGGGACAGATCCAAACCATCTCATTCTGCCCCTGGTCCCCCAAATCTCACATTCTACTCACATTGGAAAATACAATCATGCCTTCCCAATCGTCCCCAGAAAGTCTTAACTCATCCCAGCATTAACTCAAAAGTCCAAAATCTCATCTGAAACAAGGTAAGTTCCTTCTACTTTCTAGCCTGTAAAATCAAAAACAAGTTAGTTACTTCCAAGATACAATGGGGTTATAAGCATTGGGTAAACATTTCCATTCCAAAAGGGAAAAATCAGCCAAAAGAAAGGAGTTATAGGCCCCATGTAAGTAAGAAACCCAGCAGGGCAGTCATTAAAACTTAAAACTCCTAAGTAAATAATATCCTTTGACTCCATGTCCCACATCCAGGGCACACTGCTGTGAGGGATGGACTCTGAAGGCCTTCTGCATCTCTGCCCCTGTGGTTTTGCATTGTTCAGACCCTGCAGCTGCTCCCACAGGTTGTAGGTGAATGCCTCCAGGTTTTTCAGGTGCAGGGTGCAAACTAACAGTGGATCTACCATTCTGTGGTCTAGAAGGTGGTGGCCTCCTTCTGACTGCTCCACTAGGTAGTGCCCTGGTGGAGACTCTGTGTGTAGGCTCCAACCCTACATTTCTCCTCCATACTGCCCTAGTAGAGGTTCTCTGTGAGGGCTCCACCCCTGTAGCAGGCTTCTGCCAGGCTACCCAGGCATTTTCATACATCTTCTGAAATATAGGCAGAGGCCCCCAAGCTTCCTCTTTTGCAATCTGTGCCCCTGCAAGCTTAACACCATGTGGAAGCCACCAAGGCTTATGGCTTGAACTCTTTGGAGGTAGAATCTGAGCTATATCTGGGCCCCTTTGTGCCAAGGCTGGAGCCAGAGTAGCTCAGATTTGAGAACCAGTGTCTTAAGGATGCCCAGGGCTGCAGGGCCTCTGGCCTGACCCACAAAACTATTCTTCCTCCTAAGTCTCTGGGTCTGTGATGGGAGGGGCTGCCATTAAGGTCTCTGAAATGCCTTTGAGGTCTTTTTCCCATTGTCTTGGCTATCACTATTTGCCTCACTTTTAGTTATGCAAATTTATCCAGCAAGTGGTTGCTTAGTAACCCATTTGAATTATTCTTCTGAAAATGTGCTTTTCTTTTCTACCACATAGCCAGGCTTCAAATTTTCCAAATTTTTATACCCTGAAATATAAGTTCCAACCTTAGGACATTTCATTGCTCGTGCATCTGAGCATAGGCAGTTAGAAGCAGCCATGCCATTCTTGCACACTTTGCTGATTAGAATTTTTTTCATGCCAGATACACTAAATCATCATTCTCAAGTTCAAACTTCCATGGATCCCTAGGGCATGGACACAATCCAGCCAAGTTCTTTGCTAAGGCATAACACATGTGACTATTGCTCTAGTTCCCAGTAAGTTCCCTGTTTCCATCTGAGACCTCATCAGCCTGGACTTCATTGTCCATATCACTATCAGCATTTTGTTCACAACCATTTAACCAGTCTCTAGGAAGGTCCAAACTTTCCCTCATCTTCCTGTCTTCCTCTGAGCTCTCCAAACTCTTCCAACCTCTGCCTGTGATCCAGTTCCAAAGCCGCTTCCAGATTTTCAGGCGTCTTTATAGTAATGCCCCACTCCTCGGTATCAATTTTCTGTATTAGGCTGTTCTTGCATTGCTATAAAGGAATAACTGGGACTGGGTAATTTATAAAGACAAAAGGTTTAATTGGCTCACAGTTTTGAAGGCTTTAAAGGAAGAATGGTGGTGGTATCTGCACAGCTTCTTGGGAGACCTCAGGAAGCTTATAACCATGGTGGAAGGTGAAGGGAGAGCAGGCATCTCAACATGGCAAAGCAAGAGCAAGGGTAGGCGGTGAGGTGCCACATACTTTTAAACAACCAGATCTCATAATTCACTCACTATCATGAGGACAGCACCAGAAGGATAGTGCTAAACCATTCATGAGAAGTCCATCCCCATGATCCAATTACCTCTCACTAGGCCCCGTCTTCAACATTGGGGACTACAATTCAACTTGAGATGTGGTGGGGACAAAGGTCCTAATCACATCAGAGACCACTGTTTTGGACAGAGCTCCTGCACTTGGTCCCAAGAGGACAGACCAAACCAATAGGAAGTCACTCAAGTTAAATGTCTCATAATCAAACTGAAACTTTAAAGAAACATACAGATCCCCAAACGGACCAGTTTTTCCTGAAAACACGAGACTCCAATCTACCTGAATCAGCTTAATAAGGAAGTCTTCTCTGTTTTCCCCCTGACAAAAAAAAAGTAACCTGAAGTAACCTCATGTTAACTAATTATTTTTCTTCTATTCTGTTTTCTGGTTCCCACCTTACAAAATACACCGTTCTGTCAATACCCAGTGGGAACACTCATTCTATTTTGTAGAATGGAGTTTCCCCAATTCATGAATTAGATCTATAACTAAATTTTCTTGTAATTTTGTCTTTTGATAATATAGAAGGTGGCTAAAGGGTGGCTGGAGAAGAAGAGGCAAGTGAAGTCAGCTACAAGGGGCCAGCTATAGAAAGGAGGGAGCAAGGTGGGACAAGGCCAGAAAAGGATTAAACAGTTAAGTGAAAAGCCAGAGGGACCAGTGTAAGATAAATGAAAAAGAACTCTCAGAATTCAGGGGGCACTTTAAAACCAAAAACCCACATGGGGATGAGAGGGGAAAAAGAACTCACAGGAACCTTCAGGCACAGAATAAGTGGAACACTCCCCCTACCACCATGGAAAATACTCATGGGAAAAGCTGCAAAGAACTACAGCAAGAGAACCATGGGTATAAACCATTTCCTTACCTGATGGGGAAGCTGCAGAGAGGCATTGTGCTAATCTCAATGCAGAAGGATATGTAAACATGATAGAAATAGTTTGGTGAAAGCATGTCATCATTTCAGCCAACTAAAAGTCAAAAAGGGCCAGGTACAGTGGCTTTCACCTGTAATCCCAGAACTTTGGGAGGCCCAAGCAGGAGGATTGCTTGGGCCCAGTAGTTCAAGACCAGCCTCGGCAACATAATGAGACCTCATATCTACAAAAAAAAAAAAATGTTAAAAAAATTAGCCATGTGTGGGGCCACGCTCTTGTGGTCCCAGCCACTCAGAAGGCTGTAGTGGGAAGGATTGCTTAAGCCTGGGAAGTTGAGGCTGCAGTGAGCCAAGTTCATGCCACTGCACTCTAGCCCAGGCGACAGAGCAAGGCCTTGTCTCAAAAAAGGAAAGAAAGAAACTAGGCTTGCCCTTGCTAGACAAAGTGTATTGTGATTAGATTAAAAGAAAAACATCAGTGTCAACTGCACAGGGCCTCACTCACTCACACTCAGGAAAAGAAGTCACACTTCATGGGAAAAAAATGGTCAAGGGATGAGTAGTAGGAATTGAAAAAAACAAAGCATCTTTAGCTTTCTCCTGACTGTCCCAGAGATCCTTGTGCAGTCCTGAATGGTAGGAGATGCTCAACAAGAGGAAAAACTGGCCACTCAGAAGAAATTCCTGCTAAGGCTCAAGGGCACTACCTACCAAAAGGCTACATTATGCAAGTACAAAGAGTGCTGTATGACACTTGGAGAACAGTCTTTGAGGAAGCCTGAAGGAAGGGGAAAATTATTGATATCCAGGCTGGACTTCCTATATAGTATGTCTCCCCAAGGCAGGAATCCTGTGCCTATTAGTAGGTAGGACCTTCTAGGAGACTTGCAGTTACTCAGACCCTCCCCTCTTTCTACTCATGGGCACCAGGGCCCCATCTGTTTCTGACACAGTGTTATAAGAGGGTTCCTCTACCCGTAGTGCTTTTACCTGGCAGAAACTGAGGTCTCACAGAATATGTGTGTGGGGTTGGGTGTGAGGGGAAGAGAGAAAGAGAGAGAGAGATTGGGGGGAGAGAGAAGGAAAAGACAAAAAGGAAGGGGAGAGAAGGGGATGCCAGAGGGAAGGTAAAAGAGAAGGGAGGAGAGAGGAAAGGAGGCAGGAGGAGAGAGAAGAAAAAGGAGAAGAGAGGGAGAGTAAAGAGAAGGAGACAGAGAAAGACGAAAAAAGAGAGAAAAGGAGAGAAAAGAGGCTGACCACAACTAGGTACGGTACAGATTTTAATTCCCAGGCAGGCCACCCAATTGTTTTGTTATTTCTCCACTCCTGAGCTGTAGATAGAGCACTCTGACATTTATAAGAACTTTGCTCTTGGAGAAGCTGTGAACCATAATCCACATTTGTTTGTTTGTTTTTCTCATTTCCCTTCTAGGAAGGGAGGAAGAGAGGAAATCAGATGTACTTCAGAGGTCTCTGAATCTATCTACTGTCATGATTTGCCACAATTATTGGTAACAACTTAGATGCACTGCAATAATAAATAAAATAAGTGACACTTGGCTCTAGAATACCAACCAGTGTAATGATATTCATCAGTCACACCCATGTCCCAAGCAAGTCCTGCCCCTTGTGTCATTGCCTCCAACAGCAGAGAGCATTTGTCATGAAAACAACTGCTGTGCCCTGTATGTATTAAAAATGGCAGGCTTTCATGACAAGCCTCTCTAATTTAGGTCTCTTCTTTAAAGTAATAAGTGAGAAAATATGTAACAGGAGGAAGGAAGGGGAATGGTGGAATACTTTTGTGTCAAAATGTACAAGGTCATTGAAGGTAAGTGTTAAAAATACAATCCAGACTAGCCTTGAACTTATGCCTCTCCACACCCTACTTTTCCATGTCCCTCCAACTAAAGCAAATTTCAGACTTGGAAATGAATCCTGCATCTTGCGGTCCCCACATCTATCATTTTTAAATGCTGAAAGCACTCAAGAGTTAGAATGAACCTTCCAGATTGATACCAGCATTTCTTAAGGCATGTTCTATGAATCCTAGTTCCACAGATGTTAATAGGCACATACACACATGCATAGGGGAACACTGGGTGAAACAAACATAAGCAGGTTTATTGCAGGGCTTCTCGGAGCCTTTAATAGGTGAACATTCACTATGAATCTCCACAGTGTTTGTGGTGTTAATATATTTTACCTTAGAATCATTTTTTTTAAAACAAATTATCTTGTGGGACTCGTGTTCATCAGGAACATAGTTTAGGAAATGCTGGTATATCCACTCAGCTCATTTTATTGAGGCACTATAGTACATGGTTAAAGAGCACAAACTTGGGTCACAGACTGTTTGGCTTCATATTTCCAGCTCTGGGCAAGTTACTTAAGCTTTCTGGATGCTTTCTTTATATTTAAAATGAAGATAATAGTATTGATGCATGGGTTAAATTAGCATATAAATATGTAATACTTATGTAAAGCACTTAGAATAGTACCTGGCACATAGCAATTGCTCTATAAAGGTTAAATATTATTTTACTGATGAAGAAAGTGAAGCCTAGAGAGGTACAAAGACAGTCTAAGGTCACATAGCATGTCAGTATCAGAAGTGGGGCCAGAATTCAGGTCTCCTAACTCTCTGTTTAGTATTGGTGTCTCAAATGATGAAAATGTCTTTAGAACTTAGCAAAACATCTCTCTAAAGCACTTAAGTATTTTACCACAAAAAAAAACAGAAAATGATATCTAAAAAGACACAACCCTAAAACAAATCCCAGTGGTTTCTAGGAGTAACTGCTTAGTTGGGGTTTCCCAAGTACAAAGTGAGGTTGAAGGAGTGGGTTTTGGTGGTGAGGAAAATTATTCCAATGCCTATAAAACAGTGTCTAAAATGACAGACCACTGCTACCAGGGCTTCCTAGGTAGCCTCTTTCCTTGCAATGTAGTACCAAGAGCCTTTCTGGATGCTCAGGCAAATCTCCCTGAGACAGGCTGATCTTTGAGACCTCCCATGACTAATGTATACTAAAGCCTCTACTATTGTTTGGCTCTGATGGAGAGAGGAAAAAACACACAGTTATAGAGCACTTATAATGTGCCAGGCCTTCATCATACCTTATCTTAATCTTCATCATAGTCCCAACAGACTCAGAGTGTTTAAGTGATTGCCCAAGAACTCAGAGCTAATAAATAATATAGAATGAATTCAAATCCAGCTTTGTCCATGCTTTTTCCATTATATCACACTATTTCCTAGACTGGAAGGATCACAGTGAAGCCAACTGGATTTGCAATTTTGGGAACTGGAAGGGGAGCACAATTCTCACCTCTAGAAATCTCATTTCCTTCATAATGAAAAACACTTCTTTACCCAGTTTTATGTTTCTTTATTTTGACCCTGCTTCTTGTCTAAATGCATTTCAGGTTGTTTATAATAAAAGACAGATCACCAAATAGGTTATTAGAATGAAAACCAAAGCCATGAAGAGTGGGAGGAAGCAATTATGCTAAGTACAAGGGCTAATGCAGTTAACATGACTGAACATTTGGCCTTAGTTTCCTGGAAGTAAAGGCAAAAATTATCTGCTTTTAAGAAAGCTTCATACAAATTGTAATCTCCTGTGTGGTACTACAAAGTGTTACAAAGTGTTATTAACATACTACAAAGTGTTATTATTTTTTATTATTACTATCCAGGATAGCATTCTGTACCCATCTGGCACTCCAATTATTTTGGATGTTGTTTCTGTGATAACTCCACAGTTTATTATAGTCTGAACAAGCTATGCATACTAAACAATTAAAAGACAATGCTACCTCTGCTACTTGCTAGATGTTTGACCTTGGATAAAAAACTCTAGCTCTCTGAGACTGTTTTCACATCTGTGAAATGAGAGGCTTGGACCATCACTAGATGATCTTTATTTATTAATTAACTTGTTTATTAGCAGCTTTATTGAACTATAATTTACATACCATAAAATTCACCCTTTTTTTTGAAACAGGGTGTCACTCTGTCACCTAGGCCAGAGTGAAGTGGCACTATCAGAGCTCACTGCAGCCTCGACCTCCCAGATTCAAGCCATCCCCCCCTCAGCCTCTCCAATAGCTGAGACCACAGGTGCAAGCCACCACACCCAGCTAATTTTTTTTTAATTTTTTGTACAGATGAGGTTTCACTATGTCACCCAGACTGGTCTCAAACTCCTGGGCTCAAGTGATCCTCCCATCTGGGGCTCCCAAAATGTTGGGATTACAGGCTTGAGCCAACCAGGCCCAGACAAATTCACTCTTTTAAGTATACAATTCAATTAGTTTTAGTAAATTTGGAGTTGTACAACCATCATCACAATGTAATTTTAGAACATTTTCATCATTCCAAAAAGAAACTTCATCCCCATTCCTCATTTAGATAATCTTTTAAAAGGTCCTTTCTAACTTTTCCATTTCTAGACTTATAAAGCTTTGGTAGCTCCTTGGCTATTTACAAGTTCAAATTCCTCAGTGTAACATTCAAAGTCCTTTACAATCTATAAAATCTTTCACTGTATTTTTTTTCTACCCACACAAATGTAGAAATTACTTTTTTGTGTTAAAACATTCCTTAATGAGCTAGCAATTACTTATGTGAAGGAGAGTCCAGAAAACAGATTTTTGACTAAATTATCCTTGTCCTTGATTAAAGAGATGCATGAATTAAACACATAACACTATTCTCTAGAGTAGTTACTGAGGTCTAAGAGGCTGTAAACTTGGAAGAGCTTCTCCCTGCCTGTCAGGCTGCTCCCATCAGATCACAAGACAGAATAGACATATTTTTCAGTCTCTTTCATTTTTGGACCTTATGCTTGGCATCTCATCACCTTAGTTGATTAAGAGATCCCAGAGGGCAGTTGCCATATCTATATCCAGTTATGTATCCTTGACTCCCAATGTGATATTCTGCATATAATAATTAATAATGATAATGATAGTAACAGGTAGCTAAATTAAGCATCTACCATGTGCCAGACATTGTTCTAAGCACTTTACAGATACTAACTTATTTAATTCTTATAACAACCCTGTGAGATAGGTACTATTTTCAACACCGTCTTATAGATGAAGAAACTGAGGCAAAAGAGATTACATATTTGCCAAAATCACAAAGCTAGTTAAGTAGCAGAGTTGAAATTTTATTTCAGACAGCCTGGCTCCAAAGTATGCACTCTTAAACCACAGCAAATTGTCAAACCAGTTGAAGTTCAATAAATGTTAATTGCATAAAACCTTATTATTAAGGTTCCATTCCAGGAAAGAAAAGTAATTAAGAATTCTGGGTGCCAACTGACACAGATGTAATGAGGGTAGGGAAAAATACATAGAACAAATTCTGATTCAGATAGGAGAGTCACCAAACTTTAGGGCAGGTCTGAGACGCTCCAAAAATGGTTGTTGAACCCTAAGCTATATCTTAGAAAGATAGATCTGTTCTCATACATAGGTCGTGGGAATGTAAAATTGGTAGTGTCTAGATGAACATATGCATAGTCTATGACCCAGAAATTCCACTCCAATGGCATATACCAACAAAAATGTATATTTAAATCTGTCAAAATGTACTATTGGTAAAAGGCAGAAACTGGAAATTCCCCATCAACAGAAGAATGGATAAATCACATGTGGCATGTTAACAAAACGTAATATAGCAATGAGAATGATCTATAACTTCAAGAAATAATATGGATAAATCTTTCAAACAATGTTGAGCAAAGGAAGTCAAACACAAAAGAGAATGTATTAATCCATTTATATTAAGTACAACAAGAGAGTAAAATGAATGTATCCTGTTAGAGGTCAGTATAGTGGTTTACCCTTGGGAGGGGTATTGACTGGAAGCGGGCATGAAGCAGACTACTAGTAATGTTCTTTTTTTTTGGTTTTTTTATTTTTTTTAATCTCAGTAGTGGTTGCACACGTGTGTCCAGTTTATAAGTTTATAGCACAATGAATACTTCCAATCTATACACTTTTCTTTATGTGTACTGTACTTCAATAATTTTTAAAAGTCTTCCTGAGTAAAGAAAAAGACTCAAGCAAGAGCCAAAAATAAAAGTCACTTTTGTACTTGACATACACAACTAATCACTGACAAAGTTATCCCTTTGACCTGAGATGGACAAGGCAGATGTCTCTCTCTTTCGTGGAAAGAGTGAGTTAACAAAAGGGAGGCCATTTTAATCCCGAGCCATTAATGCAACCCTAATCCTTTCTAGAAACTGAGAAAAAAACAGACTCACAGCAGCATACCACCTGTGGGCACTCACAGCCTTGCCAGGCACCAAAACAAATACTAATTCTGTTTAAAGAATCAAGTTTTCATTTGGAGTTTTTATTTATATTTCAAGACTAATGACACTATCCATGCAGTACAAATGGAGTCTGACCATGATGCAGGTTTAAGTTTTCTTGAGCATGAACCCTATCCCAGCACCAGTCTGAGCACTCCTATCTTTGTTTATTAGGCAAGTATTCCACATCTATGGATCTCAGTTTCCTCATCTGTAACATGGGAATAATAATAGTATCTCCTAATAGGTTATTGTAAGGATTCAAGGCATATTTCAGGTAAAATATCTAACACAGTGCCTGTCACATCGTTAAATATTCTATACGTATTAGCTGCTATTATAATTTTCATATGGGCCCGTTAATGGTTTCTTCTCCCTTCCAATTTCCATACAGCCAGCCCAGTTTGTAGCTTCAATCCCTAACAGGGGAATTTTAATATTTTAACACTCAAGGACAGGTGCAGTTCTACCTCCCCATCTTCCCCAGTTGTCAAAAGAGAGAAAAAAGGAGTATTCAAGTGAGCTGATTTTGAACTAGACAAGTAACGTGGCCCAAGCTTAGGTGGGTTGGGAGAAGAGGGAGTCTGGACAACAGAAGTTCCTTTCCTTTAATGGTACTACCTTCTTATACCATGTCAGAGGACCCGTACAAATGACATGATCTGGAAACAAAGGGACACAGAAAAAGGCAAGGCTGGCTAGCTTTTACACGGGATGTGGTTATCCTCCACAGACAAAGGCCCTGAAGAGGAGGGAGTCAGAAAAAAAGGTTGAAGGCTGGAGTTTGTGCTTTGCCCATCAGGCAGTATCAAAGTCTCATGCTAAAAAGTGGGAAAAACATTACTAGTCACAAAAACTCTTTCACACACATCCTCTTATTTAATCCCACCACCATCCTGTGAAGTGAGCCGGGCAAATTTCATTATCCTCATTTGGTAGGTGTATCAGTCTGTTTTCACGCTGCTGATAAAGACATACCCGAGACTGGACAATTTACCAAAGAGGTTTATTGGACTTAACAGTTCCACATGGCTGGGGAGACCTCACAATTATGGAGGAAGGCAAGGAGGAGCAAGTCACATCTTACGTGGATGGCAGCAGGCAAAGAGAGAGCCTGCGCAGAGAAACTCCCGTTTTTAAAACCATCAGATCTCATGAGACCCATTCACTATCACAAGAACAGCACAGGAAAGCCCTGCCCCCATGATTCAACCATCTCCCACCGGGTCCCTCCCACAACACGTGGGAATTATGGAAGCTACAAGATGAGATTTGGGTGGGGACACAGAGAAAAACTCTATCAGTAGGTGAGGAAAGCTAAGGCTCAGAGAGGTTAAATAATTTGTCCAAAATCATTAGCTAGTAGTTGGTGGGGGTACAGTGGGCAGCACTTTAATTCAAGTCTTCTGGCTTCAAAATCCATGTTCTTTCCATTAAAAACACGCTGGATTTTTTACCAGGACTTCAATTAGCCTGGACCACGTGTGTTATGATCAACAGGAAAAAATAACCACAGATTAGCTGTGAACTTTTCACTGTTCCCCAGCCCCAGACAGGAGAAAGGAGGGAAGTGGATTTGAAACAGAAAGGGGCTGGCGTTGGGAAGGGAGGGAGTAGGATCTGGAAAGATGAGAGGAAAAAGTAGTAGAAGTAACTCTAACTCGGCACTGGCTAAAAACAGGCGACAACTGGCTAGATAAACCTCTTGGGTTTCTCCTACCGGCTGAGCAGGGCCAGATCCACTCTGCCCCACTCCCCTTCCTTTTCCATTGCCCAGCTTTGGCTGAAGAGATGCTGTGGCCCCACAAACCCTCACAGGCATACCGTGGAGCCGGAGCGAGAGTGGGGCTTCTGGGCAGTCCCTGGGGAAGGTTAGTGGCTGGAGGAGCCAAGAGGATGGTGAAGAAACGCTCGATAAAGGAAGTAACTCTGCAAGAGGCAGAGCAATGTGGGGTATTCGCAAATGGCGGTTACAAGTGCGGCTAGTATAAAAAGCTGAGATAAGGGTGAGTGTGAGATCAAGGCTAGGGAGGAGCTGGAGTCAGAGGGCCAGAACAGGCGTGCACCAGGAGCGGGGGCGGTGTCGCGTAAGGGGACAGTGGCGCAGACCACCTCTTTCCCAGCCGCCGACGCCCGCAAGCAGATCCTGAGAAGAGGTGTTTGGTTGAAAGGGGGTGTGGACCCAGAGAGAGAACCCGGGACCCCGCACAGGAAAGACGCGTCAAAGAAGGCTGAGAAGGCTGAGGAGGTGTGTCTGGGCTCCCAGGTGAGCACCAAGAGGAAGCTCGCAGCTGTCAGCCTCGCTTAACTCTTCTCCTTACCTTGGGTACCGTAATATGATCCATGACCGCAGTTCTCGCCACCGGAAGATCTCAGTGCTACTCCGGATGCCGCCGCCACCGCTCTAGACGCCTCCTGCCCCAACCCGTGTTTCTACCCCTGCCCTCCCGGTCCTGGCTCAAACTCTCGTCACCTGATCCTCGGCGAAAGCTCCTATCGCGACACTTTGACCGTAGCCGTTCCCGCCATCTTGCTTCCTGGCAAGTGCCCTTTTCTTCGGGGAATTGATTATTCTGGTTCAGGTTCAACGTTTGGCCGCGTCTTTAAGTCCCAGATTCGAGTACTGCCACCCTTCTCACACTCCTTGATGTTATAAGGGCTCTGAACACAGATGTCACTCCTTTACTCTAATATTACAATGATAGCATCCTGCAGCGGTAACACAGGCTGCCCCATGCTGGCAATTGGGTTTCTGAAGAGCTTCCTAGCTGTGAGACCCTGGGCAAGTCACCAGAGAATATTTTTTGAAATATGTAAAGGTATATCCTCCTCTCTATCTCTCCTTTATGTGTCTGCTGCCATCAACCTAGTTAAAATCTGGAATACCACAGTATCCTCATCACTTTTGCCATCATAGATATGGGAAGAGGACCAAGAAAGGGCCCACTGGACCAGCTATCAGATGAGGGGTAAATAGGTGCAGACCCTCAGTGGTGTGCTCCAAGTCAGATTTGTGGTGGAAAAAAGAACAATCTGAAAGTTGGGAAATCTGGGTTCTACTCCTCTCAGGTCTGCCACTAACCTGCTATGTGACCTTGGGGAAATCATGCCACCTCTCTGGGTCTTAAGTTGACCAAGGTTACAATGAGGGTATTGGCCACTATCTCAGGGTAATTTCTAGCTCTACTATTGTAGTGTTATGGTTTGCAGTCTCACTGCCCCTACAAAGTAATTTTGTTCTTCTTTGCGTTCTTATAACATTTGCTAGCAAAACTACTCGTTTATCATATTCTGCCTTTTTCTCTAGCCTGAAGGCCCTTCCCTCGATCCATGACCCTATTCTCCCTTGTACCATCGTTCCATCATGTTCAGCCCTTTCACTGCCAAATATCTCAAAAGAATAGTCTACTTATCATCACCTTCACTTCTCCATAACAAACTCATTCCGCCCTACCACTCCACTCAATTGGCTCTTTCACATCATCCTCAATTCCAGCTGCTGATTCCAACAGCTCTTCTCAGTGCTCATTTTCTATTTGTTTTACAGCATTTAAAACTATTGATTCATATTCCTTTTTGACATTCTTTCTTCCCTTGACCTTTATTATAAGCAGACTCACTGCCTGCATCCCCAGCTGTTCCTTCTCTGACTCCTTCCCAGTTCCTTTCTCCTTTTTTTAAGCCATTTTCCTGGCTTCTATCCTCATTCCTCTTCTATTTTCTTTCTTTTGGTTATCTTGATCTCTTCCACAAGTTAAACCCTTACTCCTGGATACGGCTTGGATCTATGTCCCCACCAAATCTCATGTTTAATTGTAATCCCTTATGTTGGAAGTGGGGCCTGGTGGGAGGTGATTGGATCATGGGGGTGGTTTCTTCTGAATGGTTTAACACCAGCCTCCTTGGTATTGTCGTTGCCATAGTGAGTGAGTTCTCACGAGATCTGATGGCTTAGAAGTGTGTGGCACCTTCCCCTGCCCACTTTCCTCATGCTCTGGCCATGTGAAGTGCCTCACTCCCCATTTGCCTTCCACCATGACTGGAAGTTTCCTGAGGCCTCCCCAGAACCAGAAGCCACTATGCTTCCTGTACAGCCTGCAGAACCATGAGCCAATTAAACCTCTTTTCTTTATAAATTACCCAGTCTCAGGTATTTATTTATAGCAGTGTGAAAAGGGGCTAATGAACCCGCAGTAGGGGACTTCATATCTCAAGTACCATGACCTTTTTCCTGAGTTCAAATTTAGAACTTCCAATTGCCCTCTGACAGTTCTACTTGCGTGTTCCTGCTAGCACATTAAAGGCATCATGGCCCAAAACAAACTCATCTTTCACACTCTCTCACAACCCCCTTGCATTTTCCCACCTCTAGCACTTGCTCTTTCTCAAGTTTTTCCTATCCCTACTAATTGCACCACCATATACCCAGTTACTCAGACTCAAAACCTTGTCTCCATGCTGTTTAGGATAGTGGAAAGAGCGTGTGGACTCTAGTCACACGCTTTATCCTAGTGCATTTGTGCTGCTAAAACTAAATACTCTAGACTGGATACTTTGTACAGAACAGAAATGTACTTATCACAGTTCTGAAGGCTGGAAAACCAAGATTAAGGTGCCAGTAGGTTCAGTGTCTGGTGAGAAGTGCTCTCTCTTTGCTTCCAAGATGGCATCTTAAATGCCATCTGGAGTGATGAATGCTGTATCCTCACATAGCAGGAGATACACACATGGCATGGCCTAATTACCTTTTAAATGCCCCTTAATAATTAATTCTTAATACTGTTGCATTGGGATTAAGGTTCAATACCAATTTTGGAGGAGACACAAACATTAAAACATAGCACAGTCATTCAGGATAAAAGTCTTGGAGGCATCCTTTTCTCTCATATCCCATGCCTGATTCATCATCAAATCCCATGAGTTCTTCCTTCAAAATTGTCTCCAAATTCAATCACTTCTCACTGCTGTATCTTGGCCCAAGCCTCTGTTTTATTTTATTTTATTTTTTATTTTTTGAGACAATGTCTCTGTCATCGAGGCTGGAGTGCAGTGGTGTGATCATAGCTCACTGCAGCCTCCAACTCCCAGGCCCAAGTGATCCTCCTGTCTCAGCCTGCCAAGTAGCTGGAACTACAGGTGTACCACCATGCCTGGCTAAATTTTTTTCTTTTTAATTTTTTTTAGTAGAGACGATGTCTTTCTATGTTGCCTAGGCTGGTTTCCAACTGCTGGACTCCAGCAATCCTCCCACCTCCACCTCACAAAGTGCTGGGATTATAGGAATGAGCCACTGTCCCTGGCCCCAAGCTCCTGTTACCTCTTGCCTGGATTGCTGCCACAGCCTCTAGCTGGTCTGCATGTTTTGGCCTTGGTCCCCCTAGAACCTACAATCTACATAGCATCTTCTATGGGACTAGAATCTAGAATCTAGAATGATATCATTCCTTGATTTAAAACTGTCTACTGGCTCTCCATCTTAGAGTAAAAGTCAAACATTAACCATGGTCTATAAATCCCTACATAATATCTAAGCCCAGTACAACTCTTATTGTATCTATCTTCTATCACTCTTTTTTCTGTCTCCTCAAGTCATATTGATTTCCTTGCTGTTTCTTAAATATACCAGATATTCTTCTGCCTCAGGGACTTTATGTTTGTTATTTCCTTTGCCTAGAATGCTCTTCCCCCAGATATTTATATGTTTACTCCCTCATCTCTGTCAGGTCTCTGATGAAATGTCTCTGTATCAGAGAATCCTTACCTACCTGAACACCATATATAAAATAAAACTATCACTACTTCTTCTCCAACATTCTCTACACTCCTAACTTTTTTCCTTCATAGTTATCAATACTACCTGATATATTATAGATGTATTTGTCATTTATTACCTCCCTCTCTAGTATGTCATCTCTGTGAGGGCAGGGACTTTTTGTTCACTGTTGGATTTCCAAAGTCTAGAATGGTCCTAACACATAGTAGGTACTCAATAAATATTTGTTGAATAAAAACAACAAATATTTTTAGCAGTAGCTCAAATTTTTCCCACCATTAATATTAGTGATTTCTCATAACATTCCCTTTTTAAGGCAAGTTGGTGTCATTTCAGGGTAAATTGATGCACACACACTGACTTGCCAAAGGTTACAGAAGAGCCACAAGTCAGAATGTACCCCCATAGGAGTAGAGAAAGCCTGGAAATAAGAGAGAAAATCTGGAAGAAAAAACTACTACGCGAATGAAAATATTTTCAGTGAAAGAGATACTAGTAGCATCTATTATTTGTTTCTTCTCTGTAGAATGTCAGCTCCATGAGGGCAGCAGTTTGTCTCTGTTCTGTTCACTACTGTACCCTACTGCCTAGACAAGTTCTTGGCAAAGAGTAAATGTTCGATAAATAACTAAATGAATGACTTTGGACTAACAGCTAATGTAGGCCAGAGGGTAAACTAAAGGGAAGAAGTCTGGAGGCAAGGAAACCAAGTAGGAAGCTGTTGTGATCATCTCAAAAGAAGTTGTGAACTGACAATCCTGTGGGCTTTGTGACTTTGTACCTGAAGCTCAGGTCTCAGTAAGATTAACCAACATATGAGATACTAATTACTGCAGTAAATCTCACCTGTCCTATTTCACATCTAAGCCTTCAACTCAATTATTTCCCACTTATGTTCTACTAAGGTCTTTCCTACTATTGGGAGTTGGTATTTTTCCCACGGTACACCAGGGAAGTAAGTAAGTATACTTTGCACCCACTATCTTTATAGCTATAGATATAGCCTCAGAAAGCTACTGCCAGAGATCACCAATGATATAGTTGATTATGACTCTTTAAAAAGTCACAGAACCTTTGTGACCTCACTCCTATTCTTGAGGTAGCTTGATAAATCACAGCAGATGGCAGCTGAGACACAACTTTATTCAAGACCAAGACCTCCTCTACCTTGCTTCTGGGGAAAGGTCATAAGAAATAGACTGTATTTTTAGTTTATTTCAGTCTCAGCTGATCAGACTCCTTGAGCCAAGTGCTAACAAGTTTCCTTTGAAGACCAACTTGCTAGAGACAGCTTACATGAATCACTCAGTGCATACAGGATGTCAGTGAAGAGGTCTGGCAGGACTGCCTCACTCTCTTTCTACCGACTGGTACGTGTTGTGATGCAGTAATTACCACCAATTCCCCACCCTGGTTATTCGCATCTTACTCTGAAGGCAACTTGTTCCAGTTGACCCAGGAAGATATTCAGATTGTACTGGGAAGAGAGGGGAGAGAGAAATTGTTTCTCCAAGGAGTCACCCTTGCAGGGACCAAGTGCTTGTTGATTTGAGACAATCTGTACACTGAAAGCAACAACACCATGTACCTGCGCACCAAAGGCCAGAGTCAGGGCAGCCAGGCAGTGACGGTAGTTCAGATCGAGTCTGTAAGCCTTGTGGTGATTGGACAAAAAGGAACAGAAGGAGGGCCTCTCAACCTCGAAGTTCTGAGATGGCAGGTTATGTCAGAGAGGCCATTGAGCAACATGTGGCCCATTTATAACTAAATAAAAAATAGTTGGTGTTTGACCTGTAATTTGAATTCAGTGTTATGTGTTTCACCTACTAAATTAATATGTTCTTCAGGAAAATAGAAGATTCCAGACCAGGTTTGGAGGGGTGTGTGGGTGTGTGTGTGTGTGTTGGGAAGAGATATGGGTTAGAGTAGCACCTTCAAGCGTTTGGGATCTGGTCTGTTATTTAAAAATTGTGTGCACCTAGAATACCACCCTTTCTGTATTCGTCTATTCTTGCACTTCTATAAAGAAATATATGAGACTGGGTAATTTATGAGAAAAAGAGGATTAATTGGCTCACGGTTCCACAGGCTGTAGAGGAAGCATGATGCTGACACCTGCTTGGCTTGTGGAGAGAACTAAGAAAACTTACAATCATGACAGAAGGCAAAGGGGTAGCACACACTTCACATGGTTGAAGCAGGAGCAAAAAAAGATTGAGAGGAGAGGCGCAACACACTTTCAAATGGCCATATCGCACAAGAACTCACTGACTATTGTGAGGACAGTATTGAGAGAGATGGTGATCAACCATTCAGGAGAGATCCAACCCCATCATCCAATCACCTCCCACCAGGCCCCACATCCAACATTGAGGATTACAATTTGACATTAGATTTGGTAGGGACACAAATCCAAACGATATCATTCCACTCCTGGCCCCTAAATCTTATATCCTTCTCACATTGTGAAATACAATTATACCTTCCCAAATGTCCCCCAAAGTCTTAACTCATTCCAGCATTAACTCAAAGTCCAAAGTCTCATCTGAGACAAGGGAAGTCCCTTCCACCTATGAGCCTGTAAAATCAAAAACAAGTTATTTACTTACAAGATGCAATGGGGATATAAGAATTGGGTAAATATTCTTATTCCAAAAGGGAGAAATTGGCCAAAAGAAAGGGTCTACAGGCCCTATGCAAGTTTGAAACCCAGTAGGGTAGTCATTATATCTTAAACTTCCAAAGTAATATTCTTTGACTCTAAGTCCCAAATCCAGGGCTTACTGGTGTGAGAAGGGGGCTTCCAAGGCCTTGAGCAGCTCCACCCTGTGTCTTTGTAGGGTTAAGCCTCCACAGATGCTTTCATGCGCTGGTGTTGAGTGCCTGTGGCTTTTAAAGGTGCAGAGTGCAAGTTGATAATGGACCAACCATTCTGGGGCTGGAAGATGATGGCCCTCCTCTCACAGCTCCACTAGGCAAAGCCACAGTGGGTACTCTGTGTGGGGGCTCCAGTGCCACATATCCCCTCTGCATTGCCCTAGTAGAAGTTCTCTGTGGGGGTTCCAACCCTGCAGGAATCTTCTGCCTGGACACCTAGGCTTTTTCGTACATCTTCTGAAATCTAGGCAAAGGTTTCCAAGCACTAACTCTTTCACTCTGTGCAGCAGAAGGCTTAACATCACGTGGAAGCCACCAAGCCTTATGGCTTGCACCCTCCAAAGCTGCAGCCCTGAGCTGTGCCTGGGCGTTTTTGATCCACAGCTGGAGCAGGTGTGGCCAGGATGCAGAAAGCAGCATCCTAAGGCTATGTAGAGCATTGGGGGCTGTGGGCCTGGCATACAAAATCATGCAGTTCTCCTAGGCCTCTGGGCCTGTGATGAGAGACTGCTGCAAAGGTCTCTGAAATGTCTTTGAGGCCTTTTCCCCATTGTATTGGCTATTAGCACTTGGCTCCTTTTTATTTATGCAAATTTCTGTTGCCTGCTTCAATTACTTCCATGAAAATTGGCTTTTCTTTTCTTCCACATGGCCAGGCTGCAAATTTTTCAATCTGCTTTACACTCTGCTTCACCTTTATATATAAGTTCCAACTTTAGATCATTTCTTCACTCACATATATGATGATAGGATGTTAGAAGTAACCAGGACATATCTTGAACACTTTGCTGGATAGAATTTTTTCTACCAGATACCCTAAATTGTCACTCTAAAGTTCAAAGTTCCACAGATCCCTAGGACAGGAAAACAGTACAGCCAAGTTCATTTCTTAGGCATAAAAAAGTGACCTTTGCTCCAGTTCCAAATAGGTTCCTTATTTTCATCTGAGACTTCATCAACCTGGACTTTGTCACACATATGTCTACCAGCATTTTGGTCAGAATCATTTGGCCAATCTCTAGGAAGTTCCAAACTTTCCCTCATCTTTCTGTTTTCTTCTGAGCCCTCCAAATTATTGGCCTCTTAACCAATTCTAAAGCTGCTTCCACATTTTCAGGTATTTTTATAGCAGTGCCCCACTCCTGGTGCAATTTTCGGTATTAGTCTGTTCTTGCATTACTATAGAGAAATACCTGAGACTCAGGATACAAAATCAATGTGCAAAAATCACAAGCATTCCTATACACTAATAGCAGACAAACAGAGAGCCAAATCATGAGTGAACTCACATTCACAATTGCTTCAAAGAAAATAAAATACCTAGGAATCCAACTTACAAGGGATGTGAAGGACCTCTTCAAGGAGAACTACAAACCACTGCTCAATGAAATAAAAGAGGACACAAACAAATGGAAGAACATTCCATGCTCATGGATAGGAAGAATCAATATAGTGAAAATGGCCTTACTGCCCAAGGTAATTTATAGATTCAATGCATCCCCATCAAGATACCAATGACTTTCTTCACAGAATTGGAAAAACTACTTTAAAGTTCATATGGACCCAAAAAAGAGCCCGCATTGCCAAGACTATCCTAAGCAAAAAGAACAAAGCTGGAGGCATCACGCTACCAGACTTCAAACTATACTACAATGCTACAGTAACCAAAACAGCATGGTACTGGTACCAAAACAGACATATAGACCAATGAAACAGAACAGAGGCCTCAGAAATAACACCACACATCTACAGCCATCTGATCTTTGACAACCCTGACAAAAACAAGCAATGGGGAAAGGATTCCCTGTTTAATAAATGATGCTGGGAAAACTGGCTAGCCATATGTACAAAGCTGAAATTGGATCCCTTCCTTACACCTTATACAAAAATCAATTCAAGATGGATTAAAGACTTAAATGTTAGACCTAAAACCATAAAAACCCTAGAAGAAAACCTAGGCAATAACATTCAGGACAAAGGCATGGGCAAGGACTTCATGACTAAAACACCAAAAACAATGGCAACAAAAGCCAAAATTGACAAATGGGATCTAATTAAACAGCTTCTGCATGGCAAAAGAAACTGCCATCAGAGTGAACAGGAAAACCTACAGAATGGGAGAAAATTTTTGCAATCTACCCCTGACAAAGGGCTAATATCCAGAATCTACAAAGAACTTAAACAAATTTACAAGAAAAAAACAAACAACCCCATCAACAAGTGGGTAAAGGATATGAACAGACACTTCTCAAAAGAAGACATTTATGCAGCCAACAGACACATGAAAAAAATGCTTATCATCACTGGTCATCAGAGAAATGCAAATCAAAACCTCAATGAGATACCATCCCACACCAGTTAGAATCGCGATCATTAAAAAGTCAGGAAACAACAGATGCTGGAGAGGATGTGGAAAAATAGGAATGCTTTTATACTGTTGGTGGAAGTGTAAATTAGTTCAACCGTTGTGGAAGACAGTGTGGCAATTCCTCAAGGATCTAGAACTAGAAATACTATTTGACCCAGCGACTCCATTACTGGGTATATACCCAAAGGATTATAAATCATGCTGCTATAAACACACATGCACATGTGTGTTTATTGCAGCACTATTCACAATGGCAAAGACTTGGAACCAGCCCAAATGTCCATCAGTGATATATTGGATTAAGAAAATGTGGCACATATACACCATGGAATACTAGGCAGCTATAAAAAATGATGAGTGCATGTCCTTTGTAGGGACATGGATGAAGCTGGAAACCATCATTCTCAGCAAACTATCACAAAGGTTCTCACTCATAGGTGGGAATTGAATAATGAGAACACTTGGACACAGGGTGGGGAACATCACACACCAGGGCCTGTCGGGGGCTGGGGAGCTGGAGGAGGGATAGCATTAGGAGAAATACCTAATGTAAATGACGAGTTGATGGGTGCAGCAAACCAACATGGCACGTGTATACCTATGTATCAAACCTGCATGTTGTGCACATGTACCCTAGAACTTAAAGTACAAAAAAAAAAAAAAAAAAAAAAGAAAAGAAAAAAAAGAAGTACCTGAGACTGGGTAATTGATAAAGGAAAGAGGTTAAATTCATTCATGGCTCCATAGGGTGCACAGGAGGCATGATTCTGGCATCTGCTCAGCTTCTGTGGAAGCAACCAGAAACTTACAATCATAGTGAAAGGCAAAGGGGAAACAGGCACTTCACAAGGCCAGAGCAAGAACAAGTGAGAATAATGGGAGAGGTGCCACACACTTTTATGTGACCAGATCTTATGAAAACTCACTCACTATCATGAGGACTATACCAAAGGGGATGATGCTAAAACATTAATGAGAAATCCACCCCCATGATCCAATCACATCTCACCAGGGCCCACATCCAACATTGGGGATTATCAATTCCACATGAGTTTTTCTGGGGACACAGATCTAAACCATATCACCCCACTTCTCAACACCTGGTGAACAAAGCAGTGGACTGGGAACCCAAAATCCTTAGTTCCTTTGTTTTTTAAAAAAGTTTTAACTTATTTTAGGTTCAGGGGTACATGTGCAGGTTTGTTATATAGATAAATTCGAGGTCATGGGGATTTGTTGTACAGATTATTTTGTCATCTGGGTACTAAGCCTAGTACCCAATATTTACTTTTTTTAACTCTTATTTTAGGTTTGGGGGTACACGTCAAGGTTTGTTACATAGGTGAACTCGTGTCATAAGGGTTTGTTGTACAGATTCTTTCATCGCACATGTATTAAGCCCAGTACACAATAGTTACATTTTCTGCTCCTCTCCCTCCTCCCACCCTCTACTCTCAAGTAGAATCCAGGGTCTGTTGTTCCCTTCTTTGTGTTCATGAGTTCTCACCATGTAGCTCCCACTTATAAGTGAGAACGTGCAGTAATAGGTTTTCTGTTCCTGCATTAGTTTGCTAAGAATAACAGCCTTCAGCTCCATCCATGTTCCTGCAATGACATAATCTTCTTTCCTATGAATGCATGGTATTCCACGGTATATATGTACCACATTTTCTTTAACCAGTCTGTCATTAACAGGCATTTAGGTTGATTCCATGTCTTTGTTATTGTAAATAGTGTTGCAATAAAGATTCTCATACATGTGTCTGTATGGTAGGATGATTTAAATTCCTCTGGGTATATAACCAATAATGGAATTGCTGAGTCAAATGGTGCTTCCACTTTTAGCACTTTGAGGAATCACCATACTGCTTTCCACAATGGTTGAACTAATTTACACTCCCATCAGTAGTGTATAAGTGTTCCCTTTTCTCCACAAACTCACCAGCATCTGTTTTTTTTTTGGCTTTTTAGTAATAGCCATTCTGACTGGTATGAGATTGTATCTCATTGTGGTTTTGACTTGCAAATCATTCTGTAATGATCAGTGATGTTGAGCTTTTTTTTATATATGGTTGTTGGCCGCATGTGTGTCTTTTGAAAAGTGTCTGTCGTTGTTTGCTCACTTTTTAATATGGTTGCTTGTTTTTCTCTTGTAAATTTATTTAAGTTCCTTACAGAAACTGGATATTAGACCTTTGTTAAATGCATAATTTGCAAATATTTGCTTTCATTCTGTAGGTTGTCTGTTTACTCTGTTGATAGTTTCTTTTGCTGTGCAGATGCTGTTAAGTTTAATTACATCCCATTTGTCATTTTTTGCTTTTTATGTGATTGCTTTTGATGTCTTCATCATGAAATCATTGTCCATTCCTATGTCCAGGATGTTTAGGTTGTCTTCCAGGGATTTCAAAGTTTGAGGTTTTTCATTTAAATATTTAATCCATCTTGTGTTGATTTTTGTATATGTTGAAGGAAGGGGTTCAGTTTCTACCTTCTGCATTTGGCTAGATATGTAACCCAGCGCCATTTATTGAGTCGTGAGTCTTTTCCTCATAGCTTATTTTTTTCAGCTTTGATCAGATGGTAATAGACGTGCAACTTTATTTCTGGGTTCGCTTTTACCTCCCTGGTTAGCTGTATTTCTAAATATTTTATTCTTTTTGTGGCTACTGTGAATGGAATTTCCTTCCTAATTTGGCTCTTGGCTGGACTACTGTGGATGTATAGGAATGCTAGTGATTTTTGTACATTGATTTTGCATCCTGAAACTTTGCTGAAGTTGTTTATCAGCTGAAGGAGCTTTTGGGACAAGACTATGGGGTTTTCTAGACATGGAATCATGTCATCTGCAAGCAGGGATGATTTGACTTCTCTTCTTATTTGGATGCCTTTTATGTCTTTCTCTTGCCTGATTGCTCTGGCTAGAACCTCCAATACAATGTTGAATAGGAATGGTGAAAGAGGGCATCTTTATACTGTGCTGGTTTTCCAGGGGCAATGCTTCCAATTTTTGCCCATTCAGTGTGATATTGGCTGTCGGTATGTCCTTGATGACTTATTATTTTGAGACATGTTACTTCAATACCTGGTGTGTTGACAATTTTTATCCTGAAAGGGTGTTGAATTTTATCGACAGGCTTTTCTGCACCTGTTGAGATAATCATGGGGTTTTGCCTCTAGCTCTGTTTATGTGATGAATCACATTTATTGACCTGCCTATGTTGATCCAACCTTGCATCTCAGGGATACAGTCTTCTTGATTATGGTGGATTAACTTTGTGATGTGCCACTGGATTCGATTTGCAAGTATTTTGTTCAGGATTTTTGCATTGATGTTCATCAGGGATATTGGCCTAAAGTTTTTTTTTTTTTTTATTGTCTCTCTGCCAGTTTTTGGTATCAGGATGATGCTGGCCTCATAGAATGAGTTGGAGAGGAGTGTAACCTCAATTTTTTGGCATAGTTTCAGTG